>NC_035437.2:85852360-86576812 GCF_002127325.2 Helianthus annuus | reverse complement strand
AAGAAAGTTTAGTTAATTCGACATGACCACAAGTTTAAGGGGGCGGTGCGTTACTCCTATAGCGCTATACATGTCAAATGGAGGCTCGTGAAAGCTAATGACTAAAACATATCACATAAGTATGGTCCACGTAAGCATCAAGTATAACAACATAGTATTCATGTATAAGGATTGTTTTCGTGCATTGCATAAAGAATAAGTTTAAGTGTAGTTTAATAGTTAAACATGTTACACCCCAAAAGTGGTAAACATAAAAAGGGGGTTGCGAGTATACTCACAAAATTTGCATATGCTTTCCGATTATCCAATGTGACAAAGTTGATGAGGTTAGAAAGTTGAATATGTTCGTGTAGGGATTTAGGAAGTTAAAACACAATGTAAGGCCCTAATACGTATTTGACAAAAAGTCGCAGCGGAAATTCGTGCCATAAAATTTCTTTCATTACAAACATCTTGACCTACTTGAAAGTTCATTTTAATATGTATCTTTTACAAAAAAAAGTGTAAGTCCTGCTTACTAAAGTACATACTCAATTATTCCCGTACAATCTATCTTATGACTCGGTCTTCGATCTCTATTGCTCGTGATAACTGCCCGTGATTCGTACAACCTGCACTCACCACATATATTCATAACGTTAGTACATAATACATAAACAAGATTCAGTCTCGTACACTTCCTATTTCGTTATCTTTCTGACTTTAAGCAATTCATCTGCGTATCCATATCCTGGTGAGGCTTCGATAATGTACCTGCATTACTTTTCATTCTCAAGGCACACTATTAATAACGTATTACTCATCGTATCTCTATCATACATACATACATTCTTACATGCATACCTACACATCTACATATGTACATACCTTCCTATATCTCTACATACACACATACATTACTACGTTTCTACATATGTACATATACACATACGTATCTTCACATATACATAAATACACGTCTACATACTTACATACATTACTACGTCATACACGTCTACATACTTACATACATTACTACGTCTCTACTTACTTGCATACACTTATACGTGCCTTCATATATACTTAAATACACGTCTACATATGTACATATACTCTTACGTACACGTTCAAGATCTTACATACCTTTTATATGTCCATACATTAATTACATGGTACTTAGACTTAGATTTATAGCCCATAAACGTCAAAGAACGATCAAAATCATGTTTGGGAGGCGCATAAGTTAAAAGGTGTTTTGTTGAACTCCTCTTATGTTAAGATGTGTTTCTTTTGCACTCCTCTTAAGTTAAGAGGTGTTTCTTTTGCACTCCTCTTAAGTTAAGAGGTGTTTCTTTTGCACTCCTCTTAAGTTAAGATATGTTTCTTTTGCACTCCTCTTAAGTTAAGAGGTGTTTCTTTTGCACTCCTCTTAAGTTAAGATGTGTTTCTTTTGCACTCCTCTTAAGTTAAGAGGTGTTTCTTGCTGCAGCTACGTTTCGTCGTCCGTATGCACTAAAACGCGCATAACTTTTGAACCGTTTACCCGTTTAACCTCCCGTTTCTTCCTACCTGCTTGTAATTTCACATTCTATCATATGAACTTGAAATCCAACATCCGGTTTAAGGAAAATATTCACTTAAGCTCTCGGCTTTATATATCCACTTTCACTTATTCAACCCGTTCATGTTTTCGTCAAACTACTCATTTGTTTTAACCCAAAACTTACATAAACGTTATAACTATAATACTTTTACGTTATCCGGGGTTTGTACTTGGGATTCATGAACCCAATACCCGGTATGCGTTAAACCTACTCATGTCATTCATTTATACGAAAGCAAACTTTGTTAATACAATTTCAAATGCGAAATTATTTGTCTATTAACCATGACTCACAACCGAGTCTTTAGACTATCAATCCGCGTCTCCGATTCTCGGTTAGCGTACTTATGTACAATTCTACCCATACCCGGTTATAGTACCGTAATCAATTACTTATACAACCCTTCCGGTATAGTAATAAAATCACAATTTTGACCCATTCGGCCTACTTAACGTAAATCATCAATTTCATACAACCCTTCTTATTTGACTTCAATTATCATGCCTAATTAACTCGAACATAACCTTACTTAACAAACTAAGAAGTGATTCGGAAATCACTTACCTCGAGTGCCCGTTTCGTACATGCTTCCTCATATCCTTTCCGTTAGCCTTCCATGCTTTCCCCCATCTTGACATGATCCTATACTTTCATGTCATCATGGTTACCACTTCATTAGTATAAATGCACATTCTAATATTGCATTCATTTCACATTCATATCCTACATTAAACTTTACTCGTCCAATTCCAACAACACAAAGTATAAGCTAGAAGTCGCATCCTTTCATTCCACATAATTCTTCATGTCGTCACAAATAGCACATATTGATATAGCATGTACTTAATGATTTCTCTAACATAACACTTGTGACAAAAGCCTTATTACATTATTTATGCACAGTTGACTTTCAGAAAGTCAACTGTCTATCTTATGAATTATCAATCTAATCTCATACATCCACATCATTATAGTCGATTATACTACGGACATCATATACATTCCCTACTCACATAGTAAAACACACATACAACCACAAGATCATATATGCACACAACATAAACAATTCCTTCCGTACTAGTCTTCTCATAATTCCACATATAATTGTCACTTAAGCATTTCATCAAACACTTGGTGTGCATACCACAATTTATGCATAATGTACAACCAATTCATGCATATTCTTTTAAACTCATACATAAATCATCAAATTATCCTTCTAATCAACATGGATCATTCATGCATAACATCAAACATACTAGTATCACATTTCTTTCAATTCCTCTAACAAGAATCCATCATATATATCAAAATACATCAATAATAAGCAAGAATTTAGACATGGATGATTTACCCATGTCATCATCTTCACTATAACCAACGGGTTTCACCCTTAAACATCAAACTAACCTAAATCATGCATAACCCATGTTCTATATGATGATTCTAACACATACCCATACCCAATTTCATACAAATTCGTGAATTACAACATAACCCACTTCATGCAAGATCACCAATCTAGGTTTTTAGACATACCTTATGATCCCCTTGAGTAGGTGATCATTAATTCGTATTCCTTCCTGAATTTGAGCTTCGATTCACCCTTCAATTTTGGTGATTTGTTTGAGTTATGGTTTTGGGCTCTTGAGAGCCCCTGCATGTTCTAGAACACACACAAATGTGTTTGTGTGTGTTGTTGTTTTCTTTTAATAACTCAACTTTCATTCTATACCACTCTAGTCCCTCATGTTTGCCTCTAAAACATAATTGGCACAATTTTCCTCCTATAATAGTTCTTACCATACACTTAACTAGGTTAAATAACCTAGTTACTTAGTTCATGATATGTCCCATAGGAACATTCATCAATATAAACATTCGGATTTCGGGGTGTTACAAGTCTACCCCCCTTAAATGAGGTTTCGTCCCCGAAACCTGTCTCATTTCCATTATACACTTATTATCCTTTCCCCCTGCTTCATCAACACGACCACTAGCCCACCTAAGTGACAGTCTTCTATTTTCAGAACCCGTCCCGGAGTTCTTATTAGTGTTACTTTCACTAATAGCGCTAGCTCCTAACGTACTTCATAGCTAATGGTTCATTCATCATTCTATTACTCGTATATCATGTGCAATATATCGTCTTGTTTTCTTGAAACAATTCCAGCGTCCTATTAATAACATTCCTTTTTGTTTATTTCAACACTCATATTATCTTCGTCGACTATACGATCTTAATTCGTAATCTATACCTACACATCTATGTTTAACTTCGATAGGTACATCATAATACCAAGTAACTATCCATTCTCGATTTCAATAACTACCTATATGATTGACTTCTTTCTAACAAGTCCATACTTTTCATACTTTACTTTTATATAATACCCTCATTTCCTCGACCCGTTTGTAACATGTCAATATTCATATTTATTCAAACTTGTAATAATAATACTTACATTTATATGATCCGTTTATAACAGTTCTAATACCTTCATCTAATCCTTTAAGATCACATTCTATACATATATTTCATAACAGTAAATTTTGTTTCGTTATCTCAACGAAGTTACTATTTCATAATCATGCATTCGTGCTTAATTCCAAAGTTAACATCATTCTTCATTTTCTATAGTTACTTGTACCATACATACTCTTACGTTACCTTCAACTCACTTTATTCATGCTACATTACTATTTCTCTTGTTTTATGCATTATTTAATTTGCATAAGCCCACGTGTCACGCAAATTCTTTATACGAGAGTTTAACAAATTCTCGAAATTTTCACTCAAAACCTTTGAGATTCACTTCTTAATGACATAATTTTCTTCTTATGCCAACTATTAGGAATCAAACGTTCCATACTATACCATACTCATTCCACTATTCATTTTGTAGGGCGTTTTCAATTTATTAATTCATACTTATCCGACATAAGTTAGACCTTTTACTAACCTCATAGCATATCAGCAATTGACGATCCGTAACCCAGATCGATCCACACTCTTCACAAGTATCAGCCGTACTAGGCTAGATTCCATTTACCCGTGTAATGTGCCTTCGCTCGTACGCATCCTTCCACCAATTCGATTGGTTTCATCACATCAAGGGTTCTAACATTATCATCAACAATTTAGCAATTAGCACATTTCATTCAAACATTCATTTTATTAGGTGATTCCTCACCTATAATTCTTATACAATTTCTTACATACACGCTACAACGTGTCACGCATTTCATTCCTCACACACATTTCTTTCATTCCAATTACTTATTTCATCAACCTTCGTAGTTTGACTTTTCAAGGCCAAACTGACATTTCTTAATTATCCTACATGTATTGAGGCACACGTTTGTGCTTCTTTCCATTCGTGCTTACTTGCAAGGACTTTCATTACATCATTCTTTCATTCGGTTACTTTACATTAACTCATATGACTCGTTTGACGCAACCATGATCAAACTATCGTCACATTCTGATGTGGACTAATTTCATCCTTTTTATAGTTTAAATTCGTCCCGCGGATACGAATGTAACACCCATACCTTTTATTACTTCTATATTTTGAATCCGTCTAGCGGTTTCTAACCTACCATTCATATATTTTCTTCCTTCTATGATTTGAATCCGTCTCGCAGATTCAAACATATCATTCTTGCATTTCATTCCTTGAATCCTTCTTGCGGATCCAAACATTCCATTCAAGCCTTTCATTCCTTGAATCCGTCTTGCGGATTCAAACATTCCATTCATACCTTTCATTCCTTAAGCGTGTTGAATCCGTCTCGCGGATTCAAACAAGTCATTCATACTTCATTCCTTTTGTCACACCCCGACCACGTAAAACATCAAATCGTGGCGGAAACGTCGGGGAGTGTTGTAACAGAATTATTGTTCCACAACCATGGTAATTAAAATAATATTTTATTCATCACCCAAGGGTGGAATACATCGTTCAAAACAAGAACCAAATGTTACATTGTCTTAAAACTACTGAAATAAAGAGTACATAACGTAATTAAACTAAGTCTAGCTCTGTTTTATGTCACTAAGGCCCGAGTCCACCTTAGCGTGTCACGATCATCATCCTATGCATTAGCTCCTGAAACACATGTGAAAATAGGTACGCCAGCATAAAAATGCCTGTGAGTAACATAGGTTTTATGAAAAATAGGATTCATGACTTAGGTTTAAGAAAATGTTTAATGAAAACTTGTCATGAATCTAGTTTAAGTGTTTGTTTATAAAATGTTTGAAAAGCGATAACAAATCAGTTAATATGTATGTATAAAAGAATGTTGTATAGTTAAAAGAATAACCAAGTAAAAATAAGTTGTATGAAATAAATTGTTTTGTAAAACAAAGTCTTGTGAAAAAGATATTATTTGTGTAAAATGTATAAGTCCAAAATTGAATGATTTAAATAACGGTATGTCATATAATACAATACAAGCACTTATATATAGGAAGTACCAGCGGCGTATCCACCATGCTTGCAGCATACTACACACATATTGTTACTTAAGTCACTTAAACAAACCACCAAAGTATATAGTTCATGTTCAAACCAATCATTAAATGTTCTTGTCTAAACCATTGTCAATGTTTAAAACCCAAAATGTAGTCATGTAGTTAAGTATGTGTAAACAAAAGTTATGTATGGTAAGTAACAAAATGAGAATACTTACCCATAAGTAAAAAGGAACAAAACAAAGTATTTTGAATAAATCAAAAAGTTATGTTTTGCCAAGTAAAAGCTTGTTTTATTGATACAAACATTTATGTGGTAAGTTAACGCATTACATTCAAGCCTTGAGACAGCAGGATAACCTTAGAGTAAAGGTTATCAAAGTAAAATGTTCACGGATTCAGTCATTCCTTTCATCCAAACCAACCTAGGATGTCAGGAACGGGATTTGTCAAGTCCTATGGTACCATTACTTACTACCGAGCGGCGTAGCTAATGTTAATGAATGTAGTAAAGAACCATTTATGCAAACCAAATGTCATAACAAATGTAAACAAGTATTGTGAAAACAATGTACTAAGTATGCTAAGTAAACATACAAAGCAGAAAAGTCATGTAAATCAATGTGCTATCATGCTCAGTAAACATACATAGCAAAAACGTAATGTAAAACAATGTGCTAATATGCCAAGTAAACATATGTAGCAAAGCAATGTAATGTAAATCAATGTGCTAGCATGCTAAGTAACCATACATAGCAAAACATAATGAAATCATGTACTAATAGTGTACTCAAGAACATAGCAAGCATATGATGTGAAAACAAGAAAGCACGAAAGTAACAAGTAGGCACATGTGTTTCACCCAAAAATGTTTGAAAAACAGTAAAAGAGGGGTCTATGTACTCACTTGAGATTGCTTAGAAGTCGTAGGATAACCACCAAGCAATGCTAGAAGATCACGGAATCAAACGGCACCTATAAAGGTATCTACATTAATAAACGGACCTATCGGAGGATCGGGTAGTACGAGGTTTCGTAAACCAAATAAGTGTGGGAACTTATGTAATATGGTCTAACAAAGCCTACGTACTAAAACGAAACCTATCCTAAGTGCTCTTGACCCGTTACGACCCGCTTAGGTAGCTTATGCTACTTTAACGCGTCGTTCGCGTAAAACGCGTTCGGAATGCCTAACTAGCCCTATGATAAACAAGATATGCCTTAACATGTTCAATATTGTTGTTAAATCAGTTTAGATACCAAAAATTATGTTACATAGGCTTAAAATGAATTTTGGCGTAAAAAGGTGTGACACCTCGAAAATTCCTGTCCAATTAAATAAAGACACGTGTCCTCTGTGACAGACGTGTCAGAGAAACCGGATTTAATAAAGAGATATGTGGTAGGACTTATTTAAAAAGGGGCGTCATGTATTTTAATTACCGTTGAACGACCCAAGGGCGACATGTTATTAAATCACCTCTGAGCGACCCGACATTTTATAAATCCCAAGATCCTTAAATCAGTTTATGATCATCTCGTACAAATACCGGTTGTTCTCAATAAATAAAGTTCATCTTTATTAAGGACTATGGAAATGAAGGTTGTTACTACTCCTAAATTTAATAAGATCCTTGTGATTAACATTAGTTATATAGTGGCCAACTTCTATAAAAACTTCAAGACCCATTCCTTTGAAATATCCGTCAATTTGTCAAGACCTTTGTGAATAAATGAAATAGGGGACATGTAAGAGTCTTCTCCTCATGCAAAGGTTGGTCAGATGGTCCCACAAGCTGCAAAAGATAGGCATGTTTCGGTTTTGTAAATGCATGGTCAAGACTTTAAAGTTGCAAAATTTTTGTCTTCTGGTCATCTCTTACGGACCGCAAGGCCCTTGGCTTACGGTCCGTAAGCAGGGTATATAGATTCTGTTCCGCATGAACGGTTACGGACCGCAAAGCCCTAGACTTACGGTCCGTAAAGAAGGCACCTGAACTATGTTTCAGTAAAGTTGGTTACGGACCGCAAGGCATGTAGCATACGGTCCGCAAGAGGTCCTTACGGACCGTAAGGCCTCAAGCTTACGGTCCGTAAGACCGTCGCTGGCAGTATGTTTTGGACAGCTGCCTGTCCATTGCTTGTAACCGACTTAAATCGTAAATTTTGGTTTCTATGGGCTGCATAGGCTGTTTTTAGACCCTTAGGGACAAATGTAATGATCTTGTATCAACATTAGACTTGCTTGGCTTGATCCAAGAGTCTTGGGTTCACTATAAATAGAGCTTGAGTTTGATCATTTGAACTTGCTCATCTTGGAACCTTGGCTAAACATTCTCTGGAGCTCCTCTGGTCACCAAGTCAAATTCTTAGGCTCTCTAATCCATCTTAGGACTCTTGTAAGTGTCCTTAACCCTCTTTAATCCTTTCTAGCTTAGTTAATTAAGCAAAAGTCAAACCGTCGTAATTAAGGTTTGACTTCGTGATTAAGCATAATGTACTTTGTCTAATCACGAATTAAAAGTACCTTTAGGAAGGTAATTAAGTGGGTAATAAACCTTTAAAAGGGTATTTCCAGATTCCCACTCTAAGCATGTTAATTGTCGAGTCAAAGCTAATTAGAAAAAGTCAACAGAATGCTTATCTTTGAATTAACGCATAATTAGCAATGTAGGTTGTATGTAACCTGTTTGAAAATTTATATAACTTGGTAATAAGTGTAAGAACATGTTCCAACATGTTCAACTCGACAATTTTCTGTTTAAGACCCGGTTCGGAACCGAAAGTCGCATAGTTTGACTTTCGCTTTGACTTTCAGTTCTGACCCGTTTTAGGCAAGTTTGAATCTGCCTTAGAGCTTCTTTTGGACCTATTAACATGTTAGTATATCCTCCTGTGATTACACAATATGGTTCATTAGATATTTAGTTCGTATGCATGTTTCCGCTAAAAGCCCATATGTTGACCATTATGCCCAAATGTCCAAGAATCATAATTTTTGAAAATGTAAAAGGATAGACGCCTTAGTTACTGAAATATAAAGTTGTCCCCAAAATTTGACATCAATTTGAGGTCTAGATTAAGAGTTATGCTTATTAGCGTAAATAGAGGCTTTCTTAGTAAATTATTAGCGTAATTAACGCATAGCCTATCTAAACCCGAATTTTTATGCCAAAACTTTATACCCACTGTTATAAATAATATTTTGAGAATTTTAAAGATTTTTATTTATTTTTAGGCTGAGCATAACTAGAGGTTCTAAGCTTCTTTCGGCTTATGCCGGTTTTACCCTTTTCGGTCATAAAATGAGTTTTACATAACCTTTTGACCCGAAGCCTTTTTCCAACTGATTTGTTATATTAAATATCATACTTTGAGCCTTCTGGAAATATAAAAATATCAGCATTTCTTTTAAAACCCGGAAATGGCTCCAAACCGCCTTTTTAGGCATTTTTACGACATAGTATATGTCAAAATAAGATTTTATATAAAAGGCCTAAAACCTACTGATATATTTTATAAAAAAAAATATACATTATAACAGTAGCCTAAAGTTGGAAACTCAGATTTCCCATTTTACCCTTTTTAGCCTATGTAAAATTACTAAAATGCCCTTATGAGGCGTAATTGGCATATAAAAACATTTGGGGCATATTTGGGCATACCTTTATGATATTACAACATATTTGGTGCATATAATCTCAGGAAACTTGCATATGACTTATATGGTTACTCGTTACGCACTTTCGCGTTCGGATCGGCTTATGTGACTAGTTCACACATATTAGCCGAAGCGGGTCAAACCATATCATCTAAGTCTCAAAATTCAGGATGTATTTAGTTTACCCATATTATACAAGTATCCAAGCTTGTAGGGTCTAAATCACATTCCTCCCCGGTTTTCGCATTCCTCGCGATTAAACCATAATTACTCTTTGAAACTAACCGGTCTAAGCTTAGGCTATGTTAAAAGACCCGTTAGGATTCTAATAGGTTATTATAACCTTCGTTCCAGAATAGGAGCCTAGTAAAAGACACGTGCATTTTTGAAATTGTGGTTATACTTGCTCAGGTAAATACTTTTAACTTATTTTCCCTATACGGGCTTGGGGTACGGTATGTAATATACCGCTTGGTCGGGCGGTTGGTTCCATCTCATTAGTAGATGGGTATTACCAATGGGACCCGTTTGAAAATCTGGTGTTGTTTGTTTCTTGTACCTTTGGGAGCTTAATGACCATGTCCCGGATATCCTTGGCATCATTTTTGGCCACAACCTCGACAGTCGGGTGTAGGCGTACACCCGGTTTTATGTCTATTATTTTAAGGTATTAACGTTGGCTTCCCGCCGCGGACTTATACCATGTGGTGTGTCATTTAACCTTAAACCCGACACGACTCGGGCGACTGAACGGTCAACAAACATGTAAATCTTTTACAAGTTTAACTCTGCTTAATTATTCCCAAGTTATAAAATGTTTTGTGCCCTGTGCATTTAAAACCAATATTTTTAAAATGAGTCAGTTAAATTGTATTTACCAGTGCAAACTGACGTATTTTCCCCAAAAAGATTAAGTGCAGGTGCTATACGGAATAGGCTGGTTTCTCCTTAGCATCGTAGAGTCTCGCAAGCTTTTGGGATGCGTAATCTGTTGAACAATAACTTTCTTTTTACTTCGATCCGCCTGTGGATCTATTTTGACTGGTTGTGATACTTGATATTACAATTAATAGTTGAAATAAATCTATTTTCAATTGCTTCCGCTGTGCATTATAATTTGTGTTGTTTGACATATGATGATATCAACTACGTCACGGAATCCCCCACCGGGCCCACCGGTGACACGTGGAAATTAGGGGTGTGACAGGTTGGTATCAGAGCCAACACTGAGTGAATTAAACACTAGCCTTTTGTGTTTAATCTCAGTGCACAAATTTGCACATTCTTCGAGTTCCAAGTCTAGACATTGAACATAGGACAACTCTGCTTTGTTTTATTTTTTGAGTCTTTTATAACTATATTGTTGTGGTTATCTAAATATTGTATGCAGGTCGTTATGCCACCCAGATTCCTTCGAGGTAGAGGCAAAGGACCCGTGACAGGTCATGATCACGAAGCCGGGCCTTCGCACCGGCGAACCCCATCCATTACTATGAGCACCAGCCCGCAAGAGCCCTGGAGACTCTATGTCGAACCAGGGAGGCGATCAGTATCCCTTAGCTCCTCTCCTTCGTACCAACATTCATTTGGGCCCAATTCTGAAAACGAACCCAATAACCAGCCTCCAGCTTTCATACCTCTCCAAAGATCCAATTCTCACCATTCTTTTGGCAGCCCAACACCCGTCTTCCAAAGCCGGTTTAACCCAGCTAACCTTTTGCCTGAACCCATGGGTTTTAACCCACTCGGACCGGGAGACCACTTTCCAGAGGAGAACGACATGGATGAGGATACTGACCCCGTGGAGCCAGCATCAGGAACGCCGAACCATCCCATCGAGATATCAGATGGGTCATCATTTCATGGATCGCCATATCGTGGTCCAGACAGCTACGAAGAAAGGTTCCGAAACATTGACTGGTACTTCACACCGTCTGAACATTCGCATCATGAGCAGCAACAGGATCCTTCAGTGGGTCATCAATTTGTGGCAGTCACGCCACCGCCGCCACCGCCAGTAGAGCCGCAGCAGCCGCCTCCGGAGCCACCGAGGCGAAGAAGGTCTAATGCACGGATGTCCGTGCGAGGTGGAGTTCGGATTGCTACTCCCCAGCCATCTAGTGGCAGCCATTATCCCCCACTTCAGGAGGAAGAAGACCCCTATGATGGTGGTCCGTCAAGCCCCATACCAGATGTCAACTCAGTACCTGTGGTACCACCTCTGGGTTTCGATAACCCGATTCCTGCATATGCTGGGTCAGCGGCGTACAACCCATTTGAGCAGCCGGCACACACCCACTACAACTACAACTACGGTTATGCAGAGGTAGATCCATACCTAGTAGCTCGGGATTACAATGCTCTTCATCCTGAAGGACCATATGGAGGGCCATGGACTACTGGTTACCCGACTTATGGGTACCAGCATCAGCCACCTCCTCCACCGGTGTATCAGCCGCCTCAGCCACCGATTCAACAGGAAGTCCTTGAGAGGCTGAGCCAAGTTGAACAAGAAGTTCGTGAAGACCGCAAAGAGCGGCAAGGATTTTTCAAGGGGCTGTCAGATTTGCTTAAGGGGAAATCGAAGAGGAGGGGTCATTGAAAACCCTTGTTACTTATTTGTATTGTAATTCAGTCCCTGCGTGGACTTGTTATTCCAGTATTCAGCTCCTGCGTGAGCTTGTGGTTTGTATTCCGCTCCTGCGTGAGCAAGTTTGGTTAGTTAACCCCTGCGTGGGTTTGTTCTTGTTTCCCACCCCTGCGTGGGCATTTTCATTTATTTTAGTAGAAGTCCCGTTTGGGCAATTGTAGTACTGTCTTAAAACTATGTGTGAGATGTTTTAATTAAGTTTCTTTGTTATTGCATGCATAAATTATGAAAATAAATGAAATATTTAAAAGGATCTGCCATTATAATTAATTGGTAAAATCTAAAGTGAACCAAGACCTAGCTTTGTAAAACAAAGCCAAGATGGTAGTTCCATAATTAGGTTAAGATCCATAATTAACATCTCAATTTAGGACTGTTCTGCGTTAATTATTAAAAGAATCTTAGAGGTAAAACCTAGCCCTTGTGTTATTAAAACCTGGCCAAGATGGTATAACCCACATAATAGATTCCAATTATTAACATCTAGTATGATAAAGCTCTTGGCAAACTGTGAATCAGTAAAGTCACACAGGCCATGTATACTTGGATTAATTTTAAAAATTCCCTTAAAATTAATTAACCACTTCTTTGAAAGTGAAGTGCCTGTGGGCAATAATTAAATGTCCTCCGTGACTAAGGACAGTGGTAGCTCATGACTCCCTGTTAATTAATGGTATAGAACTATGATTCGACCTAGAACACCTAGATATTGTAAAATCTTGGTTATTGAAATATCTTTATTGTCCTTGTGACTAGGCCTATGTGCTAATGATTAAAGTATTGTAGGATAATAACATCCTAATGTTTCAATAAATTAACCTAAAATGGCAATTTAAAACCTTGGTTAATAGAACATAAAATACTATAAAAGAGCCTTTAAGTAAAACCTTGTCTATAAATTATATGTAGTGTTGAAGCTACATGACTAGATCAGAGGAAGCCAATAGCCATCCGGTTGAGAACCGTGATGATGTAAAGTTCCTAGTAACCAGTGCCGAATTAAAAGCAATTGTAAATGAAGCAGTTGACAAAGCCTTAGCGCGACAGTATAGTGAATTCAGTGAAACCCACAGTAGAACCCTGTCTGCACCTCATGCTAAGCCAAAGAACCATTCTGAGGTTCGCAACAAGCCGCCACCTGCTTCTCCCAAACCTAAGAAAGATGAGGATCGTCATTCCTCCAATGAAAACAGTGTTCACCCTAAAAAGCTTGTGGTTGATGAAACCCCACGTGCTAAAGGCTGCACGTATAAGTATTTTGTGTCATGTAAACCTCGAGAGTTTACAGGGGAGAAAGGGGCAGTTGATTGTATGACATGGCTCGATGAGATTGAGACGGTGGTAGACATTAGTGGATGTGCTGAGAGGGACATGGTGAAGTTTGCATCACAATCCTTCAAAGGTGAGGCGTTGGCTTGGTGGGGAGCATTAATCCAGGCATCTGGGAAAGCTACCTTGTATAGTATGTCATGGGAGCAGTTTGTTGCTCTTATCAAGGAAAACTACTGCCCTCAACATGAGGTTGAGCGTATTGAATCTGAATTCCTATCCTTGGTTATGAAGAACCTTGATTGTCAAGCATACCTCACCAGTTTTAACACCTTATCCAGATTAGTACCTTACCTGGTAACCCCTGAACCAAAAAGGATCGCGCGTTTTATTGGGGGTTTGGCCCCTGAAATCAAGGCCAGTGTGAAGGCCTCGCGACCAGTTACGTTTCGATCTGTCACCGACTTATCTCTGGCACTCACCCAAGATGCAGCAAGACAGAGGGCTCTAAAAAGTTCGGAATCTGACAAAAGGAAACGGGAAGATGATAACTCTCACAGATCAAGCAAGAGGCATAGGGGAAACCGTGATGGTAAGAAGGGCTCCGAGGCCAGGAAGAATGAGAATCGATCGGGCGATAGGCCCAAGTGCAAAACCTGTCAAAAGCACCATTTTGGGAGGTGCAGGTTTGAACAGGGGTCCCAGTCCAAAAAGTGTGGGATATGCAAGTCCTCTGAGCATAGGACTCTTGAATGCAAGAAGTTAAAGGATGCAACTTGTTTTAATTGCAATGAGAAGGGGCATATCAAGACTAACTGCCCAAAGAACGCCAAGAAGGCTGAGGAAGGAAAGAAGACCAACGCTAGGGTCTTTCAAATGAATGTCCAAGAAGCCATCCAGAACGACAACGTCATAACTGGTACGTTTCTCATTAATGACGTTTTCGCAAGAGTATTATTTGATTCGGGCGCGGATAAATCTTTTGTGGATAGTAAATTCTGTGAGCTGTTAAGATTGCCTGTTAAAACCCTTAGTGCTAAGTATGAGGTAGAGTTAGCAGATGGTACCCTAGAAACAGTCTCGACTGTGTTAGATGGATGTGCTATATCCATTAGGAACCACTCTTTTCCTCTATCCTTGCTACCCTTCAAGTTAGCTGGTTTCGATGTAGTATTGGGTATGGATTGGTTATCGCATAACCAAGCCCAGATTGTATGCAGTAGAAGGCAAGTAATAATCAAGACTCCATCTGGTAAATCACTCACCATTCAGGGAGATACTCGTCATGGATTGCCTAAGCAGTTGTCTATGCTCAAGGCATCCCAATGTTGGAAGAATGGCTGTGTCATCTATATGGCACAGGTAACCATTGATGAACAAAAGCCGAAGATTGAAGATATCCCTGTTATATCTGAATACCCTGAAGTATTTCCAGAAGAATTGCCTGGTTTGCCACCAGACCGACAAGTGGAGTTTAAAATCGATATTGTACCTGGAGCCGCACCGATTGCTAGGGCACCGTATAGATTAGCGCCAACGGAAATGAAGGAATTGAGAACACAGTTAGATGAATTATTGGCTAAAGGTTTCATTAGACCTAGTTCATCTCCTTGGGGAGCACCAATTCTATTTGTCAAGAAGAAAGATGGTTCGATGCGTCTATGTATCGACTATCGAGAACTCAACAAGGTTACCATTAAAAATAGGTATCCTCTACCCAGGATCGACGATCTATTCGATCAACTTCAAGGGGCAAGCTACTTCTCCAAGATAGATCTGAGATCAGGATATCATCAGTTGAGGGTCAAGGAAGAAGACGTTCATAAGACTGCGTTTAGGACTCGTTATGGCCACTACGAGTTCCTAGTGATGCCTTTCGGGCTCACAAACGCACCTGCCGCATTCATGGATCTCATGAATCGCGTTTGCAAACCTTACTTGGATAAATTCGTCATAGTCTTCATTGACGACATTCTCATTTATTCCAAGAGTAAAGCTGATCACGAGAAACACCTCCGCAGTATTCTAAAGCTGCTTCACCAAGAAAAGCTGTATGCCAAGTTTTCCAAATGTGAGTTTTGGTTGAGAGAAGTCCAATTTCTTGGACACATGGTCAGTGAGCGTGGTATTCAAGTGGATCCCGCTAAAGTTGAAGCCGTCATGAATTGGCAAGAACCAAAGACACCTACGGAAATTCGCAGTTTCCTAGGTTTAGCTGGATACTACAGGAGATTCATCGAGAATTTCTCAAGAATTGCAGCACCCCTAACTTTGCTGACTTGCAAGAATAGTAAATTCAATTGGGGGCCTAAGCAGCAAGAGTCATTTGATACTTTGAAGCAGAAATTAAGTAACGCTCCTGTGTTGACGTTACCTGATGGTATTGATGAATTTGTAGTCTATTGTGATGCATCACACACCGGGATGGGTTGTGTGTTAATGCAAAAAGGCAAGGTCATCGCCTACGCGTCACGACAATTGAAAGTGCATGAGAAAAATTACACCACTCATGATTTAGAATTGGGTGCTGTTGTATTTGCACTAAAGTTGTGGAGGCACTACCTGTATGGCACGAAGTGTGTGATCTACTCTGATCACAAAAGCCTGCAACACCTGTTCAACCAGAAAGAATTGAATATGAGGCAGCGATGATGGATGGAAACTCTAAATGACTATGATTGTGAAATAAGATACCATCCAGGCAAGGCCAACGTAGTCGCAGATGCCCTCAGCAGGAAGGAAAGGATAAAGCCAATCCGAATCAACGCCAAAAGCATTGAGGTCAGGAATGGTCTGCATGAAAGGTTGTTAGCTGCACAGAAGGAAGCAGTGCTAGAAGCTAATTACCCCAATGAGAACCTAGGAGTGACTGAAGAACAGTTATCCTATGGCAAGGACGGAATCTTGAGATTGAATGGAAGAATATGGGTTCCTATTTATGGAGGTCTTCGTGACGTCATCCTTAAGGAAGCCCACAGTTCTAAATATTCCGTCCATCCTGGAGCGGATAAGATGTACCAGGATGTGAAGGCAAATTATTGGTGGATAGGCTTGAAGAAGTCTATAGCCACCCATGTGGCCAAATGTCTGACGTGCGCTCAAGTTAAAGCTGAGCATCAGAAACCGTCAGGTTTGTTGCAACAGCCTGAAATTCCCACCTGGAAATGGGAGATGGTAACGATGGATTTTATAACCAAGTTGCCTAAAACACCAAAGGGAAATGATACCATTTGGGTGATAGTGGATCGACTGACTAAGTCAGCTCATTTCCTACCCATTAGAGAAACTTTCAGTTCTGACATGTTAGCCCAATTATATATGGATAAGATAGTAGCTCTGCATGGCGTACCGGTATCCATCATCTCTGATCGAGATACCAGATATACATCTCACTTCTGGAAAAGTTTCCAAAAGTCTCTAGGGTCGCAGCTAAATTTTAGTACGGCTTATCATCCTCAGACGGATGGGCAAAGTGAGCGTACTATTCAAACCCTAGAGGACATGCTTCGTGCATGTGTGATAGACCTAGGAGGAAGTTGGGATAGACACCTGCCTCTAATAGAGTTCTCATACAATAATAGCTACCACTCCAGCATTAAGGCTGCGCCTTTTGAAGCCCTATATGGTAGGAAATGCAGAACGCCCATTTGCTGGGCCGAGGTCGGAGATGTTCAAGTATCAGGACCTGAGTTAGTCCTGGAGACGACTGACAAAGTTGCCCAAATCACTGAGCACCTAAAAGCTGCCCGTGATAGGCAGAAAAGCTATGCCGATGGTAAGCGGAAGTCCCTCAAATTCGAGGTTGGCGATAAAGTTTTGCTCAAAGTGTCTCCTTGGAAAGGGGTAATGAGATTTGGCAAGAAAGGTAAGTTGAGCCCAAGATACATTGGACCATTCGAAATCATCGAATGTGTAGGATCAGTGGCTTATAAGTTAAACTTACCAGAAGAGCTTAGTGGTATTCACAATGTGTTCCACATCTGCAATTTGAAGAAATGTCTGGCTGACGAATCGCTAGTCATCCCGCATACAGATGTGCATATTGATGAAAACTTGAAGTTTATAGAAAAACCTGTGTCGATTGAGGACCGACAGGTAAAGAAGCTTCGGAGGAAGCATGTGCCCATTGTCAAGGTCAAATGGGAGGGCCGCAGAGGTCCTGATTATACGTGGGAGTTAGAGTCCACGATGAAGGAAAAGTACCCTCAGTTATTTCAATAAAAATCTCGAGGTCGAGATTTCTTTTAAGGGGGTGAGGATGTGACACCTCGAAAATTCTTGTCCAATTAAATAAAGACACGTGTCCTCTGTGACAGACGTGTCAGAGAAACCGGATTTAATAAAGAGATATGTGGTAGGACTTATTTAAAAAGGGGCGTCATGTATTTTAATTACCGCTGAACGACCCAAGGGCGACATGTTATTGAATCACCTCTGAGCGACCCGACATTTTATAAATCCCAAGATCCTTAAATCAGTTTATGATCATCTCGTACAATAACCGGTTGTTCTCAATAAATAAAGTTCATCTTTATTAAGGACTATGGAAATGAAGGTTGTTACTACTCCTAAATTTAATAAGATCCTTGTGATTAACATTAGTTATATAATGGCCAACTTCTATAAAAACTTCAAGACCCATTCCTTTGAGATATCCGTCAATTTGTCAAGACCTTTGTGAATAAATGAAATAGGGGACATGTAAGAGTCTTCTCCTCATGCAAAGGTTGGTCAGATGGTCCCACAAGCTGCAAAAGATAGGCATGTTTCGATTTTGTAAATGCATGGTCAAGACTTTAAAGTTGCAAAATTTTTGTCTTCTGGTCATCGCTTACGGACCGCAAGGCCCTTGGCTTATGGTCCGTAAGCAGGGTATATAGATTCTGTTCCGCATGAACGGTTACGGACCGCAAAGCCCTAGACTTACGGTCCGTAAAGAAGGCACCTGAACTATGTTTCAGTAAAGTTGGTTACGGACCGCAAGGCATGTAGCATACGGTCCCCAAGAGGTCCTTACGGACCGTAAGGCCTCAAGCTTACGGTCCGTAAGACCGTCGCTGGCAGTATGTTTTGGACAGCTGCCTGTCCAAAGCTCTTAACCGACTTAAATCGTAAATTTTGGTTTCTATGGGCTGCATAGGCTGTTTTTAGACCCTTAGGGACAAATGTAATGATCTTGTATCAACATTAGACTTGCTTGGCTTGATCCAAGAGTCTTGGGTTCACTATAAATAGAGCTTGAGTTTGATCATTTGAGCTTGCTCATCTTGGAACCTTGGCTAAACATTCTCTGGAGCTCCTCTGGTCACCAATTCAAATTCTTAGGCTCTCTAATCCATCTTAGGACTCTTGTAAGTGTCCTTAACCCTCTTTAATCCCTTCTAGCTTAGTTAATTAAGTAAAAGTCAAACCGTCGTAATTAAGGTTTGACTTCGTGATTAAGCATAATGTACCTTGTCTAATCACGAATTAAAAGTACCTTTAGGAAGGTAATTAAGTGGGTAACAAACCCTTAAAAGGGTATTTCCAGATTCCCACTCTAAACATGCTAATTGTCGAGTCAAAGCTAATTAGAAAAAGTCAACAGAATGCTTATCTTTGAATTAACGCATAATTAGCAATGTAGGTTGTATGTAACCTGTTTGAAAATTAATATAACTTGGTAATAAGTATAAGAACATGTTCCAACATGTTCATCTCGACAATTTTCTGTTTAGACCCGGTTCGGAACCGAAAGTCGCATAGTTTGACTTTCGCTTTGACTTTCAGTTCTGACCCGTTTTAGGCAAGTTTGAATCTGCCTTAGAGCTTCTTTTGGACCTATTAACATGTTAGTATATCCTCCTGTGATTATATAATATGGTTCATTAGATATTTAGTTCGTATGCATGTTTCCGCTAAAAGCTCATATGTTGACCATTATGCCCAAATGTCCAAGAATCATAATTTTTGAAAATGTAAAAGGGTAGACACCTTAGTTACTGAAATATAAAGTTGTCCCCAAAATTTGGCATCAATTTGAGGATCTAGATTAAGAGTTATGCCCATTAGCGTAATTAAAGGCTTCCTTAGTAAATTATTAGCGTAATTAACACATAGCCTATCTAAACCCGAATTTTATGCCAAAACTTTATACCCACTGTTATATAATAATATTTTGGGAATTTTAAAGATTTTTATTTATTTTTAGGCTGAGCATAACTAGGGGTTCTAAGCTTACTTCGGCTTATGCCGGTTTTACCCTTTTCGGTCATAAAATGAGTTTTACATAACCTTTTGACCCGAAACCTTTTTCTACTGATTCGTTATATTAAATACCATACTTTGAGCCTTCTGGAAATATAAAAATATCAACATTTCTTTTAAAACCCGGAAATGGCTCCAAACCACCTTTTTAGGCATTTTTACGACATAGTATATGTCAAAATAAGATTTTATATAAAAGGCTTAAAACCTACTGATATATCTTATAAAAATATACATTATAACAGTAGCCTAAAGTTGGAAACTCAGATTTCCCATTTTACCTTTTTTAGCCTATGTAAAATTACTAAAATGCCCTTATGAGGCGTAATTGGCATATAAAAACATTTGGGGCATATTTGGGCATACCTTTCTGATATTACAACATATTTGGTGCATATAATCTCAGGAAACTTGCATATGACTTATATGGTTACTCGTTACGCACTTTCGCGTTCAGATCGGCTTATGTGACTAGTTCACACATATTAGCCGAAGCGGGTCAAACCATATCATCTAAGTCTCAAAATTCAGGATGTATTTAGTTTACCCATATTATACAAGTATCCAAGCTTGTAGGGTCTAAATCACATTCCTCCCCGGTTTTCGCATTCCTCGCGATTAAACCATAATTACTCTTTGAAACTAACCGGTCTAAGCTTAGGCTATGTTAAAAGACCCGTTAGGATTCTAATAGGTTATTATAACCTTCGTTCCAGAATAGGAGCCCAGTAAAAGACACGTGCATTTTTGAAATTGTGGTTATACTTGCTCAGGTAAATACTTTTAACTTATTTTCCCTATACGGGCTTGGGGTACGGTATGTAATATACCGCTTGGTCGGGCGGTTGGTTCCATCTCATTAGTAGATGGGTATTACCAATGGGACCCGTTTGAAAATCTGGTGTTGTTTGTTTCTTGTACCTTTGGGAGCTTAATGACCATGTCCCGGATATCCTTGGCATCATTTTTGGCCACGACCTCGACAGTCGGGTGTAGGCGTACACTCGGTTTTATGTCTATTATTTTAAGGTATTAACGTTGGCTTCCCGCCGCGGACTTATACCATGTGGTGTGTCATTTAACCTTAAACCCGACACGACTCGGGCGACTGAACGGTCAACAAACATGTAAATCTTTTACAAGTTTAACTCTGCTTAATTATTCCCAAGTTATAAAATGTTTTGTGCCTTGTGCATTTAAAACCAATATTTTTAAATATTTTCAAAATGAGTCAGTTAAATTGTATTTACCAGTGCAAACTGACGTATTTTCCCCAAAAAGATTAAGTGCAGGTGCTATACGGAATAGGCTGGTTTCTCCTTAGCATCGTAGAGTCTCGCAAGCTTTTGAGATGCTTAATCTGTTGAACAATTTCTTTCTTTTTACTTCGATCCGCCTGTGGATCTATTTTGACTGGTTGTGATACTTGATATTACAATTAATAGTTGAAATAAATCTATTTTCATTTGCTTCCGCTGTGCATTATAATTTGTGATGTTTGACATATGATGATATCAACTACGTCACGGAATCCCCCACCGGGCCCACCGGTGACACGTGGAAATTAGGGGTGTGACACATAAAATTTCAAATTAACACCTAAAGACAAAAATAAAAAAGAAAGACTATACATATCAAAAAACAAACAACACCAACAAAACTGAACTAACCTGTTTTTGGTCGACGAACAATTCAAAAAATATAGGATCATAGTCCTCAATCGACTTTAATAACAAAGGAGCGTTGTTTTCATTATCTATAACTGCAAAGGAAGTAACCATTGTTTAAAAAAAATATAAAGGTAATCTATTTATAGAAACAAAGTCTATTTACAGAAACCGAATCATAATTTCGAATACAAAAATCATCTTTAACAACACTAATCTATTTATAGAAACAAAAACAGATTTAAAAAGAAATTAAAGACATTTTTAAAGAATTAAAAACTAATTAAATACAAAAATTATAAGTAAAATACAAAAAATTATAACTCACAAAACAGTGCAAGATATACCTTTTCTTCAACTTCTCATAGAAGCCCATTCAATAGTTCCTTGTAGGGGAAGGAGTCTAAAAGAAGCTCTTCACCTAAAATTACAAAACACAAAAAGTTTGTGAGATATGCAACTCGAGTACAAAAACAATAGTCAAAGACTCGAAGCATCCCTAAAATTACAAATAATATAGTCAAAGCATCTCATAAAAAACATCAAGATTTCAAAGCATACAAAATTTAAAATCAAACACAATAATGGTTTACTTCAAAATTTAAATTTAAAATAATGATTGACTTCAAAATTTAAAATTTAAAATCTGAAAATCAAATCACTAATATCCAATCCCGTAAATCAAGCAAACTTATTAGGAAAGTCTAACCTTTCAAATTTAAATTCAATTTACAGATTCGAAATTTAAAATGAAACATATTAATGGAAAACTTTTAAATTTAAAATTTAAATAGAAACCTTAATTCCAGAAAAATTATCATACTAAAAATAAATCACTAAAATTTAAATTTGAGGTTTCAAAAAAAAAAAAAACATTAACGAAATTTAAAATTGCTCAAAATTTTAAATTTAAAATTTGAATTCCGGAAATAGAAATAGAAACCCTAATTCCGGAACATAATCATACTAAAAATAAATCACTAACGAAATTTAAAATTGCTCAAAATTTTAAATTTAAAATTTAAATTCTGGAAATATAAATAGAAATCTTAAAATTTTAAATTTGAAGTTTCAAAAAACGTAACACCATTTATTTATAGAAACAGAAACCTTAATTCCGCAAAATTATCATACTAAAAATAAATCACTAACGAAATTTAAAATTACTCAAAATTTTAAATTTAAAATTTAAAATAGAAACCTCAAAATTTAAAATTTAAAATTTGAATTCTGAAAATTATATCACTAACATCCAATGCCATAAATTATCATAGTAAATATAAATCACCATTTATTTGCTATAAGTTTAAAACAAAATAAAAAAAAGATAAATATCAGTTTACTTAAAATATGATTAGTAATTGGAATACACATAAACGTACCAAAAATATCGGGTCATCTTCATCAATAAGCTTTAAAAATGAAGGACTGTTGTGCAAGGGATGCATATCTGAAAAATATATATGAAGGTTTTTAAAAAAAATAAAACGGTAAAGTATTTATAGAAAAACAATCAATATTCCTAAATCAACAATTAATAAGCTTTAAAAGATAATTTAATCAATTGAGAAACTTTCAAATCCAAAAATAAAAAGAAACGGTTTAAAAAAAATAAAAAATATTTATTTTTTAGAAACAAAATCAATATTCCGAAGACAAAAACATTATACCGGATGAAAAAATATCAGACCACTGTAAATCTTCATCAACACAATCAAAAAACATCGGACATAATCAAAACATATCATCATCAACAACAAACTAAAAGACTGTAAATAAAAATATGAGTAACATGAGAACAAAATCAAAACATCAACAAAATATCATTTCATATGATTGGAATCGGATAATGCAAAATCATCATCAACAAACAACGAAAAAAAAAGAAAAATCAAACAATAAGCATCTGCGGAGAAGGAGATGAAGAACGTTTTTTTTTATAGATTGTTGATTAAACTTACATATAACAGGTTCGATCAACAAAAAAAAAACATAAAAATCATCAAAAATTCACATTAAACATTTACAATAAATAACAATCTAATATAAATTACATACGTGCAAATTATGTGGAACGATCTATAAACAAATAACAACGAAAATGATTAAGATCTGCCGAATGGGTTTTGAACAAAAAAAAAGTTCCTATAAGATCTAATAACATAAATAAACAGTATAAGATCTAATTACAGATGAAACCGTAGATGAGCTTTAGGTTTGTAAAATTGAATGTGGATGAAAGATGATTGAATAACAAAATTGAGAGAAGAAACTAACCATATTGTTAAGAACTTTTGACGATTTCTCCGGTCGATTAGGGTTTTGACGGATACGAAAGACCACAAGCAAACCCTAGATATGACAAAACACATCGTAAATCATTATTAAACAGCAAACAAATCGATCTCTTCAAATCTGGAAACATGAAACAAATAGCATTTACATGAAGATGAAGAAAGCATCAAAACATTGTCGTCCTTATGAATCTCATCTGAATATGTAAGATAGTTGATGAAATCGAAAAAAATCAAAGATGTATTAGATTAACAATACGAAAACAAAGAAGGAATGGCATAATAACATACCTAAGGACGATGAATCTCTGAAAAACGAAGAAGCAGATTTAGGAAATGGTATGTAGGGTTTGTGAAAAGTGAGGTTATGAGATATGGTGGTCTGGTAAAGATGATATATAGGATCCGTTTTTTAATATTGGGTGACCCGAATCACAGCCGGATCCCGCCACTTTTTTGTTAAAATCGTGAATGATGAAGGCATTTGAGAATTCCCTCCTAAACTCAAAAATATAAGTTGCCACATCGGCAAAAATGTCCCAAATCCAATGCCACCTAGCCCAAATCACATCTCACTTATATATATATATATATATAGATATAGATGAGCATATTATCAATTTTGGTAGTCATGAATTTGTCAAAACATATTTAGAGCTTTACAACAGAGCGGCCAACAATTTTGGACACGAATTAAGGATTCTAATTAAGGCAATGATATTTTTGAAATAAAAAGAATAAAACATATGATACTTAAAATATAGATACTTATCCACCTTCTTCCTCCTATATACCCACCATGACAAGAGCACAAACCGCCACCGTGAAACTACCTAGACCGTATGTCTCCGCCCCTTTTTCCGAGTCCCCACAAACCACTTGAGTCTGCCACATTGACCGTGGACTCACCGGGGTTCGAACGTTGTCATGTCTTCAGCCATCCCACACACTCCAAGGCTGCCGCTTTGACTCATTTCCGCAACCTTCGTCCCTGCCGTTTGAATACCGCCACCCCTAGCCATCATCGCCAGTTTTAGCCACCTCCATCGCAGCCACTGCCTTCCGGCACCACAACCTCTCCTTGTTCTGATTTGTGAGGTAGAGTAAACTGATACTCCTTGCTAGTTATTTTTTTCGACTAGAAGCTTCCGATTCAGGTTAGGGCGGATATTTTTCCGGCGACAAGAGGACTGGGAATAAGGGTAACAAGGTTTTGTTATTTGTTTCAGTAAGCATGTGTATGGGTTTGGGTTGAGTCCGTGGAAGAGAAAGAGAGGCATATGTGTGTGTTATAATATAATAGATATGTGTTGTGTGTCGAGTAGAGGGCACTGCATTTGTGTGAGGATTAGTTATGATTTATGAATTTGTAAATAAATAAATAGGTTACTAATGGTACAATCTATAGTTTTTATGTGTATAATTAGTTAGGATTATATTAAACTATACACGTATTTTAAAATAAAATAACTAAGATTATAAATATTTTCTCATATACATTGTTACCCAAGTGATAACTTGTATTTTTATATAGTGTGGTGATTATTACGAGTGTTAAAGGGATGCGTACTTTAATTAAGTATGACGGGAAAGATTAGTGTGCGGTCGCCGGAAAAATTTAATAAAAGATCATCCAGTTTAGCTAAGTTAAAATAAAACTAATCTCGGAATACGGGATTTAGGTTTGCATAATTTTTGGGGACGACTTGACTTGTGGATCTCCGTTTTACTTGCTAACTAAGGTACGGATTCCGTTTCTTTTACATCATAGTATAATTTTATTTTTTCGTTACACGTTGGTACGGATTCTTTGGTCTTCTCATCAGAGTATTTTTTTATCATATCCGTTACTTTGCAGTACGGATTTTGTCTGTTTCCGTTAGTTGTTTCTTTTCACATTTATTATTTGATAAGTTCGTAGTAGCATGCAATAGACTTTAGCAGTGGTAATCATTGTTGCATGTTCTCGTTAGCTTTAATTGTTGTACTGTGTCACCCGAGC
Organism: Helianthus annuus; assembly: GCF_002127325.2. Taxonomy (NCBI): domain Eukaryota; kingdom Viridiplantae; phylum Streptophyta; class Magnoliopsida; order Asterales; family Asteraceae; genus Helianthus; species Helianthus annuus. The sequence goes on along the minus strand of NC_035437.2, from coordinate 86,550,960 downwards.
ATGTTTTGTTTAGTTCGGTTCGGTTTGGTTTGGTTTGGTTTGGTTTGTGGAGATGGAACAATGGGTGCACACCGCACTCACCGTCTAATAGGTGCATGAACTAGCTAGCCGTGTACCTGTTTGGTTGTTTCTGGCTCTGGGTGCTTCTGTGTTACACGACTTATTTTGTCGATATATCTGTCGTGTAAGTTAGTATATGTTTCAGCATTTGAATATGTTATATTTCTGATTATCTTATGATAAGTTATATGTGTTTTGACTCAGTATCTGTATCGGTTTCCCATGTCTGTTTTCGAAATTTATAATAAGTATTTTGTTTAGAAATCTAGGTTATTCAACTTACTCTACTTTTAATATATAAGGTTTTCATAGTTAGAAAATTTGTTAATTTTGTGTAATAACGATTTGCTATTAAATATGATAAATTACCTTATCTTGATAAAATTCAAATGTTCAAATAAGAAAACAGTTTTGCCAAGTACCGCATATTTAAAATAATAGCATTATTAAATGATTAAATGAATACGTTTATACAAGAAAAATGGTTTTAGTCATCATGGTCAACAATGTATAAGTCTCTACATCGGTTTTGTGCTGGGTTCGGAATCAGTTATGTATATGACCGAATTCTGTTTCTGTATCAGTGTCCGTTACAGTTTCAGATCAGTTCGTGTATCAGTTTTTGTATCAATATTGTGTCTGCATCTGTTTTTTTAGTACCTGTGTCAGTAATCGTTTCAGTTCAGTCTCAATTATGTTCTGTTGTGTTTTGCTTCCGCTGATATGACTTTACTTGTACTTTTGATTTCTCCGTTACTAGGCAATTTTTGGCTCAGTCGTATTTTTCTTTTTGTGTTTTTCCTATTTGTTTTACAGGTAATATGGAATGATTTGGGATTTCAGTGAGGAGCGTTAGGAAGTTGCTGGCCAAGATTCTTTATTTCAGTAATGTAATAAATGTAATTAGGATCTTTCATTTAATGTTATGGATTGGTTTTAGTTCTGATATTTGTAAGAGTGACACATCAGCCCTAGTGGGGTTGGGGTGTTACAATTATGGTATCAGAGCCAAGACTCTTTCCTGCAGAAAACTTAAACCTTAAAACTAAACCTGTGAGTTAATGGGTAGACGTTGGGTTAGGATTTTGACTTTCAATCAATCTTCGTACTCATTATTTGTGAGCTTGATCTATTCGTCATTAATTACTATCGTGATATTTTGTGTACCGTATGAATTATTCTATCATCATTGTGGAGCTTACGAGTGACTCGGAACATGTTGGATGACACGAGTGAAGTGGCTATGATATTCAATGAACTCGACTTCGCGCTGTAGGAACCTTACTACTATACGTGATTTAAGAAGTGTTTTACATCAATCATATATCCTAGATGAATCAATACATTGCTTTAGTTGTCATTTCGTTATTTCTTAGAATATAACAATTGATGATATTTCGTCTATGGTTACTTTTCCTTTCTCTCACAATTTAGGAAAGTTATCAAGATGCATGACGGGATGACAATTAGGGCACTTATGTAAGGTGATTGACAATTACGGTCATGAACGTAATTGTGAATTACATGTACATACGTGCGCTTTTAGATTCCTGTTACCTGGATTGATGTCTCTCTGAATCCATTTACGACTTAGTACTCATATTTCCAATGTGTTCGATTTGGTTTTGATCGCACTTGAATTTAATTTGATTCAATCCCTGTTCATCTTGTCGTGTCGGTAACTCCGTATTATTTAATTAGTGTATGATACACTTTCATGCAATCTGATAAAATTTGTTTCGTATGTGTTAGAAGTCTTAATTTTATAGACAAAAGACTTGCTTATCTTTGAGAATGTATAGATTGTGAAAAAAAATTAGTTGACATTAGTGTCCTCATCGTTACCATTATAGTATGAATTTATATTTTGGCTTCTCATGCACAACACTAAGATATAAACTTTTATTAGTGACATTTGGATTCGAGTGACTTAAAACTTACGATGTATAATACTAAATAATTTGACATATTTATTGTTTAAATATTATTTTGATCTTTGAATTTTGAATTAACAAGATATCCTTAATTCCATGGATGAAATTATTTTAAGAGTTGTATTTTAATATCTTAAATATTTAATCTAGTAACAACAAATATATATATATATATATATATATATTATACATATGAAAGATAAGATATTATATAAATCGGATAAAAAAACCGTTAACTGTAAATAAGCTATTAGGGTTATAATTAATGTCTTCGCTATTTAAGTAAATGTATTTTATCTTATTGGAAGACATAAATGGATTTTACATTAGCCAAACGAATATACGTTTTTGACTCCGAGTTTTGATATAATAAAACTTCTTGGCCATTTAAATTTTAAATTTAAGTTATTAAGTATTAAGCCTAAATCTCAAATCACATGTCTTTGATATTTCGTGATCTAAACATAAGATATTTGTATATGTTATGTAAGGTACTCTACTTAGCAATTTCGAGGATGAAATATTTTTTTAGTGGGGAAGAATTATAACACTACAAAATTTCTAAAACGTGATAATAAAAATTCCTTTAAAGTCCGATGCGTTTTTTTATTTGTTAATTAATCGAAGTATATAGGTTCAAATTTATTGTGATATTGATAAACCAAGTTAGTGTATATATATTTATATATTAATGTATACACTCACGTAGATGTGTGTTGGTTGTTAGTAAATGTCTAGATGCTAGACATTTTATGTAGTATTTAATCCCACATTTTAACCATTTTCTTTTCTGCAACTTTCATGAATAAAATAATAAGCAACCTACAACTCTATAGGTTTGAACCAGCTTGAAATTTCAATTATATATTATCAATTTTGGTAATCATAGATTTCTCAATACTTCGTATATTATTATTATGAGCATATTATCAATTTTGGTAGTCATGAATTTGTCAAAACATATTTAGAGCTTTACAACAGAGCGGCCAACAATTTTGGACACGAATTAAGGATTCTAATTAAGGCAATGATATTTTTGAAATAAAAAGAATAAAACATATGATACTTAAAATATAGATACTTATCCACCTTCTTCCTCCTATATACCCACCATGGCAAGAGCACAAACCGCCACCGTGAAACTACCTAGACCGCATGTCTCCGCCCCTTTTTCCGAGTCCCCACAAACCACTTGAGTCTGCCACATTGACCGTGGACTCACCGGGGTTCGAATGTTGTCGTGTCTTCAGCCATCCCACACACTCCAAGGCTGCCGCTTTGACTCATTTCCGCAACCTTCGTCCCTGCCGTTTGAATACCGCCACCCCTAGCCATCATCGCCAGTTTTAGCCACCCCCATCGTAGCCACTGCCTTCCGGCACCACAACCTCTCCTTGTTCCGATTTGTGAGGTAGAGTAAACTGATCCTCCTTGCTAGTTATTTTTTTCGACTAGAAGCTTCTGATTCAGGTTAGGGCGGATATTTTTCCGGCGACAAGAGGACTGGGAATAAGGGTAACAAGGTTTTGTTATTTGTTTCAGTAAGCATGTGTATGGGTTTGGGTTGAGTCCGTGGAAGAGAAAGAGAGGCATATGTGTGTGTTATTATATAATAGATATGTGTTGTGTGTCGAGTAGAGGGCACTGCATTTGTGTGAGGATTAGTTATGATTTATGAATTTGTAAATAAATAAATAGGTTACTAATGGTACAATCTATAGTTTTTATGTGTATAATTAGTTAGGATTATATTAAATATACACGTATTTTAAAATAAAATAATTAAGATTATAAATATTTTCTCATATACATTGTTACCCAAGTGATAACTTGTATTTTTATATAGTGTGGTGATTATTGCGAGTGTTAAAGGGATGCGTTCTTTAATTAAGTATGACGGGAAAGATTAGTGTGCGGTCGCCGGAAAAATTTAATAAAAGATCATCCAGTTTAGCTAAGTTAAAATAAAACTAATCTCGGAATACGGGATTTAGGTTTGCATAATTTTTGGGGACGACTTGACTTGTGGATCTCCGTTTTACTTGCTAACTAAGGTACGGATTCCGTTTCTTTTACATCATAGTATAATTTTATTTTTTCGTTACACGTTGGTACGGATTCTTTGGTCTTCTCATCAGAGTATTTTTTTATCATATCCGTTACTTTGCAGTACGGATTTTGTCTGTTTCCGTTAGTTGTTTCCTTTCACATTTATTATTTGATAAGTTCGTAGTAGCATGCAATAGACTTTAGCTGTGCTAATCATTGTTGCATGTTCTCGTTAGCTTTAATTGTTGTACTGTGTCACCCGAGCATGTTTTGTTTGGTTCGGTTCGGTTTGGTTTGGTTTGGTTTGTGGAGATGGAACAATGGGTGCACACCACACTCACCGTCTCATAGGTGCATGGACTAGCTACTTTTAATATATAAGGTTTTTATAGTTAGAAAATTTGTTAATTTTGTGTAATAACGATTTGCTATTAAATATGATAAATTGCCTTATCTTGATAAAATTCAAATGTTCAAATAAGAAAACAGTTTTGCCAAGTACCGCATATTTAAAATAATAGCATTATTAAATGATTAAATGAATACGTTTATACAAGAAAAATGGTTTTAGTCATCATGGTCAACAATGTATAAGTCTCTACATCGGTTTTGTGTTGGGTTCGGAATCGGTTATGTATATGACCGAATTCTGTTTCTGTATCGGTGTCCGTTACAGTTTCAGATCAGTTCGTGTATCAGTTTTTGTATCAGTATTGTTTCTGCATCTGTTTTTTTTAGTACCTGTGTCAGTGATCGTTTCAGTTCAGTCTCAATTATGTTCTGTTGTGTTTTGCTTCCGCTGATATGACTTTACTTGTACTTTTGATTTCTCCGTTACTGGGCAATTTTTGGCTCAGCCCTATTTTTCTTTTTGTGTTTTTCCTATTTGTTTTACAGGTAATATGGAATGATTTGGGATTTCAGTGAGGAGCGTTAGGAAGTTGCTGGCCAAGATTCTTTATTTCAGTAATGTAATAAATGTAATTAGGATCTTTCATTTAATGTTATGGATTGGTTTTAGTTCTGATATTTGTAAGAGTGACACGTCAGCCCTAGTGGGGATGGGGTGTTACAGACGACGAGGGGCGTAAAAACCATTTTTTTCATTCGACACCGTGAGCAAAAAAATTACTTTACATTCGAAAACTTACGTAAAAAGATTTTTCAAACGTACGTAAAAACTATTTTACATCTTCCGTTTTTACATACGTTTGAAAATTAGATTTACGCATGACGTTTAAAGGAGCTAGGGTCAACGATCAGGGGCGTAAAAGAACTAGTTTTTTATGCACGTTGTCAAAACATTTTTTATTTATTTTTTAAATAGTGGTGTTCTCATACTCAGTTCGTGTAAATGTTTACGCACGTTGTCAAACTTTTTTTACACACGTTGTCAAAGCTTTTTTTACGCATATAATATATATATATATATATATATGTGTGTGTGTGTGTGTGTGTGCGCCCTCAGGGGAAAAAGTGAAATTGCACTAATTTTAACGTTCCACAAATGTTTAGAGGAGCTCGGGCCGGCAATCAGGGCGTAAAAAAACATTTTTACATTCGACACCTTGCGTGAATTTTTTTTTTCCATTCGACACCGTGTGCGAATTTTTTTTCATTCGAAAACATACGAGAAACCATTTTTCAAATGTATGTAAAAACTAAACATTTACGCCTGCTGTTTTTACATACGTTTGAAAAATAGATTTACGCGTGATGTTTAGAGGAGCTCGGACTGACGACGAGGGGCGTAAAAACCATTTTTTTCATTCGACACCGTGAGCAAAAAAATTATTTTACATTCGAAAACTTACGTAAAAACATTTTTCAAACGTACGTAAAAACTATTTTACGTCTTCCGTTTTTACATACGTTTGAAAATTAGATTTACGCATGACGTTTAAAGGAGCCAGGGTCAACGATCAGGGGCGTAAAAAAACTAGTTTTTTATGCACGTTGTCAAAACATTTTTTATTTATTTTTTAAATAGTGGTGTTCTCATACTCAGTTCGTGTAAATGTTTGCGCACGTTGTCAAACTTTTTTTTTCACACGTTGTCAAACTTTTTTTACACACGTTGTCAAAGCTTTTTTTACGCATATAATGTATATATGTGTGAGCCCTCTGGGGCAAAAGTGAAATTGCACTAGTTTTAACGTTATTTTACTGATTTCATGAAAATAACGTTAAAAGTGACAGATGACTAATCACACATCATGTGGTGGCGTTTATAGCCGAAACACAAGGGGTACATGCACAAATCGTGTCACACCCCCCAAAATACCCCACGCGGATTTCACCGTGAGGCGTGAGACGTATCAGGATCTGGCCACTAATCACATTGAACTAACAATAAAATAATAAATAATCTTAATCAATATGAAAAGTGCATTTTTAAAACGTCTGATTTAAACAAGTATACGTTCAGTAGAAGCAATTGAAATTGTTCTAAGCATTTGAAACCAAACTGTTTATAAAGCATAGCATAACATTAAACGTGTCAATAAGCACCACGACCTGTGAGGTCAGGATCGGATCGTAAACGATCACTATTTCCGCGGTAGATTCGATTTAACGTGCGGATTCCGTTAAATCGAACCGTAATCGTGCACGAAGATGTAAATAAATGTTGTTTTATTTCGTATCAACGACAACCGGATAGAGTTTCGACTCGATCTATACAAAGAACACTTGAAATATAAGAATCGTGACGAAAACGAGAGTGTTCTTGTTGTAGATGATGAACTTGAAGAACTGTTTTTCGAACGGATGTACTTCTATGATATGTGTTATGAACGAATGGACATGGAACTATATATAGATGCTTTTGATCCGTGCCAGCATGTCATTCTGCAATCGTACGAATCTACAATCTTCATTCCCGGTCCGTGCGAATTGGTATTTCCTCATCCGTGCATGTTCTGACTTATCATATAGTAAAAGTTGACTTTTATAACTCCCACGCAAATATTCATTTTAGGTTTTGTATTATTGTTGTAATATTATGATGTCATCACATCATTCCCTGATTATGTCTGCTCTTTACGCATCGTGCCGTACTGTAGCGTATCATGACCTATCATTACCTAGCGACACCTAGTGAAATCTCTGTCAAGTATGATACGGACTCAAGACTTTAAACATTATAAATACAGACAGATTTCTAACTATGGACATATAAAATGCACTAACAGACTCCCCCTTGGACATAGCTTAGAAATCTGCGATGTTTATTCTTGATCTTCCTCGGATTGCATATTCAAGTAATCAAAGTAAAACTGTAAGCTCCCCGTTGAATAATTATCTGAATCTTTAAACATTTTAGATTGGATAATTAATCTTGGTCCCCCTTTCTTTTAGCTTCCTGTCAAATCTTTTATCATTTACATAAACATTGTAGATTCAACTAGTGAGAGTTTTCTAAACATATAAATGTCTATTATCGTATTTGACTTTTAAGCATGATCAAATTCAGTAACCCTCACAGATGATCAAGTTCAAATTAATGACCTTGATTATCCAACTTATTGACTTTTTAAATTTTCATTTTAAAAATCAAGTTTCAAATTAATGAACTTGTTTATGTTCAGCATCTTCAGATTTTGAAATTCAGCTTTCCATCATCGGTTTTCGAAACATAAAGTTAAACAAAATCTTTTTGTATTTTACAACGTTTATGCTAAAACACTCCTAAAATCTTTTGGTGATTTTTCTATAATGAAATCCAATAAAGAAATATTCACAAACATATTTTTGTGAGTTCACGTTATAGGATCATATCAGTTTATGACACATCACTAGCACCATTGATCTATATAAACTTTAAGTTCTAAACGATTCACTTAGATTGTCAGTATACTGGTCCACTTAAATTTTCACACAAACTTCAATTGATTCAAGATACGAGATTAGTGTTTTAAGAAATTAACTTATTCGCGTGTCCCACCTCAGAATATACTCCCGTAACAAGATTCCATAGATTCAGTCTTATAGGTGAATATACCTAATTGATATCTGTCTCTGGGTAGTGCAAGGCCTTGAGAGCTCAGGTTAGAACTTCCGTTCAGTCAAAGAGATGAAGGCACGACTTAAGGTGTGTTCCACTTAGGAATCTTCTTTATAACTACACTTGATTTATATCTTTTGATATTTTCTCAATTTTTATGCAGCTAGAAAGTTTTAAGCGCGAAAGCATTATACGAGGTCTAGGCCATTACTGACGCAAAATCAGAAGAACAAGTACAATACCCCAGATATCAATAATTATAAAGACCTAGTATCTCAGAATTAGGCAACCTCTACCAAGTCCATATATCCGAGAGATATTCCCCACGAAATAAGAAAGTTATTGATTTAGGTTTATATCTCGAAATCAATTTACTAAGTGTGTAAAATCCTACTGGAACATCATCAGTGAGACCGTTTATCACATTTGACTATCCATTTCTTTACGGTATTGTGACTGTCTAGCTGATGTACTATCATTTCCTCTTTTAACACTAACTCTTTTTTGTCTTTTTCAATGTTTTTTTTACATTTTTTGCATTTTTAAATGTTTATGTACCTTTTTACTAAAATTTCTCTCCCTAAAATCCAAAACATTTAAAGAGAGATTGACAAACCAATGCAGATCGCTTCTCAACGTCCTCTGCTTTGGAATCACCATCGCCTTCGACTATTTCTCCCCCTGACGACAAAAGCTGCATACCGTTTTTTTTTAATTTTGTTTTATCATTGAGGGTTTCGGCGTATTCCTTTTAAATCTTTTCAAAAAAAATATTTTCAATTTAGAACCAATCACTTCCTGTTTACAAACACGGAATTTCTCCTCGTGTGTCAGGCTGTTCTGTTATTCATGCTGACCTTGAATTGTCCTCCAGAATACCTGCACATGCAAATGAACTTAATTAGTTTTGAATTGGTACCCAATCCATACTTGATTTAGGTTTACTGATGTGTGTCGGTGTGTATATATTTTTGATGAGTATTTAAGCCCCTTTACACTCTTAGCCAAGTTTTAAATTTATAAAACACGATATTCACTAACACTAAACACACATATGGGCAAGTGCACCCATCGTGGACGTAGTATAGTGTTGGTAAGATACCGAGGTCGTCCAAGGACACAAGAGCTTTTAATACCGGTTTATCCTCAACGTCTAATCAAATCAAAGAGTTAGAAAAATGTTTTAAACTAAGAAAAATAAAAACTAACTAAATGCTGAAAATAAAAATAAAATAAAAACAGATAGACAAGATGAATCACTTGGATCCGACACGTGTATTAGTATAACCTTTGATTATTTTTGCACTTTTGCACTTGTTTAAGAGATTATCTTAGTTATTGTAGTAGGCCCCTCTTTTGAAGGCGACGTTACCCTCAACCCAGTAGTTTGAGTCAGCAAGGATACAATCCTAAAGGGTCGGATTATTGAAAGATAATGAATTAAGTTATTAATGCAAATTGTGGTAGGCCCCGCTTTTGGCGGTGACGTTACCCTCGGCTAAGTAGTCTGAGTCAGCAGGGATACAGTCCTAAATAGCCGGGTTATAGTATTAATCATAGTTGTAAAAGTCCCGACTAGGCTCCGAGTACTCCCCGAGTACTCGCTACAAGGTAGGTTGCCGAGGCACGAGTACTCTTCTCCCAGGCCAATTACTCCCCGAGTACTTCCGAATACTCCCGAGTACCTCCCGAGTACTCCCGAATCCGACTAGGGAGCGCCTAGCGACTTTTGCAACCATGGTATTAATAGTAGTTAACTTATGAGGGGGTCAAAGAGTTTGGATCCCCGCCATCCAATACCTATGGGCATTGAAGGAGATCCTACTAAATTTGACACAGGTTGTGACACCCCAGGAAAATCAGTGAACAATACAGCTTACCTAGCTTCCTCAGTGAGTGCATACCAAATTTCGGGACGAAATTTCCAATTAGTTGGGGATAATGTGACAACTCGAACTTTAGACCTATTTTTGTGTAACGTTATGAACAAGACACAACTATATGAACTTGATTGATTAAGCGAATATTTATTGAATGTTATGTGATATGTGTTTTAATGAACGTATTCATGATATGTTAAGTGTATGTATATGTGATACATGAACCCAAACCGCACATCATGATCCGAACCGCACAAGCCCACATCACCCGCACAAGGCCGTTTGGGCCTCATTCTTGTACGCAGACCAATAGGGCAGCCCATGTAAGGGCCGGCCCACCCCTCTATACCGTGTAAACACCTTAGGGACTTGGTTTTTCTCATTTGTTACACAACACAAGAACACACACACAACCCTAGACTCTTTCTCTCTCTCGGTTGCTTGGAACCCGACGGCAAGAGCATCCCCTACTCGGATCACCCTCTCCTCCTTCTTTAATCCGGTTAGTGATTATGTTATTGGTTGTGTGTTATTGTTTGTATGTTGATGATTGCTTGATACCCGAAGGATTCTTGTTAACATGTTGTGTATGATAATGTTAGATTGGGTGTTACTAATCAATGATAGATAATGTTCATGTAATCGGCTTGCACATGAATCGGATATATATGAATGTATGATGGATCGGCTGTTATGTATTGTTTGATCGGATATAGTTGGTAATCGAGATCCATGTTAGAATGTATGTATTGTTATGAATGTTATTATTGTTCATGCTTTGATTCTTGTTAGGGTTCATATGAATTAATGTTTGGAAACCCTTGTTTGATCTATAATATGGAAAATTATTAGTTGTTAATTGATTTTGTGCATATATGGAAACATGGTAATTGATTGACAGAATGTATGGCTGTAACCGATTGCTTGAATTGTGGAATTAGTTCAACCATCGCACAAGACTCCTTGGCCGACCAAGGAGTCCAATCGCACAACGAGCCCACACGTACAAGCTGGTCCGATCACACAAGCTGAACCAGTCGCACAAGCTGTTTGGGCCGGACTACCTTAAATCGCACAACCCAGCTGAATCGTACAAGATCAGCTGGATCGCACAACGTCCAGTATGTGTTATTTTGGGCCGTAGGTTATTATTGGGCTGGGTATTATTGTTGGGCTAATTTAAGCAGGTCGCACAACCCAAATAGAACGCACAAAACATGTTTGGTCGCACAAAGAGTGAAACCGTTTAACTGTTGGGCCTCAAGCCCAAATCCTACTCGCACAATCCATAGGAATCGCACAAGTCACACGTGTATGTTTTTGGGCCGAGATTTGTTATTGAATTTGTTAAGTTGTTGGGCCCAATTGTTTAATCGCTCAAAGTATGATCCAATTATACAAACTGACTGATGCCGTGCAATAAGTGTTGCCATGACTTATATGTGCTTTTAACATGTTATTTTATGTGATACATACGTGCATTTCCTTAGTCAAAACCTGACTTGTATTACAACCATGATAGGACGTGGTTGACCATTTACTAGCTTATCTGTACTCTTTGTGTATCTGCCGAGCAAACTAAGGTGAGTTCACACAGCCGAGGCATGGGATTCCCGGGTTGGGAATTGGGTTGGAAATGTTGATATGGAATGATTACTCGTACTTACGCATTCACTAGACTATAGAACATCGTCCTCAGGATAGTCAGGACACGTTACGTAAATCCTGCGTAACCCAGTAATTGCCATTTGTCTCCCGGGTCGGGAGGACACGTTACGCAAATCCTGCATAACCCAATACCCTCTACTGTCTTCCGGGTCGGAAGGACACGCTGTGTAAATCCTGCATAGCCCCCACGCGTACCACTGTCCTCGGGGAAGGGCACGTCACGTAAATCCTGCGTGACCCTGTACGTATTCCTATTCTCGGTTTAAGAAGAACACATGGTTGCACTAGTCTAGTAAGTACCATAATGGGAATCCCCCATTGTTAAGGATAATCGTGAGAATCCCTCACCACTAGATGAACTTACGCATTACTGTTATGAACTTACCTTCTGTGAACTCGCTCAACTAGTTTGTTGATTATTTGCTGCATGCCTTGCAGGACCTTAGGTATACTTGGAGCTTGCACCAGAGGAGAAGCGGGTCGTTGTGGACAAGAACACGTGAATGCTTATTAAACACTTTTTCATTCACACATTGATACTTATGTTTTGGGTTTTACATTTAATGCTTCCGCTACATATACAATGTTTGGTTTTGAAACATCAATCATGTCATGATGAACTACCTTAATTACTTTTACTATTATTATTTGCTATGTTTGATATGATTGATGGCTTGATCCTGGTCAGTCACGCTCCCAAGCGGTGGTACTCCGCAGCGTGGGATTTTGGGGGTGTGACAGATTGGTATCAGAGCCATTGGTTATAGAGAACTTGGTTTTAATATGGGAAAACGTTTTTATTAAAAACCAGACTATAACCAGAACAGTGCTCTCAACGATCCACAACGACGCTTCGCTCCACGTGCAAGACTCGACATCCTAGGTAATAAGGTTTATGTTTATTGCCTGTTTGCTAGAACTGCTTAGAACTTTGCTCGCATTACGTTTAGATACACATGATACTATAGCATGAGAATCCCTACGTGCCTACACTTTTCTGTCATCGCCCTACTCGCGAACCACTCTCATTTACGTTACTTTTACTATGAAGATCATGTCTGGAAGAATTAACATGACTCAAGCCCAGCTAGAGGCTCTCGTTCAAGCTCAAGTTGCTGCGGCACTTGCAGCTGCTCAAGCAGGTAGTATATCCTGTAGTTATAACTTACGCTAGGATCTTTAGATCCTACATTCCTAAACTAGCCCTTGTATTTAATCTCGTCCTATTCGTACACAATAGGTCAACACGCGCAGCAACCTGTCTGCACTTTTAAGAACTTCATGGACTGTCGTCCAAGTACCTTCAGCGGCACAGAGGGGGCAGTGGGACTCCTCCACTGGTTCGAGAAGCTAGAGTCAGTATTCGAAATGTGCGAGTGCCCTGAGGCTCGCAAGGTTAAGTATGCAACTGGCACCTTGGAAGGAATCGCGCTAACCTGGTGGAACGCGCAGGTGCAAATTCTGGGGTTGGCAGCTGCTAACGCCACACCCTGGAACGATTTTAAGGAACTTATCAAGAGGGAGTATTGTACGCGTGAAGATATTCACAAGCTGGAAGACGAGCTGTATAATCTGAAAATGGTTGGATCAGAGATTGAAGCGTATACTAAACGGTCTAATGAGCTAGCCGTGCTATGTCCAACTATGGTGGACCCTCCATACAAGCGCATTGAGATGTATTTCAAGGGATTGGCGCCAGAGATTCAGAGCCATGTTACCTCGGCTAATCTCGATAACATCCAGGAAATTCAACGCCTCGCTCATCGTATCACCGACCAGGCAGTGGATCAGAATAAGCTGCCTAAGCGTGTCAGCGCTACTGCTACAGTCACTCCTTCAGTTACTCCTGCTACTACTAGTGATAGCAAAAGAAAGTGGGATGGAGATTCTAGTAAAGGTTCAGCATCCGTTCAGTCTCAAGCTCAGCAACAGAAGACTGATCACTACCAGAGTCCTGGTCAGCAATCCTCTGGTGGTCAAAAACGGGGAAGATATCAGGGTTTTCACCCCAAGTGTCACAATTGCAACAGGCACCATAGCGACCCATGCAACAAGGGTCGTTGCCAAAGGTGTCTCAAGATGGGACATGAGGCCAAAGACTGTAGGAGCCCACGGCCTGCAAACTAGAACCAGCAACCGCAACAACCAGCTCCACAGAACCCGCAGCAGCAACAGCAGCCACAGCGTGGAAACCGGGGATGTTTCCAGTGTGGGGCTGAAGGTCATTTCAAACGCGATTGTCCTCAGTTGAACCAGAACCGCAACAACAACCAGGGCAACGGGAATAACAACAACAGGGGAAACAACAATGGCAACGAGGCTAGGGGACGTGCTTTTGTGCTAGGTCGAGGTGACGTAGTGAACGATCCCAACGTTGTTATGGGTAAGTTTCTCCTCGACAATATTTACGTTACTGTTTTATTTGATTCGGGTGCGGATACAAGCTTTATGTCTGTGAAAATGTGTCAACTGCTAAAACGTGCACCAACACTTTTACCCACCGAACATGTAGTAGAGTTAGCTAACGGTAAAAGTCTAGAAGCCACGCACGTAGTTCAGGGTTGTAATCTTATCCTAGCTGGTCAAGCTTTCTCTATCGATCTCATTCCCATAGTTTTGGGTAGCTTCGACGTCGTGATTGGGATGGATTGGTTATCCCAACACCAGGCAGAAATTTTATGCAGCGAGAAGATTATTCGCATTCCTCGTTCTGGTCAGGAACCTCTAGAAGTTCAAGGCGACAAGAGTGGTGCTGTGGTTGGCATCATCTCTTTCTTGAAGGCTCAGAAATGCTTACGAAAGGGGCACACTGCCATTCTGGCACTCGTTACAGACGCATCAGCAAAGGAAAAGAAATTGGAGGATATTCCGGTTGTACGTGATTACCCTCAGGTGTTTCCTGAAGACTTACCTGGCTTACCGCCTCATCGTCAGGTCGAATTCCAAATCGAGCTCGCTCCAGGAGCAGCACCCATAGCTCGCGCACCATATCGTCTAGCTCCATCAGAATTGGAAGAATTGTCAAAGCAGCTACAAGAGCTCTTGGAAAAGGGCTTTATTCGTCCAAGCTCTTCGCCTTGGGGAGCTCCAGTACTATTCGTGAAAAAGAAAGACGGTACGTTCAGGATGTGCATCGACTACCGTGAACTCAACAAGGTGACGGTGAAGAACCGTTATCCTCTTCCGCGCATCGACGACTTATTCGACCAGTTGCAAGGGTCGTGCTACTATTCGAAGATAGACTTGAGGTCAGGGTATCATCAGCTGAGAGTCCGGGATGAGGACGTCTCCAAGACTGCATTCAGAACTCGCTACGGCCACTACGAGTTTCTTGTCATGCCGTTCGGGTTGACGAACGCGCCTGCCGTATTTATGGATCTTATGAACAGGGTGTGCAAACCCTATCTTGACAAGTTCGTCATTGTGTTCATCGACGACATTCTGATCTACTCCAAGAGTCAGGAGGAACACGAGCAGCATCTTCGCCTTATTTTGGAACTCCTTCGGAAGGAACAGCTATACGCTAAGTTTTCGAAATGCGACTTCTGGCTTCGTGAAGTCCATTTCTTAGGCCGCGTAGTAAACAAGGATGGGATCCATGTCGATCCATCCAAGGTAGACTCGATCAGGAACTGGCCTGCACCACGAACGCCAACGGAAATACGCCAATTCTTGGGTTTGGCAGGTTACTACAGACGGTTTATCAAGGATTTCTCGAAGATTGCTCAGCCGCTTACGCTCCTGACACAGAAGGGTGTTACCTATCGCTGGGGAGAGCCCCAGGAGACTGCTTTTCAGCACTTAAAGGATAGACTTTGCAGCGCACCTATCCTCTCCTTGCCAGAGGGCACAGATGACTTCGTGGTTTATTGTGATGCATCCATTCGGGGACTTGGATGTGTGTTAATGCAGCGCGACAAGGTTATTGCTTACGCTTCACGCCAACTAAAGGTTCATGAACGGAACTACACGACGCACGATTTAGAGCTGGGAGCTGTTGTTTTCGCGCTTAAGATATGGCGACATTACCTGTACGGTACCAGGTGCACGATTTACACCGATCATAGGAGTCTCGAGCATATTCTTAAGCAGAAGGATTTGAACATGCGTCAACGACGATGGGTCGAACTACTGAACGATTACGAATGCGCTATCAAGTACCATCCAGGCAAAGCCAATGTTGTGGCTGACGCCCTCAGTCGGAAGGACACTTTACCTCGGCGCGTGCGAGCGCTACAGCTTACAATTCAGTCTAGCCTTCCTACACAGATAAGAAATGCTCAGATAGAAGCATTGAAGCCCGAAAACGTCAAGGCTGAAGCCTTACGCGGCTCACGACAGCAAATGGAACAGAAGGCAGACGGCGCCTACTATGTAACGGGGCGTATTTGGGTCCCACTTTATGGCGGTCTACGCGAACTTGTAATGGATGAAGCTCACAAGTCTCGCTACTCGGTACATCCAGGGTCGGACAAAATGTACCACGACATCAGCACTACTTATTGGTGGCCTAGCATGAAGGCCCACATTGCTACGTACGTTGGAAAATGTTTGACCTGTGCGAGAGTCAAGGTTGAATACCAGAAACCAGCTGGCCTACTTCAGCAGCCTAAGATACCTCAATGGAAATGGGAAGAAATTTCCATGGATTTCGTTACAGGCCTACCTAGATCCCAGCGTGGGAATGATACCATATGGGTGATCGTGGATCGACTCACCAAGTCTGCATACTTCCTACCTATAAAGGAAACGGATAAGTTCTCCACTCTCGCAGACGTCTACCTTAAAGAAGTTGTTTCGAGGCACGGGGTGCCCACATCCATCATTTCGGATCGCGATGCACGATTCACGTCAGAGCTATGGCAAGCGATGCACAAATCTTTCGGCTCACGATTAGACATGAGCACAGCATATCATCCTCAGACGGATGGGCAGTCTGAGCGAACGATCCAAACTCTAGAAGACATGCTTCGGGCATGCGTCATCGATTTCGGCAATGGCTGGGAAAAGCATCTCCCTTGGTGGAGTTCTCGTATAATAATAGTTATCACACCAGCATCCAAGCCGCTCCATTCGAGGCATTGTACGGGCGTAAATGCCGGTCACCTCTCTGTTGGGCAGAGGTGGGGGATAGTCAGATTACGGGTCCAGAGATTGTAGTGGACGCCACGGAAAAGATTGCACAAATACGACAACGCATGGCGGCAGCACGCGACCGTCAGAAAGCCTACGCGGACAAGTGTAGAAAGCCATTGGAATTTCAGGTCGGGGACCGGGTTTTACTAAAAGTCTCACCCTGGAAGGGTGTGGTTCGTTTTGGCAAACGGGGCAAACTGAATCCGCGATACGTTGGACCATTCGAAATCATAGAAAAGATTGGCAAAGTAGCATACAAGCTAAACCTACCAGCTGAACTCGGGGCAGTTCACAATGTCTTTCATGTGTCGAACCTAAAGAAGTGCCTATCAAATGAAAACCTCATCATTCCTTTCAAAGAACTCACTATCGACGAGCGGTTGCAGTTCGTCGAGGAACCAGTTGAAATCACGGACCGGGATGTGAAGGTCCTCAAAAGCAAGAGAATCCCTCTTATTCGAGTTCGTTGGAACTCCAAACGTGGCCCAGAGTACACCTGGGAACGCGAAGACAGGATGACAGAAAAGTACCCCCAATTGTTCGCGAACAGTACAACCACTGCTGAGGCTGAAACTACTACTTCGGAATTTCGGGACGAAATTCAAGATCAACGAGGGGAGGATGTGACACCCCAGGAAAATCAGTGAACAATACAGCTTACCTAGCTTCCTCAGTGAGTGCATACCAAATTTCGGGACGAAATTTCCAATTAGTTGGGGATAATGTGACAACTCGAACTTTAGACCTATTTTTGTGTAACGTTATGAACACGACACAACTATATGAACTTGATTGATTAAGCGAATATTTATTGAATGTTATGTGATATGTGTTTTAATGAACGTATACATGATATGTTAAGTGTATGTATATGTGATACATGAACCCAAACCGCACATCATGATCCGAACCGCACAAGCCCACATCACCCGCACAAGGCCGTTTGGGCCTCATTCTTGTACGCGGACCAATAGGGCAGCCCATGTAAGGGCCGGCCCACCCCTCTATACCGTGTAAACACCTTAGGGACTTGGTTTTTCTCATTTGTTACACAACACAAGAACACACACACAACCCTAGACTCTTTCTCTCTCTCGGTTGCTTGGAACCCGACGGCAAGAGCATCCCCTACTCGGATCACCCTCTCCTCCTTCTTTAATCCGGTTAGTGATTATGTTATTGGTTGTGTGTTATTGTTTGTATGTTGATGATTGCTTGATACCCGAAGGATTCTTGTTAACATGTTGTGTATGATAATGTTAGATTGGGTGTTACTAATCAATGATAGATAATGTTCATGTAATCGGCTTGCACATGAATCGGATATATATGAATGTATGATGGATCGGCTGTTATGTATTGTTTGATCGGATATAGTTGGTAATTGAGATCCATGTTAGAATGTATGTATTGTTATGAATGTTATTATTGTTCATGCTTTGATTCTTGTTAGGGTTCATATGAATTAGTGTTTGGAAACCCTTGTTTGATCTATAATATGGAAAATTATTAGTTGTTAATTGATTTTGTGCATATATGGAAACATGGTAATTGATTGACAGAATGTATGGCTGTAACCGATTGCTTGAATTGTGGAATTAGTTCAACCATCGCACAAGACTCCTTGGCCGACCAAGGAGTCCAATCGCATAACGAGCCCACACGTACAAGCTGGTCCGATCACACAAGCTGAACCAGTCGCACAAGCTGTTTGGGCCGGACTACCTTAAATCGCACAACCCAGCTGAATTGTACAAGATCAGCTGGATCGCACAACGTCCAGTATGTGTTATTTTGGGCCGTAGGTTATTATTGGGCTGGGTATTATTGTTGGGCTAATTTAAGCAGGTCACACAACCCAAATGGAACGCACAAAACATGTTCGGTCGCACAAAGAGTGAAACCGTTTAACTGTTGGGCCTCAAGCCCAAATCCTACTCGCACAATCCATAGGAATCGCACAAGTCACACGTGTATGTTTTTGGGCCGAGATTTGTTATTGAATTTGTTAAGTTGTTGGGCCCAATTGTTTAATCGCTCAAAGTATGATCCAATTATACAAACTGACTGATGCCGTGCAATAAGTGTTGCCATGACTTATATGTGCTTTTAACATGTTATTTTATGTGATACATACGTGCATTTCCTTAGTCAAAACCTGACTTGTATTACAACCATGATAGGACGTGGTTGACCATTTACTAGCTTATCTGTACTCTTTGTGTATCTGCCGAGCAAACCAAGGTGAGTTCACACAGCCGAGGCATGGGATTCCCGGGTTGGGAATTGGGTTGGAAATGTTGATATGGAATGATTACTCGTACTTACGCATTCACTAGACTATAGACCATCGTCCTCAGGATAGTCAGGACACGTTACGTAAATCCTGCGTAACCCAGTAATTGCCATTTGTCTCCCGGGTCGGGAGGACACGTTACGCAAATCCTGCGTAACCCAATACCCTCTACTGTCTTCCGGGTCGGAAGGACACGCTGTGTAAATCCTGCATAGCCCCCACGCGTACCACTGTCCTCGGGGAAGGGCACGTCACGTAAATCCTGCGTGACCCTGTACGTATTCCTATTCTCGGTTTAAGAAGAACACATGGTTGCACTAGTCTAGTAAGTACCATAATGGGAATCCCCCATTGTTAAGGATAATCGTGAGAATCCCTCACCACTAGATGAACTTACGCATTACTGTTATGAACTTACCTTCTGTGAACTCGCTCAACTAGTTTGTTGATTATTTGCTGCATGCCTTGCAGGACCTTAGGTATACTTGGAGCTTGCACCAGAGGAGAAGCGGGTCGTTGTGGACAAGAACACGTGAATGCTTATTAAACACTTTTTCATTCACACATTGATACTTATGTTTTGGGTTTTACATTTAATGCTTCCGCTACATATACAATGTTTGGTTTTGAAACATCAATCATGTCATGATGAACTACCTTAATTACTTTTACTATTATTATTTGCTATGTTTGATATGATTGATGGCTTGATCCTGGTCAGTCACGCTCCCAAGCGGTGGTACTCCGCAGCGTGGGATTTTGGGGGTGTGACACAGGTCCCAAGCAGGACCTCTAAACGCTGAACAAGGGCAAGACCCTTACCAAACCGTTCCCTTAACCCCCGACCAGGTAGCCAACATACCTCCATATAGACCGTGGAGATATGAATGGTGAAAATCTTTTATTTTATATAGACAGTAAAATAATGCCAAGACACCACGGACAAACGATAAGGAAAGATCACCTTCAACATAAGTAACTAGTTATTAAAGTCATTAATACAAAACCAAATAAAAAGTGCAAAAGATTAAAAATAAAAAGTATTATACTAAACACTTGTCTTCACCAAGTGATGTAAGAGACTTAGGCAAACATGGCCTTGATTGTCAAGAACTCTTACGATCAATCTTGGATCCCGAGACGACTCACACACTCTACGATGGACAATGGATGATGGTGGTGGATGATGGTGTTATGGTGGTGGTGGGTGGTGGATGAAGTGTGAGAGAGGTGGTGTGCCAAGGGATGAGTTGAAATGGCTCCAAGCACTCCTATTTATAGGCTGAACAGAAGCCTGGGCACGGCCCCGTGTCCGCTGGACACGGCCCCGTGCCCGTCTGACACTCTCTCTCTTCATTAATTGTAATTCGCAATTACAATAAATGCACCTGCAGCACTCTGACCACGCCCCCGTGTCCGCTGGGCACGGCCCCGTGGTGGGTAATAGAAGCTTTTATCACTTTGTCTTTTCTGCCAGGGCTGACCATCCTGGACACTGCCCCGTGCTCGCTGAGCACGGCCCCGTGTTGAGCTGGACACGCCCCGTGTCCGCTGGACACAGCCCCGTGTTCAGCTGGGCACAGCCCCATGCTCAGCTGGGCACAACCCCATGCTCAGCTTTCTTCTTGTTTTTGCTTTGGGAGATGCTGTCGAGGAGTCGGACATGCCACGTTTCTTCCTTTTCTTTGTATTTATGTTGGATTTGGCTGCATTTTTGCTTCTTTTGTTCATTTAAGCTCTTTTAACCCTGAAAATACAAAAGGAAGACAAAAGTATACTTTTTCCAACATTAGTACTTAAAAAGGGTTAGTTTTATGGCTCATTTGATGTAATTTATATGTTGCATTTTACTCACATCAAATACCCCCACACTTGAATCTTTGCTTGTCCTCAAGCAAAACTCTTTAATATGTGGCTTACACTCCCAAATGGAATGGGTAGAAGAGAAGGTTTTGGGCTTGTCTTGAGTGTCGGGAATCCAAGATCTTTATTGGGTTTTATTTTTATACTATTTACAATCCTATTCGTTGTGATTTATTTAGAACGTTTCATAAGAGAAATTACTTATTTGGGCATAACATGCCTTTTTAAAATTTCATTTATATACAAGTTCACATACCTCACGGGAGATCACTCAACACTCGGCCGAAGGTGTATTTTTAGTGAATCACTCGAGAGCGGCATGGAACTTATTCCTACCATAAGCTTGCCAAGCAATCAATCCTCCTCCTTTTTAACTTTATACCTTTGTAAATATCAAGAGGACTTTTTGGGTGAAGGGTTAGGCTTGGGCTAAAGGTGGGTGGTTGGGTTAGTGGTTAGTAAAAAGGGCGAAAAGCGTAAAAAGCGTCGGTTTTCGTAAAACACTTTGTTTCTTTTTCTTTTTTTTTCTTCACTTTTTTTTTATTCTAATGAAGCATTTTTCAAACAAGGTTTCTTTTGATGAGCTTGTTTGTTTTTTGCTAACTTCATCTCTTTTTTTTTCCTTTTTTTTTTGTGTCACAAGAAAACCGAGCTTTGTTACTAAAATAAAGGGTTTAAAATGAAAAAGGTTTTGGTGGGTAAAGGGTGTTTGTTTTGGGGAAAGAAACGAAAAGGTTTAGGCTCAAAGGGGTTAACTAGGGGGATTTTTGGGTAGGTGGTAAAAAAAAAAAAGAAAATTAATGGTGTAGAAATAAAAAGGGGTTAGTCCTAATGCATCCATCATTTACTTACTCGGGTTTAAGTTGGTAAGGACCGGGAATGTATCGTCGTGGCAAGTTCTAGAGTCGTAAGAACCAAGCGGCTATTCACACAAGAAACGAAAAATGAGCATTTAGTTTAAAGATATGTATTTGTATGCTCAATAAAGGCTCAAAACTCACTTATTGTGGGAATGGGTTTATAATGTGATCAAGTATATATAATTAAATTTTAACTAGATTTGTCATGCCTTTTCATAATTTTCTTATGTTGGTTCTTTTTATCACGACGCTATCGGTTGTAAATTTGTAAAAATATAACCTTTTTAGAACTTGTTATTCCCAAATTAAACCAAGAAAAGTAAAAAAAATGAAAAGTTATTGAAAAAATTTGGGGTGATTAGCGGTTCTAATAGAGTTTTGTGTAAGGCTTGTTATTAGGACTTGCAAAATTCAAGGTTTTAGCATCCCCCCACACTTAAATTACACATTGTCCTCAATGTGTCCCAAAAATAAGATTTTCGGTTGATTAGAATGTGTAAAAGTGGGTTAAAAACAAGATTTTATGTTACTGGGTAGCTGAACACGGGGTGGTGTTGGCTGAGCACGGCCCCATGTCTAGACTGCCAGTACCAAAAGTAAATAGAAGGCTGGGCACGGGGGCGTGTTCAGTGAGCACGGCCCCGTGTCCAGGTACCTGAACTGGGCATTTCTGCAGATTTTTGGGCACGGGGGTGTGTTGGGTGAGCACGACCCCGTGCTGATCTTGCTGTAATGAAGAAAAATTGTCGAGAGGCTCTGTTTTTGCGCATAGGGTGTTGGTTCAAGCTTCCCTTAGTATCCATCACCATCCTGAGTGTGTTTTATTCCTGCAAATTAAAACTAAACTAGAAAGCATAAAAGTTAAACTAATCTAAAACTAAGGATAGTTCCGCGGAATGCCTCCGTGGTGCGCCACGTTTATAAGGGTCCTTGGCTAGACCCTCCTTATCGGGTGGTTCTGGCTCATCTTCAATTAGGGGGTCATTATTGCCAAAAGGATATTTCATTGAGCGCTCAAGATCTATGCTCCTTTTGAATACCCCTAATTGAAGAGGTTGATTGTTGTACTTCCGGTTTTTCAAAGCTTCATGAGTTTTTGCAAAAGGTCGTCCCAACACTAGAGGAGCGTCATCGGGGATGACAAAGTCGGTTGGGATTACCATTTGATTTGTTTGAACCAAGACATCCTCAACTTCACCGGTTGATCTTATCATTTTTCGATCGGATAGAAAAATGGGTATTTGAAGTGGAGTAAAATCACTAATACTTAATTTTTCAAAAATGTAGTTAGGCATTATGTTAACACAAAGATCTTTATCAATGGTGATATTACTAATAAATGAATTTTGAAAGAAACATGGAACCGGTGTAATGTTAATTTCAAAAGGATCTTCTTTTATTAGCGAGGTTTGATCATTAGTTAACTTAACACTTACTAAGTCTTTGATTTTAGCACTAGTGTTTAACTCTTTTAAAAACTTGGCATGAGGGGTTATTAAACAATGATTTTCGAAAGTAGGTGATAAGAGATTAATTTCTTCAAAATTAGACTCTTTTTGAATTTTGACATTATTGGACTCACCTTTTTCATTGTTTAACTCATGTGTCGGTTTTTCACTTTCTTGTTCTTCCATTTTTATACTTTCAACTATCTCTACGTTATTATCATTTTTAGCTCTTCTCTTGCGCGGGATTCCTCTTCCCTTGCGCGAGATTCTTTTATATAACGTTCGATAGTTTTAAGTTGTTCCAATATCCTATTAGTTACTTCGGTGAGAGAAAAAGAATTTGGATCCTCAAAGCTTGAATCCGGTTGTTCGATCCTTGGTTCCTCATAATACTCATATGAAGTAGATGGTTCACACCATTGTTCTTCATTGTAAGTATATGATGGATAAGGGTCGAAACTTTGTTCTTCATAGTACTCATATGAGGTGGGTTGTTCACGCCATGGTTCCTCATAATAAGAGTATGAAGGTGGTGGCTCATATCTTGAATCTTCAAAGTATGAGTATGAAGGCTCATACCTTGGTTCATCAAAATATGAATATGAGGAAGGAGGTTCATACCTTTGGTCTTCATAGGATGTGTATGAAGTTGATGGCTCGTACCTGGGCTCCTCATAATGGTTGTATGAATTGGATGGTTGATATGAGTTATTATATTGAACCGAGCGTGCGTTACGACAATTAGTGCAATAATTACCCCTATAATCATCCTCATCATAGGTGTAGTTGTAACCTCTTGAGTATTGATCCATAAGAATCACTCAACAGACCACAACTGAGTCTCGGGACCAGAAAACAAAAATAAGACGGAAACAGAAGCTGGACACGGCCCCGTGTTGAGTGAACACGGCCCCGTGTTCAGGGTCTGTATCTGGGCGTTTTAATTAAATTTACTGGTCACGTTGAACACGGGGGCGTGTTGAGTGAACACGGCCCCGTGGTCAGACTCTGTATCTGGGTATTTAAGTAAAAATATGCAGCACGGGGGCGTGTTCAGCGAGCACGGCCCCGTGTTCAGGCTACTGTAAATGCAAACTAAACTAAAATGCAGAAAAATATGCGCGCGTTTTAAAAAGGTTTTGAAAAACTGATTAGGCCGTCGATTTTAAGCTTTCTTAAAATCCTTGTGTCCCCGGCAACGGCGCCAAAAACTTGATGTGTGTCGGTGTGTATATATTTTTGATGAGTATTTAAGCCCCTTTACACTCTTAGCCAAGTTTTAAATTTATAAAACACGATATTCACTAACACTAAACACACATATGGGCAAGTGCACCCATCGTGGACGTAGTATAGTGTTGGTAAGATACCGAGGTCGTCCAAGGACACAAGAGCTTTTAATACCGGTTTATCCTCAACGTCTAATCAAATCAAAGAGTTAGAAAAATGTTTTAAACTAAGAAAAATAAAAACTAACTAAATGCTGAAAATAAAAATAAAATAAAAACAGATAGACAAGATGAATCACTTGGATCCGACACGTGTATTAGTATAACCTTTGATTATTTTTGCACTTTTGCACTTGTTTGTTTAAGAGATTATCTTAGTTATTGTAGTAGGCCCCTCTTTTGAAGGCGACGTTACCCTCAACCCAGTAGTTTGAGTCAGCAAGGATACAATCCTAAAGGGTCGGATTATTGAAAGATAATGAATTAAGTTATTAATGCAAATTGTGGTAGGCCCCGCTTTTGGCGGTGACGTTACCCTCGGCTAAGTAGTCTGAGTCAGCAGGGATACAGTCCTAAATAGCTGGGTTATAGTATTAATAGTAGTTAACTTATGAGGGGGTCAAAGAGTTTGGATCCCCGCCATCCAATACCTATGGGCATTGAAGGAGATCCTACTAAATTTGACACAGGTTGTGACACCCCAGGAAAATCAGTGAACAATACAGCTTACCTAGCTTCCTCAGTGAGTGCATACCAAATTTCGGGTCGTTGTGGACAAGAACACGTGAATGCTTATTAAACACTTTTTCATTCACACATTGATACTTATGTTTTGGGTTTTACATTTAATGCTTCCGCTACATATACAATGTTTGGTTTTGAAACATCAATCATGTCATGATGAACTACCTTAATTACTTTTACTATTATTATTTGCTATGTTTGATATGATTGATGGCTTGATCCTGGTCAGTCACGCTCCCAAGCGGTGGTACTCCGCAGCGTGGGATTTTGGGGGTGTGACACAGGTCCCAAGCAGGACCTCTAAACGCTGAACAAGGGCAAGACCCTTACCAAACCGTTCCCTTAACCCCCGACCAGGTAGCCAACATACCTCCATATAGACCGTGGAGATATGAATGGTGAAAATCTTTTATTTTATATAGACAGTAAAATAATGCCAAGACACCACGGACAAACGATAAGGAAAGATCACCTTCAACATAAGTAACTAGTTATTAAAGTCATTAATACAAAACCAAATAAAAAGTGCAAAAGATTAAAAATAAAAAGTATTATACTAAACACTTGTCTTCACCAAGTGATGTAAGAGACTTAGGTAAACATGGCCTTGATTGTCAAGAACTCTTACGATCAATCTTGGATCCCGAGACGACTCACACACTCTACGATGGACAATGGATGATGGTGGTGGATGATGGTGTTATGGTGGTGGTGGGTGGTGGATGAAGTGTGAGAGAGGTGGTGTGCCAAGGGATGAGTTGAAATGGCTCCAAGCACTCCTATTTATAGGCTGAACAGAAGCCTGGGCACGGCCCCGTGTCCGCTGGACACGGCCC
Source organism: Helianthus annuus (assembly GCF_002127325.2). NCBI lineage: Eukaryota > Viridiplantae > Streptophyta > Magnoliopsida > Asterales > Asteraceae > Helianthus > Helianthus annuus. The sequence goes on along the minus strand of NC_035437.2, from coordinate 86,524,951 downwards.
CGTGCCCGTCTGACACTCTCTCTCTTCATTAATTGTAATTCGCAATTACAATAAATGCACCTGCAGCACTCTGACCACGCCCCCGTGTCCGCTGGGCACGGCCCCGTGGTGGGCAATAGAAGCTTCTATCACTTTGTCTTTTCTGCCAGGGCTGACCATCCTGGACACTGCCCCGTGCTCGCTGAGCACGGCCCCGTGTTGAGCTGGACACGCCCCGTGTCCGCTGGACACAGCCCCGTGTTCAGCTGGGCACAGCCCCATGCTCAGCTGGGCACAACCCCATGCTCAGCTTTCTTCTTGTTTTTGCTTTGGGAGATGCTGTCGAGGAGTCGGACATGCCACGTTTCTTCCTTTTCTTTGTATTTATGTTGGATTTGGCTGCATTTTTGCTTCTTTTGTTCATTTAAGCTCTTTTAACCCTGAAAATACAAAAGGAAGACAAAAGTATACTTTTTCCAACATTAGTACTTAAAAAGGGTTAGTTTTATGGCTCATTTGATGTAATTTATATGTTGCATTTTACTCACATCATTTACCAAATTCATATATGACATGAATGACCTCTCACAATTTCTTTTATATTCAAACACTTTTATGAAAAATTTACCTGAAAATCTAACTTTCTTTGATTTTTTATTTGTTTGATTAACCAATTTTTCCTCCTTTGTTCTTTCTTTTGTCCTCAGATTTGTGTCTGATGAATTCATTTTACTTGACTGATCATTCTTTGGAGAGCAAAGCGATTCATCAGAACTAGTATCTGAATCAACGGTAGTATCCAAGGACAAAATCTTTTCTAAATACTCTCTTGCTATCTTTCTTTTCTTTCTCAGTCTATCTTTCTGCCCTTGTGATAATTTGATTCTTCGGTCTTTGGGCTTTTCTTCTATTTTCTCAGTTTTTTTTAGCCATTTTATGAGATTCAACCCTCGATCTTCTCTTTGATCTCATTGGGCAATCTCTGGCAATATGACATCTGATTTGATATTCATAGCATCTTCTCATCTCAAATCTCTGACTTTGGCAGTAACAACAATGTGTCTTTAATTCCACAGTTGTAACACACCGTGTTATCTTACCATTCTCCACTTTCAAACCAAATAATCGTAACATTGATTTGCCTTGTGGTAATCATCACTTCTCCTTTTTCTATCATCATAATGATTTGTCTCTGAAGAATCTTCATTCCATCTTCTCCTATAAGCTTGATTTGACTCTTTAGCACTGTGGTCAAACCTGCACCACTTATTACCAACTTTTTGTAAGTTTTGTTTTTCAAATTTTTGTGAATTTTTGTTTTTATAGTGATTTGATGATTGAACTGATGATCTTTGATTTTGAACATTTTTTAAATTTTTAAATTTTTTAACAATTTGTTTTTGTTCCCTATTTTGCTTAGAAGTTGAACATTCCCCTTTTTCAGCAAATTGAGGAACAGTTTTTTTAAAAATTTTTCTTTTAATTTCAAAAATATATTCTTTTTATCATTTTCATCATCAGATTCATCATTACAATCTTCAATTATGACTTCGTCATAATTTGTGACATTGTCACTTATTGGAGTTTTAACTGAGAGAGTTTTGTTTTTCGTGTTATCAGGTACAACCGTTTTTGTTTTGCCTTTTCTTGACGGTTTATCCCCAATACCACGGTTAAAAAATTCATATTCGTCCTCCCCGGTTTCTTCATTTTTATTGATTGGTTTTGAAACTATATTATCAAGCAATAATGACGAAGCAACAAAACCTTTCAATTTATTTTCCAAATCTTCAATTTTATTTTTAGCAATCTCAGCATCTTGTTCAAGTTTTGTGATTTTTTCTAGATGCGAGTTTATTATATTTTGTTTTTCAAAATCATTTTTATTTAAAACTGATTTTTCATTTTCTAAAATTTTTGTTTCTAATGTCAAACTTTCAACATCTCTCAACAGTTTGACATTTTCAGATTTTGATTTTTCACAATTTGAGCACACGGGTTCAGAACTTGAAGTTTCATTTGTTGATGTACTTGATTCTTTGACTTCACCGTTCTATGACAACTCAGTTGACTCATCTTGTTTAGATTTTTCTTGGTGAGCATTGTCAACATGTTTTTTCTCAGATTCTTCATTCTTTGGAGTTGAATCTGTCTTTAATGTACCTGCAGAAAAAATTTTAATAAAATCAAGAGGATTCATATTTTTATCTATATAAAAACCCCTCTTAATATCAGATTTTATAACATTTTTGCTCCAAGACATGTATTAACTTTTCTGTTTATTTCAAGAATCACATCCAAACTTATTTTATCTAGCTTTTCTTCTATCTTTTTTTTTTTTTTATCAAATCTTTCTTTTTCTTATTAATTTCGTATTTGTGTTTTTGAAGCTCATTGCAAACTCACGTAGATAAAACTTTGAGAATCTAGAATCATTTTTCAATTCCATCAAATAGTCATCCCACTCTAAAGATTACGCTTCTGCAAATTTTGATATCTTTTCAGCACTTGACATTCTTATCTTGAACTCTTTTAAAGTATCAAGTAATATACCATACCGACCGTTTAATTGATACAACGATTCATTTTTTTTACACAGAAAATGTTCAAATTTCTTAACGTAAATATATTTTTTTTTAACTTCGTACTCCAAACGCCAAGGATCTTCAAACCAATCATTTATTCTTTCAAGCTTATCGTTTTCCATTCCGTCAAACATTTTGTATCGACCCACTTATATCAAACAACCCACTTTTCAAACACAAACCAATTTGAGACTCAAAATTCAAACAAACACTTTTTGATCCAAGCCTACTAAAAATTTCGGCCCAAGAATTTACTAATTCTAGGCCAACTTTCAAATCCCAAAATCAAAGTATCTCGGCCCACTTGATATTTTAATACCAACTAGCAATAACACCCGCGCGCGTTGCAGCGCGGGTACGTCACAATCATCGAATTGATTAGTCCAAATGTTATGTGATGCGTTAATCATATGAAAACGCGTGTTTAGACATTTCCTGATTGAACTCAATGTAACATAAAGTATTATATGTGACTCGACTCATATATAGAAAACGTAACACATGTAACGGGAAAGTTGACACGTATAATTAAAAGAGATTAATTAGAACTTTGTGAAAAGGGGAAAAAAGAAACCTCGATTTGACTCTACTCGATTCGAAACAAATTTTACCAAACATTCATAAAATAAGCACGAAAACATATTATATTGATCTGACTCGTTTCCCAAAAAATTTACGTCGAAACATACACCAACTTAAATGTATACCGAAATGTACATAAAAATGGTTTTTTTATACGAAAACGTATTATGTTTGACCTATCTCATTTTTAGAAAAAGGTTACTTCGAAACGTATAGCAAATCGAATTCATGCCGACAAATACATAAAAATATACACGTAAAAATAGTTTCTTTTAAAGTAAATGAGGTATAGGGGTAAATTCGAAACAAATTATTAGTAAAAAACTTAATAGGTTAAGTACGTTCGTAAAATCGTGCCAAGTAGCACCAATGTCACACCACTGTCAACGACCACCAATATCAAGAAAGCTCGTAAAAATAAAATAAATTAAAAAGGAATAATTAACACCGAATGAAAAAAGAGACGTAAAATTGTTGAACCACGGATGCCCATTGCGTCATGTTAATGCGAGAAATTAGACCGTAACGTAAAAACGTAGAAAAGAATAACTAAGTCGATCTAGGACCCGCACGTTGCGATGAACTTCTCAAACGGTGAAAAATAGACGCGTTGCGATGGGCTTGTAAAACGGGAAAAAATAGACAAAAAACATTGAACCCCACACGCACATTGTGGGGTGTTGACTCGCAAATTTAGAATGAAACATAAAACGACAAACTTGCGAAAGATAAAAGTATGAGAGACTAAAGTTGAACATAAAAAAATTGTTTGTGTTAAATTGCAAAAGATTAAAAAGCTTTGGGTAAAAGTAAAAAAAATCAATAGGGTTAAAATGTAAAAGGTAAAAGACTTTTGGATTTAAAGTAATAAAATTCAAATTTTTTTGAAAAGCACCCAATGCATAATGTATAACCATATGAAGCAACAACATGTTGCTTATTTATAATGTGGTAACTAGATCCAAAACTCGGTTAAAAATATTCAACTTTCCCGAAGCCCCGTTTGTAGCCTAGAAATTATACCCGTTTCAAATGCTCTTGTATAAGTGTATTAAGCCCAATTCAGAATTCAATTAAAAAACTTCAAATTTTTCAACTCAAATGTTTCTCAGCCCACTTATCAAAAATCACGGCCCAACATATGGTTAATTGAATCAGCCCAGCAGTACAGCCCAATTCAAGTCTAATATTCTTTATGCCCAATATAGACTATAGTCTATAAGACCATGTGTAGTGGTTAAACAAAATAATGCCCCTATCATAGGGCATTATTCGACACGTGACAGTCCAGTCAGCATGGGGCGTTATTGCAAAAGTGGCGTAGTGGGAATAATGCCTAATAATGCCCCTTCCAATCATTAAACAAAAAAAAAAGCAAACTATTTTCTCATTGGCCACTCAAACCCAGTCAAACCCATTTGCAGCGTTATTAAAAAAAACGCTGGGGCAATTTTTTTTGTAAAAAAAACGCCACATCACGCCGGGTGTAATGGGTGTTCCGGCGTTTTCCGGCGGTATTAAGGGGAGTACGGTTGGTCTAAGTCACTGTGAATGCTGATGAAAAAAACTTGTTCGATCCTACTGTTCTTGACAATTATCTAATTTTCAAAGATTTTGATTATTACACCGTGTAAAAGTTTGTGTAGTTTGATGTTATGAGTAAAATCCTTTGTTTTCCAATCAAATTTGTTCATGAAAACAGTCTATACACAATGTAATAACAACTGAAGTAGTCGAGACTTTCACTGAAATCACTAACAAATTCAGTCCGAAATGAAATAACTTTCTATCCGAAATTCACTGAATCAGTCAGTATATGATTGAACACCAACACAAATGTTCAAACTTGATCTGATATACACCGGAATGATCCAAAATTCGTCAAAATCACATCACAACAGTTCGTCAAACTTGTTGCAAGTTCTTCAAGTGTTCATCAGAAATACCACTAACAAGAGCCTAACACATTAGATTTAAAGATTCGATTTTCTACTAAACAACTAAGTCTCAGCTTATTTCACCTTCATCCGTACAACAACATTCAATTCAGATCTGAAAAAACTGACATTGTGACATGCTGAAACTAAAGAAATCAATTCAAATCATCTCATTTTCGTTTTTTTAATGAACATCATAACAACAAACTTTCAATCTTCAGAACTGATGAACTAATATTATAATGAGATTTGATTCACTTTCAGTTGTAAATCAGTTCTATGTTTGAATGAAACAATGATGCCCTTCAGATCTGAAGTGTATATCAGATCTGATTGAAACTTGTCTGATTCAAGCAACGATTACGCGCAGAACTATCCATAGCTCCGATACCACTTGTGAGGTCAGGATCGGATCGTAAACGATCACTAGTTCTGTGGTAGATTCGATTTAACGTGCGGAATCCGTTAAATCGAATCGTAATCGTGCGCGAATGAAGTTTATAATCAAGAACATCCGGATCCGTTTCGGAACCGGTTTCGAACCGGTAATTCAGTTTAGTATTAATTAATAGTTAATGGGTCAGAAACATGTTACTGTTTATGTTTTTATGTTTTATTTTAGAAATTGGGCCTGAGGCCATGTAATGTCTAGTTGGGTCAAATGTTAAGTCCATTAGGTTAAGTATGGGTTACTAAGGATTGGGCTGTGTTTATGATGAAACGGTGTGTTGAGCATATAACCGTATGAACGGTTAATGAGGGATCGACATGTCTCTCCACTGATCGATGCAACCCCTCAAGACACATCCATTCGCTGCATATAAATACAGTTCCAACTTCCTGTTTCAAAGAGTCAGTCGGGTCATGTACGTGCAGAATTTCGTTTAATTCAAGTGCCAGTTATTAAAGTTCGATTTCGTGTTTTCGGTTAGTTGTTATACGTTTCTGTTATTACGATTCAGTATGAAGTGGTGTACAAGTTGCAACAATTACTCGTTCAAGTCTAATCATCGTCCGTCTCGAACCGAATGGTCCTGAGAACCGATTGCCTGTGATACCAACACTGGTATCAGAGCCAAGGGTTCTTCGGTAAAAATCGATAGGGATGATGGGGGTTTTGGAAATCATCTGAGGGAGAAGGGTGAAGCGGCTGGTGCCGGGTTTGGTGATGTTCGGATAAACGGTGGAAAGAGCGGTCAGGGTTGCAACAAGGGGAAGAATGTTGTGCAGGGGAAGCCATTCATGCGTTCGTGGAAATCACCGGTTAAGAGTTTTCCCAAGAAGATGGTTCAGAAAGAATTAAAGAAAAGTTTCGGCCAAGGAAGGAGCGCGCCGGTGGGAAGACCGAGAAAGGCCGGAAATCGTTGTGTTTTATGTAAGCAATTTGGTCACATCGCTTTGATCTGTCCAAGTAAGTATATCAATTTAAGCCCGTTACCTAATGAAAATGATTATTTAGTTGATGGTACTTGCGGTGGAAGTTTCGATTCGATTTGGGCGGTAGACCCAAATTTCAAGACACACATGACCGGGAATAAGAGTGTGTTTAAGCGATTTAAGAGGCACTTTAGGGTGATGACGGATGATGTGAGAAGGGAATTCTCATTTGTTCACGGTATTGGTGAAGTAAAGATACCGGTGGACGGTAAAGATAAGATAATACCATGTGTCGTTTATGTGCCAAGACTCAAAAGAAACGTGTTAAGCCTAGAACAACTGTTGTTTCAAGGAATTGAAACAATTACTATCGGTGATTCGTGCATTCTAAAGAAGATGTTCGGTGGTCAAGCGAAAGGCTTTGATATGTTTGAAGACAAGTCCGAAATCGAACTAGAGGAGGAGTACCTAGACAAGTTTTATGATGGTCTAAATGTTGATAATGGGCACCGAAGTGATAAAGCAAAGTTCAAAGAATATGTTGAGGATTTTTACGAAAAGGAGTCCGAGTTAGAAAGAGAGAAAAACAAGAAACTAAATGGAGAAGGCACGTCGGGTGTGAAGGAGACAGAAATTGTCTACTCAAAAAGGCAAAAGGCTGGTTTCGTGTTTTATTATGAACACTTGAAAATTAAACCGCAACAATCTAAACAAGAACTACGTCGAAAGGCGATTGCCCGTTCTCATGAAGAAGAAGATGTCATTGAACATGACATGATTATCGAAAGTTTCCTAGAGGCCTTGAATTTAATTCTGCTACATGAAGAACTAGCCGGGTATGAAAAGCTTTATAGTGGACCCTTCGAGGAAGTCTTAATGTGGTTTATACCGTTCTTTCTTGGAATCTTCAAAGAAAACGTTATGCCTCCTACGCTCATCGACGGAAGGGAAGTTAGTTTAATTCTACTACAACGGATTGTGGCTGTTAAAGGTGGTACAAAGAAAGTAATCGAAGATGATCTTTGGGCCGAGGTAGCGGTCGAGTATGGTTTCGAAGCAGATGATGCATATGTGATAAAAGTCACCTACGTGTACTACCTCGAGTTAATTGAGTGGTATTTCGAGTTTATGAAAAAGAAAGGAGATAAAAACGCAGCGATTGCGGGTGAAGAAAGCAAGAAGGATGAACGAGCGGAAGCGGTAGAAAAAGAAGATGAGGGGGACCTGGTAGTTACTTTCGAGGTCGCCGTTAGCGATGACGATTAAAGAAGGTTGCGGATCAAGGATGTTCATGCTTAGGAGGGAGAATGAAGTTTATAATTAAGAACATCCGGATCCGTTTCGGAACCGGTTTCGAACCGGTAATTCAGTTTAGTATTAATTAATAGTTAATGGGTCAGAAACATGTTACTGTTTATGTTTTTATGTTTTATTTTAGAAATTGGGCCTAAGGCCATGTAATGTCTAGTTGGGTCAAATGTTAAGTCCATTAGGTTAAGTATGGGTTACTAAGGATTGGGCTGTGTTTATGATGAAACAGTGTGTTGAGGATATAACCGTATGAACGGTTAATGAGGGATCGACATGTCTCTCCACTGATCGATGCAACCCCTCAAGACACATCCATTCGCTGCATATAAATACAGTTCCAACTTCCTGTTTCAAAGAGTCAGTCGGGTCATGTACGTGCAGAATTTCGTTTAATTCAAGTACCAGTTATTAAAGTTTGATTTCGTGTTTTCGGTTAGTTATTATACGTTTCTGTTATTACGATTCAGTATGAAGTGGTGTACAAGTTGCAACAATTACTCGTTCAAGTGTAATCATCGTCCGTCTCGAACCGAATGGTCCTGGGAACCGATTGCCTGTGATAGCAACAAATGCAGACTCTCATATGCTTAAAAATGCGGACTCTCATATAACTTAACAAATGCGGACTCTCAAATAACTTAACAAATGCAGACTCTCATATGCTTAAAAATGCGGACTCTCAAATTTCTTAACAAATGTGGACACCATCCAATTCTCACAAGTGCGGGCCATATAATTCTCATAAGTGCGGACCAACATAATCACAAACTCGGACTAGATTAATTGACAAACTCTGACCCTTGTGACTTCACAAGGTTGGACTAACATCTTTTCCAAATCATTAACACAGTGAATATCACAGTTTTCAATAACGATCCTACGATCAAAAACTTAATCCCGTAATGAATCATTATGAATCAAAGCAATAGTTCAACACTCATATCATATCAAATGGCATCTAAAATGACTAGCAGCAACATACAATTCAATCAATCTAGCTATTATCACACTTTCATCAGTCATGAAACAATACACAGATTGTTTGGATGTCTAGGGTTTTACATGGAATAAAAAGAACGAGATTCACAACATAAAGCATGAACACTTACCTTAGATTAATACAGAGATTGTTCTAGGAGAATTGGAAAAGATCAAGATTGAGGATGGAGAGTTGTGTTGCAAAGCCGAAATGATTAGGGAATGATTTGAGAAGAATAAACTGCCATACAGTGATTTTGAGAGGTTTAAGGGTTTGAAGTAGTCTATTAACATTTCACAAATACTCTGAACACCCCCCTTAATTATACAACCTTCACACCAAGGCACATAAATCATGCAATTCATATTTAAAACACATAATTCACGTATTTGACAAGCAACGTACAAATTTCTTGTAAACCGTCCGTTTATAATTATTCGTGTTAGTCACCAACGTTCGAGAATCAACTTATGCGTTTTCCGGTAATTCCCCGAATTACCAATGTAGACTCGTTTAACTAACCCTAGTTAAATGTAATGCTATGAATGTATGTCTAAATTAACTACGGCTAGGTTAAAGTAGTAACCTGAAGTTGCGTGTTGTCACAAATCGACCTTTGCCCCGATTGCCGAGTGTTATGTGCCTCATGTCCAAGACCTGATACAAAACTACTATCGAGCCGGGGGGTCTCATTGGAAGCAGCCTCTCTATTCCTACGGGGTAGAGGTAAGGCTATGTGACAAATGGCATTTTTCATGTAATTTCCGTACATTGTGAACAGTATTTTATATGTTTGTGTATTTTGAACATGTGATGTACATGAATCCCTGGATTACGTTTAAGAACTCACAAAATATCTCATGATGCATAATGACTATCATTACTGATTTCGACTCGAAATGTTTTAAACCGTGCGAAGAACAAAACTAGCACGCTTATCTGATGAACTAGTGGTACTGACAGGAGTTAAGTACTCAGTCAGACAACATGTTTAGGACACAGATTGAGTCCCAGAACCAAGGTTATACTTGAACTCTATGTAGGAAAGTAAGGGTTAGCATAAACATTTTCCGGAAGCTAAAATAAGCACTAAAAAGCACCCGAAACGCATTTTAAACACAAAATTCTGCACAATTCAGCAAAATTCAGCTTTTACAAGTCAAAATAACATTCAAAAATAGTGTTTAAGCATCCATAATAACTTGTAAAGTGTCGGGAATGAAAATTGTCACAAAAGGTACTTCATACCTTCTAAATTGCACATTTAAACACTTTAACGAACCGACAACCGAACAATTAACCGAGCACTACCAGAAACATCAAAAATGAAGTTGAAACATTGTTTTAGTGTTATTTAGCTAGTATAGGTCATAAAACACATCAAAACCCCTAAAACACTTAAACACATATAATACATCATTAGCACCAAAGTTACACCTTAACCCCTAAAATTTCAAATTTTGACACTTTACCCCCCCCCCCCCAATCCTTTTTGGACGGTCAAACATGGGGCCCACATGCCCCCATGTTGTCCCCTAAACTTTGACTCGTCACTTCGACTAGTAAACGTGGTAATCAGTAGGTATATTTGCAAGGGATTATAACCTTCATGATTACGATCACGTTGCAAAGTTCAATTGAACTTTCACTTGACCACTTATGGTCAAAATTGAAAGTCAAATAGTAAGTCAAACTGTTTGACTTTTAGCTTAAAATAGCTAAAATAAATGAAATAGACTAGGATGAAAACTTACTTGTATTTGGAAACACTTAAGATCTCAAGTGGGAGGCCTCCAAATGATGGAAGCAACCTCCAAGAAGTAGGGAGAAGAAAGAAGTGAAATGAGCAAGTTTTGAAGTGAATGAAGGTGGTTATTTATACTAGTCTTGAAGTCATAGGATCATGACATGTGGCTAGAGTGTTCTTTGCAACAAGTGTTAGGATCAGATTTAGTGCTTAGACTACACATAACTTGGTCAACAAGATCACTAAAATAATCAAAACTTGGTGAAGAAGCAAAATCTTTATTATTATTTTGACATTTTTGGCCCTTGGACTTGTATTTTCGCTTGTTTGCCATTTTTAACCCCTTTAACCTAATATTTAGGTTATATAAGGACGTTAAAGCATATGTAGCTTAGTTTTTGTCCGAAAGTGTCGTGGATGTCAGTTTGTTCGGTTATACGGTCGCGTTTTTCGTTGAATTACGTCAAACGCCCAAACAAACACGAAAACGGATGAAATTACGCAACGAATGATATCTTTGCATTCTTATCAACAAAATACAAGATTTTATTTGGTACAAAAATATTCAGATTCGTATATGAGGTCCGTATTTAGAAATACGAGAATCAGCAGACTTTCGTAGTTTGTCGGAAATAGTCCTTGCACTTGAATAAACGTGTTTTCGTCACCCCTAACCTGTTGAAACTTATTTCTAAGTTATGTGAAGGGTATTTAGGGTATGTGTAGCTTATGTCCTCGTTCCAGAGTGTATGTTGCGTTAAATGCATTACGTTTAAGTATCGATTAATGAAACGCTTCCAAAAGAAAAAGTTTTTGAAAGCCCGAAAATTTTGCACAAGGGTTACATGCCATCAGAGGTATCCTCTGCGTTAGATCTGCATACTGATAATCTTAAACCTGTCAAGATCCAAAATCTGAAATGTGAAGTCCAGGAACTGCTAACAAGATCTCAAAAACCAATATTGAATTCAGCTACGGTATTGTTGGATGGTCTGGTTATCTGAGATCTTGCAATATTGTTTTTGGTGATGAACTTTCGTTTGAATTTCACAAGTCTACTCAGTTGCTGAAGTTAACAAAAGTTGTGCATTTCGTGACAAAGAGAAAGTCCTCTTCATGAGTGTTGTGTTGATTAAAGATTTATAAACAATGTTTCATGTGATGATTGTTTGTGGTTGTATATTTGGTTCCTCGGTGGTACTAATTTTGCTTCTTAGACATGTTCTATATGTAGTTATGTCTATAAACAGGTTTCATTGTCAATGGGTGGGTACTCCTTTTTTTGGATGAGACAATGGAAATACTCATATGTAACTGATATATTAACCGATGATCTATGTTTATAGTTGTCTATTATCTATAGTAGACAACAAGTTTTGGTACAATATCTATACACGTATTTATACTTTCTATTAAAATGTGTTATTCATGATTTTCTAAAAACCACCTATGTTTGCACACGGCTCTTACTACTAGTATTATATATAAGAGTAAATTACAAAAATCGACATTTATGTATGTCATTTATTGCAAACTGTGTCCTTTGTCTTCAATAATTACAGAAAACGTACTCGATGTTTGCAAACCCTTGCAAGTTATGTCCTTTAGCCCTAACTCAGTTAATTTTTTGGGTTAAATCTGACCAAATGGACCCCACATGAGGGTATTTTTGTGGTTAAATCTGAACAAATGGACCTCACATGAGAGTAAAATGACTAAAATACCCTCATGTGGGGTCCATTTGGTCAGATTTAACCACAAAAATTAACTGATTTAGGGCTAAAGGACATAACTTGCAAGGGTTTGCAAACATCGAGTGCGTTTTCTGTGATTATTGAAGACAAAGGACACAGTTTGCAATACGTGACATACATATAGGACGATTTTTGTAATTTATTTACTCTATATACAATAACAAATGACTTGGGCTCTTAACAATAGCGTGGCACTACTAACATGCATCGCCACGTGTCAAATCGCAATTAGTCAAAGTCTTCATTTATTACAGTTTTGTCTCTGATAGAACAAACGGAAATTACAGTTTTGCCTAGGGAATTTCGATGGTTACATACCATTCGGTGACATTTTTCTTTTTGTTTTATACTAGGGTAGAACCCGTGTATTACACGGGTTGAATAAATATAAATTATATTTATATACTAAGTAAAATTAAAATGAAGTTGTATCTTAAAAAACGATCCGTGTATTTGTGCGGATTAAATAAATATAATGTGATCGGTTAACACATACAATCGTCAAGATAACAACAACCATACCCAGTAAATCCCACAAATAGCAAAGCTACTTATAGGGTCTGGGGAGGGTGGGATGTAAACAGACCTTGCCTCTATCCCTAGGGATAAAGAGGCTGCTTCCAGAAGAGACCCTCGGCTCCAAAACGAACAACATATCAATACATCATGTCAAAGAATATAGACAAATATAATATAGAAAAAAGAAGTCACCTATACAAAGAAAGTGATCAGAGTGACACATTATAATGTAAATCATGTATAATAGCATACAACCTCATTCCGACATAAACACAAGAATTCAATCACCGGTAAAGTCACTTAAAGAATAAGAAAAACCTACATCCCTAGAATACCCCTAAGACCTTACTGCAATATCCTCTAGACGCCCTTAACCCTAATCCTACGCCTCCACGAAGTCCTATCTTGGACCATGTCATCAGAAAGATGTAACTCTAGTAAATCGTGCCTAATCTGCTCTTCCCATGTCAGTTTGGGTCTGCATCTTCTTCTCCTCCCCTCCACAGCAAGAGTTTCCACCACTCTAACTGGTGCAATCGTCAAGATATGTATTTTAAAAAACAAACTTTAATATGTTATTTACTATTATAAAATTTTATTTTGTTTTTGTATCATTTATTATTAGGTTAGAAACATACGTGTTAAACGGGGGTGAACCAATGAAATATTAGATGGTTATTAATAACCAGAAAAAAATGAAAGTAATAGTTGAGAAAAGGATATTGAATAAATATGAGAAATCTAATTTAAATAAGAATACAAATTTTATCTATGCTAATTATGGTTTTACAAAGAAAATTAAAAAAAAACAAGAAAAAATTTCATCCTGCTACGGCCAAACCCAAATAATATATTATATACATATTAACAAGAACTGGTCATGAACAGTAGTTCAATATTTTTATAATATTATAGTTTTTTTAAGTTTTTATTATTTTATTACTTTAATTTATTATTTTATTGTTTTCTTATTTTATTATTTTAAGTTTTCTCATATAACACTAGGTTAGAACCCCGTGTATTACACGGGTTGAATAAATGTAATATTATATATTAAATAATAAAAAAAGTTATATCTTTGAGAACCCCGTGTATTGTACGGATTGAGTAAATTTAATTTTATATATTAAATAATGAAAAAGTTAAATTTTTAATAACCTCATGTGTTATAAGGGTTGAGCACATGTAATTTTATATACCAAACAATAAAAAGTTATATCTTTATAAACCCTATGTATTATATGGATTGAATAAATCTAATTTTATATACTACATGATAAAAAAGTTATATTTTTTTAAAAACCCGTGTATTACACGAGTTGCATAAATGTAATTTTGTGTAGTAACATCTTTAAAAAAAACTAACGGATATACTCGATATACGATGGATGGGGTGATTGCGGTGACGGTTCTTATAAATGTCACGTAAACATAGTGATTACCGTATTTGAGTTGAGAATTAAACACGAAAATAAAAGTATAAAACCAACAAACATTGATTAATATTTTTGTTTACCCCTTATAAACATTTTTGAAATAGCTTCTATCCTTAACTACTTTAGTTTAATAAAATAAATAAATCATTTACATTTTATTAATTTATATCGAAGGAATTAGTCCAAGCATCATGTGATGTGTTAACCATATGAAAACGCACGTTTTGACGTATCCGATTGAACTTATTATATCGTATAGTTGCATTGCGATTGGATCAAAACGTAATGTAAATCTAATTTATATCGTACAATCATAACGTATTATAGGCGACCCGACTAACTCGAATTTATATCGCCAGGGAAAAACTCTTGAGGGGGTCAAAGTGGCATTTGCAAAGTTCATAAAAAGTTAAGTGGTTAAAAATTGCATTTCCAGAACTTAAGGGCTAAGAAAGAGTAAAGATAAAATTTGATAAAGTTTTGGGGTAAGAAAGGAAACTATAATAAAGTTATAAATGGTTATAAAAAAACGTCTATGGACTCAGGACGTTAAACATTTTGATTTTGAACTCAAATGGTTAAAACCACTAAAACACAAGGACTCAAAAAGCAATTTACTCTAAATATTATAAAATATTATATTATCTCCTATACAAATTATTTAAATTTATATTAAATTTAATTTTATAATTATTTTTTAATTGATATTAATTATCTATAAAAATAGATGTCTTCAATAAATGACATGTGTCCTTTTATTAGTTTCTTTTATTATATAGTATAGATTTAAGATAATATCTTAGCAACATTGATGCCCTGCCAATCTCGACTGTATAACATCAATATCGGTATCCTTATTATCAGAACCGTTACTGATATTCGTATTTATGGTTTTTGACCGATGTAAAATACATATTGATATTATTTTGGTCATATCATGACTTTATTTTTTGGGTTTTATCGTTTGCTTGATATACCGAGTGGCGATACTGTATCGATGTCGTAATGAATCGAACGCATACTGAATAATACCCGCCGCAACGTGCGGAGGAATTTAACTAGTTATTATTAATTTAAAGTTGAAAACAAATCTTTCTTCTTATGGAAATTATATTGTTTAATAGTATTATTATTTAATAGTAGGGAGAAATTTAAAATTTAATTTAAATAAGAATACAAATTTATGTAATTTATCCTAATTATGGTTTTACAAAGAATTTAAAAAATCTTCTTCTATCTTCTACGGGCAAATATAAATGATTTATTATTATTAATTCAAAGTTGAAAACAAATCTTTATTCTTATCGAAATTGTATTGTTTAATATTGTTATTGTTATCAATTAACAGGTGAGAAAAATTAAAAAAAAAATATAGAAAGTCACCGTAAAGTAAAGTGACACGCAAAAAGAATTTTCATTTATTAGTATAAAGAGAAGAGATGAGTTATTTTGCTTTTTTTATTTTACTATTTTAGATTAACCATTCTCTACAAATTGTGGTTAATTTATTTTCAGGAACCGTAATTTATTTATTTGTCAATATTATCATATGTAACTTAATTATATTTATATAATTTTATTTTAGTTAATTATAAAGTTGAATATGCAGCTGTATTTAATTTATTTTTTTTTTCGAAGCTCCTATGTAAATTTTTTTGTCAACCAAATTTCATTTAGAATACTAAACATAGAGTGTTTTTACTTTTTTGGTATCATTGGCAACACGAGTGTCGGTACCTTACTGGTACTCTAAAGAATTGAACCAATTCCGATTTAACAACACCGGTAATGGTATTCATTCTCATTGTTTTCTATTGATGTAACAAATGTCGACATTCTTTTGGGCATATTACAACTTTATTTAATTTGTTTTTTTCGATTGCTATAACGTGTGTCAGAGCGATAACAAACGAAACCAATACCAACCGAGTTTCCGCTGTGTAGCACTGGGGATTTCTACTAGTTTGTAACAGATTATGAATGCGATATTTCAACGCTGTACAATCAATAACAGAATCTACCTACAATTATTATATTGATAAATGTTTTAACGAGTGCATAATCATATAAGTTTTTATAGTGATGAGTACACGACTAATATTATATATGAGGGCATATATTACAAACAAACCATGGGATGAAATGTAACAGTATCCCCGGGATTATAAGGGAGATGATTTGTGCACATACTTAGAATCATTCATGTTTTATTTGATTTGGTCAATAAACAATTTTGGTGCTACAAAAGAATTTTCAATAAATATTTTCTAAAAATGTAATTTTACTAGAATCTTTGAAATTATATTCCAAGTGTATGGCACATGACCAATTCCACACAATGATTATGATGGGGAAAGACTTGAATTTGTTGGAAACTTTTTACCATTATTTCAAAGTCCACAAATCTTAGGATAATACTTGACATATGACCCATTCAAAGTGTCATTCTATCATCACTTTTCTCAATCTTCTACAGAATGTAATATTAATTGGGTCCTCTTAAAACAGTAATTAAAAATGTCTTAGTTAAAGTTATATTATAAGTTCCAATATATAAAATTTTAAAAACCCAAACAATTGGGTCTTTTTAGTTTGATGATATGTTTCTAAAATCAAGTTCTATGATTTTTAACTTTTAACAATTTAAGTGAATAGAAGTAAATATGATTTTACACCTATTTCAATAATGTGTATCTTATGTATGTATGGAGTTTCGACCGATCTAAAACAATAAAAACCCTATTTATTGAAATTTTATTAAGTGCAGGTGTTTAATTACACTTGTATGCTTTAGTTATGATTTAATGGGAAAAAGAAATACTACTGCTACTATATTAATGACACTAGTTTAAGATCCCATGTGTTATACGGGTAGTATAAAGAAAATATTTGAGAAATTCTATTGGCACATCGGTCCAGCTATTGGCACACTGGCACCCTTTGGCTGGTCCAATACAAATCGTATAGGTCTATATGATCCGTATTGGTTAGAGTTTTAGACATGACAGACTGACAGGGTCAGCGTTTGTCTGGCGGCTGGCTTATACGGATCATATAGGCGTATACGATCCGTATTGTAGTCCTGGTTTTTTTTGAGTTTGAATTTTGGTGTGTTGAGTTTGGTTATTGGTGTTTTGGGTTTGGTTATTGGTGTTTATTGTTGGTTATTTTTGTTTAAATGGGTTTTATAATTTTCTTATATTTTTATCATTACTTATCTTATTATAGCGTATCGTGGCGTATCGTATCACATTTTTAACTTTTTAATGTTTTATCGTGATGTATTATAGCGTATCATGACGTGTCGTGTCACATTTTTAACTTTGTTATATTTTATCGTGACGTATTATAGCGTATCGTGACGTATCGTATCACATTTTAATTTTGTTATATTTTATCATGAAGTGTCGTATTATATCGTATCATCTTTTTATCGTATCGTACCGTAGTTGTATTATTTTTTATGTTGACGTATTCACGATGTGTGATATAACATTATACATTATACATAACCAAACAACCAATCTACACATTTAAAATAAACAATCACAAATATAAATAAACTAAAACTGCAAATTTAACTATATAATAAGTTTGCATATATACATGACATCATCCAAAATACATAATTAGTCAAAATACAAAAAAGTACAACAAACCTACCGTATCCATCTAGTAACAATAACGCATCCGTTTTCTAGACCCCTTTTTTACCCAAAGTTCCAACTCTTTGCGGGATATAAAATCCTAAACATTATAAAGGAAAAGAAATATATATATATATATATATATATATATATATATAACATTTGCAATAATTTTTTAACAAAAAATGTAAAACATTAATAATATATATCATTCATACCTGATCAGTTTTGTATGAAACTTCCAGGTAAGCGGGTTGCTCGCCACCCAATGACTTTTGCTCGCCACCCAATGACTCTTGAGCGTAAAAATACTTGTCACAACCTAGAATTCCTCATGCAGAGTATTACCGCGAGGCGTTTGACTGACCAGGATCATGCCACCAATCATATTGAACAATCAATTAAAATAAAGTAAATCAATCACTATCAATACGATCGGTGACTAAAGTTCAAGTCCAAAAGCAAGGCTTAAGTTAACAGCGGAAGCATATAGCTTAAAAATCCAAACATTAGTTTCAAAATTCATAAATGTTATTAAGAACCCAACAACGGTACTACACAACCACTACACTCCTCCGATGTAAGCTCCAGCGCTGTTCCTAACGACCTTCAAAGCATGCAGTAGGGTGTCATCATAAAGTTGGCGAGTTCAAAGTTTTTCAGTGTTGTTTCCAAAAACGTAGGTTGTTAAATTACACATTTATAAACATGTCATGGGGAGCTACCCCATCTTTAAGCTAATAAACTGTGTGGTACCGAATACTTGTGACTGTTGAGTTGTTTGTGCCCCAAGTCAATGTCTATCATCATTGACCAGTTGCCAAGGCATAATAGTTCACACCCTCCTCCCCGGCACGGTGTGAGGTTTGCCAAACCTTATAGCGCGATCAACTAATATCATATTCGCTAGGCCCCTCCGATTAATCGATATAATGTGTGGGGACTTTCTAATAGAGTTTCGTTTAGTCCGCTAAAGACATGAAATATAAATAGCATTTAACAGTATTCCTCCCCAGAATACTAGGCAATCCCAAACCAAGGTTTGTTCCCAACCACCGGGAATACATGCTTTTAGCAAATGTGTGAATTCGCCTATGCTTTGCTCGGCAGATAAATTACTTGTGTTAAGTTGGTCAACCATGTCATATTATGGTTACCAACATTAATTAGGTTTGTATACAAGTAATGTACGTATTCATCTACACGTATTTAACAAGTCGAATGCAAATATAAGTTATCACGTAACACATATGTTCATGCAATCCAGACCTGGATTCATATTAAAAGGCCAAGGCTGTAACAAGTGTTTGTGCGGCCCAACTCAGGTGCGGCCCACTATCAGTGTGTAATCCAGTCTAAGTGTGAGGTCCCTGATAGGTGTGCGGCATCACATAAGTGTGTGGTCATGTTGTCTATGATTGTGCTTTGTGCAACAGGTGATTATACAATAAGAGTGTGCGGTCTCCAAGGTTGTGTGGTCACAAAATAGTATGCGACCTTGCACCAGATGATTGTACGGTGTGCATCAGTAATTGTAACACTTAGGAGTGTGCGGCATACGTGGCACACAAGGGTGCGGAATGCTATGTAAGTTTGCACGGTATGCAGTCTAGGGTGTACATTTATAAATGTGCGGTGTCAAACAAACCCTGCCGTAGACTATGGTGCTCAACCATAGTCTACGGTTCATCTCTACTAATCAAACAAATAATCATTCAGGTTTAGTCGATCAAAAAAAAAAAAAAATACAACTCTTTACACCAGTCCTCATGAATCCCTAATATCATTTTCATCGTACACAAACAGGTTTACTAAATCAATCATCAAATAAATCATTTAACCATACTATGAATACCAATCATCAAAGCATTCATCAAAATGGATCTAGACTCTATTACAAGCAAATCATTATTAACAATCATTTAAACAATCATCAAATAGATCTAACTCAGTATCATCGATAATCATCAAAACAATTTGTGAACATCCCAACATACATCATTATTCATAACACTAACATCCTGGAATCAAAGTTTATAATAATTATTCTATCATACATATGAAGCCTAGATTGATTAATCTTTACAAACAAATTCTAGATCCATAAGAACAGTTATCATTATAACAATCTTATTGAAACATCCATTAGAACACGTTATTCAGACCATCATTTCATGTTTAGCGATTTTACTACTAGCATTTCTAGACCATGTAACATCTCATAGTTATAAATTAACTAGTGTCAAATAAATGAAGAAACATAAATTTAACATGGTGGAATCATACTAACCAGGAGGTTGTGAAGGAAAAGAAGATGCTTAAAATGAGAGAGAGGTATTCGAGGGAAAGAAGCAAGCTTTAAAGGAAATGAGAAATCTTCAAATGAAAGTGTAACACCCCGTGTTTTCGAATGTCAAAGTCAAAGTCCAAGTCAACTTTGACTTCCTTGACTGTAAATTAGTCGATTTTGTGTTTTATTTGTATTATGTGGAGTAAGTGTTGTCTAAATGAAATGATCGAATGTTTAATCAATGCGACCGATTTATGGCTGTGAATAGTAGGAAGTAACAATGCGATAAAGTTAATCAATCAATAAACAAGTTAATCGAATCAATCAATCGAACTCGAGGCTCGAACTATGCGAAACTGGTGTGGTAATACTTACGTGTGTGTGCCTTATGTGTTACTTGTGCATGGTTACTTTATGTTTTGTGTGGTATTCAATCAAATCAATCGAAACTCGAATCGAAACTCGAAAGGCAATCAAACTCAATCGAAATCGACATCGGAACGTGACTTATAGGTGATTGTATGTTAGATATAGTAGTTGGGACTGAAAGTAATTTGACTAGGAACTCTATCGTATTCGTATCCTCGTCTACCGAAATCGAAATATCGAAAACCGTCGCGAAACACTCGAAAAAGGGTTGCTGATCGAACAGGAAGCATCCTGATCGAACAGGCCAGCCGATCGGCTAGCACTTTCCTGGCCGATCGACCAGGCCATTCGATCGGAGATCCTGGCCGATCGGTTGTCACTTTTCTCTTTGGGAGGCCTATAAATAGCCCTGTCATTGTCACTCTTTCTACTTTTGGAAAGCTCTGACCGAACCAGCCTTGTTCTTCACCTTTTCTCAGATTTCTCTCAACTCCGGTAAGTTTTCACTCTAATTCTTGTACGTTTTTTATCATTACATGATTCTACACCTTTCTACCTTTCAAAACTTGATTTCTAACCGTGAAATCACCAAGATCTAAGTGTTCTTGGGTGATATCATCATGGTGTTCTTGAAGAACATCATACTTTGGCCTCATTCAACCATGAATAGCTTAGATCTGACCGATTTCCACATGAACAACTAGGATTTTGCAAGAATCTTAACATTTCATGGAAAGATTTCCAACTTTTCTTCAACATTTTACACTCAAAACCTTAAAACTGATAGAAACGGAGCTCGAACCAACTAACTAATCATCCTAACGGTTAAAAGGTTCAAGATTCGGATACTATCTACAAGGTTCACCGATTTCGGGTTAAACATCAAACTACCGTTCCGAATAGTTCACCGGCCGGACTTGGGTGATTCCGGTCCGAACCGGTGAGGCAAGTAAGGACCCACGTTCTATGGTTTAACTCGATGTCAGAATACCTTAAAATCATGACAAATAATTAAACAGCCAAGTGTTAGACGAAAGGCCGACCAGGTCAGAATTGCTGGCCGAATGGCTAGGCTGTTTGAACGAACAGCCCAGCCGATCGAACATACCAGCCGATCGACCGGGCCAGCCGATCGGCTAGCACATGGTTCCACATTTTTCAAATCTCATGAAGTATGCTATTGACGAAGTGATGTTCGATCGAATACGCTACTCGATTGGTAAACATTACTCTTCGGATCATGAGATACTATGCTTCAGCACTTAATCGGTTTTGTAACTCGTTCGTAGTATGGAATGCCAGCCGATCGAACAGGCTGTTCGATCGAGTGACATTCTGCTGAGAACCACTTCTGAAGTTCCTAACCGATCGGTTAAGCCGGCCGATCGAACAGCATGTTCGATCGATCGACCTGAAAGGTAAGAACACTTCAGTGTTTTCAAATACTACAACGAAAACTTCAAAAGTTCAAACCATCATACACAAACACATCAGAGGAAGAAACAATCCACTCAAATGGTCCAGCTGATCGAGCCTACCTGCCGATCGAACGTGATTATTCAAACGGACTTTCAAGCCGAACGAACAGCCCATTCGATCGAACCTGCTGTTCGATCGACCAGGCTATTCGATCCATTTACACTTGTTTGCATTTCCGCGTTACTCATTGTTATGCTATCGAACTATTCAGGCTAACCCTACTCTCAGCGCTCCCTTCAATCCATAACCAATCATTGTGAGTATACTCAAACCCTTTTTGCTTTAGCACTTTTGGGTGTTACATACGTTACTTATCAAAATCACAATCGAACACACTATTCAAGCTATTTGAACGCTAACCGATTGCATGTATTACGTGACTAAATGTATGCTTATTGTTATGTTTACACGTGGAATGCTGTCTACCTGCCTTAGCAACGTAGTACTATAGTTTGGACTCAGCACCCGTTCACACGGGGGTTGTTAAGGACAATTACTTGCATGGATTACGGTGGTAATCATGTATTGCGAACTGTCTCGGACAGTCAACCCGCAGTCGTTGGTATAGATAGGTCCATGTCGATAATTAACATGCATCATTTCCCTCTGTGTACGTGCTGGTTATGCGTAAACTATTCGAACTCTATATGCTATTATCAAACTTGTATGCTCACCTTTACATTTTATGTATTGACTTTATTTTAACGTATGTGACAGGTGTTTAAGGTATTTGCTTGCTAGGGAAGTGAAGCTAGAATAAGTCTCTAGAGGCCCCCAACAAATAGTTGTCTGTCAAGAACAAGCTGCTAGTGCATAGTTGTTTGTAGATCTTGTCAGTCTGAGTCTTTAGGGGTATTGAACAACATTTATGTTTAATTCGAATCTGAGGTGTCAGACAAGATTAATTGTTTGGATGTTATCTGTAATAACTTGTTATTTATTCGGGATACGGTATGGGACGTATCATTTTAAACTGAATTTGTATTAATAGTTGTTGTGGAAACTTCTGGACAATCTGTTTCGCTCAGTGCCGCGCCCCGATGATTCCGCCATCGGTTGGGGTGTGACAGATTGGTATCAGAGCCATAACTATAGGGAATTAGGTAAGACACGACCTAGTCCGGGTCGCTGTCATAGAGACCTAGACTATAGTTAGGAACCATCAGACCAAGTTTATGTGCCTTATTCCGCAATTCTTCGCTATCACTGCACTCGAATCTTCAATAAAAGTTAAGCAATTTGGTCAGGAATAGGTGTGAAAACCGCAAACTCCCGACTAAATTGCCTGACTTATGCTGATTTTTATCCATTTACTCATGCTTATCCTGATATTTTCAATAACATTTTGATGAAAATTCTCCTTAGATTTCCTAAAAACAAGGAAGAAATTGCTAAGCCAGGGGTGAGACCCTAACCTTGGCAATTTATTCCGGACATGCTTCCTCTAACCGAAGCTTCGACGGACTCCAACGACCTGAACTCACCAGTATGACCTAGGGGACGCGTGTGGAATGCCCGAGAATCGAGGCAGGAATACGACCCTTAAAGTCGAAAGTGACGACAAGTCTAATGTGAATAGTCGAATCGCTTTGGGTAGTCGATGTCTGGTAGCCGCAGACGATCCAATTTCTGATTTTAGGTGTTTTGACTCGTTGATTTTATGTGTTTATATGTGCTTTATCTGTTTGTGTGTTTATACCCTGGATATGATTCGTTTTGCTTCCATTTCAATCAACACACACGACTCGCATTGCTATTCTATCTCAATTCGATATCCAATTACGATATAGCCGGTGTTATGCTATGCTATGACTAAGGTAGACTATATTATACGATGCTATACGCAATCGCTATACGAACGACACGCGAGCTTTGAAGGATAGGTTTTTGTTTTCTGACTGCTTCTATGATTAAGTGGTTACGTGCTTTTGTGTTTATGTGACTCTGTGCTTATGTGCTTCTGTGCTTACGTGTATCTGTGGTTATGTGCCTATGTGTTTATGTGATACGTGTTTCGACGTGTTCCTGAGCTTTAGTAAGTAGTAGACGTGTGAGGTGAGATTCGATTTTGATGTGTCTGAGACCTACGACGATGTCTGTTGCAGACCATGTCGTCATCCGGACACCGAACCCCACTTACTCGCCAAGAAAAGAGAGACAGACGTCTTGCTGCTATCATCGCCAAACAAGTAGCAAAAGCTGTGAGTGATGTTTACGAAAACGTCAGCAAATCATCTGAGGAGTCGAGTACCGAAGCTCCCAAAGATGCTGCCAAGACTGTTTTCAGCTTCAAACAGTTCAAGGCATGCGGGCCAAAGGATTTTACCGGAGAAGATGGCCCCACCGCTATGTTTCAATGGTTTGATTCCATCGAAGTCACCCTGCGCCAAAGCGGCTGTCCTGAGAATCTCCGCACACTCAATGCTACTGGCGTCTTCCAGTCCCGTGCTCTAGACTGGTGGACGGCCGAATGAAACAAGCGCGGAAATGATGCAGCTTACGAGCTGACATGGAAAGAGCTGAAAGCCATTATGATAGATGAATTCTGCCCTCCCCATGAATGCCAAAAGCTGGAGGACGAGTTTTGGAGCATTAAGCAGAAGGATGGACACAACGCTGCCCTGACTGCTCGCTTTAAAAAGCTTAGCATCATCTGTCCCGATCAAGTCAAGACCCCAGATCAAACCATCAAGAAGTACATTCGAGATCTACCCGACTGTGTAGCCGACTTTGTTCACACCGCCAAGCCAGCAACGATTGAAGAGACTTACCTACTCGCCGCTGAGATCAATGACAAGTGAGTGAAGTTTGTTTTTGGGATAAGCAAACCAAGTCTCTGCACCAAGCCACCGCAGCATCCACCGACTCATCTGCTCAATCCTCCAAGTCATCAAGAAGAAAGAAGAAGAAGAAGAACAACAGCTCCAGGAACATGAGCTGTGCTGCCGCAACAACTGCTACTCCTCTACAAGTTGTACCAGCTCAGCAGCAACAGCACCACCGCTCAGCTCCAGTGATCAATGCACCGCCAGCGAAGCGTGCATACACAGGCCCTCACCCGCTCTGCCCGACATGCTCGTATCATCATCCAGTGGGTCTAGCCTGTCGTTTTTGCGCTCACTGCAACCTTTACGGTCATTTCACTACGAACTGTCGCATTGGTCCCCGACAAGCCCCAGTTCAAGCTACTGTCAATCAAGCTCTACTCCCCGCCCCTCAAGGCCAACAAGCAGCTCAAGCACCTGCAGTCAATGCTCGAGTCTGCTTTGCATGTGGTGATCCTAACCACTTCGCAAACAGGTGCCCAAACAGAGTGGTTAAGCAAGAACCCCAGCAGCCCCAGCAGCAACAACAGCAGCCCCAACAACAGCAGCAAGCAGCCCACGCCCAAACCTTCAACATCAATGCCCGTCAGGCTCAGGCAGATAACAACGTGGTTAATGGTACGTTCCTTGTGAATGGTATTTATGCATCATGTTTGTTTGATACTGGAGCCGATAACTGCTTTGTGTTGTTTGAATTCGAGAAGCTCCTTAGTCGTAAGCGCTCTTATCTGACCTCGTCATTCGAAGTAGAAGTCGCTACTGGAAGAACTGTCGCAGTTAACTCTGTTCTTCGTGATTGTACTCTCGAGCTCAACAATCACATCTTTCCAATCGATCTTATTCCGATGCAACTCGGAAGTTTTGATATCATAGTAGGCTTGGACTTTCTTCTTGAAAACCATGCTGAAGTTGTGTGCTTTGAAAAGATGATTTGATTCTCACTAGCAAATGGTGATCTTCTATGTGTATACGGTGAAACAGCGTAGAAAGGTCTCAAGCTCATGTCGTGTATTCAAGCCAGCAAGTATCTCCGCAAGGAATACCGAGCCTTCTTGGCCAACATTGTAGTAGCGGAGAAGGGAAAGAAAAAGAAAGTTGAAGTCAAAGATGTTCCAGTGGTCCGTGAGTTTCCTCAGGTGTTCCCTGACGATCTCCCCGGATTACCACCAAGTCGTGATATCGACTTTTGTATTGACCTCATTCCTGGAGCTAACCCCGTTGCCAAAGCTCCTTATCGACTCGCACCATCCGAAATGCGGGAACTCTCGAATCAACTCCAGGAATTACTCGAAAAAGGCTTTATTCGCCCAAGCACCTCTCCTTGGGGCGCGCCAGTCCTTTTCATCAAAAAGAAGGACGGGTTGTTCCAGATCTGCATCGATTATAGGGAATTGAATAAGCTAACCATTAAGAATTGATACCCTTTGCCTCGAATCGACGACTTATTTGATCAGCTGCAAGGTGCCAAGTGTTTCTCGAAGATCGATCTACGTTCAGGCTATCATCAATTGCGGATTCAAGAGGAAGACATCCCCAAAACCACTTTTCGAACCCGTTATGACCACTATGAGTTCGTTGTTATGCCGTTTGGTTTAACTAACGCAGCCGCGGTCTTTATGGATCTGATGAATCGCGTGTGTAAGACTTTCTTAGACCGTTTCATCATCATGTTCATTGACGATGTCTTGATCTATTCCAAATCGAAAGCCGAACACGCGAAACATCTACGTTTGGTTCTCGAGTTACTTCAGGGGAACCAACTCTACGCCAAGTTCTCCAAGTGTGAATTCTGGTTAGAGGAAGTTCAGTTTCTGGGTCACATCGTGAATAGTCAAGGAATACACGTCGATCCTGCGAAGATTGAAGCCGTCAAAAGTTGGATTACGCCTAAGAACCCGTCTGAAGTTCGTTCTTTTCTCGGACTAGCGGGCTATTATCGACGATTTATTGAAGGATTCTCCAAAATCGCTGTACCGCTTACCGCTCTTACTCATAAGGACAAGCCTTTTATGTGGGGAACTGCACAAGAGTCTGCCTTTCAAACTCTCAAGCATATGCTGTGCAACGCTCTGATTCTTACGCTGCCCGACGGAAGCAACGACTTCATTGTCTACTGTGATGCTTCCATCCTTGGTCTTGGTTGTGTCCTCATGCAGCGAGACAAGGTTATAGCTTACGCATCTCGACAGCTCAAGATCCACGAGAAGAACTATACAACCCATGACCTCGAGCTAGGCGCGGTTGTCTTTGCGTTAAAGATTTGGCGACACTACCTGTATGGCACTAAGTGTACAATCTACACTGATCACAGGAGTTTACAACATATCTTCAATCAAAGGGAACTTGATATGCGTCAACGCCGATGGGTAGAACTCCTCAACGATTACGACTGTGAGATTCGTTATCACCCAGGCAAGGCGAATGTTGTTGCCGACGCGCTCAACAGAAAGAGTTACGTGCTCAGTATCCGAAACGTTCAAGCCCAGCATAACCTCGTAGCCCTTATTCGCGAAGCACAACATGATTGCTTTAACAAGCATACATTGAAGAGAGGGAGGATCTACCATGATGGAGCTCAGTTAGTAAGCAAGTCAGATGGGATATTCTATTATCTGGACCAAATTTGGATCCCTAAGCGGACCGATTTGCGAAAGATTATCATGAATGAAGCCCACAAATCTCGATACTCCATTCATCCCGGTGCTGACAAGATGTACCAGGATCTTCGTTATAAGTACTGGTGGCCGGGCATGAAACGGGATATCGCTCTCTAAGTTGGAAGTTGCTTAACTTGCGCAAGAGTCAAGGCTGAACATCAAAGACCTTCTGGCTTACTCCAACAACCGCCGATACCTATATGGAAGTGGGAGAGTATAGCTATGGATTTCATAACGAAACTCCTGCCCACGCCATCAGGTCACGATAGTATTTGGGTTATAGTTGATCGTCTAACAAAATCAGCCCACTTTTTGCCAATACGAGAAGACTACAAGGTGGAACGACTAGCCCAAATCTACACCGACGAGATCATTTGTAATCATGGTACGCCTCGCGACATCATCTCTGACCGTGATGCTCGGTTTACTTCTCGGTTGTGGGAAACGTTTCAGGCGGCTCTTGGTACGTCGCTTAACCTGAGTACTGTATTCCATCCACAAACCGACGGACAGACTGAAAGAACGATCCGTACTCTTGAAGACATACTCCGAGCGTGTGTCATAGATTTTGGTGGTAGTCGGAACAAACACCTGCCACTAGTCGAATTCTCGTATAATAACAGCTATCATGCCAGCATTCAAATGGCACCCTTCGAAGCCTTATATGGTAGGAGATGTCGATCGCCTATTGTGTGGCACGAGATCGGTCATTCGCAACTAACCGGTCCCGAGATTCTACAAGAAACGACTGACAATATCCACCAGATTCGAGACAACTTGGTGAAAGCTCGGAACAGACAGAAAAGTTATGCCGATAGAAGACGCAAGCCCCTTGAATTTGACGTTGGCGACTACGTACTCCTAAAGGTATCCCCTTGGAAGGGTGTAGTCAGATTCGGCAAGAAAGGGAAACTAGCGCCTCGATATGTTGGACCTTTTAAGATTCGGGAAAGGATCGGAAAAGTCGCCTACAGACTCAAACTACTGGAGGAACCCAGTAACGTCCACCCGACTTTCCATGTGTCTAACCTCCGAAAATGCCTTGCTGATCATGATCTAATCGTACCACTTGACGATCTTCAGGTCAACGAAACCTTACACTTCGTGGAAAAGCCTGTCGAAATCATGGATCGCCAAACCAAGCAACTCAGGCGCTCACGCATCCCTATCGTGAAGGTCCGATGGGAAGGCAAGCGAGGCGCGGAGTTCACTTGGGAACTCGAAAGCGACATGAAGGCCAAGTACCCGCAGTTGTTTAAATAGATCTGAAGCATCAAATAGGTAAAATGACTCACGGTGATGTGCAGCTTCGAGCCTAATTTCGGGACGAAATTCCCTAAACAAGGGGAGGCTGTAACACCCCGTGTTTTCGAATGTCAAAGTCCAAGTCAACTTTGACTTCCTTGACTGTAAATTAGTCGATTTTGTGCTTTATTTGTATTATGTGGAGTAAGTGTTGTCTAAATGAAATGATCAAATGTTTAATCAATGCGACCGATTTACGGCTGTGAATAGTAGGAAGTAACAATGCGATAAAGTTAATCAATCAATAATCAAGTTAATCGAATCAATCAATCGAACTCGAGGCTCGAACTATGCGAAACTGGTGTGGTAATACTTACGTGTGTGTGTGCCTTATGTGTTACTTGTGCATGCTTACTTTATGTTTTGTGTGGTATTCAATCAAATCAATCGAAACTCTAATCGAAACTCGAAAGGCAATCAAACTCAATCGAAATCGACATCGGAACGTGACTTATAGGTGATTGTATGTTAGATATAGTAGTTGGGACTGAAAGTAATTTGACTAGGAACTCTATCGTATTCGTATCCTCGTCTACCGAAATCGAAATATCGAAAACCGTCGCGAAACACTCGAAAAAGGGTTGCTGATCGAACAGGAAGCATCCTGATCGAACAGGCCAGCCGATCGGCTAGCACTTTCCTGGCCGATCGAGCAGGCCATTCGATCGGAGATCTTGGCCGATCGGTTGACACTTTCCTCTTTGGGAGGCCTATAAATAGCCCTGTCATTGTCACTCTTTCTACTTTTGGAAAGCTCTGACCGAACCAGCCTTGTTCTTCGCCTTTTCTCAGATTTCTCTCAACTCCGGTAAGTTTTCACTCTAATTCTTGTACGTTTTTGATCATTACATGATTCTACACCTTTCTACCTTTCAAAACTTGATTTCTAACCGTGAAATCACCAAGATCTAAGAGTTCTTGGGTGATGTCATCATGGTGTTCTTGAAGAACATTATACTTTGGCCTCATTCAACCATGAATAGCTTAGATCTGACCGATTTCCACATGAACAACTAGGATTTTGCAAGAATCTTAACATTTCATGGAAAGATTTCCAACTTTTCTTCAACATTTTACACTCAAAACCTTAAAACTGATAGAAACGGAGCTCGAACTAACTAACTAATCATCCTAACGGTTAAAAGGTTCAAGATTCCGATACTATCTACAAGGTTCACCGATTTCGGGTTAAACATCAAACTACCGTTCCGAACAGTTCACCGGCCGGACTTGGGTGATTCCTGTCCGAACCGGTGAGGCAAGTAAGGACCCATGTTCTATGGTTTAACTCGATGTCAGAATACCTTAAAATCATGACAAATAATTAAACAGCTAAGTGTTAGACGAAAGGCCGACCAGGTCAGAATTGCTGGCCGAACGGCTAGGCTGTTCGAACGAACAGCCCAGCCGATCGAACATACCAGCCGATCGACTGGGCCAGCCGATCGGCTAGCACATGGTTCCACATTTTTCAAATCTCATGAAGTATGCTATTGACGAAGTGATGTTCGATCGAATACGCTACTCGATTGGTAAACATTACTCTTTGGATCATGAGATACTATGCTTCAGCACTTAATCGGTTTTGTAACTCGTTCGTAGTATGGAATGCCAGCCGATCGAACAGGCGGTTCGATCGAGTGACATTCTGCTGAGAACCACTTCTGAAGTTCCTAACCGATCGGTTAAGCCGGCCGATCGAACAGCACGTTCGATCGATCGACCTGAAAGGTAAGAACACTTCAGTGTTCTCAAATACTACAACGAAAACTTCAAAAGTTCAAACCATCATACACAAACACATCAGAGGAAGAAACAATCCACTCGAATGGTCTAGCCGATCGAGCCTACCGGCCGATCAAATGGGATTATTCAAACGGACTTTCAAGCCAAACGAACAGCCCGTTTGATCGAACTTGCTGTTCGATCGACCAGGCTATTCGATCCATTTACACTTGTTTGTATTTCCGCGTTACTCATCGTTATGCTATCGAACTATTCAGGCTAACCCTACTCTCAGCGCTCCCTTCAATCCATAACCAATCACTGTGAGTATACTCGAACCCTTTTTACTTTAGCACTTTTGGGTGTTACATACGTTACTTATCAAAATCACAATCGAACACACTATTCAAGCTATTTGAACGCTAACCGATTGCATGTATTACGTGACTAAATGTATGCTTGTTGTTATGTTTACATGTGGAATGCTGTCTACCTGCCTTAGCAACGTAGTACTATAGTTTGGACTCAGCACCCGTTCACACGGGGGTTGTTAAGGACAATTACTTGCACGGATTACGGTGGTAATCAGTGGCGGAACTAGCCCATTAAATTAGGGGTATCCCTAATTTTTTTTTACCGTGCAATCATACAATATCAAAAAAACGATAATAAATAAATAAAGCAAAGCAAATATCTAATAGATTTGTCCTCTTCTTTTTTTCATAGCTTGAAATTGTTCCATCACATCGTCGTCTTTTACCTTATGAAAAAATCATTTTCGACCGCACAAACAATGACATTGGTCAAATGGATTATTTTATTATTTGGGCTTTATTAGTTATTACAATTTGGGCTTAATTATCATAAAACTAATTATTTAGGCTTAGTTACTAAAGGTTTTGGGCTTAATGAATAATATCAAGTTTCATTATCTTCTCTTAGGAGTATCCTCATATATGTTTAGGGGTATCTTATGTATAAAACCGAAAAAAAATTTACACTGCGCATACGAATACGGGGTTGAGCCATAGCCCGTGCTACGGCTAAGTCTACATTGGTTCCGCCCCTGGTGGTAATCATGTATTGCGAACTGTCTCGGACAGTCAACCCGCAGTCGTTGGTATCGATAGGTCCATGTCGATAATTAACATGCATCATTTCCCTCTGTGTACGTGCTGGTTATGCGTAAACTATTCGAACTCTATATGCTATTATCAAACTTGTATGCTCACCTTTACATTTTATGTATTGACTTTATTTTAACGTATGTGACAGGTGTTTAAGGTATTTGCTTGCTAGGGAAGTGAAGCTAGAATAAGTCTCTAGAGGCCCCCAACAAATAGTTGTCTGTCAAGAACAAGCTGCTAGTGCATAGTTGTTTGTAGATCTTGTCAGTCTGGGTCTTTAGGGGCATTGAACAACATTTATGTTTAATTTGAATCTGAGTTGTCGGAACAGGATTAATTGTTTGGATGTTATCTGTAATAACTTGTTATTTATTCGGGATACAGTATGGGACGTATCATTTTAAACTGAATTTGTATTAATAGTTGTTGTGGAAACTTCTGGACAATCTGTTTCGCTCAGTGCCGCGCCCCGATGATTTCGCCATCGGTTGGGGTGTGACAGAAAGGATGCTGATGGTGTGTCGTAAATGCTAGGTTTTCCAAAAAGAGAGGGGAATATTTGCTAAAAAGCTGCCGTCACAATGATTGGGGAACAATTCCCTAGGATATGGTAGCAGGTGGGTATTTATACTCAAGGAAGATGCCGCACACACATGTGTGGTCTAGGTGTTCGAGGTGCTGCACACATATGTGATGTCTGTGTGTGTAGTCTCAATTAATCAGGGTGTGCAACCACTATAGTGCAAATATCTAAGGGTGTGTGGGATGAAAAGGGGGTGTGCGGCTCGGGCATTGTGCGGTTGTTTTGGGTATTAAACACATAATATTAATTTTAATTATACTAACACCCATTCGAGTTTTCTAATCAACCAAATATATTTAAAGACTTTTATCAATTACACATAATTACAACGTATAGTGGAACACGAAAGAAAATGATACGAAGTTAAAGGTACGAGTTGTCACACCATCCCCAAGTTAAAAGAAATTCTGTTCCGAAATTTAGCATGCAGTCACTTATTAAGCTAGTGTAGTTAAGTTTTTTCGCGATGCGTTACATCATCCCCCTGTTGGTTTGGAATTTCATCCCAAAATTCAGTTGTAGCTTCAATACTGGATGCATTGTTCTTAAACAACCGAGGATATTTTCGTATCATATGATCTTCCATGGAAATTTGCTCCCATTTCCACATTGCTAACTCCGGTTGTTGCAGCAATCCTGACGGCTTTTGATATTCGATCTTGACCCTAGCACAGGTCAAGCATTTGCTAATGTACTTCGCTATGATCGCTTTCATGTTAGGCCACAAGTACAAGGCCTTTAGGTCGTGATACATCTGGTCGGAACCAAGATGTACCGAGTAGCGAGACTTGTATGCTTCGTCCATCACAAGCTCTCATAGATTCCAATAGAATGGAACCCATATACGTTCCATGAAGTAGTGGATGTCATCATCTTTGAGTTCGAGCTATTTTTCCATGTCCCGCATGGATTCAGCCAAAAGATTTCCCTCCTTTAGTGCTTTAACTTGAGTACTACGAATTAGGACAGGGAGGTTCGAATGAATGGTTAGTTGCAAAGCGCGAACACGTTTAGGTTTAGTTTCCTTTCTGTTGAGGGAATCGGCTACTACGTTTGCCTTGCCCCGATGGTATTTGATCGCGCACTCATAATCGTTTAGGAGTTCGACCCATCGGCCTTGCCGCATGTTCAACTCCTTCTGATCAAGTATGTGCTGGAGACTCTTGTGATCGGTGTAAATCGTGCATTTGGTACCGTACAAGTAGTGTCTCCATATCTTGAGTGCGAAAACTACAGCGCTCAGCTCCAAGTCGTAGGTAGTGTAGTTCTTTTCATGAACTTTGAGTTGGTGTGATGCATGAGTAATGACTTTCTCACATTGCATTAACACGCAATCGTGTCCTTGGATAGACACATCATAGTAAATAATGAAATCCTCGGTGCCTTCAGGTAACGAAAAAATTGGTGCACTATAAAGCTTTTCCTTCAGCTGCTGAAACGCGGACTCCTGAGCATCACCCCACTTGTAGGTGATACCCTTTTGGGTTAGAGTTGTAAGGGGTTGAGCGATCTTCGAGAAACCCTCGATGAATCTACGATAGTAACCCGCCAGACCCAAGATTTGGCGGATTTCGATCGGAGTTCTAGGTGTAGACCAGTTCCTGATGGAGTCAATCTTAGCGGGATCAACGTGAATCCCAACTTCATTGACCACGTGTCCGAGGAAATGGACTTCACGAAGCCAAAAGTTGCATTTCGAGAACTTGGCAGAGAGTTGTTCACTTCTTTGGAGTTCCTGAATAAGACGTAGGTGTTGCTCGTGTTCTTCTTAATGCTTCGAGTAGATCAGAATGTCGTCGATGAATACGATTACGAATTTATCTAGGTAGGGTTCACACTCAATTCATGATATCCATAAAAGCTCGACCCTTGCAACTAGTCGTGGCTGTATCGAGATCTGAACGCGGTTTTAGAGACGTCTTCATCTCGGACTCTCAATTGGCGATAGAAGCTCGACCCTTGCAACTAGTCGAATAGATCATCAATACGTGGGAGTGGGTAACGGTTCTTGACAGTAACTTTGTTCAGCTTGCGATAGTCTATGCACATACGAAAAATACCATCCTTCTTTTTGACAAAAAGTACGGGGGCTCCCCAAGGTGACGAGCTAGGACGGATAAAACCCTTATCTAGTAGCTCCTGCAATTGCGTGGATAACTCTTCTAGTTCGGTTGGGGCCATTCTGTAAGGCGTATGAGCTATAGGTGCCGCTACGGAGCTAGCTCGATTTGGAATTCGACTTGACGGTGAGGTGGGAGACCATGTAATTCTTCAGGAAATACGTCGGGAAAGTCGCGAACGGGGGGATATCCTCAATCATCTTCTCTTTAGCCTGTGCATTACAGACTAAGGCTAGAATAGCGGTTTGGCCCTTCGTAAACACTTATGTGCCTTTAGGAATGAGATGATGCCTATAACAACATCACTTTTCTCTCCTTAAATAATAAGGGGTTCGCCGACGGAACGAGGGATGCAGAAGATCTTCTCTTGGCAGAGTATTTGTCACACCTCGATATTTCCACGTATTACCGATGGGCCCGACGGGGAGTATCGTGACGTAGTTGATATCATCATAGTCAAATAATCACAGTTTAATGCACAACGGAAGTCTTGGAAGAAAATATTAATATAAATCGAAGTGCAAAGTATAAATAAATATTATACAACGGTTGTAAGTGGATCCATAGGCGAATCTAAAACATAAAGTAAAATATTGTTCGGCAGACTTTAAACACTAAGAACTTGCAATATTCTTTATTTAGTGCTCATGAGCTTCCAGCCAATTTCGCGTAGTACCTGCCACTTAGTCTTTTTGAAAAATATGTCAGTTTACACTGGTAAATACAATTAACTGACTCTTTTGAAAACATTTATGAAAATTGATTTAAATGCACAAGGCACAAATATTCTTTTATAACTTGGGACAATTATATAAAATAATCTTGTTTACAGATTCACATGTTTGTCGTACGTTTAGGGCCCGGGATAGAAGCCGAGACAAGATTAATAGACACACCGCTAATATAAACCCACAAGAAGTTATCCTCACGAGTGGGTATACCATTTTACATACGCAACTGTCAGGTGTATGCCTACACCCCGTGCTTAAGTCGTGGCCATTTCAAATGAATGAGCCGAGGATATCCAGGACACCGTCATTAAGACCCAAATGCTTAAATCAAACAAAACAGATTAAAACGGGTTATCTCAATGATTTAAACACTAATCGATTAAACATTCAATATCCGACCAAGCGGTAATAATTTACTGTATCCCAAGCCCATATAAGGGAAAATAAGTTAAAAGTATTTACCTGAGCTTTAAAATGTAATATTTGTATTCTCAGCCGTATATCCTACTCAACAAGTGTAGGTAGCTTTTACTGGGCTCCTAATCTAGAACGAAGGTTTTAATAACCTATTAGATTACAAACGAGTCTCATTTAAGTTATAAACTTAGACCGGTTAGTTTAAAGAAAGGTTTACGGTGCGAAACGCAAGATTAAGCGGTGACCGGATTGGAATGTAATTTAGACCCAACAAGTATGGAAACTTGTATAAAATGGGTAAACTAAATACATTCTGGATTTTGAAGTAAAAATAATAAGGTTTGACCCGTTTCGGTTAATTTATGCAAACTAGTTACATAAACCGTACCGAACGCGTATATGCATAACGGGTAACCGGATGAGTCAAATACAAGTTCCATAAGTTATTATGCTTAAAATATGTTGTGATATCAGTAGGATATCTACAATTTTGACCAAAACGAATTTAAAACCAATTTAAGCCCCGTAAGGGTATTTTGGTCATTTTAAAGTTTATAAAAGAGATTTAACAGTAAGCTGAGGTTCTGGTCTAAAACATTCAGTAAAATTATTTATTTTATCAAGTTACATTAGTAAGATATCATACATATGTGAGGTTTATCATTTATGGCCAAACTATGCATCCTAGGGGCATTTTGGTCATTTCACAAATGTTTATGGACCAAAATTGGAAGTCTGAGTTCAAGACATATACTTACTGTTAAATATCAAAATTCATTTATAAAATCAGTAGGTATCATGTCTTAGGTGCTAAATATGGTTTTAAACCATACTATGCGCCTAATTTGCGTAAAAGTCGATAATTGACGATATTTGAAATGTTTATGGAAATCAGAGATTTTGATCAGCCTTTACGGTTTAAAATGTTTTATTTAGCATATAACATCAGTAGGAAAAGGTTTGGCTTGTTAATGATATGTAAATCTCATTTTATTAATGAAAAGGCCATTATCGTCAATTACCGAATTTATACAAGAACTCTATGTTCTGGTCAGTATAAAATCTGACCAAAAGTTCCAAAAATCCTTAAAAATTATACCAAAACAGTAGGTAATGAGTTTGGTGTCAAAATTTGGGTTTAAACATGATTTGTGCTAAAAATGTAATTTAATTAACAAAAAGTTTCATTTACGATATCTTGCATAACTTTAGTTTGAGACCGGAAACTGATGTCAAATTTATTTGACATACTTATATTTTAGTAATAAAGCTTTTTGTCCTCTCACATTTTCAAAAATCTCGTTTTTATAATATAAGGGCATAATAGTCCATATTAAGCAAATAACGGAAACATGTAAATAATCTCTGATTTCTAAGGGACCTAGTAGTATAATTTCAGAGGGTTATACTAACATATAATATGGTCACAAAGGAACCCTAAGGCATGACTAAACTAAACTAATTCAGGTCAGAACTGAAAGTCAAAGCAAAAGTCAACTTTTGCGACTTTCGGTTGCGAACCGAGCCTAAACTCAGAATTATCGGGTTGAACATGTCTAAACATGTTCTTATAATATTTACCAAGTAATTAAAGTGATAAAACGTATTTTATAACCTTTACATTATCAATTATGATTTTTTTATAAAAATTGACTCGTTTGACTTTTCTGTTAAGTACTTTGACCCGACAATTGACCAAGTAAATGTGATAATTAGGAGGTGCCCTTTTTAGGGTTTATCATCTACATAATTACCAACATATAGCCACATTCAATTCGAATCATGGCTGGACCGTTATTGAATAAACTACAAGTCAAAGCAGAATTATGCTAACATTGACTTTCGGTCCTTAGACATACAAAAACTGAACTACAGGAGCTAAGAACACTTACAAGGGTCCTTAGCACGAAATTTTGAACTAAGAGAGCTTCATTAAGAACCAGGATGCTCCAGAGAATTCAGCTAGAGAGTTTGTTTAAGAAAATTTGGATTTGCAAGTTCTTCAAATGAGAAATGAGGCCCTTTTATAGGAGAATTGGATGAGCTAGGATCAATCCAAGTGTCCCAGGTGAATTATGATGCAAACATGTGTCCAAATGGCTTTACAAAACCATCAACAAGCTGCTGAATTCGTTTACAAGTTGCAGAGAATCAATTCAAATTTCAGGTAATACATGCTGGCCAGCTGCCTGTTCTGGCTGGAAAACAGTCCCCGTCGCGCCACGCGCCAGGGAGGGGAAGGTGTGGCGTGCCACGCGAGGCAGCCAGTTTCAGAAACTTGTTTGTTTATTTGCATGTTCAGTCCCTGCACTTTTAGAACTCGAATAACTGACATTTCTAGCATGAGGGGCCCATATAATCAGGTCTTAAATGTTCTTAGGAGTAAAGCCATGCATTCATATGTTTTGGATTTGTTGAAAAGGTCTCCTGAATGAAGAATTGTCACATTGTCACTTTTAACCCCTCTTCTTGGAAATTGCAAATTACATCACAAGACTGAACCGAAACTTTATGAAATCATTATCTGATATTCATGAGAGTACAATAATATATTACAAAGCTTCGGGGTCGTTAAAAGGTCACTCAGAGGTAAGAATTTACATGTTGACACTTTTAACCCCTGTGTTTTGTAAACTTTTGATTTTAAGCACAAACGGCTTCTTGTGTCCGACAATTTATTCAATAAAGAATACGAACATCATATGAGGTCAATCAGAGGCACAAGTTTGGCATGTTGACACATTTGGTCCTTACACATACATCTTTTTCTTGCTAGACAACTTTAGTCCTTCAAGTTAACTTTTAACATAATCAGGGTTTATGACACGTGTCACCACTGTATTGGACATGATTTTGTGAGGTGTTACATCCTCACCCCCTTAAAAGAAATCTCGACCTCGAGATTTACTGAAATAAATGAGGGTATTTTTGTTTCATCGTGGATTCAACTTCCCACGTATATTCTGGGCCTCTACGGGCATCCCATTTCACTTTCACAATAGGCACATTCTTTCTTCGAAGCTTTTTAACCTGTCGATCCTCGATCGACAAAGGTTTTTCAACAAATTTCAAGCTTTCGTCGATCTACACGTCCTTATGAGACATTGCTAGTGACTCATCGGCTAGACATTTCTTTAAATTGCAGATGTGGAACACATTGTGTATCCCACTAAACTCTTCAGGTAGATTCAGCTTATAGGCCACACTTCCGACACATTCAATGATCTCAAATGGTCCTATGTACCTTGGGCTCAGCTTACCCTTTTTGCCAAAACGCATCACCCCTTTCCAGGGTGACACCTTGAGTAATACTTTATCACCTACCTCAAATTTTTGAGGTTTACGCCTCTTGTTTGTGTAGCTTTTCTGCCTATCCCTAGCAGCTTTCAGATGTTCCCGGATCTGAACAACTTCCGCCCAACAAATTGGCGTTCTACACTTCCTTCCATATAACGCCTCAAAAGGCACGGCTTGGATGCTCGAATGATAACTATTGTTGTATGAAAATTCAATCAAAGGAAGATGGTCATCCCAACTTCCACCCAAGTCAATAACACAAGCCCTGAGCATGTCTTCAAGTGTTTGAATCATACGCTCACTTTGTCCATCCGTCTAAGAATGATAAGTAGTACTGAAATTCAAACGAGTGCCTAGAGATAGCTGAAAGCTTTTCCAAAAATGAGATGTGTATCTAGTATCCCTATCAGTGATAATAGATATTGGCACTCTGTGGAGAGATACAATCTCATCCACACACAGCTGGGCTAGTTTATCGGAGCTATGCGTCTCCTTTATGGGTATAAAATGAGCTGAATTTGTCAACCTGTCAACTATAACCCATATTGTATCATTTCCATGTTTCGTCCTTGGTAACTTGGTGATAAAATCCGTAGTTACCATTTCCCACTTCCAAGTGGGAAGTTCAGGTTGTTGCAGCAAACCTGACGGCTTTTGATGCTCGGCTTTAACCTGTGCGCATGTCAGACATTTAGCCACGCATGTCAGACATTTAGTCACATATGTGGCTATTGATTTCTTCAAACCTATCCATCAATAATTTTCCTTTTGATCCTGGTACATCTAATCACTGCCTGGATGGACTGAACATTTTGAACTTTGAGCTTCTTGGAGGATCACATCTCTAAGTCCTCCATGGATTGGGACCCAGATTCGACCATTTAATCTAAGGATTCCATTCTTGCCTAAAGACAATTGATCAGAAGTTACGCCTAACTTCTCATTCGGAAAGTTAGTTTCCATTACAGCTTCCTTCTGAGCAGCTAACAACCTTTCATTCAAGTTGTTCCTTAATTCAATGCTTTTAGCGTTGATCCTTATTGGTTTAATCCTTTCCTTTCTGCTCAAGGCATCAGCGACCACATTTGCCTTGCCAGGATGGTAGCGTATTTCATAGTCATAATCGTTTAATGTTTCCATCCAGCGTCGCTGTCTCATATTGAGATCTTTTTGGTTAAACAAGTGTTGAAGGCTTTTATGATCTAAATAAATTACACACTTGGTTCCATATAGGTAATGCCTCCAAAGCTTTAGTGCAAATACAACGGCACCCAATTCCAAATCACGGGTGGTGTAGTTCTTTTCGTGCAACTTCAGTTGACGAGAAGCGTAGGCAAAGACCTTGCCTCTTTGCATGAGCACGCAACCCATACCGGTGTGCGATGCGTCGCAATAGACAACAAACTCTTCTATCCCTTCTAGTAATGTCAACACAGGAGCATTGCTTAATTTCTGCTTAAGAATCTCAAAAGATTCTTGTTGTTTGGGTCCCCAATCAAACTTTATATTTTTGCGTGTTAATGAAGTTAAAGGTGCAGCAATTCTTGAAAAAATTTCAATGAAACGCCTGTAGTATCCTGCTAGACCCAAGAAGTTGCGAATCTCTGTAGGTGTTTTTGGTGCTTGCCAATTCATAATCGCTTCAATCTTAGCGGGATCCACCTGGATACCACGCTCACTTACCACATGTCCAAGAAATTGGACCTCTCGAAGCCAAAATTCACATTTAGAAAACTTTGCATAGAGCTTCTCTTGTTGCAGAAGTTTAAGAATACACCAGAGATGTTTTCATGATCGGCTTGACTCTTTGAATAAATAAGTATGTTATCAATAAAGACAATGACAAACTTGTCTAGATACGGCTTGAAACGTGATTCATGAGATCCATGAATGTTGCAGGTGCATTAGTGAGCCCAAAAGGCATTATTAAGAACTCGTAGTGGCTATACCTTGTTCTGAATGCAGTCTTGTGTACATCTTCAGTTCTGACCTTCAATTGATGATACCCTGACCTGAGATCAATCTTTCAGAAGAAACTTGCTCCTTGAAGTTGATCGAACAGATCGTCGATTCTGGGTAATGGATATCGGTTCTTGATTGTAACTTTGTTTTGCTCACGATAATCAATGCATAGACGCATTGAGCCATCTTTCTTCTTTACAATTAGAGTTGGTGCTCCCCAAGGAGATGAACTTGGTCGAATAAAACTCTTTTCCAATAGATCATCCAGCTACGTTCTTAATTCTTTCATTTCTGTCAGGGCCAAATGATAAGGAGCTCGTGTTACTGGGCTGCTCCTGGTATAATATCAATTCTAAATTCCACTTGTCTGTCTAGAGGTAAACCAGGTAGTTCTTCAGGGAAAACATCTGAATATTCAGAGATAACAGGAATATCTTCTATCTTGGGTTTTGGTTCATCTATAGTCACCTGTGCCATGTAAATGACACAACCTTTCTTCAAACACTTTGATGCCTTAAGCATAGATACTTGTTTAGGCAATCCATACTGTGTATCTCCTTGAATAGTAAGTGGCTCACCATAAGGGGTCTTAATGATAACTTGCTTCTTATCACAGGCAATTTGGGCTTGGTTACGAGATAACCAATCCATGCCTATAACTATATCGAATCCTGCCAATTTCAACAGAAGCAAAGACAACGGAAAAGAGTGATTCCTAATGGATATGAAACATCCATCTAAGATTGTTGAAACAGTCTGTATGGTACCATTGGCTAATTCTACCTCATATTTTATGTTTAGGGTTTTCACAGGCAGATTTAACAGTTTACAAAATTTATTGTTTACAAAAGACTTATATGCACCAGAATCAAACAAAACTCTAGCATAAACATCATTGATGAGGAAAGTACCTATTATAACATTATCATTCTGCACTGCCTCCTGAGCATTCATCTGGAAGACTCGAGCATTTGTCTTCTTGGCCTCTTCAGGCTTCTTTGGGTTTTTCGGGCAATTGGTCCTTATGTGCCCCTTCTCATTACAACCATAACAGGTTGCGTTCTTCATATTCTTGCATTCCAAAGTTTTATGCTCCTTTGACTTGCAGATCCCACAAACTTTATGTTACGATTGCGATTCAAGTCTGCATTTCCCAAAATGCTGCTTCTTGCAGATTTTACACTTAGGCTTCTCACATGTCTGTTGGGTGTCCTTTTTAAACCCAGAACTCTTTCTATGCTCAAAGTTACCCTTTCTTTTCTTATCAGAGCGATGTGAGTTCTCATCCTCCCGTTTCCGCTTTCCCTCATCAGAAGCCTTGACAGACTTATTCCTGACCGCATCGAGTGTGAGGGATAATGAAAAATCTACCACTGATCTATAAATGGTAGGCCTAGATGCTTTAACGCTGCCTTTGATTTCCGGAGCCAGGCCTCCAATGAAGCGCGTTATGCGCTTGGGTTCAGGTGTAACCAGATAAGGGATAAGCCCAGACATGATGTTGAAACTTGTAACATAGGCTTGTTAATCCAAATTCTTCATGACCAGAGTCAAGAAGTTAGTTTCAATTTTCTCTACCTCATGCTGAGGACAGAAGTTTTCCTTGATTAGTGTTACAAATTGCTCCCATGACAAGTTATAAAGTGGGATCTTCCCTGTGGCTTGGATTAACGATCTCCACCAAGCCAATGCTTCCCCTTTAAACGACTGTGAAACAAACTTCACAACATCCTGTTTCGCGCATCCGTTGATATCTACTATAGTATCCATCTCATCAAGCCATGTCATACAATCAATGGCACCTTTTTCACCTGTAAAGTCCCTTGGCTTGCAAGAGATGAAGTATTTGTAAGAACAAGTCTTTGTGCGTGGTTCCTGCTTAAGCACAATTTGCTTAGATGGCAGACTTTTCTGATTCGACGAATGTCGAGAATCGTCCCTATGAGATGTATACGTCTTGGAAGGGGGCTTTGAATGAGCCACAGTCTGCGTCTTGGTGTGAGTATTACTTGGTTCTTTGAACTTTCTATTAATGGCTCTAGTGACAGCATTGTCTATCAATGCTTGCAGATCTACACCAGTTACATTTACTCTGGTGTTATCATTTCTTTCCCTTGGATGACTATTAACCTTTTGAGATTCAGCCATGAAGAATGATTGCTATAAAATAATTAACAACAATTCAGAAGTCTATTATGGAATCGACATTTTCGATGATTCATTAACCATGGTAAATATAGACCAATTGGTTAATTTGATAATTTAGTTTATCTAAATTTTTCATTATAGTTAATCCCAGTTATAAAGCATTAAGGATATTAAGGTGGCACGAATGGCCTAGTCACAAGGACAATTTTAATTTTAATTTATAAGCCATGATCTTATAGGATCGAGGCATTAAGGTTTGAACATAGTTCATCACCTTTTCTTGACAGGGATTCATAAACCACAACTGTCATTTGTCTTATTGGGCAATAAATATAGCCCATAGACATTTCATCACTAATGGATGTTTATTATATGATCATCTCATTTGATGATATAAGCCATGATTTATAGATCATTGGTTAGATAAGGAAGCTTGGAAGAGTCCAAGTCTTAGGATGACTGGTGTGATTTTATCTAACCACATTTGTCAAAAATGCTAACATGTTTTCAGATGTTAACAAAGATTTGAATCTTAAAAAGATTTACCATCATGGCCATGTCTAAAATGACATATGTGCTAGGTTATACCTTTAAGATTTTCTTTTAATATTTAATGGCAGATCAATTTAAATTGAAATGATATCATAATCAATGATACAATGTATATGTATATGTAAATGCCAAATGTAATTTGCAAAAAGGAAATTTCTCATAAATAAATACTAGGAATTTCAATAATGCCCTAAACGGGTCTTTAAAGAAATAACATTGTCCTCGCAGGGACTAAAATAAGAAACAAGTCCACG
Organism: Helianthus annuus; assembly: GCF_002127325.2. Taxonomy (NCBI): domain Eukaryota; kingdom Viridiplantae; phylum Streptophyta; class Magnoliopsida; order Asterales; family Asteraceae; genus Helianthus; species Helianthus annuus. The sequence continues at coordinate 86,481,257 of NC_035437.2, read as the reverse complement.
CAAGGACTAAATACAGAAATAAAATGTCCACGCAGGAACTTAATTGAAATGAAATTACAAAACAATAATTAAGGATTTCTAATAATCCCTCTTCTTCTTCCCCTAAACGAGGTTTCCCAATCCCTTTAGAAGACCGCGGCGACTTCTACGCTCTTCATCTACCCTTTGTTCCACCTCATGTAACCTTTGGAGAATTTCTTGCGGTTGTGGTTGTTGGATTTGAGGTTGCGGTAGCTGCTGCTGCTGCTGAGGTTGAGGAGGTGGTGGGTATTGATACCCATATGCAGGGTACCCAGTTGGGTACGTGTTAGTGCAGAATGTCTATCGCCTTCATCAATCAGAACCGTAGCAGAAAATGAAGAATTCTAGAGTATATGTTGTAATTAGCAGAAAATGAACCGTAGCAAGGTGGCATTATTGTAAATAAGAGGGAATCTCTTATAAGCCTTGGCCTATAAATAGATGCCTTAGGGTTTAGATTTAGGATTTTTTGGCCATTTGGGACTTGGAGAGCTTTGAGGTTAGAGAGAGAATCTAGAGAGAGAAAGTGCTCCAATAGTGATTCAAGGTATTGTACGACTTTCATATCTATCAATGGAATCACAGATTTAGTACGGTTTTGTGTTTCGGTCTCGTTCATGCACGGATTCCGCACGTCGCACGGTCGTTTCGCAATCGATTCGGAGTGAAAACCAGGACCTACAAGTGGTATCAGAGCAGGAGCTCGGTTGCGAAGATCAAACGCACAGATTCGTACAAGATTTGATCAGATTCAGAGCCAAAAACATCCAGATTTGTCAAATTTTTCTTAAACTTTCTTATTCTTCACGTTTTTCTATGAATTTTGCGAAATTGACAGGGTTTTTACGGTCCAAATTAGCTGATTTTTTGATATGTTGTGCGAAATTAGCTGATCTATAATCTTATAAATTTTCAGGTCAAAATTCCAAGCCGTTTGGGAGAAATCTGCATTTTTGTGATCGTCTTTGCTGAAACTGTTCGTCACCAGTTCATCAGATCTGTTCGATCGAACAGCATGTTCGTTCGGCTAGCATAGTGCTGATCGATCGAACAACAAACTCGTTCGGCCAGCATAAGAGACCAGCCGATCGAACAACATTAGATACTGTCCGATCGAACAACATTAAATACCAACCGATCGGCTAGCATTGGCTAACCGATCGGACAGCGTTTTGGTCTCACTTGAATCGGCTAGCATTCTCCTGTTCGATCGAATAGTTCACTCGATCGGCTAGCTTTCTCCTGTTCGATCGAATAGTTCACTCGATCGGCTAGCATTCTCCTGTTCGATTGAATAGTTCACTCAATCGGCTAGCATTCTCCTGTTTGATCGAATAGTTCACTCGATCGGCTAGCATTCTCCTGTTCGATCAAATCATTCACTCGATCGGCTAGCATTCTCCTGTTCGATCGAACAACACACCCGATCAGCCAGGAAGTCCTAACCGATCGAACAGGAAACTACCAACCGGTCGGCTAGCATTGATCCAATCGATTAGCTAGCCTTTGTTCATCCGACCGAACAGAAATTGGCCCATCCGGATAAGTGGACTTTGACCATCCAATTCAAAATATTGTTTGACCCATTCGATCCAAGTCTATTTAGTGCATCCGATTGAGTTTATCATTGTTCCAATTGATTTTAGTTTAATCAAGAATCATTTCACATTTAATTGAAGCAATATTTTCAATATTATCTGATCATTTGTGTAAATTTTTGCAGGTGATTTACAAAGTACAAATTCCAAGAAATTATCTAAAGATGTCGAGTAGCAGCGAAGAATTTTATAACACGTTTTACAACGCTTTCAATTCAGAATCATCCGAGAGAAGATCTGAAACAAGAAATTATTCGAAAGAGATCTCTGATCATTTGAAGTATGATAATCTGTATGGAAGCCAACAGAAACCACCGAAACTAATGAAGATTGAAGATTATAACTGGTGGAAAAATCGGTTTGAGGGTTGGGTAAAAGCGTTTGCTCCTGAAAGCTGGTTAAAATTGAAATATGGATATACAGAACCGGTAAAAAAAGGAGGAGAGTTAGTAAACGAAAAAGAGTTAATAGAAATAGATGTTAAAAATATTGTAGCTGAAAACAAAATGATCACATTGTTACATCAATCAGTGAGAGAAGACATTATTTCACTACTTGAAAATGAGAAAACATCTAAGCGTTTATGGGAAGCTCTTGAAAGAAAATGTTTAGGAAGTGCCGAAATCATTAAGAACAAAAAGAAATTACTTAGAAAAGAGTATGATTTATTTGGATGTTTAGAAAATGAATCAGTTTGTCAAATGATTGAGAGGTTTGGGCACTTGAAGTTAGAACTGGCAAGACATGGGATTGTATACTCTTAAGAAGAGTTAGTCGATAAATTGTTTGACTCGTTGCCAGATGAGATGGATTGGCAATATTATGCTTTGATGTTGAAGAATACGATCAAGTCTGAGGATCTTACAGTTGACTTGTTGATTGAAAGACTTGAAAGCCATGAATTGGAAATCAGAAAAACCAATAAAGTCAACAACACCTCATATCAATAGAATGTGGAGCTATATTATAGAGGAAACACATTTGATCAAAAGTCAAAATCGGGATTTAGTGCTGGAAGCTCAAAGGATTCATCTCAGCAAAGTCCGGGATATCATTCTGTTGGTTCAAATTCTTCAAATCCAGACATAGTCCATTGCAATATCGCCATAGATCTGAAAAACTCTCAAAGTCTGAATGCTGAAGCTGCGAAGCATCAAGTGGTGTTCTTAGCATCCGTCCTGGAATCATACAAAAGTCTGATCACGGGAAAAGTTGGAAACCCAAAAATGATAAAAGAAGATTATGATCAGATCGATCCAGAGGAGATGGAGCTAATGGATATTAAATGGTGCATGGCTAGCACAATGATGAGAGCACAACGATTCATGGAGATCACTGGAAGATCGTCTTTGGCATCTGGTGATTCGAAATTGGGATTTGATAAGGCAAAAGTTACCTGTTTCAAATGCAAACAGAAAGGACACTTCAAGAGAGAGTGTACAAACAGGGAAACTGATGAACCCACGAATCCATTCAGAGATGATTACTACAAGAAAGCAATTTATCATCGTTCCAGTGGATCAACAAATGTGAATCAGAAACAGATCGATGAAGGGTCGTCAAAGGAAAGATCTAGAGCGATGGTAGCTATTCATTACGATGAAGGCTATGACTGGAGTCAAGTTCTCCCTGAAGAAGATGCAGTTGGATATGCATTTGTAGCTAATGTTGATCATGACAGATGGTGGAGAAATGATTACGCAAGATGGGAAATCGAAAAATTCAGGGAACCATTCAAAGAAGCCCAGAGAGCAAAAAGATGGAATGATGAATTAGAATGTTACATGGATCCACGGGGTAATCCAGTTGTTGACCCATCAAAAGTGGATTTTGAAGCTGTAACAAAATTGCTTCCAAGTCAGGCTACTTTCAACACAAGAAGGTTATCTGATAAAGAATATTTGCCGGATTTGGTGAGCAAGATAAAGGAAGTTTGTGAAGCAAGTCTACCAAAGGTGGTAGAAATGAAGAAGAGAAAAGAAGAGGAGTTGAAAAAGATGGTTGAAGAAGTGAAGATTATTGCAAAGCTTGCTGTTGAAGAAGAGCAGATGATTGAAGAAGAATAGAAAGAAGAAGAAGAAGAAGAAGAAGAAGAGAAGAAAGAGGAAGATCAGACAGAAGAACCGGTGCTGAAAGAGACTGAGGTAAGTGAATCTTCTGATCTATTGAATGTTGAAACTGTTGATAACAATGAAAACAAGTGCAGGAATTGCATAGAAATGTGCAAAGTCTATACTGAAAAAGATGACATCATAAAAACAAAAGATAATGAAATAAATAAACTTGAAAATGTTTTCAAAATAAAATGAAAAGAAATGATTGAAAAAGAAGAAATTTTGAAACAAAAGGTTGATAAGCTGACACAGAAATGTCATGATCTTGAAAAGGAAAATGAAATTTATAGACAAATGTGTACAGCAAAATGTGTTGGTTGTGTTGAAAAAGATAATAAGTTTCAAGATTTTCAAAAAGAGTATGATGCTTTGAAGTGTTCAAGTCAGAGAGTACAAGAGGCTTATGATACTTTGAAGAGCCAAGTCAAATGTTTTGACCAAAGATTGTCTGAAACTTTAGTCACTAAAGAAATGTATGAGAGAAAGTTAAAAGAAAAGCAACTTGAATTAAACAAATGTGTTGATGAAATTGCTAATCTTAAACAAGTTCTGGCTGGTAAAGAAAAGGTTGTTACTAAACTTCAAAGTTATCATAACTCTTCGTACATTCTTGAACGCATTTTCAACATCACACCAGATGACAAAGATACTGACAAAAATAAAAAGGGTATTGGTTCAGAATTTCATCAGGTACCTCCACCATTGAGAAACAATTATACTTTTTATGATGAGGAAAAGGTGGCAAAAGATCTGAACATAGTTGACCAATTACCTGAAAGTATTTATGTGACTTACGCCAAATCTGATGAAGCTGATGATTCAGAGGTGGTAAGTAAGGTTGTTGAAAGCGTTTTGAAAGATGAGTCTACAAAAGGTAAGTCTGAATCACAGGATGAAGATGAAGGAAATCTTCATGATAGATATCTGAAAAACACAAAATCCGAGAAAAATTTGAATGATGATTCAAAGGGATTGGTTTATACCATGATTGGATCGGACAAATTATTCTTAGATGTTGTATTCCTGATTCAGAATGTGATTTCGGAAAAGGTTGATAAAGTTTTCAAAATGGTTGAGATTGAGAAGTCTGAGATTCCAAAGTTTGCTGGGAAAAACAAGAAAACTTTTTATAATAAGCCTGGTTTCAAAAAGAAGAATATGAAGGCTGGTTTGGGTTATAAAAAGAATAAAAATTGGAAACAAAATGAAAAACCGAATTTTCAACAAAAAATGAATTTCATTCATGGGAAAAGTTTGAAAGAAGAGGAAGAACTTCAATTTAGACGTTAGTCTAATGAAGAGTTCTATACTCAGAAAAACAACAACAGGCTAAAGATGTTTCAAAAAAACGTGTTATAAATGTGATCAAATTGGACATGTTGCACGCAAGTGTCCAAACTCAAAGCCTGTTGATGTTGAAAAACAGAAATGTGAGAATGTGAAACAAGAGTCTACCAGATTTGATTCCAAACAAACTTGGAGGTACAACACAAACAAGTTTGCTTCAAATCAAACTTGGAAACCAAAACAGATCAGGTCTGATTCAAGACAAACCCAGAATTTTCACACACCCAGATTCAGAACAACACAAAGTTGGCAAACATCAGTTGATATGACAAAGCCAAATCAATTTTGGAAACCAAAAGTTGTTGTTCAAAGTAAAAATAATCAAAACGAGTCACGATTTTACAAGACAAGTGCTTCAAAAGGAGAAAACTGGGTGGTTAAGAAACAAGTGACTTCTGAGAATGATGAAAAAGTCGAAGTCAAAGATGAAAAAGCTTTTGTGAAAACTGACAAAGATTTTCCAAAACTGAATTAAGCTTATTGTGTTGAAATGCCTAAGGTCAAACAGACCTGGGCTAAATTGTTCAAGTAATTGAGTTTTTGTAAATGTGCAGGTGCTCATGAAGTTTGATTGTCAAGAAAGAGAATTGATTAGCGGCCTGGCACAGGAAGAGAAGGCTGCTGAACCCTGGTTTGGTTGAACAGGGAGTTTATGAGTTTCTGTACATAAATAAACCTTATTTCTAAAAACCCTAAAAATTGAAAATTTAAAAACCAAAAATACGTTTTTATTTTGTCAAAAATTTGAAAAATAAAAAATATGTTTAAATTTGTCAAAAATCCAAAAATTTAAAAAAATTGTTGCTTGAATAAGCCGAAACCCTCACGGCTGAACAAACATGATTAATTTCACAAGATTGAAAAACGGTTTTCAAACTGTAAAAGATCAAAGTGTTGTAAATCATGGGGGTACGTTAAATTTTCTGCAAATTAGTGCATGAGATGCAGAAAATGGATAGCGAGACAAAGCTATCAGTATCAGGTTGTCAAATTTTCTTTAAATGTTTTGAATTTTAGGGGGAGTAAGAAATTGTCAGAAAATCCAAAAACATTAGAAAATTTGAAAAAGCCAAAAATGTGATAAAATTCAAAAATTGAGTTTTGTGTAAAAAGAGGAAATGATAGTACATCAGTAGACAGTTACAGTATGCTAAAGAAATGTAACGATTAAATAGCGTTAAACAGTCTCACTGATGATATGTCGATAGGTTTTTATACATTTAGTAAACTTTTTCGGGATATAAACCTAAATTCAAACTTGCTTATTTCGTGGGGAACACTACTTGGATATATAGGTAACCCTTGAAATCTCGTTTGAAAGGTCCCTCTTTCTGAGATACTGGGTCTTTATGCTTAGTGATATTTGGGGTATTATTCCGGGACTTCTGCTGAATGGAAGTTCTGACCTAGTCCCCGAATAATACTTTCCGCATTGCTTGAAACATAGCATCGCCCTCAGCAAATTGATGAAACAATAAAATTGATAATCATTGCTGTTGTAAAAAAAGATCCTCTAAAGGGGACACACCTAAAGTCGAACCGTCATCTCTCTGCTGAACGGAAGTTCTGACCTGAGCTCTTACGGTTTCGCATCTAACCCCTTACAGATATCATCTAGGTATATTCACCTGTAAGACTGAATATTGGGATCTGGATACGGGAGTATATTCAAGAGGTAGGACACATGAATGAGTTTAAGTTCTTAAAACACCTATTTCGTATCCTAAATCAGTTGAAATTTGTGTAAAAATTTAAGTGGATCAGTATATCGAAAATCTAAGTGAATTGTTTAATTCTTAATGTGTAACTAAGCTCAACGGTACTTGTGACTTGTTATAAACTGATATGATCCTCTGACGCGAACTCAAACAAAAATATTGTCTGTAAATATGTTTGTAAATATTTCTTTACTGCTTTATGTTTCAGAAAAATACAAAAAGATTTTGATTTCTGCTATATTTTCGTCAACCAATGTCCGAATACTGAGTTTCAAAATCTAAGTATGCTGAACGTGTTTCTGAAAATAAAACAAGTTCATTAATTTGAAACTTGATGTTTTAAAATCAAAAATCAAAAACAGTTTGTGATATCTCCAAGGTCATTAAGTTGGACTTGGATGATTAACTATGAGGGAGTTGGATTCTTAAATTGTTAAAATATGCAAAAGAGCCAGTTTTCGATTTTGGATGCTTAAATACTGCCAAATCAATAAAGTTTGTTGATAGGGGGAGAGAATCAAGTATTTCTGGATATATTCATATTATTATATCTTAAAGCCAGGATCTTGATTTAGAAAGTTTAAAAGAACCAGATTACGATTTCTGGACAATTTCAAAATGTTGTTACTTATAAATGTTTGAGAAATTGCAGATACCAGACTACGATCCCGATAGCCGAGTCTAAGGGGGAGTCTGAAGTCGAGCTCAACGCAAGGGGAAGCGTGCAAGGAGCCAGGTATCGTTCCTGGAAGAGCTTGTAACCGGAAAGCCAGGTGTCGATCCCAAAGCACAAAAGCTTGACGAAAGGGGGAGCCTGAAGAGTCTACTGAAAGGGGGAGAAGCTGAAGCCTAAAGATAGATCCACGGGGATTCTGTTCGAGCAAGAGGGAGTCTGTGGTTGCTGATGATATCAAACCTTCAAGAAGACTCAGAGAGAGAGAAAGAAAAGTTGCTACGAACTTGACTACGGATTGACTGCGGCAATATCCAAGGGGGAGTCTGTTAGTGCAGAATGTCTATCGCCTTCGTCAATCAGAACCGTAGCAGAAAATGAAGAATTCTAGAGTTTATGTTGTAATTAGTAGAGAAAGGGCAAGGTGGCATTATTGTAAATAAGAAGGAATCTCTTATAAGCCTTGGCCTATAAATAGATGCCTTAGGGTTTAGATTTAGGATTTTTTGGCCATTTGTGACTTGGAGAGCTTTGAGGTTAGAGAGAGAATCTAGAGAGAGAAAGTGCTCCAATAGTGATTCAAGGTATTGTACGACTTTCATATCTATCAATGGAATCACAGATTTAGTACGCTTTTGTGTTTCGGTCTGTTCGTGCACGGATTCCGCACGTCGCACGGTCGTTTCGCAATCGATTCGGAGTGAAAACCGGGACCTACAGTACGTAGGTGGAAAGGGCCCAGGGTAAAGAGCATTGAAGTTTGCTGCCTCTATATACGGATCGATAGCAGGTGCATTGTTGTAGTTATAACCCGAGTAAGCTTGCTGCTCAAACGGGTTGTACCCAGCTGCACCTGGGTATGATGGAATTGGGTTTTCATAACCCATGGGTGGTGGTGCAGAGTCGACTTCCGAAACGGCAATTGAAGGCCCACCCATTCGCACTTCTTCATAAAGCGGAGGGTAGTTGGAGGAATGTTGGGGGTGCTGAAATGAAAACCCCCACGCATGGACATCCGTGCACTTCTTCTTCGCCTCGATGGTTCTGGAGGCGGTGGTTGTTCTGGTGCTGGCGGTGGCGGTAGCGTGACGTAGTTGATATCATCATAGTCAAATAATCACAGTTTAATGCAGAGCAGAAGTCTTGGAAGAAAATATTAATATAAACCGAAGTGCAAAGTATAAATAAATATTATACAACGGTTGTAAGTGGATCCATAGGCGGATCTAAAACATAAAGTAAAATATTGTTCGACAGACATTAAACACTAAGAACTTACAATATTCTTTATTTAGTGCTCAGGAGCTTCCAGCCAATTTCGCGTAGTACCTGCCACTTAGTCTTTTTGAAAAATACGCCAGTTTACACTGGTAAATACAATTAACTGAATCTTTTGAAAACATTTATAAAAATTGATTTAAATGCACATGGCACAAATATTCTTTTATAACTTGGGACAATTATATAAAATAATCTTGTATACAGATTCACATGTTTGTCGTACGTTTAGGGCCCGGGATAGAAGCCGAGACAAAATTAATAGACACACCACTAATATAAACCCACAAGAAGTTATCCTCACAAGTGGGTATACCATTATACATACACAACTGTCAGGTGTATGCCTACACCCCGTGCGTGGCCATTTTAAATGAATGAGCTGAGGATATCCAGGACACGATCATTAACCCCCAAATGCTTATGTCACACCCCTATTTTCCACGTGTCACCGGTGGGCCCGGTGGGGAGTATCGTGACGTCATTGATATCATCATAGTCAAACAACACAACACATAAAATGCACAGCGGAAGCAAAAGATATAGATTTATTTCAACTGAACAAAATGTAATGTTTAAGTATTACAGCACAATCGAAACAGATCCACAGGCGGATCAAGTAAAAAGGAAAACTGTTCAACAGACTTTGACATCTAAAGCTTGCGAGACTTGAGTAATGATGCCTGGAGTAGCCAGCCTATTTCGTCTAGCACCTGCACTTAGCCTTTTTGGAAAATACGTCAGTTTGCACTGGTAAATACAACTTAACTGACTCATTTTGAAAAGAGTTTGAAAATTGATTTAAATGCACTTCGGAAAAAATATTTTATAACTTGGGACAATTATTCAAAATAATCTTGTATACAGTTTTACTCATTTGTCGTCCATTAGGGCCGGTTTGTAGGGCCGGACATAAGTTAACTGACACGCCACAGGTCTAATGCCCACAAGGTCGATTCCTTATAGTGGGATACCAGTTTTTACATAATGCAGCTGTCAGGTGTACGCCTACACCCCGTGCTTAGGTCGTGGCCATTTCATGAATGATGCCAAGGATATCCGAGACATGGTCATTTAACCCCCAAGGGCCATACACCAAATAATACATATCAAACAGGTTATGTAAATACATCAATCACAATACGATTTAAATGACTACGTACACCCGACCAAGCGGTACTTTTATAGTACCGTATCCCAAGCCCGTATAGGGAAAATAAGTTAAGAGTATTTACCTGAGCTGAATATAAATTCAATCCCAGCCGTATATCAAATCAGAAAGTACAGATAGCTTTTACTGGGCTCCTAATCTGGAACGAAGGTTTTTAATAACCTATTAGAATCCTAACGGGTCTTTAATTAAGTTTAGACTTAGACCGGTTAGTTTTCAAAAGGAATACACGGTTCAAACGCATGATGAAGCGAAGACCGGTTTAGAATGTGGTTTTGACCCAACAAGCTTGAATACTTGTTTAATATGGGTAACTTAATCACATTCTGAATATTGAGACAAAAACGATTTGGTTTGACTCGTTTCGGCTTATATATGCAAACTAGTCACATAGGCCGATCCGAACGCGAAACATGCGTAACGGGTAACCATAAGAGTCATGAACATGTTCCATAAGTTAATATGCATTTGATATGTTGTGATATCAGTAGGATATCTTCCATTATGCCCAAAACGAGTTTAAAACCAATTTATGCCCCGTAGGGGTATTTTGGTCATTTTAAAGGTTATAAAAGAGGTTAAATAGTAATCTGAGTTTCGGGTCTGATTATATCAGTACCAATACTTAATTTACTAAGTTATATCAGTAGGGTATAACCTATACGTGAAATTTATCACTTATAACCAAACTATGCATCATAAGGGCATTTTGGTAATTTCACATAGGCTTAAAAAGGTCAAAACTAGAATTCTGAGTTTAAGACTTTTGCTTACTGCTAAAGTATGGAAGTTTACTTAAAACATCAGTAGGTATCAAGTCTTATACACCTAAAATGGTTTTAATATATACTATGCGTTAAAAACGCTTAAAAGGCGATTTTGGGCTATTTCCGGGTTCTTAAAGGAAAACTGATATTTTTACTATTTCAAAAGGCTTAACATATTCTAATTATCATGTTATATCAGTAGAAAAAGATTGGTATCAAAAGGTTTGGTAAAACTCATTTTACGGCTTAAAGGGTAAAACCGGCAATTACCGAGTCAAGCTTAGAACCCTAAGTTACGATCAACCTAAAAATAAATAAAAATCTTCAAAAATCCTAAAATATTATATTACATCAGTGGGTAAAAAGTTTGGTATCAAAAATTGGGTTTAGATAGGCTATATGCTAATCATACGGTTTATTTACCGAAAAGCCTCTTAATTACGCTAATGAGCATATCTCCTAATCTAGACCTCAAACTGATGTGAAATTTTATGGACATGCTTATTGATCAGAAATAAAGGTTTTAGTCCTTTCACATCTTCAAAAGTCTTGTTTTAACATTAAAGGGCATTATGGTCACATTTAGGCATTATGGAAACATGCGATGGTCTTTAATTCTAAAGAACCAAGTAGTATAACTTTGGGAGGTTATACTATCATATAACATGATTACAAAGGACCCTAAGGCATAAATAAACTCAAGCTAATTCGGGTCAGAACTGAAAGTCAAAGCAAAGGTCAAACTTTGCGACTTTCGGTCGCGAACCGAGCCTATACTTAGAATTGTCGGGTTGAATCATGTTTAGACATGATCAACTAATATTTACCAAGTCATTAAAGTGACAAAACTGATTTTAAAGAATTTATATCATTAGTTATGAATTTTATTTAAAACAACCCGATTAACTTTAATTTGACCCGACAATTAAACTAAGTAAACGTGGTAATTAGGAGATGCCCTTTAGAGGGTTAAACACCTACCTAATTACGATCACGTAGCCATGTTCAACGCGAACCGTGGCTCAACCGATTAAAAGTCAAAGTGTTTATCGATAACGCTTGACTTTTCGGTTTAAACGCTAAACCAATAACTAAGCATGAAAGGAATCACTTACAAAAGTCCAAAGGACTTGGAAGAGGTTCTCAAGAAGCTCAAGACCTCAAAGATTGCAGAGAAATCAGAGAGCAATCCAGAAATGAGAAGAGGTGCAAGTGAAACCCAAAATCTAAGGGGGTATTTATAGGTTTTCGAGAGCCGTTAGGATCGTTCATCGATAATCATGCTTTAATCTCAGCCCTACACTTCATACCCATGGTTTACAAAACAATGGGCAGCCCCTAGATTCGTTTATGAGAGTGTGAGAGCAAAACCAAGGCTGGTTTTCAAAAATCTGGTTGCTGGGCAAGCTATACGGACCATATGGTCCCTCATACGGTCCGTAAGGACCTTGGCTGCAGATGGAAACTTTCAACAATTGACAGTTTTGGCCCCTGCACTCCCAAATGTCATTTCTGACACATTTGAGGCCCGTTAAACCATTTTTAAGGCTCTACAATGATGCCTAAGCATATGGAACATGAAACATGCTCAAAAATATGCCGGATGTCGGTTCGTTTGGTCGTACGGTCCCGTTGTTCGGCTAATTACGACGAAACACGGACGGACGCTAAAAACGATCCAAATTACGCGACGAATGGAATTTCATCAAGCCAAACACTAAAATAAAATATTTTAGTGCTTACATAAATTTTTGGGTGTCCGGGGATATTCAGAATGCAAGATATGCGCGAAAGTGCAAACTTGTGCACTTTTTGACACTTTTAGCCCCTTTATGACATAAAAGTTTATTTTTGCGCACTAAACACCTCTAAGCCTATATCTAAGCTATCTAAAGGTTAATTAGAGTATACTAAACTCATGGTCATATTCCGGAAGGTCCGAAACCTTACGAATTGACATACTTTTGCAGTTTGACGCTTTTATCCCCTCGCATACGAATATTGTCATAACTTTCTCACACTTCATTGAAACCTTGTGAAATTTTTATCACACATTCTTGTGAGTATAATTAACCATTACAAAGCTTTGGGTCTGCTAAAAGATCACTCAGAGGTATACTTTAAACATGTTGACACATTTAGCCCCTGTAGTTTGTAATTCCTCACTTTCTTTCACAATTGGCTTCGTATGATCCATGATTTATTCGTTTAAGGGTATAAACATCGTGTAGGGTTATTGAAAGATATATTTACTCATTGTTGACATTTTGAATCCATTTACGCACATGGATTTCTTGTTTGTCAACTTTAGTCCTTCTAGGTCAATCCTTTGCACGTTTTAAGTCCATGACACGTGTCGATAAATTATTGGACATAAATTTCCGAGGTGTTACATCCTCACCCCCTTAAAAGAAATATCGACCTCGAGATTTACTGAAACAAATGAGGGTATTTTTCCTGCATTGTGGATTCTAACTCCCACGTGTGCTCGGGTCCTCTACGAGCATCCCATTTGACCTTTACAATAGGCACATACTTTCTTCGAAGCTTCTTTACCTGCCGATCCTCAATCGATACAGGTTTTTCCACATTTCAAGCTCTCATATATATGCACATCTGTGTGTGGTATGACTAGTGACTCATCAGCTATGTCACACCCCCAAAATCCCACCTGCGGAGTACCACCGCTTGGAGGCGTGACTGACCAGGACCCAGCCACCAATCATACTGAACAAGCATATAAGTAATTATAAAAGTTTAACCATCCCGATTGGTGTTTCAAAACATATAAGTTTAAGTTGCAAGCGGAAGCATAAGTTTAAAGTTATAACATAAGTTCCAAAAGTTTCAAGTTTATCATGGCCTTGTAGCAATCCATGTCCCACAACGATCCTCCTCCATGCAAGCTCCAGCTAAGTACCTATGGTCCTGCAAAGCATGTAGTAACGAGTCAACAACTAGTTGAGTGAGTTCACGGGTGGGCGTTCGTTTTAGTTGTTTCGAAAACAGTTTACTTTATCTGGCATCCAGCCGTGGGGGTTACCCCATAGTTTTAAAAACGTGACCAGTTCGTTCCCAGTTACTCCGGCACTCCGGCCGTGGGGGCTACCCCATATAGTTATCAGGCATTTCGGCCGTGGGGGCTACCCCATGTGTATACTAGACTCGTTACCGTATCGATTGCTGACTGTAGTCATGTTTATGTGCCCTGAAAACATCAATGTCTATCATCATTGACGTGCCCCAGATCCATTAGTTCACGCCCGTCCTCTGCGGCACGGTGTGAGGCTTGTCAGACCTAAATAGCGCTATCTAACTAATGACCCGCTCGCCATTGGCCCGGCGATTAGTCGATACAAAAAGGAGGGACTTCGTGATAGAGTTTTAGTCTAGTACGTTTATCCGTCCATCCGGACGAGGAATCACATTCCTGAACCACTGACGTCCTGCCCAAGGTGGACGAGGAACCACGTTCCTTAACCCCGTTCCCAACCCAGGGAATCCCATGCTTTGTAAGGGTGTGAACTCACCTTGGTTTGCTCGGCAGTCAAACACAGAAAGTCAATCAAGTCGCAAGTAGTCAATAACGTCCTAACACGGATATCACGTATAATCAGATTCGAACCAAGTAGTGCACAAATGTTCAACACGTTTGGCAAGCACGTTTAGCAGTAACAGTTAACAGTCAACCGTATCACATACGGTTCACAAGTTCAGCCCAACTACTTAGGCCCAAACACGTAAAAGCAGTTAACACAGAAGCCCATCAGTCTGGCCCATTAACTAAGGCCCAAAAAGTGTGGTCTCGAGTCGCAACCGGACTCGCAAGCATGGTCTCGAGTCATGCTGTGTGTTGATCATGGATGGTTGCGAGTCGCAACCGGTGTCGCAACCGTAGTCTCGGTTCATCATGCTAAGGTCTCGAGTCGCAACCGGACTCGTAACCTGCGGTCTCGGCTTGTCCTGTTATGGTTGCGAGTCGCAACCGCGTGGTCTCGAGTCATCACGCTGTGGTTGCGAGTCGCAACTGCGTGATTGCGAGTCGGTAGCAGTCGTTTTCAAGTTCACGTGTTGATGCAGATGTAGTCAGATTAGTGGTACAATATAATCAGGCCCAAATCCGGAAATAACCAATAGAATCCCACTAACATATTTCCTAATCAGGCTATTAGTCAAAGATGGATCAAAATCACAAGGGTTTTCAATCTTCAACTATCATTCAAAGTGTTCTTCAATATTCAAACCCATATTCAACAAGTTCATAACATATTAATCACTTATTCACCCAAAACTATGAACAAGCATCAAAACACTAAACATAACACACAACTCGGTTTTTATATATGTCCGATTTCATGAGAAATGCAAATCCGATTTCATGTATCATCAAGATCTAGTAGTTTAACTCTATTTAACACAAGATGTCATGAGTTCTTTAGCAACACATTCCAACACTATAACTTGTTAACATACATAAAACTTCATCTCATTCATGCATCCATTTAAACACAAACATAACATAAACTAACAATAATCATCAAGAAATACTAACAATAAACATCATCTCATGCATTTTATCATTTAACATGATTAACATAAATCCATAAACATTAAAAGCACTAACCGGTTAATGAAGTGTGTGTGTGTGTCGATCCGAAGTTCCAAGCCCGAGAGTTCTTGTGCTAACCGATTAGATCCGAGAGTCTTGGAGGTGGGTTTGTGTGCTTAAGGCTTAGAGAGAAAAGTAGGAGAGTGTGTGGGTGTAATGTTCAACAAATGGTAAAAACTAACTAAGGTATGGTATATATAGTCAAGTTCCAAGAGTGTGCACCCTTAGTGGGTTTCGAGTGGGGGTTCACGGCCCAATGGCCCAACCGGCCACAAGGTTCTCGGCCCAAAGGCCTATTCGGTCACTATTCACTCGAGACCTCTTGGTCTCGAGTCGGGTCCGTTGTTTCGTGTCGGGTTCTCGGTTCACATATAACACGTACACACATATATATATATACAATACACGCGTAACAAAGCACTTATCACATAAAAAGATTCACGTTATCATTTTAACTAGTCACATAACGTACAAGTAAGTTACAACGAAAGGTTCTAAATTTCGAGTTGTCACATCATCCCCAAGTTGAAAGAAATTTCGTCCCGAAATTTGATGGCACTCACTGAGGAAGCTAGTCAAGTTGCAAGGTTTTCCCGGTTTTCCTGGGGTGTCACATCCACCCCCCGTTGATCTGGAATTTCGTCCCGAAATTCCGTAGCTTCAGCCTCAGTAGCGTTTGTACTGTTCTCAAACAGTTGGGGATACTTTTGTTTCATCCGATCTTCGCGCTCCCAGGTAAACTCTGGGCCGCGACGTGAGTTCCAACGAACTCGAACAAGAGGTATTCTAGTGCTCTTGAGGACCTTAACATCCCGGTCCGTGATTTCGACAGGTTCTTCGACGAATTTCAACTGTTCGTCGATCGTGAGTTCCTTCAGAGGAACTACGTGCGTCTCATCTGACAGACACCTCTTCAGATTTGACACATGGAAAACGTTGTGAACTGCACCGAGTTCTGCTGGTAATTTCAGTCTGTAGGCCACCTTGCCTATTTTCTCAAGAATTTCGAAAGGTCCAACGTATCGTGGGTTGAGTTTGCCGCGTTTACCAAAACGAACCACACCCTTCCAGGGTGAAACTTTGAGTAATACCCGCTCCCCAACCTGGAGCTCAAGTGGTTTCCTGCCCTTATCGGCGTATGCCTTCTGACGGTCACGAGCGGCCGCCATGCGTTGTTGTATTTGAGCAATCTGCTCAGTAGTGTCTACTACATGTTCTGGACCAGTGATCTGACTATCCCCCACCTCTGCCCAACAGAGGGGTGACCGGCATTTACGTCCGTACAATGCCTCAAACGGAGCAGCTTTAATGCTGGTGTGGTAGCTGTTATTATACGAGAATTCCACGAGTGGCAGATGTCCTTCCCAGCTGTTGCCAAAGTCGATTACACAAGCGCGAAGCATGTCTTCTAAGGTTTGAATAGTACGCTCGGACTGCCCGTCCGTCTGTGGGTGATATGCTGTGCTTATATCTAAACGTGAGCCAAAAGACTTGTGCATTGCCTGCCACAGTTCCGAAGTAAAACGTGCATCTCGATCAGAGATGATAGAAGTGGGCACCCCGTGCCTCGAAACAACTTCCTTGAGGTATATCTCCGCTAGAGTGGAGAACTTATCCGTTTCCTTGATTGCCAAAAAGTGTGCGGATTTCGTGAGTCGATCCACGATCACCCAGATAGTATCGTTTCCGCGCTGTGATCTAGGTAGGCCAGTAACGAAATCCATGGAAATTTGCTCCCATTTCCATTGTGGTATCTCTGGTTGCTGAAGTAGGCCTGAGGGTTTCTGATATTCCGTCTTGACTCGCGCACAAGTCAAACACTTGCTGACATACGTTGCTATGTGGGCCTTCATGCTAGGCCACCAATACGTGGTTTTAATATCGTGGTACATCTTGTCCGAACCAGGGTGTACCGAGTAGCGAGATTTGTGCGCTTCATCCATCACAAGTTCTCGTAAATCGCCATAGAGTGGGACCCAAATGCGTCCTGTTACATAATAAGCACCGTCTTCCTTCTGTTCTAAGCGTTGCCTTGACCCGCGTAGGGCTTCGGCTCTAATGTTTTCTGGTTTCAGTGCTTCTATCTGAGCAGCTCGTATCTGCGAAGGTAGACTAGAATGGATCGTGAGTTGTAAAGCTCTTACACGCTTAGGCGTAGTGTCCTTTCGACTGAGGGCGTCTGCCACAACATTGGCCTTGCCCGGGTGATACCTGATAGAGCACTCGTAATCATTCAGCAGCTCGACCCATCGTCGCTGCCGCATATTCAGTTCCTTCTGCTTGAATATGTGTTCTAAACTTCTGTGGTCGGTGTAGATGGCGCACTTGGTTCCGTACAGGTAATGCCGCCATAGTTTAAGTGCGAAAACAACAGCTCCCAGCTCTAAATCATGTGTCGTGTAGTTCTTCTCGTGAACTTTAAGTTGTCGTGAGGCGTAAGCTATGACTTTATCTCGTTGCATCAATACACAACCAAGACCTTGAATTGATGCATCACAGTAAACCACAAAATCATCTGTGCCCTCTGGCAGTGAAAGGATAGGTGCACTACAAAGTCTATCCTTTAGATGCTGAAAAGCTAACTCTTGTGCATTTCCCCAACGATAAACAACGCCTTTCTGTGTTAACAAAGTGAGAGGCTGCGCGATCTTAGAAAAATCCTTAATGAATCTCCTGTAGTAACCTGCCAATCCCAAGAATTGGCGAATTTCCTTTGGTGTGCGAGGCGCAGGCCAGTTCTTAATAGATTCCACTTTGGATGGATCAACGTGAATCCCATCCTTGTTCACCACATGCCCTAGGAAATGGACCTCTCGAAGCCAGAAGTCGCATTTCGAGAATTTCGCGTAAAGCTGTTCCTTCCGAAGGAGTTCCAGAATAAGTCGTAGATGTTGTTCGTGTTCCTCTTTGCTCTTAGAATAGATCAGGATGTCGTCGATAAAGACTATAACAAACTTGTCCAGATACGGTTTGCACACTCGATTCATCAAATCCATAAAAACTGCCGGTGCGTTCGTCAACCCAAACGGCATGACCAGAAACTCATAGTGCCCATATCGAGTTCTAAAGGCCGTCTTGGAAACATCCTCTTCTCGAACTCTCAGCTGGTGATATCCCGATCTCAGATCGATCTTTGAGTAGTAGCTCGACCCCTGCAACTGGTCGAACAAGTCGTCAATGCGCGGTAGAGGATAACGATTCTTCACAGTCACCTTGTTGAGTTCGCGATAGTCGATACACATTCTGAAGGTACCGTCCTTCTTCTTCACAAATAACACTGGAGCTCCCCAAGGCGATGAGCTAGGACGAATAAAACCCTTATCCAAGAGTTCTTGTAGTTGCGTGGAGAGTTCTTCCAACTCTGATGGCGCTAAACGATAAGGTGCACGGGCTACAGGCGCGGCTCCAGGAGCTAGATCAATCTGAAACTCGACTTGGCGATGGGGCGGAAGACCAGGTAATTCCTCAGGGAATACCTCAGGATAGTCGCGTACAACGGGAAAATCTTCTAACTTCTTCTCCTTCTCTGTGGTATCAGTAACTAGAGCCAAAATCGCAGTGTGGCCCTTTCGTAAGCATTTCTGGGCCTTAAGAAGAGAGATGATGTTCTCAACAGCACTTCTCTTGTCGCCACGAATCATGAGAGGTTCACTACCTAAACCAGGAACACGAACGATCTTTTCGTTGCAAAGAATCTCTGCTCGGTGTTGGGATAACCAATCCATCCCAATGACAACGTCGAAACTACCCAAGACAATAGGAATAAGATCGATAGAGAAGGTCTGGTTAGCGAGAATAAGCTGGCAACCCTTGACTACGTGAGAGGCTTCCAAACTCTTACCATTAGCTAGCTCTACAGTGTGCTTGTCGCTCAGGGGTGTAGGAATACGCTTAAGCATCTTACTAACTTCTAGTGACACATAGCTAGTATCGGCACCCGAATCAAATAAGACTGTAACGTAAAAGTCGTCGAGAAGGAACTTACCCGTCACCACGTTGGGATCATTCCTTGCTTCACCTTGACCAATCACGAACACACGCCCCCTAGCACCATTGTTGTTGTTTCCATTGTTACCATTCCCCTGGTTGTTGTTGTTGTTCTGGTTCAGTTGGGGACAATCTTTCTTGAAATGACCTTCAGCTCCACACTGAAAGCACCCTTTGTTGTTACCCTGCTGCTGTCGCTGATTCTGCTGAGGTTGCTGACGATTCTGGTTGACGGGGTATGCGCTTCTGCAATCCTTTGCAACATGACCAGGCTTGTTGCATCGATGACAGTTGCCCCTGGTGCATGGCCCACTGTGGTGTAGGCTACAACGATTGCACTTGGGGTGATTCCCCTTGTATCCACCGTGACTTTGACCACCAGACGACTGCTGACTGGGGCTCTTGTGATCGTCCGTCTTTCTCTGCTGAGACTGAGTTTGCACTGAAGTTGAACCCCTGCTTGAAGTTCCATCCCATTTCCGTTTATCCCCACTAGAAGCACCAGAAGTAGTTGCAGCACCTATTCGCTTCGGTAACTTGTTCTGCTCCACCGCTTGGTCGGTGAGACGGTGAGCCAACTGTACAACCTGCTGGATAGTAGTCAGCCTCGCTGAAGTCACATGACTTTGGATTTCTGGCACCAAGCCCTTGAGATAGAGTTCAATTCGCTTATATGGAGGGTCCACCATAGTAGGACACAACAAAGCAAGCTCATGCGATCTCTTAGTGTATGCCTCAATCTCCGACCCCGACATCTTAAGATTGTAGAACTCATCTTCCAGTTTGTGAATGTCGTCACGACTGCAGTATTCCTCCCTGATCATTTCCTTGAAGTTTTCCCATGGGGTGGCGTTGGCAGCAACCAACCCTAACATCTGCACTTGAGCATTCCACCACGTGAGAGCCAAACCCTCGAGAGTACCAGTAGCATACTTCACCCTGCGCGCTTCAGGGCATTCGCACATTTCGAACACAGACTCCAGTTTCTCAAACCAGTGTAGGAGACCTACTGCTCCTTCAGTGCCGCTAAAAGTTGTGGGTCGACAGTCCATAAAGGTCTTAAAAGTGCACACCGGTGCCTGAGCATACTGACCTAAGGTAGGTGAAAGAAAAGACAGAGTTTAACACAAAGGTTGGTTCACGAGAGTAGGATCCAAACGATCCTAGAATAATTTCGGACTGCAGGATATACCTCCTGCGTGTGCAGCTGCGAGCGCTGCGGCAACTCGCTCGTTGATCAAAGCCGTCAACTGGGCTTGTGTCATGTTAACGCGTCCAGACATGGTTCTTCATAACAAGAGTAATACGTGTGAGAGAGGTTCGCGAAAGCACGATAGTAGGACAGAGTAAGTACGCATGTGTTCAAACAACAGTAGTTATACTAGTCAAGCATACCATGAGCAATGTACTACGCAACTAACAAGTAGGCCATATACATACATTATATTACCTAGAACGTCGAGCCTTGCATGAGGAGCGAAGTGTCGTTGTGGACCGTTGAGCACTAAACCGGTTATAGTCTGGTTTTAACAAAAACGTTTCTCCTTTATTAAAACCAAGTTCACTATAACCAATGGCTCTGATACCAATCTGTCACACCCCCAAAATCCCACCTGCGGAGTACCACCGCTTGGAGGCGTGACTGACCAGGACCCAGCCACCAATCATACTGAACAAGCATATAAGTAATTATAAAAGTTTAACCATCC
The DNA here is from genome assembly GCF_002127325.2 of Helianthus annuus. NCBI lineage: Eukaryota > Viridiplantae > Streptophyta > Magnoliopsida > Asterales > Asteraceae > Helianthus > Helianthus annuus. Next base: position 86,460,265 of record NC_035437.2, on the reverse strand, counting down.
CGATTGGTGTTTCAAAACATATAAGTTTAAGTTGCAAGCGGAAGCATAAGTTTAAAGTTATAACATAAGTTCCAAAAGTTTCAAGTTTATCATGGCCTTGTAGCAATCCATGTCCCACAACGATCCTCCTCCATGCAAGCTCCAGCTAAGTACCTATGGTCCTGCAAAGCATGTAGTAACGAGTCAACAACTAGTTGAGTGAGTTCACGGGTGGGCGTTCGTTTTAGTTGTTTCGAAAACAGTTTACTTTATCTGGCATCCAGCCGTGGGGGTTACCCCATAGTTTTAAAAACGTGACCAGTTCGTTCCCAGTTACTCCGGCACTCCGGCCGTGGGGGCTACCCCATATAGTTATCAGGCATTTCGGCCGTGGGGGCTACCCCATGTGTATACTAGACTCGTTACCGTATCGATTGCTGACTGTAGTCATGTTTATGTGCCCTGAAAACATCAATGTCTATCATCATTGACGTGCCCCAGATCCATTAGTTCACGCCCGTCCTCTGCGGCACGGTGTGAGGCTTGTCAGACCTAAATAGCGCTATCTAACTAATGACCCGCTCGCCATTGGCCCGGCGATTAGTCGATACAAAAAGGAGGGACTTCGTGATAGAGTTTTAGTCTAGTACGTTTATCCGTCCATCCGGACGAGGAATCACATTCCTGAACCACTGACGTCCTGCCCAAGGTGGACGAGGAACCACGTTCCTTAACCCCGTTCCCAACCCAGGGAATCCCATGCTTTGTAAGGGTGTGAACTCACCTTGGTTTGCTCGGCAGTCAAACACAGAAAGTCAATCAAGTCGCAAGTAGTCAATAACGTCCTAACACGGATATCACGTATAATCAGATTCGAACCAAGTAGTGCACAAATGTTCAACACGTTTGGCAAGCACGTTTAGCAGTAACAGTTAACAGTCAACCGTATCACATACGGTTCACAAGTTCAGCCCAACTACTTAGGCCCAAACACGTAAAAGCAGTTAACACAGAAGCCCATCAGTCTGGCCCATTAACTAAGGCCCAAAAAGTGTGGTCTCGAGTCGCAACCGGACTCGCAAGCATGGTCTCGAGTCATGCTGTGTGTTGATCATGGATGGTTGCGAGTCGCAACCGGTGTCGCAACCGTAGTCTCGGTTCATCATGCTAAGGTCTCGAGTCGCAACCGGACTCGTAACCTGCGGTCTCGGCTTGTCCTGTTATGGTTGCGAGTCGCAACCGCGTGGTCTCGAGTCATCACGCTGTGGTTGCGAGTCGCAACTGCGTGATTGCGAGTCGGTAGCAGTCGTTTTCAAGTTCACGTGTTGATGCAGATGTAGTCAGATTAGTGGTACAATATAATCAGGCCCAAATCCGGAAATAACCAATAGAATCCCACTAACATATTTCCTAATCAGGCTATTAGTCAAAGATGGATCAAAATCACAAGGGTTTTCAATCTTCAACTATCATTCAAAGTGTTCTTCAATATTCAAACCCATATTCAACAAGTTCATAACATATTAATCACTTATTCACCCAAAACTATGAACAAGCATCAAAACACTAAACATAACACACAACTCGGTTTTTATATATGTCCGATTTCATGAGAAATGCAAATCCGATTTCATGTATCATCAAGATCTAGTAGTTTAACTCTATTTAACACAAGATGTCATGAGTTCTTTAGCAACACATTCCAACACTATAACTTGTTAACATACATAAAACTTCATCTCATTCATGCATCCATTTAAACACAAACATAACATAAACTAACAATAATCATCAAGAAATACTAACAATAAACATCATCTCATGCATTTTATCATTTAACATGATTAACATAAATCCATAAACATTAAAAGCACTAACCGGTTAATGAAGTGTGTGTGTGTGTCGATCCGAAGTTCCAAGCCCGAGAGTTCTTGTGCTAACCGATTAGATCCGAGAGTCTTGGAGGTGGGTTTGTGTGCTTAAGGCTTAGAGAGAAAAGTAGGAGAGTGTGTGGGTGTAATGTTCAACAAATGGTAAAAACTAACTAAGGTATGGTATATATAGTCAAGTTCCAAGAGTGTGCACCCTTAGTGGGTTTCGAGTGGGGGTTCACGGCCCAATGGCCCAACCGGCCACAAGGTTCTCGGCCCAAAGGCCTATTCGGTCACTATTCACTCGAGACCTCTTGGTCTCGAGTCGGGTCCGTTGTTTCGTGTCGGGTTCTCGGTTCACATATAACACGTACACACATATATATATATACAATACACGCGTAACAAAGCACTTATCACATAAAAAGATTCACGTTATCATTTTAACTAGTCACATAACGTACAAGTAAGTTACAACGAAAGGTTCTAAATTTCGAGTTGTCACAAGCTAGACATTTCTTCAGATTGCAGATGTGGAATACATTATGAATACCATTGAGCTCCTTAGGTAAGTTTAACTTGTAAGCCACTGATCCAACACATTCGATGATCTCGAATGGTCCTATATACCTCGTGCTTAGCTTACCTTTCTACCAAATCGCATTACCCCTTTCCAAGGTGATACTTTAAGCAAAACCTTATCACCGACCTCGAACTTGAGGGGTTTTCGCCTTTCATCAGCATAGCTCTTCTGCCTATCACGGGCAGCTTTTAGGCGGTCACGAATCTGGACAATCTTGTCCGTCGTTTCCAGGACTATATCTGGTCCTGATAATTGAGCTTCTCCTACTTCTGCCCAACAAATAGGCGTCCTGCATTTCCTACCATATAATGCCTCAAAAGGCGCAGCCTTAATGCTGGTATGGTAGCTATTATTGTAGGAGAACTCGATCAGAGGTAGGTGCCTATCCCAGCTACCTCCTAAATCAATCACACATGCACGCAGCATGTCTTCCAATGTTTGAATGGTACGCTCACTTTGCCCATCCGTCTGAGGATGGTAAGCCGTACTGAAATTTAAATGCGTGCCCAAAGACTGTTGGAAACTTTTCCAAAAATGTGACGTGTATCTAGTATCTCTGTCAGAGATAATAGCCACTGGTACTCCATGCAGAGATACAATCTTATCAACATACAACTGGGCTAACATGTCAGAACTGTAAGTTTCCTTAATGGGTAGGAAATGTGCTGACTTAGTCAGTCTATCTACTATCACCCAAATAGTATCATTTCCTTTATTAGTCTTTGGCAACTTGGTGATGAAATCCATTGTCACCATTTCCCATTTCCAAGTGGGAATTTCAGGCTGTTGTAGCAAACCTGACGGTTTCTGATGTTCAGCTTTGACTTGAGCACACGTCAAGCACTTAGCTACATAGGCAGCTATAGACTTCTTCAAGCCTATCCACCAATAATTTGCCTTTAGATCCTGGTACATCTTATCAGCTCCAGGATGAACGGAATATTTGGAACTGTGGGCTTCCTGGAGGATAACATCCCGAAGTCCTCCATAAATTGGAACCCATATTCGTCCATTCAACCTTAGGATTCCGTCCTTGCCGTAGGATAACTGCTCCTCAGTTACTCCTAGCTTCTCATCAGGATAGTTAGCTTCCAGCACTGCTTCCTTCTGTGCTGCTAACAATCTTTTATTCAAATTATTCTTTATCTCAATGCTCTTGGCATTGATTCTTATAGGCCTTATCCTTTCCTTTCGACTTAAGGCATCAGCAACCACATTTGCCTTGCCTGGATGGTATCTTATTTCACAATCATAGTCATTCAAAGTTTCCATCCAACGTCGCTGCCTCATATTTAAGTCCTTCTGATTAAACAAATGTTGAAGGCTCTTGTGATCAGATTAGATTACACACTTCGTTCCATACAAGTAATGCCTCCACAGTTTTAGTGCAAATACAACGGCACCCAGCTCCAAGTCATGGGTGGTGTAATTCCTTTCGTGCACCTTTAACTGACGTGAAGCATAGGCAATGACCTTGCCTTTCTGCATAAGCACACACCCCATCCCGGTGTGTGATGCATCACAATATACTACAAACTCGTCTATTCCTTCGGGCAGCGTCAGCACAGGAGCGTTGCTTAACTTTTGCTTCAATATATCGAAGGATTCTTGCTGCTTAGTCCCCCAATTGAACTTACTATTCTTGCGAGTCAGCAAAGTCAGGGGTGCTGCAATTCTTGAGAAGTTCTCGATAAATCGTCTGTAGTACCCGGCCAATCCTAAGAAACTGCGAATCTCCGTGGGCGTTTTTGGCTCTTGCCAGTTCATGACAGCTTCAACTTTAGCGGGATCTACTTGGATACCACGCTCACTCACAACATGTCCAAGAAATTGGACTTCACGAAGCCAAAATTCACACTTCGAGAACTTGGCATAAAGTTTCTCCTGCTGAAGTAGCTTCAGAATGCAACGGAGGTGCTTCTCATGGTCAGCTTGACTCTTTGAGTATATCAGAATGTCATCAATGAAGACGATGACAAATTTATCCAAGTATGGCTTGCAAACGCGATTCATGAGATCCATGAATGCGGCAGGTGCGTTAGTGAGCCCAAAAGGCATCACTAAGAACTCATAATGACCATAGCGAGTCCTAAACGCAGTCTTTTGTACGTCTTCATCTTTAACCTTCAATTGATGGTAGCCTGACCTCAAATCAATCTTGGAGAAATAGCTTGCCCCTTGAAGCTGATCGAATAGATCATCGATCCTGGGCAAAGGGTACCTATTCTTGATAGTTACCTTATTAAGCTCACGGTAATCAATGCATAGACGCATTGATCCATCCTTCTTCTTGACGAATAAAATTGGCGCTCCCCATGGAGACGAACTAGGTCTTATAAAACCCTTGGCTAGCAAATCATCTAGCTGCGTCCTCAATTCCTTCATCTCTGTTGGTGCCAACCTATAAGGTGCTCTCGCAACAGGTGCAGCTCCGGGGATGATGTCAATTCGGAATTCTACCTGCCTATCTGGTGGCAAACCAGGTAGTTCTTCAGGGAAAACTTCAGGGTATTCAGAAACGACTGGAATATCTTCAATCCTGGGCTTCTGCTCGTCGACTGTCACTTGTGCCATATAAATAACACAACCCTTCTTCATGCACCTAGATGCCAGGCAATCCGTGTTGGGTATCTCCTCGAATGGTAAGTGACTCACCAGACGGAGTCTTAATCACTACTTGCTTCTTGTTGCAGATGATCTGGGCTTGGTTATGCGATAACCAATCCATGCCCAATACTATATCAAATCCGGCTAACTTCAACGGAAGCAAGGACAAAGGAAAAGAGTGGTTCCTAATGGATATAAGACATCCATCTAAAACGGTTGAGGCGGTTTCTAAGGTACCATCAGCTAATTCCACCTCATATTTCACACTTAAGGTTTTAACAGGTAAATTCAGCAACTTACAAAACTTGTTATCTATGAACGACTTATCAGCGCCAGAATCAAACAATACTCTAGCATATACATCATTTACGAGGAAAGTACCTGTGATCACATTGTCGTCCTGAATGGCCTCCTGCACGTTCATTTGGAAGACCCTAGCATTGGTCTTCTTGGCTTCCTCAGGCTTCTTAGCGTATTTAGGGCAGTTAGTCTTAATGTGCCCTTTCTCGTTACAGTCGTAGCAGGTAGCATCTTTGATCCTTTTGCAATCAATAGTCTTGTGCTCTCTAGACTTGCACAACCCACATGCAGGTGGTCCTGATTGAGACTTGGTCTCAAGCCTGCATTTTCCAAAGTGGCGTCTTTGACAAGTCGAGCCCTTTGGCTTTTCCTCTGCTCGCTGACTACCTTTTCCAGACCCAAACTTCTTGGACTCGGTGTTTCCCTTGTGCTTCTTCTCCGACCCTCGTGAGCTATCCTCCTCACGCTTCCTCTTACTCTCTTCAGAGTTCTTGAGCGATCTTAACCTGACCGCATCCAAGGTGAGGGATAGAGATAGATCAGCAACTGATCTAAAAGTAGTAGGTCTAGAAGCCTTAACACTGGCTTTGATTTCTGGGGCTAGACCCCCAATGAAGCGAGCAATCCTCTTGGGCTCTGGTGTCACCAGGTAAGGAACCAATCTAGACATGGTATTGAAACTGGTGAGGTATGCTTGACAATCTAAATTCTGCATCACCAAAGATAAGAAATCCGATTCAATCCTCTCCACCTCATGCTGTGGACAATAGTTCTCCTTAATGAGAACAACAAACTGCTCCCATGACATATTATAGAGTGGGATCTTCCCAGCAGCTTGAATGAGAGACTTCCACCATGCCAGTGCCTCTCCTTTGAACGATTGGGATACATACTACACTATATCCCTTTCAGCACAACCGCTGATATCAACAATAGTCTCCATTTCATCTAACCAAGTCATACAATCAATTGCTCCTTTCTCCCCAGTGAAATCCCAGGGTTTGCAGGAAACAAAGTACTTATAAGTACAAGACTTGGTACGTGGCTCATCATCGAACACTATTCTCTTGGATGGAACACTATGTTGGTTTGAGGAATGTTCGACATCCTCTTTCTTAGGTCCATCCTTCTTCGAGGGTGGCTTGCTATGAGCTTCTGAATGAGTCTTAGGAATAGACTTAGAGTGAGGTACCGAAGAGGTTCTACTATACGTCTCACTAACCTCCTTGAATTGCTCCTTTACAGCTTTAGACACAGCCGTATCAATCAGTGTACGGAGCTCTCCTTTGGTTATATTAACCCTATCATTATCGTCATTTTCCAGAGAATGACTGTTTACTTCCTCCGACCTTGCCATGTAGCTTTAATTGCTACATAAAATCAAATGAGGACGAGGTTATGCGGAAGCTTACACAGTTCTATCGTTTTAAACGATTTATTAACTATGGTTTTTAATACACCTCTTAGTTAATTTTACAGGATAACCCTAAATCATATATAATAGCACAAAAGGCCTAGTCACGTAAACAGATTTAATTATTAAACCAGGATTTTTATAGAATCAAGGTATTAAGGTTGAATCAAAGTTCATTTCCTTTTCTTGACAGGGAGTTGCAGGCTACCACTGTCTTTAGTCCCAGAGGACGTTAATTATAGCCCGAGGGCACTTCATCCTTAAGGGATGATTATATAAATAAAGGAATTCAGAATAACCCTTTTTAATAATGACTTATGTGATTTTATCAGATCACACTTTGTCAAGTATATTAACATGCTTTCAGATGTTAACAAGGTTTGAATCTTTGTGAATAGGTTGTACCATCTTGGCTATGTCTGCAATGACATTTAGGCTAGGTTTTACCTTTAAGATTCTTTTAATATTAAACGCAGAGCAATCCTAATTTGAGATGTTAACAAGGATCTGAATCTAATTGAGGAACTACCATCTTGGCCCTATCCCGAGCTAGGCCTTATCCTTTTTAGATTTTGCCATTTTATCATAATGGTAGATCTTATAATATAGGAATCTAATCATCCCATTATATTTAGACAAGTATATGGTTGCCCTAAACGGGACTTCTATCAAAATGACTTACTCATGCAAGGGCTAATCAGAAAATAACAAAGGAAACAAAAATATAACGAATTAGGGTTAATCCTATGTTCTTGTCTAGACTCGAGAATGTGCAATTGTGTAACTGAGATTAAACACAAAAGGCTAGTGTTTAATTCACTCAGTGTTGGCTCTGATACCAACCTGTCACACCCCTATTTTCCACGTGTCACCGGTGGGCCCGGTGGGGAGTATCGTGACGTCATTGATATCATCATAGTCAAACAACACAACACATAAAATGCACATCGGAAGCAAAAGATATAGATTTATTTCAACTGAACAAAATGTAATGTTTAAGTATTACAGCACAGTCGAAACAGATCCACTGTCACACCCCCAAAATCCCACACGCGGAGTACCACCGCTTGGAGGCGTGACATGACCAGGATCAAGCCATCAATCATATCAAACATAGCATTTAAGTGTAAAAGTAGAAAATGTGTTTCATCATGACATGACTGATGTTCATAACCAAACATTATTTAAGTAGCGGAAGCATAATAATGAAAACCCAAAATAAGTTATAAGTTCAAATATCGTTCGCGATCTGTATCCCACAACGACCTGCTCCTCCCTGTGCAAGCTCCATAATGTACCTAAGGTCCTGCAAGGCATGCAGCAGATAATCAACAACTAGTTGAGCGAGTTCACAGAAAGTAAGTTCATAACAGTAATGCGTAAGTTCATCTAGTGGGGGCTTCCCATGCATGTGTGTACTAATGGTGGGGGTTTCCCATGCTTATATATATATTATTTGTGGGGGATTCCCACGTTTATCTTTACTAATGGGGGCTTCCCAATATAGTACTTACTAGACTATTTGCAACCATGTGTTCTTCTGAATCCGAGAACAGGAATACGTACAAGGTCACGTAGGATTTACGTGAGTGCCCTTCCCCGAGGACAGTGGTACGCGTGGGGTTTACGTAGGATTTACGTAAGTGTCCTTCTGACCCGGAAGACAGTAGTAGGTATTAGTTTACGTAGGTTTTACGTAAGTGTCCTCCCGACCCGGGAGACAATGGTAGATACTAATTTACGTAGGTTTTACGTAAGTGTCCTGACTATCCTGAGGACGATGGTCTATAGTCTAGTGATTGCGTAAGTACGAGTAATCATTCCATATCAAACATTCCAACCCAATTCCCAACCCGGGAATCCCATGCCTTGGCTGTGTGAACTCACCTTGGTTTGCTCGGTATGCTAAGTAAGTGCTCAAAGTAAATCAATCACGTCCTAGAGTATGCATGTACACAATCAGTTTGAATTCATACAGTTCACGTATAAGCATAATCAATGATCACCAAGTAGTACACATCACTAATCAACATCACACAAGTCATGCATAGTGTTTAACATCAGTTAGTTAACTCAGTCAACACTTAACAGAATTAAATCAGTTTACTGTGCAGGTTATCCAAGTTGGCGAAACAGAGGTTGGCGAAACACAGGTTGACGAAACACAGTGTGTTTCGTCAACTACCCTTTGACGAATCTAAATTCTATTTCGTTAAGGACCTTTGGCGAAACACATTTTCTAATTCGTCGACATCCTTGGCGAAACACAATCTTGTTTCGTCAAGACTTCTAATTCGCTAAACATTCTAATTCGTCAAGCAGCAGTTACGCAAACATATCAGTTACACATTCAACAGTTACACAGAAATCACAGGAAACCCTAATCTGCCGTCACATCATCGATCATACAGAAGTCATTCATCATGTAATCATCATCTAATCAATACACGAATCGCAAGTTATATGAACGTAGATAGATTCATTATAATAACATATATTTGATCAGTATTCAATCAACAATATTAACGACCGTCCAAACCGTCATGAGCATCACAAATTCAGATTTCACCAGATCACATAATCACATTGATCAGTTATTAGTATTCCTAAATCAACATCATAATTCGCATAAGGATACATAACCGATTAATCATGCATACGAATCAAGATTATCTCACACATGTACTCACATCCGATCGTAAATCAAGCATATACAATATATACAGAGAAATCCAGGAAATCAAGAAACCGATTAACAAGCATACAACTAACCGAGATATCGAAGATGATGGTTTAGATCGCTTAGAGCTAGAGCTTGAGTATCACAGGGCTGCCGTCAAATTGGGGAGGGTTCTAGGGTTTCTTATTTTGCTAAAACGTATGAAACATAGGTCTGTTCATGTTAATATACGCGTTATATCGTAATGGGCCCGAACTGGGCTTTGGCGAAACTGGTTGGGCCGGCGAAACAGGATTGGCGAAACAGGCTGTTTCGTTGAGAATGGGTTGACGAAACAGTGCTTCTGTTTCGTTGAGTGGTCCTTGGCGAATCACAAGTTTGATTCGTCGAGATGGTTTGATTGGTGGATAAGTCTAAGTGTTTTATACTAATTCTCATATCATGACAGTAATCACATATATGCACAATACCATACGTTTCATTAACACATAACACGTACAGTTACAAGTCAACAAGTCAACTATCAAACAGTCAAAGTCAACGGTCAAAGTCAACGTGCATTTAAAGTCGAAAGGTCGAGTTGTCACATTATCCCCAACTTGAAAGAAATTTCGTCCCGAAACTTGGTACGTGTACTTACTGAGGAAGCTAGATAGGTTGCATCGTTCACTGGTTTTCCTGGGGTGTCACATCCTCCCCCCGTTGATCTGGAATTTCGTCCCGAAATTCCGCAGTAGTAGCTTCAGCCTCAGCAGTGGTTGCATTGGTTCCGAATAACTGGGGATACTTTTCTGTCATCTGGTCTTCGCGTTCCCAGGTGTACTCTGGGCCACGACGGGAGTTCAACGAACTCGAACAAGAGGGATTCTCTTGTTTTTGAGGACCTTAACATCCCGGTCCGTGATTTTAACTGGCTCCTCGACGACCTGCAACCGCTCGTCGATAGTGAGTTCCTTAAAAGGAACTATGAGGGTCTCATCTGACAGGCATTTCTTCAGATTCGACATGTGAAATACATTGTGAACTGCACCGAGTTCAGCTGGTAAGTTTAGCTTGTAGGCCACTTTGCCTATTTTCTCAATGATTTCAAATGGTCCGACATACCGCGGATTTAGTTTACCCCGTTTGCCAAAACGAACCACACCCTTCCAGGGTGAGACTTTAAGTAAAACCCGGTCCCCGACCTGAAATTCCAATGGCTTTCTACGCTTGTCCGCGTAGGCTTTCTGACGGTCGCGTGCTGCCGCCATGCGTTGACGTATCTGTGCTATCTTTTCCGTGGCGTCCACTACAATCTCCGGACCCGTAATCTGATTATTCCCCACCTCTGCCCAACAGAGAGGTGACAGGCATTTACGTCCGTACAATGCCTCGAATGGAGCGGCTTGTATGCTGGTGTGATAACTGTTATTGTATGAGAACTCCACCAAAGGGAGATGCTTTTCCCAGCCGTTTCTGAAATCGATAACACATGCCCGAAGCATGTCTTCAAGAGTTTGAATCATTCGCTCAGACTGCCCATCCGTCTGAGGATGATATGCTGTGCTCATGTCTAATCGTGAGCCGAAAGATTTGTGCATTGCTTGCCATAGTTCTGACGTGAATCGTGCATCGCGATCCGAAATGATGGATGTGGGCACCCCGTGCCTCGAAACAACTTCTTTAAGATAGATGTCTGCGAGAGTGGAGAACTTATCCGTTTCCTTTATAGCCAGGAAGTGTGCAGACTTTGTGAGTCGATCCACGATCACCCATATGGTATCATTCCCCCGCTGGGATCTAGGTAGGCCTGTAACAAATCCATGGAAATTTCTTCCCATTTCCATTGCGGTATTTTGGGTTGCTGAAGTAGGCCCGCTGGTTTCTGATATTCCACTTTGACTTTTGCACAAGTCAAACACTTGCCGACGTAAGTTGCTATGTGGGCCTTCATGCTAGGCCACCAGTATGTTGTTCTGATGTCGTGGTACATTTTATCCGACCTTGGATGTACCGAGTAGCGGGACTTGTGAGCTTCGTCCATTACCAGCTCTCGTAAACCGCCAAAAAGTGGGACCCAAATACGCCCCGTTACATAGTAGGCGCCGTCTTCCTTTTGTTCCATTCGTTGCCTTGAGCCGCGTAAGGCTTCAGCCTTGACGTTTTCGGGTTTTAATGCTTCTATCTGAGCAGTTCGTATTTGTGCAGGAAGACTGGACTGAATAGTGAGCTGCAAAGCTCGTACGCGTCTAGGTAAAGTGTCTTTCCGACTGAGAGCGTCAGCCACCACATTGTCCTTGCCTGGATGGTACTTGATGGCGCATTCGTAATCATTCAGAAGTTCAACCCATCTTCGTTGACGCATGTTCAAATCCTTTTGCTTAAGGATATGCTCGAGACTCCTGTGATCGGTGTAAATCGTGCACCTGGTACCGTACAGGTAGTGTCGCCATATCTTAAGCGCGAAAACAACAGCTCCCAGCTCTAAATCGTGCGTCGTGTAGTTCCGTTCGTGAACCTTGAGTTGACGAGAAGCGTAGGCAATAACCTTATCCCGTTGCATCAATACGCACCCAAGTCCCTGTATCGATGCGTCACAATAAACCACGAAGTCATCTGTGCCCTCCGGCAGTGAGAGAATAGGTGCGCTGCAAAGCCTATCCTTTAGGTACTGAAAAGCGGTTTCCTGGGGCTCTCCCCAGCGATAGGTGACACCCTTCTGTGTCAGTAGCGTAAGCGGCTGTGCGATCTTGGAGAAGTCTTTTATGAATCGTCTGTAGTAACCCGCCAAACCCAAAAATTGGCGTATTTCCGTTGGTGTACGCGGTGCAGGCCAGTTCCTTATCGAATCTACCTTGGATGGATCGACATGAATCCCATCCTTGTTTACTACGTGGCCTAGAAAGTGGACTTCACGAAGCCAGAAGTCGCATTTCGAAAACTTAGCGTACAGCTGTTCCTTCCGAAGGAGTTCCAGAATAAGGCGTAGATGCTGCTCGTGTTCCTCCTGACTCTTAGAGTAGATCGGAATGTCGTCGATGAAGACAATGACAAACTTGTCAAGATAGGGTTTGCACACCCTGTTCATAAGGTCCATAAATACGGCAGGTGCGTTCGTAAGCCCGAATGGCATGACCAGAAACTCGTAGTGACCGTAGCGAGTTCTGAATGCTGTTTTGGAGACGTCCTCCTCCCGGACTCTCAGCTGATGATAACCAGACCTCAAGTCTATCTTGGAATAGTAACACGACCCTTGCAACTGGTCGAATAAATCATCTATGCGTGGAAGAGGATAACGGTTCTTCACCGTCACCTTGTTGAGTTCCCTGTAGTCTATGCACATCCTGAAGGTAGCGTCCTTCTTTTTCACAAAAGGTACTGGAGCTCCCCATGGCGAAGAGCTTGGACGAATGAAGCCCTTTTCCAAGAGCTCTTGTAGCTGCTTTGACAGTTCCTCCAATTCTGATGGAGCTAGACGATATGGTGCGCGAGCTATGGGTGCTGCTCCTGGAGCGAGCTCGATTTGAAATTCGACCTGACGGTGAGGCGGTAATCCAGGTAAATCTTCAGGAAACACCTGAGGGTAGTCGCGTACTACTGGAATATCCTCCAGTTTCTTTTCCTTCACTGATGCATCCAAAACGAGTGCCAAGATTGCGGTGTGACCCTTCCGCAAGCATTTCTGAGCCTTCAAGAAAGAGATGATGCTGACCACTACACCACTCTTGTCACCTTGAACTTCGAGAGGTTCTTGACCAGTACGGGGAATGCGAATGATCTTCTCGCTGCATAAGATCTCTGCCTGATGTTGGGATAACCAATCCATCCCAATAACGATATCAAAACTTCCCAAAGCTATGGGAATAAGGTCGATCGAGAAAACTTGACCGGCTAAGACGATACTACAACCCTTGACTATCTGCGTGGCTTCTAAACTCTTACCATTAGCTAGTTCTACGACGTGTTTGGTGTTTAGGGGTGTTGATGTACGTTTTAACAATTTACTGGCTTTCACAGAAATATAACTTGTATCCGCACCCGAATCAAATATGTGACACCCCCAAAATCCACCTGCGGAGTATCACCGCTTGGGAGCGTGACTGACCAGGATCAAGCCATCAATCATATTGAACATAGCATAACATAAATAAAGTAGTTCGTAAAACCTCATTCAATACAATTGATGTTTCAAAACAAACATAGTATCAGTAGCGGAAGCATAAGTGAATAACCCAAGTAAACCATAAGTTCAATTATTCGAAATGTTTAAACATAGCGTTCATAATCCACTGCCCACAACGTCCCGCTCCTCCAGTGCAAGCTCCATAAGTACCTAAGGTCCTGCAAGGCATGCAGCAGATAATCAACAAACTAGTTGAGCGAGTTCACAGTTTAAAGTTCAATATCGTATTGTGTGAGTAATGGTTTAATCGTTACGTTCCATATGATTAGTTCCATAGCGGCCTCCCAGGCAGGTGTGCGAAGATTATGTTCGAATAGTTCGCGACCATAGTCTTTACCGACCAGGGTGTGTGCGAAGGCGGTTAATCAGTTCGTTCGCGACCATAGTCTTTACCGACCAGGGTGTGTGCGAAGGCAGTTGAGTAGTTCGTTCGCGACCATAGTCTTTACCAACCAGGGTGTGTGCGAAGGCAGTTTGTAAGTATCAACAGTTTAATCGTTCGTTATAATATCAAAGTATGCACAAGTAATCATCCAACCCATTCCCACCCTGGGAACCCATGCCTTGGCTGTGTGAACTCACCTTGGTTTGCTCGGTATGCTAGGTTATGCACTCACAAGTAATTTATTCACGTCCTATCGTATGCACGTATAACAAATCAGTTCATGTTCATAACGATACGCATGCAATTTAATGGTTCACATAGCAGTCAGTTTGCATATCAGCACACATGTATTAATTCACCTTGTACGAATACAGATGTTAACAGTCATCACAAAGCATGGCATGCCAATTAAGTCCAGCATATATATTCAATCAGTCAAAGTATATTCATAAACCCTAACATCCTTCGAATCCAGCCATTATCTTTTGATTACACATCAGTTAACACAATTATCAAAATGATCCTTCGGTCCGAAGGTTATGTTTCGAACTAATACTATCTTTCGACCAAAATTATCTTTCGGTCAAAGATGTGGTTCGGTCAAAGCCATCTTTCGGTCAACTATGCTTTGGTCCAACTGCTATCCTTCGGTCAACTATGTTTCGATCCAACATAACAATGGTTCGACCAAATCTATCCTTCGGTCAACATAACATCCTAACAGTTTCAACAATACATCATCGATCAAACAGGCGGAGTTCAAGTTGTTTCTCAAGAACCCTAATCTAACACACATGAACACAATCCTATTCCATTCTATCAGGTTAACCTTGAAACATGACAAGTTTACAACCAATCAAGATCAATATGCGAATCCATGATGCGACAATCCGATTAACATAACTATCTTTCAAATCGTACATACCAACCGATTACACCTTGGACAATTCAATTAATCTATATCCGATATCTATGCAAACCACATATTGCAAGGTAATTGATAAAACATGAAATCACACACAACTGATTAATCGGGTTTACATCATACAAACGATCCGGCCGGTTAAGCACATTCATACTTGATAATTCAAAACACATAATCACCAATTCAACATGGACACTAACCGGGGTAGAGAAACAAAGAATTGATCAGCAAAAATCTCCGTAAGTTGTGGTTGCCGTCACAAGTGAAAGTGTTCTAGGGTTTTCCTAAAACTGCCGATTATGCATGCAATACGTATTTAAACCTTTCACAGAAATGGGCCAAGCCCATTAGAGTAACTGGGCCGAAACATATCGAAGGATATGTTTCGAGCGCGAAGGATATGTTTCGAGACCTTCAATCCGAAGGATGACCTTTCGAATCGAAAGATATGTTTCGACATCCTTCGATTCATGCATCATGTTTCGTGGAACATCCTTCGTAGGTTGGGCCATGATTCACACTAACTAGCTAACATACAGTACAAGTTTCACAATATGGAACCCATTATACACAATCAAACAATTATGCACAATCAAGCAATCAAACATATATATATACTTTCATATCAATCAAATGTGCAATTAAGTAATTAGTCAAACACATGCTCGTGTAATACGTATGAAATCAATCTTAGAAATTCGAGTTGTCACATTATCCCCAACTTAAAAGAAATTTCGTCCCGAAATTTGGTACGCACTTACTGAGGAAGCTAGGTAAGTTACATCGTTCACTGATTTTCCTGGGGTGTCACATCATCCCCCCGTTGATTTGGAATTTCGTCCCGAAATTCGGTAGTAGTAGCTTCAGCCTCAGAAGTGGATGCATTGGTTTCGAATAACTGGGGACACTTTTCTTTCATCCTGTCTTCGCGTTCCCAGGTATACTCTGGACCACGCTGGGAGTTCCAACGAACTCGAACAAGAGGGATTCTCTTGTGTTTGAGGACCTTAACATCCCGGTCCGTGATTTCAACTGGTTCCTCGACGAACTGCAACCGCTCGTCGATAGTGAGTTCCTTAAAAGGAATGATGAGGTTTTCATCTGATAGGCACTTCTTTAAGTTCGATATGTGAAAGACATTGTGAACTGCTCCGAGTTCAGCTGGTAGGTTCAATCTGTAGGCTACTGGGCCTATTCCTTCAGTGATTTCAAATGGTCCAACATACCGTGGATTGAGTTTGCCTCGTTTACTAAATCGAACCACACCCTTCCAGGGTGAGACTTTCAATAAAACCCGGTCCCCGACCTGAAATTCCAAGGCTTGCTACGCTTGCCCGCGTAGGCTTTCTGACGGTCGCGTGCTGCCGCCATGCGTTGTCGTATCTGTGCAATCTTTTCTGTGGCGTCCACTACAATCTCTGGACCCGTAATTTGACTATCCCCCACCTCTGCCCAACAGAGAGGTGACCGGCATTTACGTCCGTACAATGCCTCAAATGGAGCGGCTTGAATGCTGGTATGGTAACTGTTATTGTACGAGAACTCCACTAAAGGGAGATGCTTTTCCCAGCCGTTGCCGAAATCAATAACACATGCCCGAAGCATGTCTTCAAGGGTTTGGATAGTTCGCTCAGACTGCCCATCCGTCTGAGGATGATATGCTGTGCTCATGTCTAATCGTGAGCCGAAAGATTTGTGCATCGCTTGCCAAAGCTCTGGCGTGAATCGTGCATCGCGATCCGAAATGATAGAAGTGGGCACTCCGTGCCTCGAAACAACTTCTTTCATGTAGATGTCTGCTAGGGTAGAAAACTTATCCGTTTCTTTGATAGCCAAAAAGTGAGCAGACTTTGTGAGCCGATCAACGATCACCCAAATAGTGTCATTCCCATGCTGGGATCTAGGTAAGCCCGTAACAAAATCCATGGAAATTTCTTCCCATTTCCATTGCGGTATCTTAGGCTGCTGAAGCAGGCCTGATGGTTTCTGGTACTCGATTTTAACCCTTGCACAAGTTAAGCACTTGCCGACGTAAGTTGCGATAAGAGCTTTCATGTTTGGCCACCAATAAGTTGTTCTGATATCGTGGTACATCTTATCCGACCCTGGATGTACCGAGTAGAGAGACTTGTGCGCTTCATCCATCACAAGTTCGCGTAAGCCGCCATAAAGTGGGACCCAAATACGCCCCGTTACATAGTAGGCGCCGTCTTCCTTTTGTTCCATTTGTTGCCTTGAACCGCGCAAGGCTTCAGCCTTGACGTTTTCGGGTTTTCAGTGCTTCTAACTGAGCAGCTCGTATCTGTGCAGGAAGACTGGACTGAATAGTAAGCTGTAGCGCTCGCACGCGCTTAGGTAGAGTGTCTTTCCGACTGAGGGCATCAGCCACAACATTGGCCTTGCCTGGATGATACTTGATGGCGCATTCGTAGTCGTTCAGAAGTTCAACCCATCTTCGTTGACGCATATTCAAATCCTTTTGCTTAAGAATATGCTCGAGACTCCTGTGATCGGTGTAAATCGTGCACCTGGTACCGTACAGGTAGTGTCGCCATATCTTAAGCGCGAAAACAACAGCTCCCAGCTCTAAATCGTGCGTCGTGTAGTTCCGTTCATGAACCTTGAGTTGCCGCGAAGCGTAGGCAATAACTTTATCCCGCTGCATCAATACACAACCAAGCCCCTGTATCGATGCGTCACAATAAACCACGAAGTCATCCGTGCCCTCTGGCAATGAGAGAATAGGTGCGCTGCAAAGCCTATCTTTTAAGTACTGAAAAGCGGTCTCTTGCGTATTACCCCATCTGTAAACGACACCTTTCTGTGTTAGCATAGTAAGTGGTTGCGCGATCTTTGAGAAGTCTTTAATAAATCGCCTGTAGTAACCCGCCAAACCCAAGAATTGGCGTATTTCTGTCGGTGTACGTGGTGCTGGCCAGTTTCTGATCGAATCAACCTTGGATGGATCGACATGAATCCCATCCTTGTTTACCACATGGCCTAAGAAGTGGACTTCACGAAGCCAGAAGTCGCATTTTGAAAACTTTGCGTACAGTTGCTCTTTTCGAAGAAGTTCCAAGATAAGACGTAAGTGCTGCTCGTGCTCCTCCTGACTCTTGGAGTAGATTAGAATGTCGTCGATGAAAACAATAACGAACTTGTCAAGATAAGGTTTGCACACCCTGTTCATAAGATCCATGAAGACTGCAGGCGCGTTCGTAAGCCCGAATGGCATGACAAGGAACTCGTAATGACCGTAGCGAGTTCTGAAAGCGGTTTTGGAGACGTCCTCATCCCGGACTCTCAGCTGATGATACCCTGACCTTAAATCAATCTTGGAATAATAACACGACCCTTGCAACTGGTCGAATAGGTCATCTATGCGCGGAAGAGGATAACGGTTCTTCACCGTCACCTTATTGAGTTCGCGGTAGTCGATGCACATCCTGAACGTACCGTCTTTCTTCTTCACAAATAACACTGGAGCTCCCCAAGGCGAAGAGCTTGGACGAATAAATCCCTTATCCAAGATTCCTGGTAGCTGCGTCGATAGTTCTTTCGATTCTGGTGGAGCTAAGCGATACGGTGCTCGAGCTATGGGTGCTGCTCCTGGAGCGAGCTCGATTTGAAATTCGTCCTGATGATGCGGCGGTAGACCAGGTAAATCCTTGCGAGACACCTGAGGAAAGTCGTGTACAACTGAATGGTCTTCCAACTTCTTTTCTTTCGCTGATGAGTCAGTAACGAGAGCCAAAGTTGCGGTGTGGCCCTTCCGCAAACATTCCTGAGCCTTCAAGAAAGAGGTGATGCCAACCACAGCACCACTCTTGTCGCCTTGAGCTTCGAGAGGTTCTTGACCAGAACGAGGAATGCGAACAATCTTTTCTTTGTATAGGATTTCTGCTTGCTGTTGCTGCTGGCGATTCCGATGTGCAAGCCGTGGGCTCCTGAATCCTTAGCTTCTGCTGTGCTCTGGCGATCACTATTCTTGTGCTGCTGTTGTGCTTGAGACCGAACGGTAGCTGAACCCTTGCTGGAATACCCATCCCATTTCCGCTTGTTGTCACTAGGAGTAGCGGGAGTAGCAGAAGTGGTAGCGATAGTAATAGCGCTGATACAACTAGGTAGCCTGTTCTGTTCCACTGCCTGATCCGTGAGGCGATGAGCAAGACACTGAATGTCTTGGATTTTGTCGAGGTTAGCCGATGTAGCTTGGCTCTGAATCTCTGAGGCTAGACCCTTGAGGTACAATTCGATACGCTTGTTTGGAGGGTCCACCATGGTTGGACACAAGATGGCCAGTCCGTTCTATCGTTTCGTATGAGCTTCAATTTCTGACCCCATCATTTTCGAATGGTAAGGCTCCACTTCCAACTTGTGGATGTCATCACGCGTGTATTATTCCCTTTTAATGTGTTCTTTGAATTCGTTCCAGGGGGTGGCGTTAGCAGCTGCCAACCCTAGTATCTGTACTTGCGCGTTCCACCTGGTTAGCGCGATTCCTACCAAAGTACCAGTGGCGTACTTGACCCCTGCGAGCCTCAGGGCGTTCACACATGAAGTTCTTGAATGTGCCACTGAATGTGCTTGGGCGACAGTCCATGATGTTCTGGAATGTGTGCGTTCTGACCCGTTGCGCGAGAAAGATAGATCAAGGTTAAGCGCGAAAGTTGGGTCACGAGAGTAGGATCTAACATCCTAGAATAGGTCTGGGATAGCAGGTTATACCTCCTGCTTGTGCGGCTGCAAGTGCCGCAGCAACTTGTTCGTTAATGAGAGCCGTCAACTGGGCTTGAGTCATGTCAACACGTCCAGACATGATCGAACAGTAAAGGTAGCATAGGTATGAAAGGTTCGCGAGTAATACGATGACAGAAAAGTGTAAGCACATAAGTGTTCTTAAGCAATAACAAGTAGTGAGCAAAGTAATGTAAGCATACTACGAGCAAAGTTCTATGCAGTTCTAGCAAGCAGGTAATAAACATAAACCTTATTACCTAGGATGTCGAGTCTTGCACGTGGAGCGAAGCGTCGTTGTGGATCGTTGAGAGCACTGTTCTGGTTATAGTCTGGTTTTAATAAAAACGTTTTCCCATATTAAAACCAAGTTCTCTATAACCAATGGCTCTGATACCAATCTGTGACACCCCCAAAATCCACCTGCGGAGTATCACCGCTTGGGAGCGTGACTGACCAGGATCAAGCCATCAATCATATTGAACATAGCATAACATAAATAAAGTAGTTCGTAAAACCTCATTCAATACAATTGATGTTTCAAAACAAACATAGTATCAGTAGCGGAAGCATAAGTGAATAACCCAAGTAAACCATAAGTTCAATTATTCGAAATGTTTAAACATAGCGTTCATAATCCACTGCCCACAACGTCCCGCTCCTCCAGTGCAAGCTCCATAAGTACCTAAGGTCCTGCAAGGCATGCAGCAGATAATCAACAAACTAGTTGAGCGAGTTCACAGTTTAAAGTTCAATATCGTATTGTGTGAGTAATGGTTTAATCGTTACGTTCCATATGATTAGTTCCATAGCGGCCTCCCAGGCAGGTGTGCGAAGATTATGTTCGAATAGTTCGCGACCATAGTCTTTACCGACCAGGGTGTGTGCGAAGGCGGTTAATCAGTTCGTTCGCGACCATAGTCTTTACCGACCAGGGTGTGTGCGAAGGCAGTTGAGTAGTTCGTTCGCGACCATAGTCTTTACCAACCAGGGTGTGTGCGAAGGCAGTTTGTAAGTATCAACAGTTTAATCGTTCGTTATAATATCAAAGTATGCACAAGTAATCATCCAACCCATTCCCACCCTGGGAACCCATGCCTTGGCTGTGTGAACTCACCTTGGTTTGCTCGGTATGCTAGGTTATGCACTCACAAGTAATTTATTCACGTCCTATCGTATGCACGTATAACAAATCAGTTCATGTTCATAACGATACGCATGCAATTTAATGGTTCACATAGCAGTCAGTTTGCATATCAGCACACATGTATTAATTCACCTTGTACGAATACAGATGTTAACAGTCATCACAAAGCATGGCATGCCAATTAAGTCCAGCATATATATTCAATCAGTCAAAGTATATTCATAAACCCTAACATCCTTCGAATCCAGCCATTATCTTTTGATTACACATCAGTTAACACAATTATCAAAATGATCCTTCGGTCCGAAGGTTATGTTTCGAACTAATACTATCTTTCGACCAAAATTATCTTTCGGTCAAAGATGTGGTTCGGTCAAAGCCATCTTTCGGTCAACTATGCTTTGGTCCAACTGCTATCCTTCGGTCAACTATGTTTCGATCCAACATAACAATGGTTCGACCAAATCTATCCTTCGGTCAACATAACATCCTAACAGTTTCAACAATACATCATCGATCAAACAGGCGGAGTTCAAGTTGTTTCTCAAGAACCCTAATCTAACACACATGAACACAATCCTATTCCATTCTATCAGGTTAACCTTGAAACATGACAAGTTTACAACCAATCAAGATCAATATGCGAATCCATGATGCGACAATCCGATTAACATAACTATCTTTCAAATCGTACATACCAACCGATTACACCTTGGACAATTCAATTAATCTATATCCGATATCTATGCAAACCACATATTGCAAGGTAATTGATAAAACATGAAATCACACACAACTGATTAATCGGGTTTACATCATACAAACGATCCGGCCGGTTAAGCACATTCATACTTGATAATTCAAAACACATAATCACCAATTCAACATGGACACTAACCGGGGTAGAGAAACAAAGAATTGATCAGCAAAAATCTCCGTAAGTTGTGGTTGCCGTCACAAGTGAAAGTGTTCTAGGGTTTTCCTAAAACTGCCGATTATGCATGCAATACGTATTTAAACCTTTCACAGAAATGGGCCAAGCCCATTAGAGTAACTGGGCCGAAACATATCGAAGGATATGTTTCGAGCGCGAAGGATATGTTTCGAGACCTTCAATCCGAAGGATGACCTTTCGAATCGAAAGATATGTTTCGACATCCTTCGATTCATGCATCATGTTTCGTGGAACATCCTTCGTAGGTTGGGCCATGATTCACACTAACTAGCTAACATACAGTACAAGTTTCACAATATGGAACCCATTATACACAATCAAACAATTATGCACAATCAAGCAATCAAACATATATATATACTTTCATATCAATCAAATGTGCAATTAAGTAATTAGTCAAACACATGCTCGTGTAATACGTATGAAATCAATCTTAGAAATTCGAGTTGTCACAAAATAAAACAGTAACATAAATATCGTCGAGGAGAAACTTACCCATGACCACATTGGGATCGTTCATTGCATCTCCTCGTCCTAGCACGAAAGCTCGACCCCTTGCCTCGTTGCCATTGTTGTTGTTGTTTCCCCCGTTGTTGTTGTTCCCGTTGCCCTGGTGATTGTTGTTGTTGCGGTTCTGGTTCAGTTGAGGGCAATCGCGTTTGAAATGACCTTCAGCCCCACACTGGAAACATCCCCGGTTTCCACGCTGTGGCTGCTGCTGCTGTGGGTTCTGTGGAGCTGGTTGTTGCGGTTGCTGGTTCTGATTTGCAGGCCGTGGGCTCCTACAGTCTTTGGCCTCGTGACCCATCTTGAGGCATCTTTGACAACGACCCTTGTTGCACTGGCCGCTGTGATGTCTGTTGCAGTTGTGACACTTGGGATGAAACCCTTGATACCTTCTCTGTCTATGACCACCAGAGGATTGCTGACTAGGACTCTGGTAGTGGTCAGTCTTCTGCTGCTGAGCTTGAGATTGAACTGTTGCTGAACCTTTGCTAGAATCCCCATCCCACTTTCTTTTATTGTCACTGGGTGTAGTGGGAGTAGCGGCTGAAGTGGTAGCACTGATGCGTTTTGGCAGCTTGTTCTGTTCCACCGCCTGATCCGTGAGGCGATGAGCAAGACGCTGGATGTCTTGGATATTGTCGAGGTTAGCCGACGTAACATGGCTCTGAATTTCTGAGGCTAGACCCTTGAGGTACAGTTCGATGCGCTTGATCGGAGGGTCTACCATGGTTGGACACAAGATAGCCAGTTCGTTCGATCGCTTCGTGTAAGCTTCTATCCCTGACCCCGTCATCTTCAAGTGATAAAACTCATTCTCCAACTTGTGAATATCGTCATGCGTGCAGTATTCTCGCTTGATGAGTTCCTTGAAATCGTTCCATGGGGTGGCGTTAGCAGCTGCCAACCCGAGAATCTGAACTTGGGCGTTCCACCAAGTTAGTGCTATTCCTTCTAGCGTGCCAGTGGCGTATTTCACCCTGCGAGCCTCAGGGCATTCACACATCTCAAATACAGACTCGAGCTTTTCGAACCAGTGGAGGAGTCCCACTGCCCCCTTTGTGCCGCTGAAAGTACTTGGACGACAGTCCATGAAGTTCTTAAAGGTGCAAACTTGCTGCTGCGCTGGTTGACCTATTGTGTACGAACAGGGCAAAGTTTAAATACAAGGGCTAGTTTAGGAATGTAGGATCTAAAGATCCTAGTGTGTGCTATACTGCAGGGTATACTACCTGCTTGGGCAGCTGCAAGTGCCGCAGCAACTTGAGCTTGAACGAGAGCCTCTAGCTGGGCTTGTGTCATGTTAATTCGTCCAGACATGATCTTCATTATAAAAGTAGCGTGAGTGAGAATGGTTCGCGAGTAGGGCGATGACAGAAAAGCGTAAGCACGTAGGTATTCTTAGGCAATAGCATCATGTGTATCTATGCATACTACGAGCAAAGTTCTATGTAATTCTAGCAAACAGGTAATAAACATAAACCTTATTACCTAGGATGTCGAGTCTTGCACGTGGAGCGAAGCGTCATTGTGGATCGTTGAGAGCACTGTTCTGGTTATAGTCTGGTTTTAATAAAAACGTTTTCCCATATTAAAACCAAGTTCTCTATAACCAATGGCTCTGATACCAATCTGTCACACCCCCAAAATCCCACACGCGGAGTACCACCGCTTGGAGGCGTGACATGACCAGGATCAAGCCATCAGTCATATCAAACATAGCATTTAAGTGTAAAAGTAGAAAATGTGTTTCATCGTGACATGACTGATGTTCATAACCAAACATTATTTAAGTAGCGGAAGCATAATAATGAAAACCCAAAATAAGTTATAAGTTCAAATATCGTTCGCGATCTGTATCCCACAACGACCTGCTCCTCCCTGTGCAAGCTCCATAATGTACCTAAGGTCCTGCAAGGCATGCAGCAGATAATCAACAACTAGTTGAGCGAGTTCACAGAAAGTAAGTTCATAACAGTAATGCGTAAGTTCATCTAGTGGGGGCTTCCCATGCATGTGTGTACTAATGGTGGGGGTTTCCCATGCTTATATATATATTATTTGTGGGGGATTCCCACGTTTATCTTTACTAATGGGGGCTTCCCAATATGGTACTTACTAGACTATTTGCAACCATGTGTTCTTCTGAATCCGAGAACAGGAATACGTACAAGGTCACGTAGGATTTACGTGAGTGCCCTTCCCCGAGGACAGTGGTACGCGTGGGGTTTACGTAGGATTTACGTAAGTGTCCTTCCGACCCGGAAGACAGTAGTAGGTATTAGTTTACGTAGGTTTTACGTAAGTGTCCTCCCGACCCGGGAGACAATGGTAGATACTAATTTACGTAGGTTTTACGTAAGTGTCCTGACTATCCTGAGGACGATGGTCTATAGTCTAGTGATTGCGTAAGTACGAGTAATCATTCCATATCAAACATTCCAACCCAATTCCCAACCCGGGAATCCCATGCCTTGGCTGTGTGAACTCACCTTGGTTTGCTCGGTATGCTAAGTAAGTGCTCAAAGTAAATCAATCACGTCCTAGAGTATGCATGTACACAATCAGTTTGAATTCATACAGTTCACGTATAAGCATAATCAATGATCACCAAGTAGTACACATCACTAATCAACATCACACAAGTCATGCATAGTGTTTAACATCAGTTAGTTAACTCAGTCAACACTTAACAGAATTAAATCAGTTTACTGTGCAGGTTATCCAAGTTGGCGAAACAGAGGTTGGCGAAACACAGGTTGACGAAATACAGTGTGTTTCGTCAACTACCCTTTAACGTATCTAAATTCTATTTCGTTAAGGACCTTTGGCGAAACACATTTTCTAATTCGTCGACATCCTTGGCGAAACACAATCTTGTTTCGTCAAGACTTCTAATTCGCCAAACATTCTAATTCGTCAAGCAGCAGTTACGCAAACATATCAGTTACACATTCAACAGTTACACAGAAATCACAGGAAACCCTAATCTGCCGTCACATCATCGATCATACAGAAGTCATTCATCATGTAATCATCATCTAATCAATACACGAATCGCAAGTTATATGAACGTAGATAGATTCATTATAATAACATATATTTGATCAGTATTCAATCAACAATATTAACGACCGTCCAAACCGTCATGAGCATCACAAATTCAGATTTCACCAGATCACATAATCACATTGATCAGTTATTAGTATTCCTAAATCAACATCATAATTCGCATAAGGATACATAACCGATTAATCATGCATACGAATCAAGATTATCTCACACATGTACTCACATCCGATCGTAAATCAAGCATATACAATATGTACAGAGAAATCCAGGAAATCAAGAAACCGATTAACAAGCATACAACTAACCGAGATATCGAAGATGATGGTTTAGATCGCTTAGAGCTAGAGCTTGAGTATCACAGGGCTGCCGTCAAAGTGGGGAGGGTTCTAGGGTTTCTTATTTTGCTAAAACGTATGAAACATAGGTCTGTTCATGTTAATATACGCGTTATATCGTAATGGGCCCGAACTGGGCTTTGGCGAAACTGGTTGGGCCGGCGAAACAGGATTGGCGAAACAGGCTGTTTCGTTGAGAATGGGTTGACGAAACAGTGCTTCTGTTTCGTTGAGTGGTCCTTGGCGAATCACAAGTTTGATTCGTCGAGATGGTTTGATTGGTGAATAAGTCTAAGTGTTTTATACTAATTCTCATATCATGACAGTAATCACATATATGCACAATACCATACGTTTCATTAACACATAACATGTACAGTTACAAGTCAACAAGTCAACTATCAAACAGTCAAAGTCAACGGTCAAAGTCAACGTGCATTTAAAGTCGAAAGGTCGAGTTGTCACATCCACAGGCGGATCAAGTAAAAAGGAAAACTGTTCAACAGACTTTGACATCTAAAGCTTGCGAGACTTGAGTAATGATGCCTGGAGTAGCCAGCCTATTTCGTCTAGCACCTGCACTTAGCCTTTTTGGAAAATACGTCAGTTTGCACTGGTAAATACAACTTAACTGACTCATTTTGAAAAGAGTTTGAAAATTGATTTAAATGCACTTCGGCAAAAATATTTTATAACTTGGGACAATTATTCAAAATAATCTTGTATACAGTTTTACTCATTTGTCGTCCATTAGGGCCGGTTTGTAGGGCCGGACTTAAGTTAACTGACACGCCACAGGTATAATGCCCACAAGGTCGATTCCTTATAGTGGGATACCAGTTTTTCCATAATGCAGCTGTCAGGTGTACGCCTACACCCCGTGGTTAGGTCGTGGCCATTTCATGAATGATGCCAAGGATATCCGGGACATGGTCATTTAACCCCCAAGGGCCATACACCAAATAATACATATCAAACAGGTTATGTAAATACATCAATCACAATACGATTTAAATGACTACATACACCCGACCAAGCGGTACTTTTATAGTACCGTATCCCAAGCTCGTATAGGGAAAATAAGTTAAGAGTATTTACCTGAGCTGAATATAAATTCAATCCCAGCCGTATATCAAATCAGAAAGTACAGATAGCTTTTACTGGGCTCCTAATCTGGAACGAAGGTTTTTAATAACCTATTAGAATCCTAACGGGTCTTTAATTA
Source organism: Helianthus annuus (assembly GCF_002127325.2). NCBI lineage: Eukaryota > Viridiplantae > Streptophyta > Magnoliopsida > Asterales > Asteraceae > Helianthus > Helianthus annuus. Next base: position 86,433,384 of record NC_035437.2, on the reverse strand, counting down.
AGTTTAGACTTAGACCGGTTAGTTTTCAAAAGGAATACACAGTTCAAACGCATGATGAAGCGAAGACCGGTTTAGAATGTGGTTTTGACCCAACAAGCTTGAATGCTTGTTTAATATGGGTAACTTAATCACATTCTGAATATTGAGACAAAAACGATTTGGTTTAACCCGTTTCGGCTTATATATGCAAACTAGTCACATAGGCCGATCCGAACGCGAAACATGCGTAACGGGTAACCATAAGAGTCATGAACATGTTCCATAAGTTAATATGCCTTTGATATGTTGTGATATCAGTAGGATATCTTCCATTATGCCCAAAACGAGTTTAAAACCAATTTATGCCTCGTAGGGGTATTTTGGTCATTTTAAAGGTTATAAAAGAAGTTAAATAGTAATCTGAGTTTCGGGTCTGATTATATCAGTACCAATACTTAATTTACTAAGTTATATCAGTAGGGTATAACCTATACGTGAAATTTATCACTTATAACCAAACTATGCATCATAAGGGAATTTTGGTAATTTCACATAGGCTTAAAAAGGTCAAAACTAGAATTCTGAGTTTAAGACTTCTGCTTACTGCTAAAGTATGGAAGTTTACTTAAAACATCAGTAGGTATCAAGTCTTATACACCTAAAATGGTTTTAATATATACTATGCGTTAAAAACGCTTAAAAAGCGATTTTGGGCTATTTCCGGGTTCTTAAAGGAAAGCTGATATTTTTACTATTTCAAAAGGCTTAACATATTCTAATTATCATGTTATATCAGTAGAAAAAGATTGGTATCAAAAGGTTTGGTAAAACTCATTTTACGGCTTAAAGGGTAAAACCGGCAATTTCCGAGTCAAGCTTAGAACCCTAAGTTACGATCAGCCTAAAATTAATAAAAATCTTCAAAAATCCTAAAATATTATATTACATCAGTGGGTAAAAAGTTTGGTATCAAAAATTGGGTTTAGATAGGCTATATGCTAATCATACGGTTTATTTACCGAAAAGCCTCTTAATTACGCTAATGAGCATATCTCCTAATCTAGACCTCAAACTGATGTGAAATTTTATGGACATGCTTATAGATCAGAAATAAAGGTTTTAGTCCTTTCACATCTTCAAAAGTCTTGTTTTAACATTAAAGGGCATTATGGTCACATTTAGACATTATGGAAACATGCGATGGTCTTTAATTCTAAAGAACCAAGTAGTATAACTTTGGAAGGTTATACTATCATATAACATGATTACAAAGGACCCTAAGGCATAAATAAACTCAAGCTAATTCGGGTCAGAACTGAAAGTCAAAGCAAAGGTCAAACTTTGCGACTTTCGGTCGCGAACCGAGCCTATACTTAGAATTGTCGGGTTGAATCATGTTTAGACATGATCAACTAATATTTACCAAGTCATTAAAGTGACAAAACTGATTTTAAAGAATTTATATCATTAGTTATGAATTTTATTTAAAACAACCCGATTAACTTTAATTTGACCCGACAATTAAACTAAGTAAACGTGGTAATTAGGAGATGCCCTTTAGAGGGTTAAACACCTACCTAATTACGATCACGTAGCCATGTTCAACGCGAACCGTGGCTCAACCGATTAAAAGTCAAAGTGTTTATCGATAACGCTTGACTTTTCGGTTTAAACGCTAAACCAATAACTAAGCATGAAAGGAATCACTTACAAAAGTCCAAAGGACTTGGAAGAGGTTCTCAAGAAGCTCAAGACCCTCAAAGATTGCAGAGAAATCAGAGAGCAATCCAGAAATGAGAAGAGGTGCAAGTGAAACCCAAAATCTAAGGGGGTATTTATAGGTTTTCGAGAGCCGTTAGGATCGTTCATCGATAATCATGCTTTAATCTCAGCCCTACACTTCATACCCATGGTTTACAAAACAATGGGCACCCCTAGATTCGTTTATGAGAGTGTGAGAGCAAAACCAAGGCTGGTTTTCAAAAATCTGGTTGTTGGGCAAGCTATACGGACCATATGGTCCCCCATACGGTCCGTAAGGACCTTGGCTGCAGATGGAAACTTTCAACAATTGACAGTTTTGGCCCCTGCACTCCCAAATGTCATTTCCGACACATTTGAGGCCCGTTAAACCATTTTTAAGGCTCTGCAATGATGCCTAAGCATATGGAACATGAAACATGCTCAAAAATATGCCGGATGTCGGTTCGTTTGGTCGTACGGTCCCGTTGTTCGGCTAATTACGACGAAACACGGACGGACGCTAAAAACGATCCAAATTACGCGACGAATGGAATTTCATCAAGCCAAACACTAAAATAAAATATTTTAGTGATTACATAAATTTTTGGGTGTCCGGGGATATTCAGAATGCAAGATATGCGCGAAAGTGCAAACTTGTGCACTTTTTGACACTTTTAGTCCCTGTATGACATAAAAGTTTATTTTTGCGCACCAAACACCTCTAAGCCTATATCTAAGCTATCTAAAGGTTAATTAGAGTATACTAAACTCATTGTCATATTCCGGAAGGTCCGAAACCTTACGAATTGACATACTTTTGCAGTTTGACGCTTTTAACCCCTCGCATACGAATATTGTCATAACTTTCTCATACTTCATTGAAACCTTATGAAATTTTTATCACACATTCTTGTGAGTATAATTAACCATCACAAAGCTTTGGGTCTGCTAAAAGATCACTCAGAGGTATACTTTAAACATGTTGACACATTTAGCCCCTGTAGTTTGTAATTCCTCACTTTCGTTCACAATTGGCTTCGTATGATCCATGATTTATTCGTTTAAGGGTATAAACATCGTGTAGGGTTATTGAAAGATATATTTACTCATTTTTGACATTTTGAATCCATTTACGCACATGGATTTCTTGTTTGTCAACTTTAGTCCTTCTAGGTCAATCCTTTGCACGTTTTAAGTCCATGACACGTGTCGATACATTATTGGACATAAATTTTCGAGGTGTTACAGCTTAAATCAAACAAAACAGATTAAAACGGGTTATCTCAATGATTTAACCACCAGTCGAATAAATATTCAATACTCGACCAAGCGGTAATAATTTACCGTATCCCAAGCCCGTATAAGGGAAAATAAGTTAAAAGTATTTACCTGAGCTTTAAATGTAATATTTGTATTCTCAGTCGTATATCCTACTCAACAAGTGTTGGTAGCTTTTACTGGGCTCCTAATCTGGAACGAAGGTTTTAATAACCTATTAGATTACTGACGAGTCTTATTTAAGTTATAAACTTAGACCGGTTAGTTTAAAGAAAGGTTTACGCTGCGAAATGCAAGATTAAGCGTTGACCTGATTGGAATGTAATTTAGACCCAACAAGTATGGAGACTTGTATAAAATGGGTAAACTAAATACATTCTGGATTTTGAACTAAAAATAATAAGGTTTGACCCGTTTCGGTTAATTTATGCAAACTAGTTACATAAACCGTACCGAACGCGTATATGCATAACGGGTAACCGGATGAGTCAATTGCAAGTTCCATAAGTTATTATGCTTAAAATATGTTGTGATGTCAGCAGGATATCTACAATTATGCCCAAAATGAATTTAAAACCAATTGAAGCCCCGTAAGGGTATTTTGGTCATTTTAAAGTTTATAAAAGAGATTTAATAGTAAACTGATGTTCTGGTCTAAAACATTCAGTAAAAATATTTATTTTATCAAGTTACATCAATAAGATATCATACATATGTGAGGTTAATCATTTATGGCCAAACTATGCACCGTAGGGGCATTTAGGTCATTTCACAAATGTTTTAAGGACCAAAATTGGAAGTCTGAGTTCAAGACTTATACTTACTGTACAAATATTAAAATTCATTTATAAAATCAGTAGGTATCATGTCTTAGGTGCTAAATATGGTTTTAAACCATATTATGCGCCTAATTTGCGTAAAAGTCGATAATTGACGATATTTGAGATGTTTATGGAAATCTGAGATTTTGATCAGCCTTTAAGGTTTAAAATATTTTATTTAGCATATAATATCAGTAGGAAAAGGTTTGACATGTTCATTATATGTAAATCTCATTTTATTAATGAAAAGGGCATTATCGTCAATTACCGAATTTATACAAGAACTCTATGTTATGGTCAGTATAAAATCTGACCAAAAGTTCCAAAAATCCTTAAAAATTATACCAAAACAGTAGGTAATGAGTTTGGTGTCAAAATTTGGGTTTAAACATGATTTATGCTAAAAATGTAATTTAATTAACAAAAAGTTTCATTTACGATATCTTGCATAATGTTAGTTTGAGACCAGAAACTGATGTCAAATTTATTTGACATACTTATATATTAGTAATAAAGATTTTTGTCCTCTCACATTTTAAAAATTTTCGTTTTTATAATATAAGGGCATAGTGGAGATTTCAAATGAGAAGAATTAAAAATTAAGAATAAAAAGAATAAAGGATACAAAGGTAATTTAAACAAATCATTTAATGATTCTATTATTTACTTTTGTTATTCAAATTAATGAACTCTAATCATTTAATGAGCCTATCTTATAAAATAGTTGTGCATCTTACACAATAAAAACAATCATGCACATGATCTTACATTTTCAACGTTTCCTACACCATTAAAACAATATTTTGGTGTAGGATACAAAATGTGTAGGACTCAAACACTTTTAAATAATTTTATGACTAATAATAAAATATGTGTAGGACACAATATTTTTAAATAATTTTGTCACCTCTAATAAAATTTGTGCAGGAGCCAATATATTAATGATGGTGACGGGGGAATTTATGGTTGCATTAATAAGAATTAAGTAACTCTTCAAAATATTTATTAATATTTTACATCAAAATGTCTATACTACCCTAAGTAATTAAAGCATTAATTAAAAGTGAACAAAAATGATATATTGATTCACAACCATTGATCAAAAAAAATATAGGGCCTAGATTAATTCATTTTTTCTTCTTTTAAGAAGATTCTTCTCAAATGAACCTCCCTCTAAGGGCATAATAGTCCATTTTAAGAAAATAACGGAAACATGTAAATAATCTCTGATTTCTAAGGGACCATGTAGTATAATCTCACAGGGTTATACAAACATATAATATGGTCACAAAGGAACCCTAAGGCATGACTAAACTAAATTAAACTAATTCGGGTCAGAACTGAAAGTCAAAGCAAACGTCAACTTTTGCGACTTTCGGTTGCGAATCGAGGCTAAACTCAGAATTTTCGGGTTGAGCATGTCTAAACATGTTCTTATAATATTTACCAAGTAATTAAAGTGATAAAACGTATTTTATAACCTTTACATTATCAGTTATTATTTTTTTATAAAAACAGACTCGTTTGACTTTTCTGTTAAGTACTTTGACCAGACAATTGACCAAGTAAATGTGATAATTAGGAGGTGCCCTTTTTAGGGTTTATCACCTATATAATTACCAATATATAGCCACATTCAATTCGAATCATGGCTGGACCGTTTATGAATAAACTACAAGTCAAAGCAGAATTATGCTAACTTTGACTTTCGGTCCTTAGACATACAAAAACTGAGCTACAGGAGCCAAGAACACTTACAAGGGTCCTTAGTATGAAATTTTGAACTAAGAGAGGTTCCTTAAGAACCAGGATGCTCCAGAGAATTCAGCTAGAGAGTTTGTTGGAGAAAATTTGAATGTGCAAGTTCTCTAAATGAGAAATGAGGCCCTTTTATAGGAGAATTGGATGAGCTAGGATCAATCCAAGTGTCCCAGGTGAATTATGATGCAAACATGTGTCCAAATGGTTTTACAAAACCATCAACTAGCTGTTGAATTCATTTACAGGTTGCAGAGAATCAATTCAGATTTCAGGTAATGCATGCTGGCCAGCTGCAAGTTCTGGCTGGAAAACAGTCCCCGTCGTGCCACGCGCCAGGGAGGGGAAGATTTTGCGCGCCACGCGAGGCAGCCAGTTTCAGAAACTTGTTTGTTTGTTTGCATGTTCAGTCCCTGCACTTTTAGAACTCGAATAACTGACATTTCCAGCATGAGGGACCCATATAATCAGGTCTTAAATGTTCTTGGGAGTAAAGCCATGCATTCATATGTTTTGGATTTGTTGAAAAGGTCTCCCGAATGAAGAATTGTCACATTGTCACTTTTAGCCCCTCTTTTTGGAAATTGCAAATTACATCACAAGATTGAACCGAAACTTTATGAAATCATTATCTGATATTCATGAGAGTACAATAATATATTACAAAGCTTCGGGGTCGTTAAAAGGTCACTCAGAGGTAATAATTTACATGTTGACACTTTTTACCCCTGTGTTTTGTAAACTTTTGATTTTAAGCACAAACGGCTTCTTGTGTCCGACAATTTATTCAATTGTCAGGGCCCCCGACCCGGTTTTACCCGTTTCCGGAGCCGCGGGACAGAAATCCTGCGGTACTTAAATTTTAGGCGACAGCGGAAGTCTTTTTAAAACATGATCTTTTAATAACTTAAACTGCCCGTTTTATAACTGAGGGATAAAATCCCATAATTTACAATAATACGATTTCTCCGGGAAATCTTTTATTTTCAAAACATGTTTCTTTTATTTATTTACACTGACCCACTTTTCTAAGCTGGGAGTGCTTCACGGCACTTCTCTTTCTTTGCTCACAACATATCACCTGAAACATGTTTGAAAAAGGTTTTGTCAACGGGGAAATACTGAGTGAATCATTCATTTTACTAAAACGACACATTTGTTATAATTCACAGTATTAAGAGCGATTACAATGTTTCTGATTATCAAACCAACTACCCACGGTACTTTACCACTCGACCCACTGGCCCACCTGTCCAGTGGTGTCTGTGATTATGGTTATATCACCCATTGGCTGCCCCAATGTTGAAGATTATCGAGTAATGTATACAAAACCCCACATACCGGCTGTAACTTGGTGATTACAAAGACTTAATCCCTGTAATTATAACTTTGAAAATAACTTGGAGTTTTGTAAAACAGTTGATAAAAAGAGAATGACTCACTTTGCAAATTTTACGAGCAGAGTTTAAGCCTTACTGATTTGCCTGTGATTAACCTAATTTAACACAATGCACACACACAAACGGGTTAGTAACTAATTCAGCAGTTACGTCAATTCACGAGATTAAACCCTCACAACAATTAATAAGTGCAATACTTAATAATTCATTGGATTCACAACGAATGACAGAGCATAGTCCGAATTCGAACAGCACTCAAACATTCAAGTCGAAATCACAATGAATAACAAAGTATCAGCTCAATTTGAGCAGCACTCAGACAATCGTTGGATAGTTATAATCGATTGGACGTTGAATCGTAATAGCGATCGAGTTATTACCCTAATTGCGGCAGCACCTCGTGATCGTGTGTGTTTAATTGTAGTATTACGGCCTAAACTCGACGTACAGACAGCAACTTTACGTCGTTTTCACAACAGATTTCAAGTGCCAAGGTTGGCTATTTATACTGATTTTTGGGACTCGCTTACGGACAGTATGCCTGATCCCTTCGGTCCGTAAGCTAAGCAGTCTAATTATAGGCTGCCTAGGCTCGGGACTAGCTTGCATGAATCAATTATTTTGACCAATCAGAACATAGCAACGTAATATTTAGATAATTATTCAACTGGGGTTTGTCCCCCTTGAGTTTTAGGGGCCCTGATCCTGATTCCGATTATTCTGAAAATTTTAGGGTTATTGCAGAATTACTTGGGTGTCTCAATTAGGGTTTTCTTATTGACTAATTATCGTCCTAATTATTGATTTTAGTGACAGTTGTTACATCCTCCCCACCTTGAGAAAATCTCGTCCTCGAGATTTACTGAAATAGATGAGGATACTTTCGCTTCATCTCTGATTCCAGTTCCCAAGTGTACTCTGGTCCTCTCATGGATTCCCATTTGACTTTCACTAGCACTAGCCGTTTGTGTTTGAGAAACTTAATCTTCCGGTCTTCTATTTGTAGGGGTTTCTCTACGAATTTCAGCTTTTCATTTACCTCTATATCTTGAAGAGGTACTACCAGGGATTCGTCTGATAGACATTTCTTGAGATTGGATACATGAAACACATCATATACTCCAGCTAATTCTTCTGGTAGTTGTAAACGATAAGCTACTGGTCCTATTCGTTGGATCACTGGGAATGGTCCAACATATCTTGGACTCAGTTTTCCTTTCTTACCGAATCGTACTACTCCTTTCCAAGGAGAAACTTTCAAGAGTATTATGTCTCCTACCTGAAATTCTAGTGGCTTGCGGCGATTGTCTGCATAGCTCTTTTGATGATCTCTAGCAGTTTTCAGTCTTTCCTTGATTTGCGATATCTTGTCAGTGGTTTCTTGCACAATCTCTGGACCTGATAATTGACTTTCTCCTATTTCTGCCCAACATACAGGAGTTCTGCACTTGCGTCCATACAGTGCTTCGAATGGAGCAGCTTCGATGCTCGAATGATAACTATTGTTATAGGAGAATTCAATTAATGGCAAATGGCTATCCCAATTACCACCAAAATCAATTACACATGCTCGGAGCATGTCTTCCATTGTTTGTATCGTCCTTTCACTTTGTCCGTCTGTTTGGGGATGATATGCAGTACTTAAATTGAGTCGAGTTCCCATTGCCTCCTGGAAACTTGTCCAGAAACGGGAAGTGAAATGACTATCTCTATCCGATACAATGGAGAGTGGGACTCCATGTAAGGATACTACTTCATTTACATACAACTTGGCTAACCTTTCCATGTTAAAGGTTTCCTTCATTGGTAGAAAATGAGCTGATTTGGTTAATCGATCCACAATTACCCAAATAGCATCATTATCTTTTCTGGTTTTGGGTAATTTAGTAACAAAGTCCATTGTTATGAGTTCCCATTTCCATACAAGCATTTCTAACTGTTGTAGTAGTCCTGAAGGTTTCTGGTGTTCGGCCTTAACTTGCGAACAAGTAAGACACTTGGTTACATATTCAGCTATGTCCTTTTTCATTCCTACCCACCAGAAATTATTTTTAAATCTTGGTACATCTTATTATTTCCTGGATGTACAGTATACCTAGATTTATGTGCTTCTTCTAGAATTTTATTTCTTAATTCACCCTGCTTAGGTACCCAAATTCGTTTCTTGTGGAATCTCCAAATTCCATCTTTTCCTTGCTCTAGTTCCTTTAGGTAACCTTTCATTCCTTCGGCATCATCCTTGATTGCTGTTCCCTGAACTTTCTTCAATTGTTCCATTAAATCTAATTGTAGATTTAACCTAAGAGCACGGACTCGTTTTTGCTTTTCATGATACTTACGACTTAAGGCATCTGCTACTACGTTCGCTTTCTGTGACACCTGTGTCACTTCAGCCATCAAACAAATACCAAACCAATGAAATATTGTATTTCATACTTGGGATTTGTATAAACATGTGTATCATTTGCACATATCAACTCTTGTTCGATTTCGGGCTTCAGATCGCTTTCTGGAGGGTTATAAGCACACTGATGCGTAAATATAACCAGTTTAATGCAACAAACACTCCGGAATAGTTACATAGGCTTAACATACCTTAAATAACCTTTACATAACTTAGAAATAAGTTTTGGAAGGTTTGGTATGCCGAAATCAAGTTAATTCGCTTACAGGGACTAAAATTGACAAACTACGAAAGTATGCCGATTTGAACTGTAACGAACATTCCGGAACATGCCCATAAGTTAAACACACCCTAAATATCCTTTACATAGCTTAGAAATAGGCTTTCAGGGGTTCGGTGTGCTAAAATAAACTTTTTGGTCATTCAGGGACTAAAAGCGTCAAAAAGTGCATAAGTTTGCATTTTCGCGCATATCTTACGTTCTGAATACATCCGGACATCCAAAAATTTATGTAATCATTAAGATATTATGTTTTAGTGATTGGCTTGTCAAAAATCCATTCGTCGCACAATTTGGATCGTTTTTGCGTTCGTTACGACTTCCGTCGTAATTAACCGAACAACGCAATCACACGGCCAAACGAACCGACATCCGGAATATTTTTGAGCACATTTTAAGTTCCCTATACTTTAACTTCATTTTAGAGCTTTGAAATGGGGTTAACGGGGCTTAAACGTGTCTAAAATGAGCCGAAATGCAAGTTTTGCAAGTTCAGGGGCTAAATTGTCATTTTTGAAAGTTGCTGGTCTGCAGGTCCCTTACGGACCGTATGGACATGTGCTTACGGTCCGTAAGCAGTCCCCAGATCAACAGAATTTCAGAAACATTGAATCTGGCCTGTTCCAGCTGTTTTGATGGTTTTAATCCCTTGTTTTCAATACCATTTGATGGTTTTCATGTTCCCATTGTATTCTAATACCTTGGGCCCAAGTGTAAGGTTGAGATTCAAGCTCGATTTTCGAGGAACGATCCTAACGGTTGTGGATTTCCTATAAATACCCCCACCCTTCTCACCCCCAACTCACTTGAATTCTGAGATTTTCTCTAAGTTGGAGTGGTTATCACTTCATACCTGAGAAATACTTGGAATTCAATCTTGCGGGGACCTTCTGTAAGTTTTCTTTCGCGTTTTTCGTTCGTTTTAGCGTTAAAGTCAAACTGCGTTTGACTTTCTGCTTTGACCAGTTTGTGGTCAACGCGAAGTTCGTTTGAACTTCCTAACGTGAGCGTAATCACGATGGTTATAGTCCCTAGTGACTATACCTACTGATTACCACGTTATCTAGGCTCAGTGACGAGTCGTAGTGTCGGCCAAAATGCGTTTTCTCGCGTATTTTGTAACCAAACTACTCTAGGGTATTAAAACCGTTTGTTTTAATACCAAACCTGTTTTCTAACTTTACTAAACATGTTCTAGCATGTTTAGCTCGTCGCTTTTAGATTTGTGCTTGTTTAGGGTCGTAAAGGTAAGCGATCTAATCAATCGCTTATACTTTCGAACCCGACCCATTTGGTCAATCATTAGGATCCGACCAAACACTTTAGGTGACCATAGTTGTATAGGGAATAACCTTCCGAGGTTATACCTTATGGTCACGTCGTTTAAGTAGTTGTATGATAAGTAGTTCTTATGCCTTAGGAAAATTTCCAAAATGCCCTTTTTGCACCAAAATTTATTTAAAGCATATGGAACCTAAATTTTGACATCTAAACTAATTAGGTAACTATATTAGACATGTTAAGGCATATTTTACTAGTCATAGGACTAGTTAAGCGATCCAAACGCGTTTTTACGCAAACGACGCGTTAAAGTAGCATAAGCTACCTAAACAGGTCGTAATGGGTCGTAAGCACTTAGGTAGGGTTTCATTTTAGTATGTGGGTTTTGTTTAACCATATCATATGAGTTCCAATACTCATTTAGTTTACGAAACCTCATACTATCCAATCTCCCGATTTAGGTCCGGTTATTTATGTAGTTATCTATATAGGGTGCCGTTTGATTCCGTGATCCCTCTAACTTTGCTTGGTTGTTGTTCAAGACTTCTAAGCACCCTCAAGTGAGTACATAGTCCCCTCTTTTACTGTTTTCCAAACATTTTGACGTGAAACACATGTGCCTACTTGTTACTTTCATGCTTTTCATGTTTTCATATCATATACTTGCTATTTTCATTAGTACACTATTAGTACACGATTTCATTATGTTTTGCTATGTATGTTTACTTAACATGCTAGCACATTGTTTTACATCACATTTCTTTTGCTATGTATGTTTACTTAACATGCTAGCACATTGTTTTACATCACATTTCTTTTGCTATGTATGTTTACTTAACATGCTAGCACATTGTTTTACATCACATTTCTTTTGCTATGTATGTTTACTTAACATGCTAGCACATTGTTTTCACTACTTTTTCTGCTATGTATGTTTACTGAGCATGCTAGCACATTGATTTACATGACTTTTCTACTTTGTATGTTTACTTAGCATACTTAGTACATTTGATTTACATTTACCTTTTTCATGCTATGTATGTTCATTTAGTCCATACTTAGTACATTCACATCACATCACATGCTTACATTCGGTAAAACATTTCGTTTGTTTAAACGGTTCTTTTACTACATTCATTAACATTAGCTACGCCGCTCGGTAGTAAGTAATGGTACCATAGGACTTGACAAATCCCGTTCCTGACATCCTAGGTTTGTTTGGGTGTAAGGAATGACTGAATCCGTGAACATTTTCACTTTGATAACCTTTACTCTAGGGTTATCCTGCTTTCTCAAGGCTTGAATGTATTGCGTTTAACATACCGCATAAGTGTTTATATCAGTATAGCATGCACATCCACAAAACATAACATTGATTTAAAATGAGTTTTACTTCAATACTTTGTTTTGTGCATTTTCACCTATGCTTTAGTTGATACATATTTCACTTGCCATATATGACTTTTTGTTTACACATTTCATGATTATATTTGACATAGACATTTTTGACATGGTTTCTACTATGACATTTGACAAATGGTTTAGACATGGGCAATTTACATTGATGGTTTGTTTGGGTAAGTGATTTGAGTAACGAGACGTGTGTAATGTGATACAAGTATGGTGGATACGCCGCTGGTACTTCCTATATATAAGTGCTTGTATTATATTACATGTCGTAGCGTTATTTAAATCATTCAATTTGGACTTATACATTTTATACAAATAACATATTTTTCACAAGACATTGTTTTACAAAACAGTTTGATTTATACAAATTCATTTTACTGGGTTATTCATTTAACCTTACATTATTCTTTTAAATATACATATCTATCATCGCTTTTCAAATGATTTATAAAACAAAACATTTTACAAGGATCATGACTGACTTTTTGTTAAACAACTTTTTTTCTAAACTTATAAGTCATGAATCCTAAATCAATAAAACCTATGTACTCGCCGGCATTTTTATGCTGACGTACCTATTTTCACATGTGTTTCAGGAGATGGTGCATAGGATTGATCAAGATACACATAGGCGGACTTGGGCCTTAGTGACATTAAAAGATGCAAGACTAGTTAATTATGTTATGCTTATTTGTTCGTTAAGACATTGTAATTCTTTTAATCAATAAAACAACATTTCAATTTTCCATGTGTTATGAAACAATATTTCTGTTACAACACTCCCCGACGATTCCGCCATGTTTTGTTGTTTTACGTGGTCGGGGTGTGACAGAAAAGTTGGTATCAGAGCTCATGGTTATAGGGAATTAGGTTATTAGTAATGTTTTGACCTAGTCTATAACCTTCCTAGGAATTTAACGCGAGTTTACTTGCGTTTAGTCATAAAACAATACCGTCACTTATCCTTAGGTGACAACCAGAACAAGAACATAAATTTGATCCGCTTTGAAAACTAATCATCTGTTCTAGGATGATTGATTACTAGGTTTTGAACCCTTTGTTATAAGGTTTTGAACCCTTCCAGTTTGACTCATATTTGGCTTAGTGCCTTTCGAGTTTTCAAAATCCCGTCAAAGTTTGGGTCTGAATGATGTGAACACGTGCAAACTGGAAGAGTGAATGCCTGTACTCTGAGTTTTCTGTCTAAGGCTAGAGTGTTCGTACAAATCCGCAGTATCGGACCAGTCACTCTTACCTGGGAACTCTTGGGGTGAGTGTTCACTTATAGGCGAGCATGTCTTCAGCGATACATTATTATGACCCGCTTGCTTTGATTTGTCACTGTCTCATTTGTTTGCTTTAGGTAACAAAACAAATGATCGCAATTCGTATGCATTGCCTTTCTGTTTTGTTTATCCGATAACATTTCATTTGTTTCTTCCTATATCTTTCATTTTCTTCTAGAATGTCTCTTTACCTCAGCAACGGTCAAATGACCGAGAAAACAGCCAAATTTGCCCAGCAAATAGGAGAGGTAATCCTGAAGTCTGTGGATTTAGGTATCGCCATGTCTCGTCTCAAAAATGGAGCCACTCAAGAGTCACCGCGGGAAGCAGAAGTCGAGCTTGCACCAAAATCAAAGAAGCGTAAAGCTTCAAGGAAACCCGCTGCTGTCACATCAAATCAAACGGGACCTAGCCAAGTGGCGACACCACTAGCTAAGAAGCCCTACAACGGAACTGCACCGATATGCAACAAATGTAACGCACACCACTTAGCTCACCTACAGTGTCGTTTGTGTGCATCATGTGGGCGACTCGGTCACCTGGCAAATGCTTGTCGATTTACCCCAAAGCAAGGTGGTCCAAACCAACCTCAAGTAAATCCTGCACAAGCTCATTCTTGCTACATCTGTGGCGAAATGGGCCATTTCCGAAGAGATTGCCCGAAGATTGTCAATGCAAATCCAACCCTTGGATGAGCATTTGACTGAGCAAAAGATATTGCTGTCTTATGCGTTTGTTTCTTCTGTTTTCTTGTATTGTGAAACAATCTGCCTTGTTCATAAATAAAAGTCGTTGATCGCATTTCTAATATACAAATGTAGTTACATATGTGTATGGCATTTCCCTATGATATCTACATCAAGGAGCTATGCTCTTTACAAACTACTCTTGTGATTCTCCCTTTCAAGTGATCGCTCATGATTTCCTAAAAAATTTTAAGTACTCGTTCCATTCTAGGAGACGAAGTACATAAGATAATGTGACATTATGAGTAATTATGCTCTTGCACATCTGTGCCTTTGAATCCCTGGTTAGATAACTAAGGGTATTTTCAATTCTCATACTCGTTACGTTCTGACTTTTTTTCAACATGCATAACATAAGTTTTCAAAACAACCTTCATGACTTCAAAAACATTTTATATAGTTCAAAAACATTTTTTTAATATAGTGTATTTACTTAACATATCATATGCATAATTTCGAAAACATTGTCTATATTTTCAAAAAACAACCTCCATGATTTCAAAAACATTGTCTATGTTTTCAAAAAAAAAAAAAAAACAACCTTCATGATTTCAAAATGTTATTAATACAGTATAATTACTTATATCAAGTGCATGATTTCAAAAGCATCATTCATGTTTTCAAAAACCTTATACATAATTTCAAAATTCATCCCGCATAATTTTTAAACATTTTTATAAATCTACCTACCTAATACACCTACTTTATGATTTCAAAAGTATTATATATAAGGTTTCAAAAACATTGCACACATTTTTTTAGAACCCCATGCATAGTTTTCAAAAATATTTTTCCTCATACATTAACTTAACCTTCAAATTCCGCCTCATATGTCGCCTTGGCATATCTAGCATCTCAACTTCATCAGCATTTTTACTTTATGTTTTGACTTAAGCACACCCGGTGCAAGATTTCAAAACATCTTCAATTCCCAAAATCCATATGGATCCTTTATCTTCACGATTAGATCCTTGTGGATTATTGTCATTCAAATCAGGATCCTTAATTGGATTCCTTGTGTACCTTAATTTGAACATTTCGGTTCCTAACAATCGAAATCGAATTTCCTATTTAAGATCTTTCTATCTTCATAGTTAGATTCTTGATAATGTTTAAAGCACCAATCAAAATCCACTGATTGGATACCTGGTGTGCTTTAAATACATGTGCTCTGTTAGCAGAACAAATTAACAAAATCATGACAAGTTTAAAATCAAGATAAACAATTTTGTGGTTATGTGACTATGTGTTTATGCATTTTGCATTTTCTTTTATGCATATTTTGTGTTTTTTTTATACTCTGGATATTCGTTATCCAAATCCTCGTAGAACCTTTCATATCTTCATATGAGGGATTCGTAGTAGGATATTCATAAGGTACTACCTTAAATCCTTAATGGGCTTCTACGTAATCGTTAAGACCCTTGGATTATATAGTACCATTCCATAATTCAAAGAGACCCCTTTTTAGTGGTCTAGTCAAAAGATTGATTCAGAATCTGGTTAAGAATGACATATGGTGATATAGCTGAACAGACTCCTTGGTAGTCTATTTAAATCATTCATTGATTTAATTAAAAGACCCTATGGTGGTCTAGGCACAATCATCACCGGCTCATCCATTGTTTCCTTCCCCTACACATTATAAGATGCACCACGTGACTATGCAAGGAATTACGTAATTATGGATGCATACGTAATTAAGAAGTTCAGTGCACGGAAACCACGGTAAGACTTGTTATGTGTAAGAACCAATAGTGGCAACCATAACAAAATGTGAACAATGTAATAGAGGTACGGTGGACGCACCAGTAACGCTTTATATACTTGTATATAAGTAACCCTCTCTCATTGCAAGCATGATGTTATTTAAAGTCACTAGAAGTTCAGGATTTAAACCAGTATTGTTCGATCTTTTCAACTTCATGTTTCAAGCTCTCACGAGTTTCCTCTAAATAAATTTCGGGACGAAATTTCCTGAAGTAGGGGAGACTGTGACACCTGTGTCACTTCAGCCATCAAACAAATACCAAACCAATGAAATATTGTATTTCATACTTGGGATTTGTATAAACATGTGTATCATTTGCACATATCAACTCTTGTTCGATTTCGGGCTTCAGATCGCTTTCTGGAGGGTTATAAGCACACTGATGCGTAAATATAACCAGTTTAATGCAACAAACACTCCGGAATAGTGACATAGGCTTAACATACCTTAAATAACCTTTACATAACTTAGAAATAAGTTTTGGAAGGTTTGGTATGCCGAAATCAAGTTAATTCGCTTACAGGGACTAAAATTGACAAACTACGAAAGTATGCCGATTTGAACTGTAACGAACATTCCGGAACATGCCCATAAGTTAAACACACCCTAAATATCCTTTACATAGCTTAGAAATAGGCTTTGAGGGGTTCGGTGTGCTAAAATAAACTTTTTGGTCATTCAGGGACTAAAAGCGTCAAAAGGTGCATAAGTTTGCATTTTCGCGCATATCTTACGTTCTGAATACATCCGGACATCCAAAAATTTATGTAATCATTAATATATTATGTTTTAGTGATTGGCTTGTCAAAAATCCATTCGTCGCGCAATTTGGATCGTTTTTGCGTTCGTTACGACTTCCGTCGTAATTAACCGAACAACACAATCACACGGCCAAACGAACCGACATCCGGAATATTTTTGAGCACATTTTAAGTTCCCTATACTTTAACTTCATTTTAGAGCTTTGAAATGGGTTTAACGGGGCTTAAACGTGTCAAAAATGAGCTGAAATGCAAGTTTTGCAAGTTCAGGGGCTAAATTGTCATTTTTGAAAGTTGCTGGTCTGCAGGTCCCTTACGGACCGTATGGACATGTGCTTACGGTCCGTAAGCAGTCCCCAGATCAGCAGAATTTCAGAAACATTGAATCTGGCCTGTTCCAGCTGTTTTGATGGTTTTAATCCCTTGTTTTCAATACCATTTGATGGTTTTCATGTTCCCATTGTATTCTAATACCTTGGGCCCAAGTGTAAGGTTGAGATTCAAGCTCGATTTTCGAGGAACGATCCTAACGGTTGTGGATTTCCTATAAATACCCCCACCCTTCTCACCCCCAACTCACTTGAATTCTGAGATTTTCTCTAAGTTGGAGTGGTTATCACTTCATACCTGAGAAATACTTGGAATTCAATCTTGCGGGGACCTTCTGTAAGTTTTCTTTCGCGTTTTTCGTTCGTTTTAGCGTTAAAGTCAAACTGCGTTTGACTTTCTGCTTTGACCAGTTTGTGGTCAACGCGAAGTTCGTTTGAACTTCCTAACGTGAGCGTAATCACGATGGTTATAGTCCCTAGTGACTATACCTACTGATTACCACGTTATCTAGGCTCAGTGACGAGTCGTAGTGTCGGCCAAAATGCGTTTTCTCGCGTATTTTGTAACCAAACTACTCTAGGGTATTAAAACCGTTTGTTTTAATACCAAACCTGTTTTCTAACTTTACTAAACATGTTCTAGCATGTTTAGCTCGTCGCTTTTAGATTTGTGCTTGTTTAGGGTCGTAAAGGTAAGCGATCTAATCAATCGCTTATACTTTCGAACCCGACCCATTTGGTCAATCATTAGGATCCGACCAAACACTTTAGGTGACCATAGTTGTATAGGGAATAACCTTCCGAGGTTATACCTTATGGTCACGTCGTTTAAGTAGTTGTATGATAAGTAGTTCTTATGCCTTAGGAAAATTTCCAAAATGCCCTTTTTGCACCAAAATTTATTTAAAGCATATGGAACCTAAATTTTGACATCTAAACTAATTAGGTAACTATATTAGACATGTTAAGGCATATTTTACTAGTCATAGGACTAGTTAAGCGATCCAAACGCGTTTTTACGCAAACGACGCGTTAAAGTAGCATAAGCTACCTAAACAGGTCGTAATGGGTCGTAAGCACTTAGGTAGGGTTTCATTTTAGTATGTGGGTTTTGTTTAACCATATCATATGAGTTCCAATACTCATTTAGTTTACGAAACCTCATACTATCCAATCTCCCGATTTAGGTCCGGTTATTTATGTAGTTATCTATATAGGGTGCCGTTTGATTCCGTGATCCCTCTAACTTTGCTTGGTTGTTGTTCAAGACTTCTAAGCACCCTCAAGTGAGTACATAGTCCCCTCTTTTACTGTTTTCCAAACATTTTGACGTGAAACACATGTGCCTACTTGTTACTTTCATGCTTTTCATGTTTTCATATCATATACTTGCTATTTTCATTAGTACACTATTAGTACACGATTTCATTATGTTTTGCTATGTATGTTTACTTAACATGCTAGCACATTGTTTTACATCACATTTCTTTTGCTATGTATGTTTACTTAACATGCTAGCACATTGTTTTACATCACATTTCTTTTGCTATGTATGTTTACTTAACATGCTAGCACATTGTTTTACATCACATTTCTTTTGCTATGTATGTTTACTTAACATGCTAGCACATTGTTTTCACTACTTTTTCTGCTGTGTATGTTTACTGAGCATGCTAGCACATTGATTTACATGACTTTTCTACTTTGTATGTTTACTTAGCATACTTAGTACATTTGATTTACATTTACCTTTTTCATGCTATGTATGTTCATTTAGTCCATACTTAGTACATTCACATCACATCACATGCTTACATTCGGTAAAACATTTCGTTTGTTTAAACGGTTCTTTTACTACATTCATTAACATTAGCTACGCCGCTCGGTAGTAAGTAATGGTACCATAGGACTTGACAAATCCCGTTCCTGACATCCTAGGTTTGTTTGGGTGTAAGGAATGACTGAATCCGTGAACATTTTCACTTTGATAACCTTTACTCTAAGGTTATCCTGCTGTCTCAAGGCTTGAATGTATTGCGTTTAACATACCGCATAAGTGTTTATATCAGTATAGCATGCACATCCACAAAACATAACATTGATTTAAAATGAGTTTTACTTCAATACTTTGTTTTGTGCATTTTCACCTATGGTTTAGTTGATACATATTTCACTTGCCATATATGACTTTTTGTTTACACATTTCATGATTATATTTGACATAGACATTTTTGACATGGTTTTTACTATGACATTTGACAAATGGTTTAGACATGGGCAATTTACATTGATGGTTTGTTTGGGTAAGTGATTTGAGTAACGAGACGTGTGTAATGTGATACAAGCATGGTGGATACGCCGCTGGTACTTCCTATATATAAGTGCTTGTATTATATACATGTCGTAGCGTTATTTAAATCATTCAATTTGGACTTATACATTTTATACAAATAACATATTTTTCACAAGACATTGTTTTACAAAACAGTTTGATTTATACAAATTCATTTTACTGGGTTATTCATTTAACCTTACATTATTCTTTTAAATATACATATCTATCATCGCTTTTCAAATGATTTATAAAACAAAACATTTTACAAGGATCATGACTAACTTTTTGTTAAACAACTTTTTTTCTAAACTTATAAGTCATGAATCCTAAATCAATAAAACCTATGTACTCGCCGGCATTTTTATGCTGACGTACCTATTTTCACATGTGTTTCAGGAGATGATGCATAGGATTGATCAAGATACACATAGGCGGACTTGCGCCTTAGTGACATTAAAAGATGCAAGACTAGTTAATTATGTTATGCTTATTTGTTCATTAAGACATTGTAATTCTTTTAATCAATAAAACAACATTTCAATTTTCTATGTGTTATGAAACAATGTTTCTGTTACAACACTCCCCGACGATTCCGCCACGTTTTGTTGTTTTACGTGGTCGGGGTGTGACACTTTCTCTTTGTGATATTGAATATCACAGTCGTAATCACTTAGGATTTCCATCCACCTTCTTTGTCTCATGTTTAACTCTTTTTGCCCAAATATATACCTTAAACTTTTATGATCTGTATAGATAGTAAACTTATTTCCGTACAGATAATGTCTCCAAATTTTAAGGGCAAAAATTATGGCTCCTAACTCTAGGTCATGAGTTGTATAATTTTCCTCGTGCTTTTTCAACTGTCTAGAGGCATACGCAATTACCTTTTTGCGTTGCATCAACACGCATCCGTATCCTAATTTTGAAGCATCACAGTAGACTTCAAAGTCTTCTATTCCATCAGGTAAAGCTAAAATTGGAGCATTCGTCAATTTGTGCTTTAGAATCCTAAAAGCTTCCTCTTGTCTAGTTCCCCATTCGAACTTAACTGCCTTACAGGTTAGCTTAGTCAAAGGTACAACTATCTTAGAGAAATCTTTAATAAATCGTCTATAATATCCAGCTAATCCTAGAAAACTTCTAACTTCCATAGCCGTTTGTGGAACCTTCCAATTGGTGACTGCTTCTATTTTAGCAGGATCTACGTGAATTCCTTCGTGATTTACCATATGACCTAAAAATTGTACTTCCTGCAGCCAGAATTTACACTTCGAGAATTTGGCATAAAGCTTTTCCTTTCTTAACAAGGTTAAGAGTGCATGCAGGTGCTTACAATGTTCTTCCTGACTTTTGGAATAAATGAGTATATCGTCAATGAACACGATTACAAATTTATCCAAGTATGGTTTACAGATCCTATTCATCATGTCCATAAATGCGGCTAGAGCATTTGTTAATCCGAAGGGCATGACTGTAAACTCATAATGACCATACCTAGTTCTGAAAGCAGTTTTAGGTATGTCCTCCTCTTGTACTTTCAACTGGTGATATCCAGATCTTAAGTCTATCTTAGAGAAATACCTAGCTCCTTGCAATTGATCAAAAAGATCATCAATCCTAGGTAATGGGTATCGATTCTTAATTGTAACCTTATTCAATTCCCTATAATCGATACACATTCTCATCGACCCATCTTTCTTTTTCACAAACACTGGTGCACCCCAAGGGGATGAACTAGGTTGTATAAATCCTTTGCTTAGTAATTCATCTAATTGCTTTTTCAATTCTAGCATTTCAGTAGGTGCTAATCGATAAGGTGCCTTAGCTATTGGTGTAGTACCTGGAATTAGATGAATTCTAAACTCTACTTCCCTATCCGGTGGTAATCCAGGTAATTCTTCTGGAAAGACATCTGGGTATTCTGAAACTATAGGGATGTCCTGGAGTTCCTTACTTTTAGTGTTAATGATTACAGAAATCATATACACCATTTCTTGTTTCCTTGAATAACTAGCCAATTTCATTACTGAAATGAATTTTAATGGCTTCCGAGGTCTATCTCCTGTAATTAAGATTACTTCTCCTGTGGGGGTACGAATTTCTACGGAATTCTTATCACACAGGATTCGAGCATGGTTGGCGACTAACCAATCCATTCCTAATACTACATCGAATCCGGCTAAATTCATAGGTAACAAGTTTGCAAAAAACTTATGGCCTAACAGTTCTATCTTTCCTTCTTGCAATACTTTGTCTATGTTGACAGAATTTCCATCTGCCGTTTCGACTGTAAAAATCTGCCTAAGGGTAGTTAGAGGTAAGTTAAGAGCTTGGCAGAATGAAGTATTAATAAAACTTTGGTTTGCACCAGAGTCAAATAATACTTTTGCATAGACGTTATGTACTAAGAACGTACCCGCTATCACGTCTGGAATGAGTTCGGCTTCTTGAGTGGTCAGTTGGAATGCGCGAGCATTCTTCTTAGTTGCCCCTTCAGCTTGCTTGCCTTTATTATCTGCGGCTTTAACCAATTTAGGGCATTCTGTTTTGTAATGTCCGGTTTCTCCACAGTTATAGCAGACTATGGCTTTCTTTTTGCAGTTATCTTCACTATGTCCTACTGATTTGCAAAAATTGCATGTTATATAGCATCTTCCAAAATGCTTTCTCTTGCAATTTCTACAGAATGGCGGGGTTGAGGATTGCCCTGTTCCTCTTCTTTTAAAGCGGTTATTATTACCCGTACGAAATCCCTGGGTAATCTTCTGAGCCAATTCTTTCTTTCGATCTTCTTCTCTTGTGCGCACCAGTTCATCGGTTTAGGTATTAGCTAACTCTACAGCATCGTCAATGGTGCGTGGTCTTGCAGCTTTAACGATGTTACGGATTTCTCCGATTAATCCCCAAATATAACGGGAAATGAGTACCGGTTCTGGCGAAGCCAAGTTAGGTACCACTCTCGCATATTCGAAGAATGTCGAAGTATATCCTCGACAATCTATGCCTATCATACGATGACTCAGGAACTTGTTTGCCATTTGTTCCTTTTCGTATTCGGGACAGAATTTTCTTTCTACAAGACTCTTAAATTCTTCCCAATTCATCGCATAGGCCACTCTTCTTCCTTTTGCTTGTAGCACTGTGTTCCACCATTCTAGCGCCCCTTCTTTGAACAGATTTGACGCATACATCACTTGATCTTCTTCAGCACATTTACTTATTGCAATTACTGCTTCGGTTTTCTCTAACCAACGCAGTGTTGCAGTTGCCCCTTCATTACCTGCAAATTCTGCTGGTTTACAGGCAAGAAATTCCTTGTAAGTGCAACTAGGCGTTGCCGCTTTCATTTTCTTAGGGAGTGGGGCCTGTTGCGGATTGTTATCATGATTATCATGATTGCCGCCTCCATTTACACTATGGCTAAAATTATCTTCCTGAGTACGTTTACTAGGAATGATTTGTTGGGATTCAACAGGTTTCCTGGCAGCAGCCACGATTTCTGGAATAGCATTGGCTATCCCTTGAGTGATGATATTTTCAATATCTTGTCTAGTCATGTATTGGTTTTCCTGATTTTGCTCAGATTGATTCTCTTCATTAGCTGGTTCATTACTAGCGTTTTCCATCTGGTAATTGGTATAAGTGTAAATTATTAGTATCAAATAATTCCTAGTTAAATATAATAAAGCAATTACACATAAACACATAAATCCTCACAACACATATCTATAACCAAAATTGTCGATTTTCTCGACTTCTGTTCTGTTTTATAGATTATACCTGCTTCAATACACACCTTTTATCTTACATTGTTTTATTGCCCATTTTACAGAGTTAGTTTTACTGTATTAGTTATAATACAAACTTTTCCAAACCCTCCCCACTATTCCTGGATTAACTGGCAGTTAAGTAGTGACGTTCCCTTTCGTCATACTTCCAGGAAATCTGCTCCCCAATTTCCCTGATCCTATTCCCAGTGCCTATCAGTTCTTCACCAAACTGATGCAGTTCAACTAAATTTTCATAGCTCATTGGCGGATTAGGGATAGGTTCTGGATCAAACTGTGGGAGAAAACTATAGGGACTATTGACTATATTCTGGAATTGCCAGTCATTGGTCCACCATTCTTCCATTTGGCCTAATGGTCGGGTGTGAACTAGTGGGTCTGGAATAACTGGTTCTAGGTTTATTGGGAATTGGGCTGTAGCAGGATAAGAGAAGAGATTATTATTGACAGGCTCTATGACATCACAATTGGCCAGTAGACGGTCTATTTCGTCCTGGAATGTGATCTCCTCTGGCTGTTTAGAGCTTTCTCCGATCTCTATTCCCTTTTGCTTTAGGTCTATCCCTATTTCTGTCCCTACTGGTTTGGAACTTTCTCCAGTTTCTATTTCCTTTCCCTTGCTCACACTTACAGGATTTTCTATTTTAGGGAGTCTCCTAGTTGCGGGTTTCCTTCTACGCACTTTTCTCCACCCTACATATCTTCTCCTCTTTTTAGGTTTTGCTTTTTCCAGCGGTGGAGCTTGGAATTCCAGAGGTTCCTCTATGTCAGCAATGTAACCAGTGAAGTTATGGGAGACTTCAATTGGCACAGGATAGAGGTTGAGGTTCTGAAACGCCTCGGATAGCTCACTCATGCTGTGTAGTATATATGCAAAAATGCACAAAATGTTAAGTTAAAACTTTGGAACAAAGTTTAACAAATAAACATTTTTATTGCACACCAATTTGTACAACATAACAACAAACAGAACACACTCAGATTTATTTATTTATTTACTGGGAAGTACTTATTTCTAGATTTAGAGTTTAAAGATTTGCATTTTCTGCTAGGGTAGCGAGCAGATACAGATTTGCCCATTTTTCATCTAGGTTATTTTCCCCTGGTGGGTTATTGCTAATTTCCTGAATCTCTGGGTTAAACCTCACTCTCTTGGTTTGGGGTTTCTTTTTCTCTTGACCCTTCCTAATAATCAAATTCCTTTTCTCCGGTGTAAGTGGATTTTCATAATTTGCCTTACGGACAAAGATTCCTTCCTCTAACTCGGTGGGAGATTTGGAGGAAGAGGTTCCCTGTTCTTTAGGTGTACTATCTAATTTGCGGTAGATAGCAGAAATCTTTTGTTTACCCATACTGTAATTTCAACAATTAATAAGTTAATGCACATATATTCACAGAATGACAAATAAAATTTTCCTAATTGTTTTTAAATAGGCTTAAATCAATTAGAACAGTGAGCTTAATCAGTAAGCTTAAAACAGTGGCTCTGATACCACCTTATTTCTGTCACGGCCCCCGACCAGGTATTACCCGTTTCCGGAGCCGCGGGACAGAAATCCTGCGGTACTTAAATTTTAGGCGACAGCGGAAGTCTTTTTAAAACAGGATCTTTTAATAACTTAAACTGCCCGTTTTATAACTGAGGGATAAAATCCCATAATTTACAATAATATGATTTCTCCGGAAAATCTTTTATTTTCAAAACATGTTTCTTTTATTTATTTACACTGAGCCACTTTTCTAAGCTGGGAGTGCTTCACGACACTTCTCTTTCTTTGCTCACAACATATCACCTGAAACATGTTTGAAAAAGGTTTTGTCAGCGGGGAAATACTGAGTGAATCATTCATTTTACTAAAACGACGCATTTGTTATAATTCACAGTATTAAGAGCGATTACAATGTTTCTGATTATCAAACCAACTACCCACGGTACTTTACCACTCGACCCACTGGCCCACCTGTCCAGTGGTGCCTGTGATTATGGTCATATCACCCATTGGATGCCCCAATGTTGAAGATTATCAAGTAATGTATACAAAACCCCACATACCGGCTGTAACTTGGTGATTACAAAGACTTAATCCCTGTAATTATAACTTTGAAAATAACTTGGAGTTTTGTAAAACAGTTGATAAAAAGAGAATGACTCACTTTGCAAATTTTACGAGCAGAGTTTAAGCCTTACTGATTTGCCTGTGATTAACCTAATTTAACACAATGCACACACACAAACGGGTTAGTAACTAATTCAGCAGTTACGTCAATTCACGAGATTAAACCCTCACAACAATTAACAAGTGCAATACTTAATAATTCAATGGATTCACAACGAATGTCAGAGCATAGTCCGAATTCGAACAGCACTCAAACATTCAAGTCGAAATCACAATGAATAACAAAGTATCAGCTCAATTTGAGCAGCACTCAGACAATCGTTGGATAGTTATAATCGATCGGACGTTGAATCATAATAGCGATCGAGTTATTACCCTGATTGCGGCAGCACCTCGTGATCGTGTGTGTTTAATTGTAGTATTACGGCCTTAACTCGACGTACAGACAACAACTTTACGTCGTTTTCACAACAGATTTCAAGTGCCAAGGTCGGCTATTTATACTGATTTTTGGGACTCGCTTACGGACCGTATGCCTGATCCCTTACGATCCGTAAGCTAAGCAGTCTAATTATAGGCTGCCTAGGCTCGGGACTAGCTTGCATGAATCAATTATTTTGACCAATCAGAACATAGCAACGTAATATTTAGATAATTATTCAACTGGGGTTTGTCCCCCTTGAGTTTTAGGGGCCCTGATCCTGATTCCGATTATTCTGAAAATTTTAGGGTTATTGCAGAATTACTTGGGTGTCTCAATTAGGGTTTTCTTATTGACTAATTATCGTCCTAATTATTGATTTTAGTGACAGTTGTTACATCAATAAAGAATACGAACATCATATGAGGTCAATCAGAGGCACAAGTTTGGCATGTTGACACATTTGGTCCTTACACATACATCTTTTTCTTGCTAGACAACTTTAGTCCTTCAAGTTAACTTTTAACATAATCAGGGTTTATGACACGTGTCACCACTGTATTGGACATGATTTTGCGAGGTGTTACAACATCACCCCCTTAAAAGAAATCTCGACCTCGAGATTTACTGAAATAAATTAGGGTATTTTTGTTTCATCGTGGATTCAACTTCCCACGTATATTCTGGGCCTCTACGGGTATCCTGATGCGTGTTAGTGTATATATGTTTTTAGATATATATTTGAGCCCTTTTTACACTTTTAGCCAAGTTTTAAATTTATAAAACACGATATTTACTAACACTAAACACACATATGGGCAAGTGCACCCATCGTGGACGTAGTATAGTGTTGGTAAGATACCGAGGTCGTCCAAGGACACAAGAGCTTTTAATACCGGTTTATCCTCAACGTCTAATCAAATCAAAAAGGTTAGAAAAATGTTTTAAACTAAAAAAAAATTAAAAACTAACTAAATGCTGAAAATAAAAATAAAATAAAAACAGATAGACAAGATGAATCACTTGGTTCCGACACGTGTATTAGTATAACCTTTGATTATTTTCGCACTTTTGCACTTGTTTAAGAGATTATCTTAGTTATTGTAGTAGGCCCCTCTTTTGAAGGCGACGTTACCCTCAACCCAGTAGTTTGAGTCAGCAAGGATACAATCCTAAAGGGTCGGATTATTGAAAGATAATGAATTAAGTTATTAATGCAAATTATGGTAGGCCCCGCTTTTGGCGGCGACGTTACCCTCGGCTAAGTAGTCTGAGTCAGCAGGGATACAGTCCTAAATAGCCGGGTTATAGTATTAATAGTAGTTAACTTATGAGGGGGTCAAAGAGTTTGGATCCCCGCCATCCAATACCTATGGGCATTGAAGGAGATCCTACTAAATTTGACCCAGGTCCCAAGCAGGACCTCTAAACGCTGAACAAGGGCAAGACCCTTACCAAACCGTTCCCTTAACCCCCGACCAGGTAGCCAACATACCTCCATATAGACCGTGGAGATATGAATGGTGAAAATCTTTTATTTTATATAGACAGTAAAATAACGCCAAGACACCACGGACAAACGATAAGGAAAGATCACCTTCAACATAAGTAACTAGTTATTAAAGTCATTAATACAAAACCAAATAAAAAGTGCAAAAGATTAAAAATAAAAAGTATTATACTAAACACTTGTCTTCACCAAGTGATGTAAGAGACTTAGGCAACCATGGCCTTGATTGTCAAGAACTCTTACGATCAATCTTGGATCCCGAGACGACTCACACACTCTACGATGGACAATGGATGATGGTGGTGGATGATGGTGTTATGGTGGTGGTGGGTGGTGGATGAAGTGTGAGAGAGGTGGTGTGCCAAGGGATGAGAGAGAATGAAGCCAAGCTCCTCTATTTATAGGCTGAACAGAAGGCTGGACACGGCCCCGTGTCCGCTGAACACGGCCCCGTGCCCGCCTGACACTCTCTCTCCTCATTAATTGTAATTGCGAATTACAATTAATGCGCCTGCTGTACTTTCACCACGCCCCCGTGCTCGCTAGACACGGCCCCGTGGTGGGCAATGGAAGCTTCTACTGGTTTGTCTTTTCTGCTACTTCCTGGGCACGCCCCCGTGTTCGCTGGACACGGGGCGTGTTCAGACTCTGTTTCCATCTTTTTGCCTTGGGAGGTGCCGTTGAGGGTCCGGGCAGTCCACTTTTGTTCCTTTTCTTGTATTTATGGTAGAATTAGTGGTCTTTTTGCTTCTTTTGTGATTTTGAGCTCATTTCATCCTGAAAATACAAAAGGAAGATAAAAACACTCTTTTTCCAACATTAGTACTTAAAAAGGGTTAGTTTTATGCCTTAATTGATGTGTTTTATATGTTGCATTTTACACACATCAAATACCCCCACACTTGAACTTTTGCTTGTCCTCAAGCAAAACTCTTTAAATGTGGCTTACACTCCCAAATGGAATAGGTAGAAGAGAAGTTTTTTTAGCTTGTCCTAGAGTGTCGGGAATCCAAGGTTTTTATAGGTTTTATTTTTAGTTATTTACAATCCTATTCGTTATGATTTATTTTGAACTTTTCACAAGATAAATTACTTATTCGGGCATAACATGTTTTATTAAAATTCCATTTATATACAAGTTCACATACCTCACGGTAGATCACTCAACACTCGGCCGAAGGTGTATATTTTAGTGAATCACTCGAGAGCGGCACGGAACTTACGTCTTTCCATAGGCTTGCCAAGCAATCAATCCTCCTCCTTTTTAACTTTTTACCTTTGTAAATATCAAGAGGACTTTTTGGGTGAAGGCTTGGGTTTGAAGGTGGGTGGTTGGTTAGTGGTTAGTAAAAAGGCGAAAATCGTAGCAAGCGTCGGTTTTCGTAAAATACCTTGTTTTTAGTGACTTATTATTTTTGAAGTATTTCTCCAAACAAGCTTTTTATAGCTTTTGTTTGTTTTTTGACTTCATCATCATTATTTTTTTTTTATTTTTTATTTTTTTTTTGATGTCACATGAAAGGGCAAGTTGACGAAAAACCGAGCTTGTTACTAAAATAAAGGGTGAAAAAAATGAAAAAGGTTTTTGGTGGGTAAAAATGGTTTTTTTTTTTTTTTTTTTTTTTGGGGTAATGAAATGAAAGGTTTAGGCTCAAAGGGGCTATCTAGGGGGATTTTGGGTAGGTTAAAAAAAATGAAAAATAATGGTTTTGAAAGAAAAAAAGTTAGTCCTAATGCCTCCATCATTTACTTACTTGGGTTTAAGTTGGTAAGGACCGGGAATGTATCGTCGTGGCAAGTTCTAGATTTGTAAGGACCGAGCGGCTATTCACACAAGAAACGAAAAATGAGCACTTAATCTAAATATGTGTATTTTTATGCTCAATAAAGGCTCAAAACTCACTTTTGTGGGAATGGGTTTTTAATGTGACCAAGCATATATAATCGAATTTTAAACTAGACTTGTTATGCCGTTTCATAATTTTCTTATGTTGGTTCCTTTTTTATCACGATGCTATCGGTTGTAAACTTGTAAAAATATAACCTTTTTAGACTTGTTCTTCCCAACTTAAACTAAGACAAGTAAATAAAAATGAAAAAGTTTTTGAAAAAAAATTTGGGGTGTTTAGCGGTTCCAATAGAGTTTTGTGTAAGGCTTGTGTTTAGGATTTTGCAAAATTTCAAGGTTTTAGCATCCCCCCCACACTTAAATTACACATTGTCCTCAATGTGTCCAAAAATAATATTTTTGGTTGATTAGAATGTATAAAAGTATGTTAAAAAGCAAAGATTTTTGTTACTGGCATCCTGGACACGGCCCCGTGTTCACCGGGCACGGCCCCGTGGTCAAGTGCCAGTAACAAAATTTTCAGAATTGAAACAGAAGCCTGGACACGGGGGCGTGTCCGCTGAACACGGCCCGTGTCCAGTTACCTGAACTGGGTGATTTTTCTGCAGGGGCTCAGCACGGGGCCGTGTTGGTTGGGCACGGCCCGTGTTGAGCCTTCTGTAATGGAGATTTTTGTCGGGTTGCTCTGTTCTTCGTGCATGGTTCCATTTTTTCTCGTTCCCTTTTTCATCCATTACCACCATGAGTGTGTTTTATTCTGCAAAAACTAAAAGATTAAACTAAACTAAGGATAGTTCCGCGGAATGCCTCCGTGGTGCGCCACGTTTATAAGGGTCCTTGGCTAGACCCGATTCCCGGTCATATGTCTTCAGAGTGGAGTGCCTTGCTTCCCAAGTTACACCGTCGGAGAGCGGCATCCAAGCTCGAGTCAATAACCTTCATGTAGTTGACCGGGTCGTCGTCCTCTATTCTCTTCCCAACTCCGAACTTCACCTCATCGTCCCCATACCTCAAAGTCAGTGTCCCTTCATTCATGTCTACCACTGCTTGTGCTGTGGCAAGGAAGGGTCTCCCTAGGATAAGGGGGACCTCGGTGTCTTCCTCCATGTCGAGTATGACAAAGTCAACGGGATAAACGAATTTGCTTACCCTTACCAAGACATTTTCGATGACACCTTGTGGGAATTTGACTGATCGATCAGCGAGTTGTATGCTTATTTTTGTAGGGCTCGTGGTTCCCAAGCCAAGCCTTTTGAACATTGATGAGGGCATGAGGTTAATGCTAGCCCCTAAGTCGGCCAAGGCATTGCGAACGGGTGATTCCCCTATTGAGCATGGAATCGTGAAACTTCCGGGATCGATCTTCTTTTGGGGTAGTTTATTGAGTACGAGGGCAGAGCATTCTTCGCCTAAATTAACTAATTGCAAATTTTCAATTTTCTTTTTATGTGTAAGGAAGTCCCTCATAAATTTAGAGTATTTGGGCATTTGGGTTAGGACTTCGATAAAAGGAATATTGACATGCAATTGTTTTGGCAAACTTTCGAATTTTGCGAATTGCTCATTGGTCTTTTGACGAATTAACCTACCGGGGTACGGAACTCGAGGAGCCTTGATAGGCTCTGGTGATGGGGGAGAGTTCTTTTCCTGCGGATGTGTTGGCGTTGTTTCTTCCGCCGCTGGAGGTACTTCTGCAGGCCCTACGGTGCGGTTTCGTAGTGTGATGAGGTGAACTTGCGCCTTTGGGTTTGTTTCGGTATTGCTAGGTAATGCGCCTTGCGGTCTCTCGGAAAAATTTTGTGCTAGTTGATTTATTTATTTTTCTATGTTTTGAATGCTAGCTTGTTGATTCCTAAAATTAGATTCTAATTGTAGAAATCTTTCCGAGTTTTTCTTATCAGTGTCGGAGACGAGGCGAGATATAGTATCTTCGAGCCTTTCTCGACCACCTTGTTGTTGAGTGAAATTTTGTGACTCATTTCTTGATTGCTGAAAGTTTGTTCGTTGGGTTTGTTGGTTACTACTATTGCCGGTTTCCCTCCAACCAAGGTTTGGGTGGTTTCGCCATCCTTGGTTGTAGGTTCCCGTTTGAGGACCCGACGGCCTAGGTCTATTATCAATGTAGTTTACCATTTCTTGTTGATCGTCCGTTTCTTTCATGCAACTCCAATTTTCATGTGACCCACCACACCCCTCACAAGCCATAACCGAGACTGTTTTTGTCATTTCTAATTTTTTTATTTTTGAAGTAAGGGCCTCGATTTGGGCTTGTAAAGAGGTGCTTTCGTCGACCTTATGGGCGCCCGGGGCGATAGACTTATTTCCCCGGGGAGTGTGCCATTGAAAATTGGTTTGAGCAATTTCCTCAATTTGATTATATATTTCGTGTGGGCGTCGATTACCTAAAAGTCCCCCAGAGCTAGAATCAAGTGTCTGCCTAGTATGTGGCAACAATCCATTGTAGAAAGTGGATACTTGTTGCCATATTGCGAGGCCGTGATGGGGGCACTTGCGTAATAGCTCCTTGAACCTTTCCCAAGTTTCATATAAGGATTCCCCGTCCTCTTGTGAGTATGTATTAATTTCAGCCATTAATTTAGCAGTTTTAGAAGGAGGGAAATACTTATATAGAAATTTTTGGGCTAGTTCATCCCAGGTGTTTACCGATCCAGCTGGGAGGGTGTTGAGCCAAGCTTTCGCTCGGTCTTTCAGTGAGAATGGAAACATACGGAGGCGGATGGCGTCGTTTGATGCCCCATTGATCCGAAAGGTATCACATATTTCTAAGAAATTAGTTATATGTAGATGGGGATCCTCGTCCGCAAGCCCGTGAAAGGTTGCGGAGTTTTGGAGCATTTGTATCAAGTGCGGTCGAAGTTCGAAGTTATTGGCTTCGACATTCGGGGCATTGATAGCGGCGCCTAGATTACCTACGGTGGGCCGTAAATAATCCATGAGGGTACGTTGGTCCGCCATTGGGGGTGGATCACCCGAAACCTTCTCTTGGTTTTTGGCTTTTAACCTTTTTCTGAGAAAGCGTTCGGGTTCTTCTAGCGGTTCTTTTATGTCTTTATTGGAACTGGAGCTCATACACTACGTGAGGATGGTGTCGGGTTCCAAGTCCTGCAATAAAAACAAAAAAGAATGTCGGTCAGAAGGTTCACCACGGCCCCGTGTTGAGCGAACACGGCCCCGTGGTCGGAAATACAGTGATTGTTTTCCAGATCCCAGTTACTGGAAGTTGGACACGACCCCGTGTTGCACCGGCACGGCCCCGTGGTCAGCCTTCTGTAACTTGAAAAACAAAAACTGCCAGTAACTTTGCTGAGCACGGCCCGTGTCCGACCAGGCACGGCCCCGTGCTGAGCTCTGCAGAAGCTAAAAATCTAAGAAAAAATCCTAAAAATTAAAGAAAAATAAAAATATGATTAGGCCGTTGATTCCTAACTTTCTTAAAATCCTTGTGTCCCCGGCAGCGGCGCCAAAAACTTGATGCGTGTTAGTGTATATATGTTTTTAGATATATATTTGAGCCCTTTTTACACTTTTAGCCAAGTTTTAAATTTATAAAACACGATATTTACTAACACTAAACACACATATGGGCAAGTGCACCCATCGTGGACGTAGTATAGTGTTGGTAAGATACCGAGGTCGTCCAAGGACACAAGAGCTTTTAATACCGGTTTATCCTCAACGTCTAATCAAATCAAAAAGGTTAGAAAAATGTTTTAAACTAAAAAAAAATAAAAACTAACTAAATGCTGAAAATAAAAATAAAATAAAAACAGATAGACAAGATGAATCACTTGGTTCCGACACGTGTATTAGTATAACCTTTGATTATTTTCGCACTTTTGCACTTGTTTAAGAGATTATCTTAGTTATTGTAGTAGGCCCCTCTTTTGAAGGCGACGTTACCCTCAACCCAGTAGTTTGAGTCAGCAAGGATACAATCCTAAAGGGTCGGATTATTGAAAGATAATGAATTAAGTTATTAATGCAAATTATGGTAGGCCCCGCTTTTGGCGGCGACGTTACCCTCGGCTAAGTAGTCTGAGTCAGCAGGGATACAGTCCTAAATAGTCGGGTTATAGTATTAATAGTAGTTAACTTATGAGGGGGTCAAAGAGTTTGGATCCCCGCCATCCAATACCTATGGGCATTGAAGGAGATCCTACTAAATTTGACCCAGGTCCCAAGCAGGACCTCTAAACGCTGAACAAGGGCAAGACCCTTACCAAACCGTTCCCTTAACCCCCGACCAGGTAGCCAACATACCTCCATATAGACCGTGGAGATATGAATGGTGAAAATCTTTTATTTTATATAGACAGTAAAATAACGCCAAGACACCACGGACAAACGATAAGGAAAGATCACCTTCAACATAAGTAACTAGTTATTAAAGTCATTAATACAAAACCAAATAAAAAGTGCAAAAGATTAAAAATAAAAAGTATTATACTAAACACTTGTCTTCACCAAGTGATGTAAGAGACTTAGGCAACCATGGCCTTGATTGTCAAGAACTCTTACGATTAATCTTGGATCCCGAGACGACTCACACACTCTACGATGGACAATGGATGATGGTGGTGGATGATGGTGTTATGGTGGTGGTGGGTGGTGGATGAAGTGTGAGAGAGGTGGTGTGCCAAGGGATGAGAGAGAACGAAGCCAAGCTCCTCTATTTATAGGCTGAACAGAAGGCTGGACACGGCCCCGTGTCCGCTGGACACGGCCCCGTGCCCGCCTGACACTCTCTCTCCTCATTAATTGTAATTGCGAATTACAATTAATGCGCCTGCTGTACTTTCACCACGCCCCCGTGCTCGCTGGACACGGCCCCGTGGTGGGCAATGGAAGCTTCTACTGGTTTGTCTTTTCTGCTGCTTCCTGGGTACGCCCCCGTGTTCGCTGGACACGGGGCGTGTTCAGACTCTGTTTCCATCTTTTTTCCTTGGGAGGTGCCGTTGAGGGTCCGGGCAGTCCACTTTTGTTCCTTTTCTTGTATTTATAGTAGAATTAGTGGTCTTTTTGCTTCTTTTGTGATTTTGAGCTCATTTCATCCTGAAAATACAAAAGGAAGACAAAAACACTCTTTTTCCAACATTAGTACTTAAAAAGGGTTAGTTTTATGCCTTAATTGATGTGTTTTATATGTTGCATTTTACACACATCATATCCCATTTCACTTTCACAATAGGCACATTCTTTCTTCGAAGCTTTTTAACCTGTCAATCCTCGATCGACAAAGGTTTTTCAACAAACTTCAAGCTTTCGTCAATCTGCACGTCCTTATGAGACATTTCTAGCGACTCGTCAAAGCTTCCAAGAACAATAGGGTGTGAGACCGATCCTTGCCAATGACAACGTCGAAGCTTCCAAGAACAATAGGGTGTGAGACCGATAACAAACGTCTAACCAGATAACACAAGTGTACAAGGGAGTTGGAGTAGACTTAAGCATTTTACTAACACTTAAGGACACATAACTAGCATCGGCTCCAGAATCAAAAAGTACAGAAACAAAGTAGTCATCAAGTAAGAACTTACCCGTCACAACGTTAGGATCGTTCGTTGCTTTGCCTGCGCCAATCACAAAAGCTCTTCCTCTAGCACCTTTGTCGTCGTTGTTGTTATTTCTGTTGTAGTTGTTCCCAGTGCCTTGTTGTTGTTACGGTTTGATTCAGTTGAGGGCAATTCTTCCTAATATGCCCTTCAGCTCCGCACTGAAAACATCCTCGATCGTTACCTCGTGGCTGCTACTGCTGCTGCTGTGTTTGGATTTGTCTCACTGGGTACAAGCTTCTACAATCCTTAGCCACATGCCCCTGCTTATTGCACCCTTGACAACGGTTCTTCTCACACTACCCGTTGTGATGCCGATTGCATTTGTTGCACTTGGGTCGGTTTCCTTGATAACCACCCTGGTTTTGGATAGTCAAAGCTTGCTGGTTAGGACTCTTGTTCTCTTCAAACTTCCTCTGCTGAGCTTGAGGTTGTGAGAAGTTAGAACCCTTGGTTTGGTTGTTATCCGATTTGCGCTTGTTATCACCAGGAGTATCAGTAGTAGCACTGCTTCTCTTGGGCAGCTTGCCCTGTTCAACTGCTTGTCAGTAAGACGGTGTGCCAAATGGATGACTTGCTGAATTGCGGGGAGATTAGCTAAAGTTACCAAGCTTTGGATTTCAGGAGCTAAACCCTTGATATAAAGCTCAATTCTCTTGTAGGCAGGCTGTGACATATTGTGACATAAATTAGCGAAGTCGTTGGACCTTTTTGTTTACTCCTCGATCTCTAATCCAACCATCTTCAAACTGTAGTACTCCACCTTAAGTTTTTTAATGTCATCCCTGTGACAGTACTCTTCCTTGATCAGGTCCTTGAATTGGTTCTAGGGAGTGCCATTGGCATCCGCCAACCCGAGAATTTGAACTTGCGCGTTCCACCAGGAGAGCGTGTTTCCTTCAAGAGTTCTAGTAGCGTACTTCACCCGATTGTTAGCAGGGCATTCACACATTTTGAACACTGACTCAACCTTCTCGATCTAGTGAAGAAGGCCTACTGCTCCTTCAGTGTCGTTGAAGGAGTGAGGTTTGCAATCCATGAAAGCTTTGAAAGTACAAACTCAAGGTTGGGTAGGTGTAGGTTGACCTGTCGCGTAGAGTGAAGCGAATAAGGTTAAGAAAGAAAAGGTGACACGAGAACAGGATCTAGACATCCTAGACTGGTTTGGATCGGTAGATTTACCTCTGAGATGGGCTGCCAAAGCCTCCGTAACCCGCGCATTAATTGCAACATCCCAAAACTCGAATTATTAAATTCGTTAGTATGTCACCATGTTTAATTAAAAGAAATACAATAACTAAGTTATTAAACTTGGTTAAATGCCTAACAAAACAATTAAGGGAAGGAATTGGGTAAAATTATGATCAAGTAACAACTAGAAGGGGCAAGGTTGCCAAAAGGGGGAAAACTTTGGCTTCATTAAAGTTAAAACCTAAAACACACACTGAGTGTATGTGTGGGGGTCGATATCACAACCAGGGGAGGAAGGAGAAGGGGGATCAAACCCTAGTTCATAAAATCTTCAAATTGAAAAGGGAATTCAAGTTTTAGTTCGTGCATGAACCGAGATTCTTGATCACCTAAGTGTCCTTATCACATAGTAAGTCAAATTTTACGTTTTAGCAATGTTTGATGAATGGGTTTTATGTGAAATGTGAATGTTGTATCAAATTGAAGATGAATACTAGATTATCTTATCATGTAGAAGTTGTAGTATGTTTAATTTAGACTACATCGATGATTTGGGGGAAACCCCACTTATAACTATGGAATGATGAAGATGGTAAAGAACTATATACAAATTAATATAATGTTAGTGTTTGAAGTAACTTTGTAGATGATATCTTGTTTGATAGATTAAATGTGATGTGAGTTAGTTGATGTTTTGTGTTATTGAAGAATGAAAGAAAAAGGTAGGAGGTAAACATGAATTACTTGTACAATATGCTCTATTAATGCGAAACCCGCCAAGTGTTCAATGAAATGCTTAAGAGAATAAATATGTGAAATGAATGCAATACTAGGATGTGCGTTATACTAATAATGTAGTAATCATGATGACATGAAAGTATAGGATCATGTCAATGTGGGGGAAAGCACGGAAGGCTAACGGAAGGGATATAAGGAAGCATGTATGAAACGGGCACTCGAGGTAAGTAATTTTCCGGACTCCTTCGTTCGTAGTAAAAGAGACTAATTGCATGATAATTGTTAGAAGATAAGTTGAATTTTGTTGTTGATGATAATATCAAGTAAGTAGTATTAAGTAAGTGATTTTCCGGAATCACTTCTTAGTTTATTTAAGCAAGTTTATGCGCTAGTTATTTAAGTATGATAATCGGAGTCTAATAAGGTTTGGTTATATAGAAGTGAAGGTTTCCGTTAAGTAGACCAAACGGGTCAAAATAAAGTAAAATGCGAACCGCGTAACGGGAGCGTAAACTAAATGAATTATGGATCCGGGTAATGGATTGCAGCTTAGATATGCTAAGAAATGAACCTCAAGCGATTAAAATGAGTTTGGATAGGTTTGAATGTAAAATGGGTGAAAAATAAACGTGCAGAGCTGACACGGCCAGGTGAACACTTGACACGGCCGGGTGAAGGTTCTGTGAAAAATATATGTTTACTTGACATAGGCGGGTGGACACTTGACACGGCCGGGTGAAGGGGCTGAAAAAGAAAGAAGAAGAAAAAATAATTTCTTGTGTTTAATTATTTTATTCAAATGCTTTGATTTCTAATCGTTTGAATGAAATTACTAATAAAATTTCACTTCGTATAGTTGATTTAAATGAATGAATTTAATGTATACCGGGAATCGGGTTCATAAACCCCATGTACGGAACTCCGGATAATGTAAGACTTTTATAGTTATAATGTTCATATGAGTATTGAGTATAAACAAATGAGTTGTTTGGTAAAAACATGAACGGGTCAAACAACTAGTAAATGAATATTAAGTCGAAAACATATAAGTCGTAAACATGCGAATGGATGGAACTTGTTTATAAGTAGGTATACTATCGGATGATCATATTCATGACTAGGGAGGTGTGTTTATTAAGTTTAAGTGCGAAGAAAGCAGACAAGGCTCTCGCGGCCGTGAGTGACCTTACTGCTGGCGAATTGATTGATTTTGCTTGTTTTGGTTATGGAAATTGTTTTAATTGGTTTTCAAGGCCTAATATCTAATGTTTAAGTTGGTTTTGAATATAAGTGAATGTTATGGGTCTCGGGATAGTATAAGTATGGATTTACCCATGTGTTATTGAAAGAAACTTATAGGCAAAAACGTTTAGGAATGAGTAAGTATGTATGTTAATATGTATAAGAGTTTTTATTTATATGGAAAGATGTGGTTATGACATAATAGTATAAGTATATGGGAATAAAAGTGGTAAGCAAGAGTTCATAGGTACACATGCGTGTAACAATATATGCATGTATGTAGGTATATATGATAGCATGTACGTATGTAGGAATGTATGTATGCATAAATGTAAGTTGCTATGTGTGTATGTAGGAATGGCATCAATATGTTAGAGGATTGACAATTACTAACAATATGCTTGAGATTGGAATATAATACAGGAATGAGAATGTTGGGTTCATGTGGAATTGAAGCCGAACTCGGAACAAGAGAATTCGATAGGATAGTCGAATGAATCAAAGTTTATATTGATGAATGTTATACGATTTTTAATTATATGAGAATAACGTTGTATGATGTTGTCAATGACTAATGGTTAAGTTGTATGTGATGTCCACATGTACTACACAGATTTCTTCTACCACTAACGAAGATAAGCGGGCGAAGATCGAGTCAAAGAGCAAGGATTGTACGGAAAGATCGGTCACATAGCTTCAATTATGTAACGCCTTAAAGTGATACATGGAAGTGAATGTTGTAAATTCATTTTAGTAAATGTTTAACATTTTTGTATTTGGGCCTTCATTAAGTAATGTGTCTAATAAAGAAAGAAATTTTTAAGGCTCTTTTTCCGCTACATCGTTTTTAAGGTTAAACATGTTTGGGCGTAACAAGTGCATTAATAAGGGTCGTCAGCTGGTCCTGAGTCGTGTTAACATTGCCTCTGTCACGTCCACTCATTGTCTTTACATCCATAAAACACAGAATGAGAATGACGACGTAGTAGTGTGAGGGAAAATAGAAGAAAGTTTGACCACAACACATAAAGTTCCAAATAAACATTTAAGTTTAGGAAAGGGTGCATTAGCGTTAATAGGTATCTTACAGTTAGAGTCTTATATACTAAGCATACCATATAACATCAAGTAAGTATCAAGTACATACATAAGCAATGCAATCTAACTGTTGAGCCTTACACTTGGAGTGTAGTGTCATTGCGGATCGCTTAGTATAGAGCATGTTATAGTCTGGTTTTTCTCAAAAAGACTTTTCTTCTTAAAACCGAGTTAACTATAACCAATGGCTCTGATACCAATCTGTCACAACTTTGAATTCCTCATGCGAAGTATTACCGCGAGGCATTTGACTGACCAGGATCATGCCAGCAATCATATTGAACAATCAATTAAATTAAAGTAAATCCATCACTATCAATACGATCAGTGACTAAATTTCAAGTCCAAAAGCAAGATTTAAGTTAACAACGAAAGCATATAGTTTAAAGGTCCAAATATTAGTTTCAAAGTTCATAAATGTTATTAAGAACCCAACAACGGTTCTACGCAACCACTACATTCCTCCGATGCAAGCTCCAGCGGTGTTCCTAACGACCTTCAAAGCATGCGGTAGGGTGTCAACATAAAGTTGGTGTCACACCCCCAAAATCCACGTGCGGAGTATCACCGCTTGGGAGCATGACTGACCAGGATCAAGCCACCAATCATATAGAACAATATATATAGTAAAAGTAATTGCCATTAAACCAAACCAATTCCATATGAAAGGTGATCCAAAATCATAAGTAAGTTATCATTGTTTAGCGGAAGCGTATAATCAAAACCCAACATAATTAAGTACGAAACGTCATAAGTGTTTAATAAGATAATCACGATCCAAGCCCACAACGACCAGCTCCTCCATGTGCAAGCTGCATGTACCTAACGACCTGCAAGGCATGTAACAGAGGATCAACAACTAGTTGAGCGAGTTCACAGAAAGTAAATGCGTAATAGTAAGTTCGTATGTAACAGGTGGCTCTACTGGGCCGTTAGTACGTTCTATTGGTGGGGGCTTCCCATGTTGTATAACCACTAGACTATTCGTAACCATAAGTATCCTTCACAACCGAGGATAGTAGTAAGTATAAATACACGTAGGTTTTACGTGAGTATCCTTCACAACCGAGGATAGTGATAAGTATAAGTCTACGTAGATTGTAATTATGTGTCCTGCACAACCGAGGACAGTGAATAGCATAAGTATGTGTCCTGCACAACCGAGGACAGTAAGAAACATAAGTATGTGTCCTGCACAACCGAGGACAGTAAGAAGCATATGCATATGTGGGCTTTACGCCTGTGTCCTGCACAACCGAGGACAGTAAGTAGTATAAGCATACGTAGGTTTACGTATGTGTCCTGCACAACCGAGGATGCTGGTATGGTAGTCTAGTATTAGTGTCAGTACGAATCTATTCAACCTTATTCCTTCAATCCCATTCCCAAGCCCTTGGGAATCCCATGCCTTAGTAAGGGTGTGAACTCACCTTGGTTTGCTCGGTATGCTAAGCTATGTGCTCACAAGAAATCAGTCAATCAGTCAATCAAGGCCTAAGGTGATGCATATATATACAGTCAGTTCATGTTCGTAATGATTCACATGCAAGTAACATCACAGTATAACAGATAGTGTGCTTAGCAGTTTGCATCTGGTATCATGTAAACAGTCAATCAATCTCATGCAACATCAAGTTTCACATAAGCGCTCTCTCAGTTAATTCCAACATAGTTATCCATTGACATACCCAACTGAGTTAACAGATTCATTAGAGTTGCATAACTTGACAGAATTAATACAGTTAACAGAGTTTATAAACTTGATTCAGTTAACAGACTAAACACAGTTGATAGTTAATAGTATTAACACACTAACATATGTAACTAATTAACAGAGTTATCAATTGGG
The DNA here is from genome assembly GCF_002127325.2 of Helianthus annuus. Taxonomy (NCBI): domain Eukaryota; kingdom Viridiplantae; phylum Streptophyta; class Magnoliopsida; order Asterales; family Asteraceae; genus Helianthus; species Helianthus annuus. The sequence goes on along the minus strand of NC_035437.2, from coordinate 86,392,426 downwards.
CCGAAGTCAACTTTAAACACTCGGACTATGCATATCAACTTAAAACTCTGACCCTTTTTCATCTTACAAAGTCGGACTAGCCACACCTTAACAACCTCGGACCCCTTATATATATATCATAAAGTTCGGACATCATCAAGCATTTAAAGGTCGGACTAATGGTTCCCTTTAAAACTCGGACCAAGTGAATCAACCAAAACTCGGACTGAACATGGTGTTTCTACCAGAAACTCAGACCTTCTTGTGTTGTTTGAAGCTCGGACCCCTTTACAAGGGTTAAACATCGGACAAGGGGGCATGGGGTTAAAAACTCGGACCAATAGGGATGTGGGGAGGGGTTAAAAGGTCGGACCAGGTGAGGAGATTGAAACTCAGACAATCACCTCTCCATTGAGCAAAACTCGGACCAGCAAGATGTTTCATCAACAAGATCGGACCATGTTCACTTATAAAGAGTTCGGACTCTTTGCTACCTTTACAACTTCGGACATTAACATTTCCTTAACAACGCTCGGACATCACAATCAAGTAAAGTTCAGGCATAGACATTGATAAACTCGGGGCTTGAATCACATAAAGGTCGGACAAGCTTGAAATTAAAAACTCTGACAAAACACATACTCATACGTTCATCGAGATTGTATCAGTTACACTTCTTTCATTCAACAGTTACGTTCTATTGTTCATACAATCAAACCCTAATTACACTGTGTAAGTCTAGCATCATCTCAATCATCACATCAATCATGTATTCTTAATCACCAAACCAATCGATTAAACAACCATTCAGTGTCATTATCATTATAATTAGAATCAAATCAAAATCACAGAACATTATATGGAGAACTAGGGTTTTCAAGAGTTCACAAGAATTAAGAATCGATACAATCAACAATCATTTAGGGTTTACAAGTATTACAATAATTCATAAACAATTACCTTGAATGATTCTAGAGAAAGAGAGGAATCAAGAGTGAATATCTTGGTGATGATGATTGCCAGAGGAAGTGAATGTACGTGCTTTGGTTTTTGTGTGCAAATGATTAGTGAAAAGGGATTAGGGTTAAGTATCTCTAAGATTTCACTAATTACCCTCTACCTCCCTAAGTATTATATTTTACACATGTACACCATCTCATAACAATTTCATAGTTCCACCACCAAGTTTACATATTTGACAAGTTTATCACAATTAACACATAACCATGCACAATCACACAACACACTTCATTGTATCAAAACGTATACAATTCCATAGCAACTAATTGTGCAATCAATCAACTAAATAATACAAGAACGTGCAGTAAATGCGAAATAGAAATCTTGGAAATTCGAGTTGTCACATTATCCCCAACTTAAAAGAAATTTTGTCCCGAAATTTGGTACGCACTCACTGAGGAAGCTAGGTAAGCTGTAGTGTTCACTGGTTTTCCTGGGGTGTCACATCACCCCCCCCCCCCCCGTTGATTTGGAATTTCGTCCCGAAATTCCGCAGTAGTAGCTTCAGTCTCAGTAGTGGTTGCACGGTTTTCGAATAACTGGGGGTACTTTTCTTTCATTTGGTCTTCGCGTTCCCAGGTGTACTCTGGGCCACGTCGGGAGTTCCAACGAACTCGAACAAGAGGGATTCTCTTGTGTTTGAGGACCTTAACATCCCGGTCCGTGATTTCAACTGGTTCCTCGACGAACTGCAACCGCTCGTCGATAGTGAGTTCCTTAAAAGGAACTATGAGGGTCTCATCTGATAGGCATTTCTTCAGATTCGACACGTGAAATACATTGTGAACTGCACCGAGTTCAGCTGGTAGGTTCAGTCTGTAGGCTACTGGGCCTATTCTTTCAGTGATTTCGAACGGTCCAACATACCGTGGATTGAGTTTGCCTCGTTTACCAAATCGAACCACACCCTTCCAGGGCGAGACTTTAAGTAAAACCCGGTCCCCGACCTAAAATTCCAATGGCTTCTTACGCTTATCCGCGTAGGCTTTCTGACGGTCGCGTGCTGCCGCCATGCGTTGTCGTATTTGTGCAATCTTTTCTGTGGCGTCCACTACAATCTCTGGACCCGTAATCTGACTATCCCCCAAGAGAGGTGACCGGCATTTACGTCCGTACAATGCCTCAAATGGAGCGGCTTGTATGCTGGTGTTATTGTAAGAAAACTCCACCAAAGGGAGGTGCTTTTCCCAGCCGCTGCCGAAATCGATAACACATGCTCGAAGCATGTCTTCAAGAGTCTGGATCGTTCGCTCCGACTGCCCATCCGTCTGAGGGTGATAAGCTGTGCTCATATGCTCGAAGCATGTCTCCAAGAGTCTGGATCGTTCGCTCCGACTGCCCATCCGTCTGAGGGTGATAAGCTGTGCTCATGTCTAAACGGGAGCCAAACGCTTTGTGCATCGCTTGCCATAGCTCTGACGTGAATCGTGCATCCCGATCCGAGATGATGGAGGTGGGCACCCCGTGCCTTGAAACAACTTCTTTAAGATAGATGTCTGCGAGAGTGGAGAACTTATCCGTTTCCTTAATAGCCAGGAAGTGTGCAGACTTGGTGAGTCGATCCACGATCACCCATATGGTATCATTCCCACGCTGGGATCTAGGTAGGCCTGTAACAAAATCCATGGAAATTTCTTCCCATTTCCACTGTGGTATCCTGGGTTGTTGAAGTAGGCCCGCTGGTTTCTGATACTCCACTTTGACCTTGGCACATGTCAAACACTTGCCGACGTAAGTAACGATGTGGGCTTTCATGCTAGGCCACCAATATGTTGTTTTGAGATCGTGATACATCTTATCCGTACCTGGATGTATCGAGTAGCGAGACTTATGAGCTTCATCCATCACAAGCTCTCGTAAGCCGCCATATAGTGGGACCCAAACGCGTCCTGTTACATAATAGGCGCCGTCCTCCCTTTGTTCTAATCGTTGCCTTGGGCCACGTAAAGCTTCAGCCTTCACGTTTTCTGGTCTCAATGCTTCCACCTGAGCATCTCGTATCTGTGCAGGAAGACTGGACTGGATAGTGAGCTGCAAGGCTCGTATGCGCCTAGGTAAGGTGTCTTTTCGACTGAGAGCGTCAGCCACAACATTGGCTTTGCCTGGATGGTACTTGATGGCGCATTCATAATCATTAAGTAACTCGACCCATCGTCGTTGACGCATGTTCAATTCCTTCTGCTTGAAGATATGCTCGAGACTCCTGTGATCGGTGTAAATTGTGCACTTGGTACTGTACAGGTAGTGTCACCATATCTTAAGCGAGAAACCAACAGCTCCCAGCTCTAAATCGTGCGTTGTATAATTCCGTTCATGAACTTTGAGTTGACGAGAGGCGTAGGCAATAACTTTATCCCGCTGCATCAATACACAACCAAGCCCCTGTATCGATGCGTCACAATAGACCATAAAATCATCTGTGCCCTCTGGCAGTGAGAGAATAGGTGTGCTGCATAGTCTATCCTTCAGATACTGAAAAGCCGTTTCTTGTGTATTACCCCGACGATAGGTAACACCTTTCTGTTTCAACATTGTGAGCGGCTGTGCGATCTTGGAGAAGTCTTTGATGAATCGTCGGTAGTACCCTGCCAAACCCAAGAATTGGCGTTTTTCCATCGGTGTACGCGGTGCAGGCCAGTTCCTGATCGAATCTACCTTGGATGGATCGACATGAATCCCATCCCCGTTCACCACATGGCTTAAGAAGTGGACTTCACGAAGCCAGAAGTCGCATTTTGAAAACTTGGCGTACAGTTGTTCCCTTCGAAGAAGTTCCAAGATAAGACGTAAGTGCTGCTCGTGTTCCTCCTGAGTCTTGGAGCAGATCAGAATGTCGTCGATGAAGACAATGACGAACTTGTCTAGATAGGGTTTGCACACCCTGTTCATAAGATCCATGGAAACTGCAGGCGCGTTCGTAAGCCCAAATGACATGACAAGAAACTCGTAATGGCCGTAGCGAGTTCTGAATGCTGTCTTGGAGACGTCCTCATCCCGGACTCTCAGCTAATGATAACCAGACCTTAGATCAATCTTGGAGTAGTAGCTCGACCCTTGCAACTGGTCGAATAAGTCGTCAATACGAGGAAGAAGATAGCGGTTCTTCACTGTGACCTTGTTCAGTTTGCGATAATCAATGCACATCTGAAAGTGCCATCCTTCTTTTTCACGAATAGTACTGGAGCTCCCCAAGGCGAAAAGATAGGTCGGATAATTCCCTTATCCAAGAGTTCTTGTAGCTGCGTCGATAGTTCTTCCAATTCGGATGGAGCTAAGCGATACGGTGCGCGAGGTGTAGGTGCTGTCCAGAACTATAGGAATGAAGTCGATAGGGAACGTCTACCCAGCGAGGATAATTTTACAACCCTGAACTATGTGCGGCCTCTAGACTTGTACCATAAGCTAACACTACGACAGGTTTGGTGTTCAAGGGAGTTGGTGTACGTTTTATCATTCGACTAACTTTCAAAGACATATAATTGGTATTCACACCCAAATCAGACAATATAGTAACATAGAAGTCGACAAGAAGAAACTTACCCATTATTACGATAAGATCGTTCCTTGCGTCACCCTGACCAATCACGTACGCGCGGCCCGGCGTCATTGTTTCCTCTGTTTCCCGCAACGCTATCACCATTGTCGTCCCTGTTTACATGGTCGTGGTTCTGAGTCTGGTCCTGGTTCATATGCGGACAATGCCTCTTGTAGTGATCTTTAGCATCACACTGAAAACATCCTTTAAAACTTTGTTGTTGCTGTTGATTCTGTGAAGATTGAGGCGGTCGTTGTTGTTCTTGAGTTACAGGACGTGAGTTTCGACAATCCTTAGCTTCATGACCAATCTTGAGACACCGCTGGCAACGACCCATGTTGCACTGGCCACCGTGGTGTCTGTTACATTTGTTGCACCATGGGTGAATTCCTCGATATCTTTTCTGCCCATGACTACTAGAAAACTGCTGTCTGGGGCTCTGGTAGTCATCTATCTCTTGCTGCTGCGTCAGAGGCTGGACCAAAATTAATCCCGTGCTCAGGTTTTCATCCCACTTGCGTTTGTTATCTCTAGAAGCATATGCAGTATCAGTCTTAGCTCGTTTCGGTAGTTTGTTCTGTTCTACAGCCTGGTCTGTGAGACGATGAGCCAGTCGAGTCGCTTGCTGGATAGTGCCAAGGTTAGCTGTGGTCATATGACTCTGAATTTCAGACACCAGACCCTTGAGATACAGTTCGATGCGTTTGGTGGGAGGGTCTACCATAGTAGGACAAAGTGTGGCTAACTCGTTTGATCTCCTCGTATAAACTTCAATTTCAGACCCCACCATCTGTAGGTTGAGGAACTCTACCTCAAGTTTGTGGATGTCCTCTCGACTGCAAAACTCTTCCTTAATTAAGTCCTTGAACTCATTCCAGGGGGTGGCATTAGCAGCTGCCAGCCCTAACATCTGAACCTGTGCTTTCCACCAGGTTAATGCAGCACCTTCGAGTGTTCCAGTAGCAAACTTTACCCTACGTGACTCAGGGCAATCATGCACCTCGAAGTCAGTTTCGAGTCTCTCGAACCAATGGAGGAGGCCTTCAACCCCCTCAGTTCCACTGAAGGTACTAGGTTGGCAATCCTTGAGATTTTTGAAGGTGCAAGCAGGTGACTGAGCGTGTTGACCTCCTGCTTGTATGGCTGCCAGTGCCGCAGCAATTCGTTCATTAATGAGAGCCGTCAACTGGGCTTGTGTCATGTTGATATGTCCGGCCATGATCTTCATAGCAAATGTAACGTAAGTGAGAGAGGTTCGCGAATAGTGCGATGACAGAAGAGTGTAAGCACGTAGGTGTTCTCAAGAAATAACAAGTAGTGAGCAAAGTAATGTAAGCATACTACGAGCAAAGTTCTATGCAATTCTAGCAAGTAGGCAATAAACATAAACCTTATTACCTAGTATGTTGAGTCTTGCACGTGGAGCGAAGCGTCGTTGTGGATCGTTGAGAGCACTGTTCTGGTTATAGTCTGGTTTTAATAAAAACGTTTTCCCATATCAAAACCAAGTTCTCTATAACCAATGGCTCTGATACCAATCTGTCACACCCCCAAAATCCACGTGCGGAGTATCACCGCTTGGGAGCGTGACTGACCAGGATCAAGCCACCAATCATATAGAACAATATATATAGTAAAAGTAATTGCCATTAAACCAAACCAATTCCATATGAAAGGTGATCCAAAATCATAAGTAAGTTATCATTGTTTAGCGGAAGCGTATAATCAAAACCCAACATAATTAAGTACGAAACGTCATAAGTGTTTAATAAGATAATCACGATCCAAGCCCACAACGACCAGCTCCTCCATGTGCAAGCTGCATGTACCTAACGACCTGCAAGGCATGTAACAGAGGATCAACAACTAGTTGAGCGAGTTCACAGAAAGTAAATGCGTAATAGTAAGTTCGTATGTAACAGGTGGCTCTACTGGGCCGTTAGTACGTTCTATTGGTGGGGGCTTCCCATGTTGTATAACCACTAGACTATTCGTAACCATAAGTATCCTTCACAACCGAGGATAGTAGTAAGTATAAATACACGTAGGTTTTACGTGAGTATCCTTCACAACCGAGGATAGTGATAAGTATAAGTCTACGTAGATTGTAAGTATGTGTCCTGCACAACTGAGGACAGTGAATAGCATAAGTATGTGTCCTGCACAACCGAGGACAGTAAGAAACATAAGTATGTGTCCTGCACAACCGAGGACAGTAAGAAGCATATGCATATGTGGGCTTTACGCCTGTGTCCTGCACAACCGAGGACAGTAAGTAGTATAAGCATACGTAGGTTTACGTATGTGTCCTGCACAACCGAGGACGCTGGTATGGTAGTCTAGTATTAGTGTCAGTACGAATCTATTCAACCTTATTCCTTCAATCCCATTCCCAAGCCCTTGGGAATCCCATGCCTTAGTAAGGGTGTGAACTCACCTTGGTTTGCTCGGTATGCTAAGCTATGTGCTCACAAGAAATCAGTCAATCAATCAATCAAGGCCTAAGGTGATGCATATATATACAGTCAGTTCATGTTCGTAATGATTCACATGCAAGTAACATCACAGTATAACAGATAGTGTGCTTAGCAGTTTGCATCTGGTATCATGTAAACAGTCAATCAATCTCATGCAACTTCAAGTTTCACATAAGCGCTCTCTCAGTTAATTCCAACATAGTTATCCATTGACATACCCAACTGAGTTAACAGATTCATTAGAGTTGCATAACTTGACCGAATTAATACAGTTAACAGAGTTTATAAACTTGATTCAGTTAACAGACTAAACACAGTTGATAGTTAATAGTATTAACACACTAACATATGTAACTAATTAACAGAGTTATCAATTGGGCCGAAGTCAACTTTAAACACTCGGACTATGCATATCAACTTAAAACTCTGACCCTTTTTCATCTTACAAAGTCGGACTAGCCACACCTTAACAACCTCGGACCCCTTATATATATATCATAAAGTTCGGACATCATCAAGCATTTAAAGGTCGGACTAATGGTTCCCTTTAAAACTCGGACCAAGTGAATCAACCAAAACTCGGACTGAACATGGTGTTTCTACCAGAAACTCGGACCTTCTTGTGTTGTTTGAAAGCTCGGACCCCTTTACAAGGGTTAAACATCGGACAAGGGGGCATGGGGTTAAAAACTCGGACCAATAGGGATGTGGGGAGGGGTTAAAAGGTCGGACCAGGTGAGGAGATTGAAACTCAGACAATCACCTCTCCATTGAGCAAAACTCGGACCAGCAAGATGTTTCATCAACAAGATCGGACCATGTTCACTTATAAAGAGTTCGGACTCTTTGCTACCTTTACAACTTCGGACATTAACATTTCCTTAACAAAGCTCGGACATCACAATCAAGTAAAGTTCAGGCATAGACATTGATAAACTCGGGGCTTGAATCACATAAAGGTCGGACAAGCTCGAAATTAAAAACTCTGACAAAACACATACTCATACGTTCATCGAGATTGTATCAGTTACACTTCTTTCATTCAACAGTTACGTTCTATTGTTCATACAATCAAACCCTAATTACACTGTGTCAGTCTAGCATCATCTCAATCATCACATCAATCATGTATTCTTAATCACCAAACCAATCGATTAAACAACCATTCAGTGTCATTATCATTATAATTAGAATCAAATCAAAATCACAGAACATTATATGGAGAACTAGGGTTTTCAAGAGTTCACAAGAATTAAGAATCGATACAATCAACAATCATTTAGGGTTTACAAGTATTACAATAATTCATAAACAATTACCTTGAATGATTCTAGAGAAAGAGAGGAATCAAGAGTGAATATCTTGGTGATGATGATTGCCAGAGGAAGTGAATGTACGTGCTTTGGTTTTTGTGTGCAAATGATTAGTGAAAAGGGATTAGGGTTAAGTATCTCTAAGATTTCACTAATTACCCTCTACCTCCCTAAGTATTATATTTTACACATGTACACCATCTCATAACAATTTCATAGTTCCACCACCAAGTTTACATATTTGACAAGTTTATCACAATTAACACATAATCATGCACAATCACACAACACACTTCATTGTATCAAAACGTATACAATTCCATAGCAACTAATTGTGCAATCAATCAACTAAATAATACAAGAACGTGCAATAAATGCGAAATAGAAATCTTGGAAATTCGAGTTGTCACAGTTGGCGAGTACACAATTTTTCAGTGTTTTTTTTCCAAAAACATAGGTTGTTAAATCACTCATTTATAAACATGTCATGGGGAGCTACCCCATCTTTTAGCTAATAAACTGTGTGGTACCAAATACTTGTGATTATTGAGTTGTTTGTGTCCCAAGTCAATGTCTATCATCATTGACCAGTTGCCAAGTTATAATAGTTCACGCACGTCCTCCTCGACACGATGAGAGGTTTGTTAAACCTTATAGCTCTATCAACTAATATCCCTTTCGCCAGGCCCCGACGATTAATCGGTTTAATGTGAGGGGACTTTCTGATAGAGTTTCGTTTAGTCTGCTAAATACATGAAATAAAAATAGCATTTAACAGTATTCCTCCCCGGAATACTAGGCAATCCCAAACTAGGGAAAGTAAGGTTTGTTCCCAACCACCGGGAATACATGCTTTTAGTAAATGTGTGAACTCAACTTTGCTTAGCTCGACAGATAAATTACTTGTGTTAAGTTGGTCAACCACATCCTATTATGGTTACCAACATGTATTAGGTTTGTATACAATTAATGCACATATTCATCTACACGTATTTAACAAGTTACATGCAAATATAAGCTATCACGTAACACATATGTTCATGAAATCCAGACCTGGATTCATAATAAAAGGCCAAGGTTGTAACAAGTGTTTGTGCGGCCCAACTCAGGTGCGGCCCACTATCAGTGTACAATCCAGTCTAAGTGTGCGGTCCCTGATAGGTGTGCAACATCACTTAAATGTGCGGCCACACCATAGTGTGAGACACCACTTAAGTGTGCGGTCATGTTGTCTATGGTTGTGCTTTGTGCAATAGGTGATTGTACAACAAGGTTGTGCGGTCACAAAATAGTATGCGACCTTGCACCAGATGATTGTACGTTGTGCATCACTAATTGTAACATTTAGGAGTGTGCGGCACACGTGGCAACAAGTACGCAGAATGTTGTGTAAGTTTGCACGGTAAGTAGTCTAGCGTGTACATTTATGAATGTGCAATGTTAAACAAACCCTGCTGTAGATTACGGTGCTCAACCGTAGTCTACGGTTCATCTCTATTGATCAAACAAATAATCATTCAAGTTCACCCAATCAAAACAAAAAAAAACAACTCTTTACATCAGTCCTCATGAGTCCCTAATATCATTTTCATCGTTTACAAATAGGTTTATTAAATCAATCATCAGATAAATCATTTGACCATACTAGGAACACCAATCATCAAAGCATTCATCAAATGGATCTAGACTCTATTACAAGCAAATCATTATTAACAATCATTTAAACAATCATCAAATAGATCTAACTCAGTATTATCAATAATCATCAAAACAATTTGTGACCATCCCAACAAACATCATTATTGATAACACTAACATCCTGGAATCAAGGTTTAAAATAATCTATTGAATTTATGTCATACATTTGAAACCTAGATTTAATTAATCTTTACAAACAATCTAGATCCACAAGAACAGTTATTATCATAACAATCTTATTGAAACATCCATTAGAACACGTTATTCAAACCATCATTTCATGTTCACCGATATTACTACTAGCATTTCTAGACCATGTAACATCTCATAGTTATAAATCAACAAGTGTCAAATAAATGAAGAAACATAAATTTAAGATGGTGGAATTATACTAACCAGGAGGTTGTGAAGGAAAAGAAGATGCTTAGAATGAGAGAAAGGTATGTGACACCTGTGTCACTTCAACCATCATACGAACACCAAACCAATGAAATATTGTATTTCATACTTGGAATTTGCATAAATATGTATATCGTTTTCACATATCAATTCTTGTTCGATTTCGAGCTTTAAATCGCTTTCTGGAAGATTTTACGCGATCTGATGCGTAAATATAATCAGTTTAATGCAACAAACACTCTGGAATAGTGACATAGGCTTAACATACCATAAATAACCTTTACATAACTTAGAAATAAGTTTTGGATGGTTTGGTGTGTCGAAATCAAGTTTATTCGCTTACAGGGACTAATTTCGACAAACTGTGAAAGTATGCCAATTCGTACTGTAACGAACATTTCGGAACTTGATCATAGGTTAAACATACCCTAAATATCCTTTACATAGCTTAGAAATAGGCTTTGAGGTGTTTGGTGCACAAAAATAAACTTTCTTGATCAATAGGGACTAAAAGCGTCAAAAAGTGCATAAGTTTGCATTTTCGCGCATATCTTACGTTCTGAATACATCCGGGCATCCAAAAATTTATGTGATCATTAAAATATTATGTTTTAGTGATTGGCATGATAAAATTCCATTCGTCACATGATTTGGATCGTTTTTTGCGTCCGTTCGTGTTTCGTCGTAATTAACGGAATAACGTGATCGTACGACCAAATGAACCGACATCCGAGATATTTTTGAGCATGTTTCATGTCCCCTATACTTAGGCATCATTGTAGAGCCTTGAAAATGGCTTAACGGGCCTTAAATGGGTCAAAATGAGGCTTATATGCATGCAGGGACCAAAACCGAAATTAATGAAACTATTTTGCTGAACTAGGATCTCAGGCGGCCCGCGTAAGCTTCCCTTGACTCGTACGCGGCCCGCGTAAAAGTGTCAGACCTGCAAAAACCATTTCCCAGCTGGTTACAGCCTGTTCCAGCTGTTTGTGAGTGTTGCAAATGGTTTTCAAAGCAATCCATGGGCAATTTTAAGTGCCCATGGTATTCCAAAACCATGGGTGCACATGTACAGTTGAGATCGAATCATGTTTTACGAGGAACGATCTTAACGGTTGTGCTAAAACTATAAATACCCTTACCCCTCATTTGAATTCTGCACATTTGATCTGATTTGGCTCTCTAAGTTGAAGTAGTCACTTCATACCTGAGAGTAATCGGATCAAAACTTCCGTTCTTGGACCCGTTGTAAGTATTCTTTCGTTCTTTTACGTTTTTAGCGTTAAAAGTCAAACTTTGTTTGACTTTCTGCATTGACCAGTTTACGGTAAACACGAAGTTCGTTTGAACTTTGCAACGAGAGCGTAATCACGATGGTTATAGTCCCTAGTGACTATACCTACTGATTACCACGTTGTTTAGGTGTAGTGACGAGTCGTAGTTTCGGCCAAAATGCGTATTCTTGCGTATTTTGTAACCAAACTACTTTTAGGTATCAAAACCGTTTGTTTTGATACCAAACCTGTTTTCTAAATTCGTGAAACATGTTTAGCTCGTCACTTTAGGTTTAGTGCTTATGTAGGGACGTAAGGTAAGCGATCTAAATAATCGCTTATACTTACAAACCCGACCCATTTGGTCGATCATTAGGATCTGACCAAACACATTAGGTAACCATAGTTGTATAGGGAATAACCTTTCAAGGTTATACCTTATGCTCACGTCGTTTAAGTAGTTATATGATGGGTAGTTTATATGCCTTAGGAAAATGACCAAAATGCCCTTTTATGCATAATTGATATTTAAGCATATGTAACCCAAACTTTTGTCTCTTATCTGATTATGCAACATAATTAAACATGTTTAGGCATATAATACTTGTCATAGGACTAGTTAGGCATTCCGAACGTGTTTTACGCGAACGACGCGTTAAAGTAGCGTAAGCTACCTAAACGGGTCGTAATGGGTCGTAAGCACTTAGTTTAGGTTTTGTTTTGGTATGTAGGCTTTGTTAAACCATATCATATGAGTTCCCATACTCATTTGGTTTACGAGACCTCATCCTATCCGATCTTCCGATTTAGGTCCGGTTTATTTATGTAGTTACCTATATGAGGTGCCGTTTAATTTCCTTGATCCCTCTAGCTTGCTTTGTAGTTGTTCAAGACTTCTAAGCACTCTCAAGTGAGTACGTAGTCCCCTCTTTTACTGTTTTCAAATGTTTTGGGGTGAAGCATGTGTACCTATTTGTTATGTTCTTGTTTTCAAAAGTATAATTGATTATACATATTAGTACTTATCTTTTTACAAACTGAATGATTATTTATGGTTTAAACTCTAATTTTTCTTAAAGATTATAAAATTAATTGTTGGACAGTACTTATTTTTGTTCACCAGACCGGTTGGTAGTATGATATAGTGCTATAGGATTTGACACCCCATTCCTGTTGTCATGGAATGTCAGAAACCGATTTATTTTTATCCAAATAGGGATTGCCTTTGTGGTATTCCTATAGTCTCCAAGGTGTAGTTTGATACACTAGGTTTGGTTGAATTCTTAAATCACATTTTTATGGTATATTTTGATATACTCCCAAAAGTATAGTTTGATATACTCTCATATGTGATAATGTACAAAACCAACATATAATTATAAAACCAAAACTTATTTTGATATGTTATTTATAAAACCAAAACATAGTTTGATATGTTATTACTAAAACCAAAACATATTTTAATATGTATTTATAAAACCAAAACATATTTTGATATGTTATTATTATAAAACCAAAACATAGTTTGATATGTTATTACTAAAACCAAAACATAGTAATATGTTATTTATAAAACCAAAGTATATTTTTGATATACTACTGAAAATTTATTATTTTACCGACTAAAGTATATATTTAATATACTATTTGTTTAACGATTGGTTTTTGGTTAGTGTTTAGATAACGGGACGGGTGTAATGTGATGAAACCATGGTAGATACGCCGCTGGTACTTCTTATATGTAAGTGTTTTCATCACATTACATACCGTGGCGTTATTTAGTACACTTGGGTTAACGATTTTGGAACTAAAATATATTTTAATATATTACTTATTCTACTTTCTTAACCAAAGTATATTTTTATATATACTATAAACCTTTTTATCAAAATATTGTTTTATAAACAATATACCTTATACAAATTCATTTTTATTTAGTTATTTAATTTCCTATGTATTATTCTTTTATATCATCAGATTTCTTATAAATTTTAGTATGATTTATAAAAGAAAACATTTTACAAGGATCATGACTACTTTTGTTAAACATTTTTCTTTAAACTTATAAGTCATGAATCCTAATTATAATAAAACCTATGTATCTCACATGCATTTTTATATTGACGTACCTATTTTTACACATGTTTCAGGTGCTGTTATGTGATGATTGTTGATGCATGCTATACTTAGGATGGACTCGTGCCTTAGAAACTTTAAAACTTGAAAGATAATAGTTTTATTTATCTGATTTGTAATAAAACAATGAGTTTAATAATTCAATAAAACGAAATTATTTAATCAATGGTTGTGAAACAATGATTCTGTTACAACACTCCCTGACGTTTCTGCCACGTTTTGTTGTTTTACGTGGTCGGGGTGTGACAGAAAAGTTGGTATCAGAGCCAATGGTTATAGGGAATTAGGTTATTAGTAATGCTTTGACCTAGACTATAACCTTCCTAGGACCCTAACACAAGTTATCTTGTGTTTAGTTTTAAAACAATACCGTCACTTATCCTTAGGTGACAACCACAATAAGAACACAAATTTCGAATCCGCTTTGAAAACCAATCATCTATTCTAGGATGATTGATTACTAGGTTTTAAACCCTCTAAGTTTTCAAAATCTCGTCAAATTTGGGTCTTATAATGTGAACACATGCAATCTGGAAGGGTGGATGCCTGTACTCTGAGCTTTCTATCTAAGGCTAGAGTGTTCGTACAAATCCACATAATCGGACCAGTCACTTTTACCTGGGAACTCTTGGGGTGAGTGTCCACTTATAGGCTAAAGCATGTCTTCGCGATACATTAATATGACCCACTTACTTTGATTAATCACCATCTCATTTGTTTGCCTTAGGTAACAAACAAATGATCGCAATTTTTATGCATTGTCATTCTGTTTTCATTTCACTTGTTTCCTCCCATATCTTTCATTATCCTCATGATGCCTCTTCATCGCAACAACAATGTCCGAACTAGGTGCTACAATCCCTCAACAAATAGGCATCGTACTCCAGAAGACCGTTGATTTAGTTATCACCATGACTCGCCTCAGGGATGAAGCCGTATAAGGGAACTGCTCCTTGGTGAAATCAATGCAATCGTCATCATCCGAATCAAATACCCTGTTTCAGATGTACCCACGGTGGACGATGGGGACATTTGGTTAACATGTGCCGCTTTGCTATCCAAGGTAAAGTTGTTGCAAATCCTGCTGCTGCTCAACCTCTTGCAAGGAAACCTTATGACGGTACTGCGCTGATGTGCAACAAATGTAATGCACCTCACCGAGCTTACCTGCAGTGTCGTCTGTGTGCATCACGTGGACGTCTCGGTCACCTGGCAAATGCTTGTTAATTCAACCCAAACCAAGGTAGTCTAAACCAACCCCAAGTCAACCCTGCTCGTATGATTGACTTAACATACGTAGTACCCAACCTTCAAACTCTGCTTCATATGTCGCCTTGGCATATCTAGTACCTCAACCTCATGAACTTTCTACCTTGTGTATCGACTTAAGCACGTTTAGTGCAAGGTTTCGAATCACCTCTCGTTACACAAATTCCAAAATCCAAAATAGGATCTTTCTATCCTCATAATTAGATCCTTATGGATAAATGTGACAACCCGAACTTTCAACATTAGTGGCGTCTAATTTTGTGATAATAGTACGTTAAGTCTATTAGATACGCTCGTAATCTTAGTAAATGTTAAACGTAAAACATGATTGTATATCCTGTGTGTTTAAGAGTTTAGTGGGCCGCGCGTAATAGTGGGTTACACATATACATCACAGTCACCTTTGACTGATCTCGGCCCACATGAGTTCGGCCCAAAGCCTCCGATAAAGCCCACCCCCACATAACAACAGTTAGTATAATGTGTGAATGATTAGCAGCGATTAGGGATTCAATTTGCATCTTCATGCAAAATACAAAATAAAATCACAAACCCTACCCCCCACATTACAACAGTTCAGTCGCACGCCCCTAAATCTCCTCTACCTCTGATCGCCGGAGTATCTTCTGACCAATAACCGGTTGCCGACAACAACACGTCATCAGCGGAAGACTGACGGAGGTGGTATTTCACGGCGATCGCGACAAGTGTTGATGGAGCCCAACTCCGTCTGTTTGAATATGACGGCACAACGATAAAATGGTGGTGGTGTGTTCCCGATCAGACGAGAGCGGGGAGGACGACTAATAACAGCAGAGAAGTCACCGGCGACGACGGCGGCGGACCGTCGGAGCTCCGAATCGGGCGGTAGTAATGGCAGCCTCATCCCTCTCGTGGTTCTCTTTGTCATCATTCAGTTCGGTTAGTAAACTGTCATTGTTTAGATCTACATGTAAATGACTTGGTGATTGAATACGTGATTGCTATGACTGGATGTGTTTTACATAACGACTGGTATTGAATACATGAATACATGATTGCCATGACTGGTGATTAAATCTATTAGAGTTTTGATAAAACAATATAATAGAGAATGGTTGGATTGAACGTGTAAAGTTACTGGATCAAATAAGCTGGAACATGAATGTATGCATGATATGCTGATCATTAGGTGATGATTAGGATGGTACCAATTCATGGTAAATTATTGGTTCGATTTGCGGCACAGTCCGTTGTGATTAATAATGATAATAACATAAACTATTAGTTGATTCTTGAAAGAAATTATGTAATGGACTCAAAAGGAAAGAATATGATTTAACCATAATAGTTGTCGGTTATGTGTTGGGAATTAAACCCCATGATTTTGACAGTGTCATCGTGACTTGATGTTAATGGCTAGATGTCGATTAAACCTGCATGAATGTTGTGTATTGAAACTGTTGTGAATCAATTGTTGTGATGTTCAAACTGTTGCATCGAGGGGTTGGAGTGGATGTTCAGTCCACACCCTTATGGATAGGCTGCATGAATCTGGGTCACCAGCCGAGCCCATACTCCTGTGTGCATTGGATTACCTACTTGGGCCATATGGTTAATGAAACACACTTCTTCGTTGGGTAAACCGTTGACGCAATTGGTACCATTAGGATTAGAGATGCACACAGTGACTTGTGAACACACACTCATAAACCATATGCCCGTTAGCTATGTAAAGAACAACTGTGGATTGCATGCTTGGTGACATACTGATACGAGCCCACACACTCTCATATGATCACACACTTGCACGATTGGGCTGTAGACTTTTGGGCCGGGTAACATAATGGGCCGCACACGCTGCTGATGTCGTACGCCTTCTCCTAGTAGCACGGTGCCTGGGCCGCGTATGATTACTGGGCCGCATCACATATGGATCGCACGTTTGAAAGTTGATATTCTGGATAACCAGATTGTTACACGTTTGTGAACTGCATGCTTAGTCGAATGAGAACCCAAACTAGTTGATATACGCTATTGTGAAATATGAAATTGTGGTGTGAATATACTTATGGCCCGTATACTTGTTATAACTTGTATGATAACATGTTCTATATTTGTTCTCTACTTGGAAAATGTGCAAAGAGAATACGTGATTTTTGTGTATATAAATCTGACTGTCTTTGGTAACCACGGTAGGGTTTGGTTGAACAACTTGGAACAAGTAACCATACATTATATACCGAGCAAACCAAGGTGAGTTCACTACATTCGAGCATGCGTCCCAGTGGTTGGGGACAGTCAGTGGGTATCCCATGGGGGGATAAGTCTTTGGGTAAAAACGGGTATATTGGTTAATATTCTCACCTATCATCTTTTGTAAGTCCCTCATCGGGTATTAGTTAGTAGCGCTACTTAGGTTTGGCACCCTCACCCCGTGCCTGTAGAGGACGGAGGTGAACTAATGACCCAGTCTGGCCCAGTACTAGATAGGAGTACGTGGGAAGGGCAGTCCGTGAGCCGTCCGTGTTTGGAAATGAGATATTAACAATATTACTTGCAGTGGTTATTGAACAGTTTTACACACAACGGGTAATAAACATTTTCTAAAACTGTGAACTCGCCAGCTTTGTCTGATAAACATGTTACATGCTCGCAGGTCGTTAGGTATCTTGGAATTGGGAAGCTTGCTATCTGGGAGTGCTGGAGTGGTCATGGATCGGGGCTCTTGGATTAAATTACATTTGATACATTGGTTTATGCGTTATTATGAAATAATTGCTAAACAACTTATTACATGCTTCCGCTACACAATTTTTGAGAATTAATATTATGTTGACAACTTATTCTGGTAAATTAATGACATGATCTATTTAAATATTTATCATTGGTTCAATGTGATTGGTGGCTCGAACTCTGATGCATAACACGCCTCGCGGGGTTTCCGTAGGTGAAATTTTGGGGGTGTTACAGTTGGTATCAGAGCCACTGGTTATAGTGAACTAGGTTTTAAAACGTTTTATAAAACCAGACTATAATCGAACAACTTCGAAAATCGATCATGACACTCAACTCCAGATTGCAAGGTTCGTTTCTCTCTCACTTTATACATTACTTGTTTAACAGTCACACACTCACAATGTATATGAACTGAAACAACTAGCACCATAGTGACTTGATAGCGTGACCCCACACATCAACTCATGCGAGCCATAGACCTAAGATATCATCTGTTGTGTTGTTTGAACGGGGGAAAACTTTGAGCGCGAGCTAAGAAGCACTGAGATAAGCATGCAAATTGCCTTATTATTATGGGTGCACACTTAATAATAACGCGGGGTGCATGCAAGTCCCAGTGAGACTTATCGAGCGTGAGGAGGGTTCTGCCCTACTATGTGTGAACTTGGTAGTACGTAAATATCAGTATGATACTTGACTCTCATCTCGTTTCGACTTCTAAATCGGTTTATTCCCAACTATAGAAACATGAGCGAACGAGGACATGGACGTGGCCACATCACCATGACTCAGGCTGAGTTGACTGACCTAATCAACACCCGCGTGGATGAGGCTTTAGCAGCCTATCAAGCTGGTACGGAATGTACCGAGCATCCTTACCCCCATATAGTGTACACGGCTTTTCACTTCTACGATGCGAGTCCCAGCGAGGCTTAACAAGTGAAAAAGGGGTTCCGCACTGTTATTTGACTAATGTGGCACACAACAGCCTATAGGAGGCATAGCAGTGGGTGACTTTTACATGAACACAAACTTTTTGAAACACGAACTCTTCACTTCCCACCGAACTTTTACGAATCTCGAGGCCAACAAACATTACCGGAACACTCATCAGAACGCCTAGCAAACTGGGTAGGATGTTAGGTGCTTGTACGAACGTCCCTGAGTTGGATGTGGTAGCGTCAAATGAATGGTTATTACCTTCCTCACTTATCTTCATTTGTTTGGACCCAACACACTAACGCCCTGAACCTCGAAGTGCGATCACTTTTGCAACACTCTTGAAACACACTGGGAATAATTCGAATCACTTGCTGGAATGGTGGACAAAAGGATGAGTGTGGTAACCTACCGACTTTAGTATTTGGACGACCCCGATTACCAGCAACGGACACCAGCGAACTGACTTCAAACTAAAACTTAACTCTGGTCAGCGACTCGTGGGAGTCAACTGTTACAAACCAGTCTGAACTTTAGCAATGACAACCGATTTTAGTGTGGGATGTGTAAATTCCAACGCAACGGGTAGCACCTTGGAACTTGGCACGAAGTGCGAAGAGTGGTACATTGTGGTGAAAGAACGTGGCGTCCGGCTCCAAACACCAACATTGGAGCAACAGTATTCGTGACACCCAGGTACTTGTAATAGTAGCCTACTGTATGGGAATGAAGGTGCTTTCGGCATGTATTGGACGTTGATAATTCAAAACGACCACAACCACGAGAGCAATGGCAAAACGGGAGGAGTCCGCGTGACTGTAACAATTGCACCGGCAGGGGTGCTCACGGAAAGGAAGTTGGGATTGATGTGGGCAACGGTAGGACAATAACAACATGGTGGTTTGGTTGGGTAGTAAATCGCTTCTCCCTAATTCTGTTTAACCCTGATGATTCGCAAAACCAAACATGTTATGGAACTGGTTGATGGCAAGTCAACTGCGACCGCACATGTTAGTAGGACACAAACTCGACCTTACGGGAGACAGGCGTTCGACACCGGTCTCACTTTTACTATCCTCGGTGGTTACGATGCAGTAGTCAGTGATGGCTCATTAACTAGATAAATCGCTCAGACGCACTCTGTGGGAAGAAATTTAGCGTCACTTTATGCTCTAAAGTGCCAGAGTAGTGAAAAGATTAGCATCATGTCAGTAATGACGGCCTCGAAGGCGTCTATGAAAGGGGTGATTCCGCTGTAATGGCAACTAACTCTAATAATCAGACTAAGTACGGTAGGATCGAGGATCTATCAATTGGTGTGACTCATCTCAATGTGCAACTCGAAGAACTTTCAGACCTACTACCATAGCTATTAGTCGGAAACTCGGTGATCTCACGATTAGAGGGAGCTCCGAATACTTGTACCATTACCGTCCTGCATCAGGAGGGTCGCAAGAACTGTATAAGCTATTACGAGAACTGTTAGACAAGAGCGTTATCAGACCTAGTTTTCGCTTCGGAAAGCCCCAGTTACGTACGGGAGAATAAGTCTTTTTAGTGTGTGTACTGATCATCGAGAACTCATCAAGACGACAATTGAGAACCGT
Organism: Helianthus annuus; assembly: GCF_002127325.2. Classification (NCBI taxonomy): domain Eukaryota; kingdom Viridiplantae; phylum Streptophyta; class Magnoliopsida; order Asterales; family Asteraceae; genus Helianthus; species Helianthus annuus. The sequence continues at coordinate 86,372,059 of NC_035437.2, read as the reverse complement.
TTGCTTTGGCCGTGTATTGACAACCCGTCGACTAGTTGCAGGGGACAAGCCTTTAGCAAATGGAAGTCCAGGGGAAAAGGTCATTAAAGCGGCTCAACCACGTACCGTGTGAAGTCTGGGTGAATGTAACATCTAGACTTGAGGTATGTATTTGATCATGTAAACAACGAAGTGGGAATACGTGTGGATCGTGCTAGGATTCATCTAGTTAGGAACTGATTTGGCACCCAAGACCCCTTCGAGGGTACAACCATTTCTTGGTTTCAGTGTATGCTGTTGTAGGTTCATCACATGACTTGCAAATACCGCAAAGCTTAACTTCCTTAAGCGCAGCAGAGTGTTGTATTCGTGAGGGACAGAACAGGAGAACGTCTTTTCACCTTTCTAATTCCGACGCTTCAACGTACTCAGAATCGTCTTTGCCCGAGGGTGCAAGTGATCTAATGGTATACCACGATTGTTCGGATCAGAGTTACAGTTACACGCCAATGCGATACGAGGACGTGACGGTTTACGTAATGGAGTTACAAAGAAGAACAGCACGACACACAACCGGTGGTAGGAATCGTGGTCTCTGGATTCACTTGGAGGCATTACTTGGGCGGTACCGAACGCGTTACTTAGACCGATCACAAGGGCCTCCCGTGTACCCTGGCTACGAAAGAAGCTTTATCAGTTGATGAATGGAACACTTGGATGATTACGACCGTGAGACCTGAACGTGCATGACCTTGTAGTTCGCTATCCACCCTAACCCACCTGACCAGACTCACCCTGTTCGAAGTGAAGACCTGATGGAGGAGAATTCACAAGCTGGGTTCATGCAAGCCACGGAGAAGCAACTGTTGGCAAGACGGGCGATATTCGTTAGCTCATGGAACAAATGTGGATCCCACTATACAGCAACTGTATGGAACTCATACTGAGCAAGGCACACCGACTCCGACGTTTCAGTAGTCTGGACTTGATAGCAGATGTTAGGATTTTAAGCCTCGTATGAATGACCGGGCAGGAAGGCCCCCATAGCACTACACACGAACGATGTTGGACATGTGCGAAAGTTAGAGTGGAACACCGGAAACCTACTTGTTGGGGAAGTAACCAGAAACACCCATGTGGAAACAAGAACAGACACCATGAAATTGTCATTGGTTTACTTAAAACTCAGAACGGAACCGATATCACCTGGTGATCGTTGATTATCTCACGTAACCAGCACACTCTCTTGCAATCAAGAAAACTAGCGGGCCTTCACAAGCTGTGGATGTTCTTCTGAGAGAGGCGGTTTTAGGAACGAGGTGCCAACTCCTGTTACTACTGATTTTGGAGCTATACCTGATTTATGACAGGCGATACACGATACCCTCGGCTTACGTCTAGGCATGGACATTCCGTATCACAGTAGGGCAAACGATCAGAGTAAACGAACCATCCTTGCACTCGAGGACATGCTGTGAGCATGTGTATGGTTAACTTTAGTAGAACTGAAAGGACGCTTAACTTTGGGTGAGTTCTACAGCAGCTGTCACCATATTAGTATGCATACAACCCTGTCTGAGGCATCGCATGGACAGTAACGCTAACCTTCTTGTTGGAATGAGGTGGGTGACAACCTAATCACACATCCAGGACTCGTACTCGAAACCTCCCAGAAGATTGTTCAAATCAGAAACCGTGTGGCGGCAACATGTGATCGCCAGAAAAACTACTCCGACAAGCGTAGGAAACCCTTAGAATTTGTTGTGGGCGATTGTGTTCTAGTGAAAGTTTCACCCTGGAAGAGTGTGGTTCATTTTGGGAGGCGCGACAAGCTCAATCCGCGTTAGGTTGGGCCGTTCAAGATTCTGGGAAGAATCGGTCACGTGGCCTACAAACTCGAGTCACCCGACGAATTGGGTATCGTACACAATGCCACTTATGCCTCGAATCTAAGGCAATGTTTGGCCGACGAAACGCCTGTAATACCCTTAGCAGAGTCTGAAGTGAATGACAAGTACCAGTTGTGGGGGAATCTACTGAAATCATGGACCAGGGCGTCCAAAATCGTCAGCATAGTCGAATTCTAATCGTGAGAGTTCGTCGGAACTCGAGACGTGGACTGGAGTTCACGTAGAAACACAAGGATCGAATGAAGCTCTAGCATCCGCAATTGTTCAAACGATTGAATGACTGAAGAATTTCGGGACGAAATTCCCTTTCAAGTTGGGGATGATGTGATACCCGTGGGAAATTCACAGTCATCCTGAGTCAACACCTTGGTGTTTTGGAACGTTTATCAAATTTCGGGACGAAATTTCTTTCAAGTTGGGGATGATGTGACAACCCGAACTTTCAACATTAGTGGCGTCTAATTTTGTGATAATAGTACGTTAAGTCTATTAGATACGCTCGTAATCTTAGTAAATGTTAAACGTAAAACATGATTGTATATCCTGTGTGTTTAAGAGTTTAGTGGGCCGCGCGTAATAGTGGGTTACACATATACATCACAGTCACCTTTGACTGATCTCGGCCCACATGAGTTCGGCCCAAAGCCTCCGATAAAGCCCACCCCCACATAACAACAGTTAGTATAATGTGTGAATGATTAGCAGCGATTAGGGATTCAATTTGCATCTTCATGCAAAATACAAAATAAAATCACAAACCCTACCCCCCACATTACAACAGTTCAGTCGCACGCCCCTAAATCTCCTCTACCTCTGATCGCCGGAGTATCTTCTGACCAATAACCGGTTGCCGACAACAACACGTCATCAGCGGAAGACTGACGGAGGTGGTATTTCACGGCGATCGCGACAAGTGTTGATGGAGCCCAACTCCGTCTGTTTGAATATGACGGCACAACGATAAAATGGTGGTGGTGTGTTCCCGATCAGACGAGAGCGGGGAGGACGACTAATAACAGCAGAGAAGTCACCGGCGACGACGGCGGCGGACCGTCGGAGCTCCGAATCGGGCGGTAGTAATGGCAGCCTCATCCCTCTCGTGGTTCTCTTTGTCATCATTCAGTTCGGTTAGTAAACTGTCATTGTTTAGATCTACATGTAAATGACTTGGTGATTGAATACGTGATTGCTATGACTGGATGTGTTTTACATAACGACTGGTATTGAATACATGAATACATGATTGCCATGACTGGTGATTAAATCTATTAGAGTTTTGATAAAACAATATAATAGAGAATGGTTGGATTGAACGTGTAAAGTTACTGGATCAAATAAGCTGGAACATGAATGTATGCATGATATGCTGATCATTAGGTGATGATTAGGATGGTACCAATTCATGGTAAATTATTGGTTCGATTTGCGGCACAGTCCGTTGTGATTAATAATGATAATAACATAAACTATTAGTTGATTCTTGAAAGAAATTATGTAATGGACTCAAAAGGAAAGAATATGATTTAACCATAATAGTTGTCGGTTATGTGTTGGGAATTAAACCCCATGATTTTGACAGTGTCATCGTGACTTGATGTTAATGGCTAGATGTCGATTAAACCTGCATGAATGTTGTGTATTGAAACTGTTGTGAATCAATTGTTGTGATGTTCAAACTGTTGCATCGAGGGGTTGGAGTGGATGTTCAGTCCACACCCTTATGGATAGGCTGCATGAATCTGGGTCACCAGCCGAGCCCATACTCCTGTGTGCATTGGATTACCTACTTGGGCCATATGGTTAATGAAACACACTTCTTCGTTGGGTAAACCGTTGACGCAATTGGTACCATTAGGATTAGAGATGCACACAGTGACTTGTGAACACACACTCATAAACCATATGCCCGTTAGCTATGTAAAGAACAACTGTGGATTGCATGCTTGGTGACATACTGATACGAGCCCACACACTCTCATATGATCACACACTTGCACGATTGGGCTGTAGACTTTTGGGCCGGGTAACATAATGGGCCGCACACGCTGCTGATGTCGTACGCCTTCTCCTAGTAGCACGGTGCCTGGGCCGCGTATGATTACTGGGCCGCATCACATATGGATCGCACGTTTGAAAGTTGATATTCTGGATAACCAGATTGTTACACGTTTGTGAACTGCATGCTTAGTCGAATGAGAACCCAAACTAGTTGATATACGCTATTGTGAAATATGAAATTGTGGTGTGAATATACTTATGGCCCGTATACTTGTTATAACTTGTATGATAACATGTTCTATATTTGTTCTCTACTTGGAAAATGTGCAAAGAGAATACATGATTTTTGTGTATATAAATCTGACTGTCTTTGGTAACCACGGTAGGGTTTGGTTGAACAACTTGGAACAAGTAACCATACATTATATACCGAGCAAACCAAGGTGAGTTCACTACATTCGAGCATGCGTCCCAGTGGTTGGGGACAGTCAGTGGGTATCCCATGGGGGGATAAGTCTTTGGGTAAAAACGGGTATATTGGTTAATATTCTCACCTATCATCTTTTGTAAGTCCCTCATCGGGTATTAGTTAGTAGCGCTACTTAGGTTTGGCACCCTCACCCCGTGCCTGTAGAGGACGGAGGTGAACTAATGACCCAGTCTGGCCCAGTACTAGATAGGAGTACGTGGGAAGGGCAGTCCGTGAGCCGTCCGTGTTTGGAAATGAGATATTAACAATATTACTTGCAGTGGTTATTGAACAGTTTTACACACAACGGGTAATAAACATTTTCTAAAACTGTGAACTCGCCAGCTTTGTCTGATAAACATGTTACATGCTCGCAGGTCGTTAGGTATCTTGGAATTGGGAAGCTTGCTATCTGGGAGTGCTGGAGTGGTCATGGATCGGGGCTCTTGGATTAAATTACATTTGATACATTGGTTTATGCGTTATTATGAAATAATTGCTAAACAACTTATTACATGCTTCCGCTACACAATTTTTGAGAATTAATATTATGTTGACAACTTATTCTGGTAAATTAATGACATGATCTATTTAAATATTTATCATTGGTTCAATGTGATTGGTGGCTCGAACTCTGATGCATAACACGCCTCGCGGGGTTTCCGTAGGTGAAATTTTGGGGGTGTTACAATAAATATCGCTCAAATCGGAGCCCTTAATTGAATTATTCGTATGCCTTAATAAGTATATTACGATTCAATAAGGACAAAGCTGAATTCCTATTAAGATCTTCCTATCTTCATAGTTAGATTCTTATGTTTAAAGTGCCAAATGAAATCCACAGATTGGATTCCTGGTGTGCTTTAAACACCCGTGTCCAAAGATAACAAATTAAAGATCAAGTTAAACAATTATGTGATTATGTGCTTATGTGATTTCTTTATGTCTTGTGTTTTTGTGTGATCCGAATATTCATTATCCAAATCCACATAGAATCTTCCATATCTCATATGAGGGATTCAATAGTAGGATATCCAAAGGTACTATCTTAAATCCTTAATGGACTTCTATGTTGTAGTTAAGTCCCTTAGCTTATGAAGTACTATTCTATAATTGGACCCCCTTGAATGGTTTAGTTGAACAGATTGATTCAAAAATATGGTTAGGAATATCATGTGATGATATAATTGAAAAGATCCCTTAGGTGGTCTATTTAAGAGATCGTATGACGGTTTAGTTAAGAAGATCATGTGTTGATCTAGTTAAAAAGATCGTTCGTTGATCTAGTTAAAAAGATCCTTTGGTGGTCTAGTCAAATTGCTTCATGTTTATTCAATTGAATTTTTCCCATACGCATTATGAAATGACCTGTGCAGACGGTGCAAGGAATTACGTAATTATGGATGCATACATAATTATGGAATTCAGTGCACAGAAACCAAAACAAGTTTTGTCATGTGTTAAAGACCTATAGTGATGAGAATAACGATACGGGAATAATGTAGAAGGGGCATGGTGGATACGCCGCTGGTACTTCCTATATATAAGTGTTCCTTATTACATTGTGAACGTAGCGTTATTTAAGTTACTAGAAGTCCTGGACCTTGACCAATGTCATTTTGTCTTACACTCTCCGCCTCTAATTTCGAGCACACACAAGTTTCCTACGATAAGTCTTCATAAGAAACGTTCTTCTGTCCGTAGTTCGAAACTCCACATTTTGTTACTACAAGGACTTCACTTTGATAGTTGACAATTTCGCTAAGAATCTAAACATGGCCCACAGTTTTACTTAGGGTTCGAGGGATTCATTCGAAAGCGAAACCATCACAGTTGTCTTCACAAGTTTCCTCTAAAATTAAATTTCGGGACGAAATTTCCTAAAGTAGGGGAAACTGTGACACCTGTGTCACTTCAACCATCATACGAACACCAAACCAACGAAATATTGTATTTCATACTTGGAATTTGTATAAATATGTGTATCGTTTTCACATATCAATTCTTGTTCGATTTTGAGCTTTAAATCGCTTTCTGGAAGATTTTACGCGATCTGATGCGTAAATATAATCAGTTTAATGCAAAAAACACTCTAGAAAAATGACATAGGCTTAACATACCTTAAATAACCTTTACATAACTTAGAAATAAGTTTTGGATGGTTTGGTGTGTCGAAATCAAGTTTATTTGCTTACAGGGACTAATTTCGACAAACTATGAAAGTATGCCGATTCGTACTGTAACGAAGATTACGGAACTTGATCATAAGTTAAACATACCCTAAATATCCTTTACATAGCTTAGAAATAGGCTTTGAGGTGTTTGGTGCACAAAAATAAACTTTCTTGATCAATAGGGACTAAAAGTGTCAAAAAGTGCATAAGTTTGCATTTTCGCGCATATCTTACGTTCTGAATACATCCGGGCATCCAAAAATTTATGTAATCATTAAAATATTATGTTTTAGTGATTGGCATGATAAAATTCCATTCGTCGCGTGATTTGGATCGTTTTTCGCGTCCGTTCGTGTTTCGTCGTAATTAACCAAATAACGTGATCGTACGACCAAACGAACCGACATCTGACATATTTATGAGCATGTTTCATGTCCCCTATACTTAGGCATCATTGTAGAGCCTTGAAAATGGCTTAACGGGCCTTAAATGGGTCAAAATGAGGCTTATATGCATGCAGGAACCAAAACTGCAATTAATGAAACTATTTTGCTGAACTAGGATCTCAGGCGGCCCGCGTAAGCTTCCCTTGACTCTTACGCGGCCCGCGTAAAAGTGTCAGACCTGCAAAAACCATTTCCCAGCTGGTTACAGCCTGTTCCAGCTGTTTGTGAGTGTTGCAAATGGTTTTCTAAGCAATCTATGGGCCATTTTAAGTGCCCATGGTATTCCAAAACCATGGGTACACATGTACAGTTGAAATCGAATCACGTTTTACAAGGAACGATCTTAATGGTTGTGTTAAAACTATAAATACCCTTACCCCTCATTTGAATTCTGCACATTTGATCTGATTTGGCTCTCTAAGTTGAGGTATTCACTTCATACCTGAGAGTAATCGGATCAAAACTTCCGTTCTTAGACACGTTGTAAGTATTCTTTCGTTCTTTTACGTTTTTAGCATTAAAAGTCAAACTTTGTTTGACTTTCTACATTGACCAGTTTACGGTCAACACGAAGTTCGTTTGAACTTCGCAACATGAGCGTAATCACGATGGTTATAGTCCCTAGTGACTATACCTACTGATTACCACGTTGTTTAGGTGTAGTGACGAGTCGTAGTTTTGGCCAAAATGCGTATTCTTGCGTATTTTGTAACCAAACTACTTTTAGTTATCAAAACCGTTTGTTTTGATACCAAACCTGTTTTCTAAAATCGTTAAACATGTTTTAACATGTTTAGCTCGTCACTTTAGATTTAGTGCTTATGTAGGGTCGTAAGGTAAGCGATCTAAATAATCGCTTATACTTACAAACCCGACCAGTTTGGTCGATCATTAGGATCCGACCAAACACATTAGGTGACCATAGTTGTATAGGGAATAACCTTTCAAGGTTATACCTTATGGTCACGTCGTTTAAGTAGTTATATGATAGGTAGTTTATATGCCTTAGGAAAATGACCAAAATGCCCTTTTTATGCATAATTGATATTTAAGCATATGTAACCCAAACTTTTGTCACTTAACTGATTATACAACATAATTAAACATGTTTAGGCATATAATACTTGTCATAGGACTAGTTAGGCATTCCGAACGCGTTTTACGCGAACGACGCGTTAAAGTAGCGTGAGCTACCTAAACGGGTCGTAATGGGTCGTAAGCACTTAGGTTAGGTTTCGTTTTAGTATGTAGGCTTTGTTAAACCATATCATATGAGTTCCCATACTCATTTGGTTTACGAGACCTCATCCTATCTGATCTTTCGATTTAGGTCCAGTTTATTTATGTAGTTACCTATATTAGGTGCCGTTTGATTTTCGTGATCCCTCTAGCTTGCTTGGTAGTTGTTCAAGACTTCTAAGCACTCTCAAGTGAGTACATAGTCCCCTCTTTTACTGTTTTCAAATGTTTTGGGGTGAAGCATGTGTACCTATTTGTTATGTTCTTGTTTTCAAAAGTCTAATTGATTATACATATTAGTACTTATCTTTTTACAAACTGAATGATTATTTATGGTTTAAACTCTAATTTTTCTTAAAGATTATAAAATTAATTGTTGGATAGTACTTATTTTTGTTCACCAGACCGGTTGGTAGTATGATATAGCGCTATAGGATTTGACACCCCATTCCTGTTGTCATGGAATGTCAGAAACCCATTTATTTTTATCCAAATAGGGATTGCCTTTGTGGTATTCCTATAGTCTCCAAGGTGTAGTTTGATACACTAGGTTTGGTTGAATTCTTAAATCACATTTTTATGGTATATTTTGATATACTCCCAAAAGTATAGTTTGATATACTCTCATATGTGATAATGTACAAAACCAACATATAATTATAAAACCAAAACATATTTTGATATGTTATTTATAAAACCAAAACATAGTTTGATATGTTATTACTAAAACCAAAACATATTTTAATATGTTATTTATAAAACCAAAACATATTTTGATTTGTTATTATTATAAAACCAAAACATAGTTTGATATGTTATTACTAAAACCAAAACATAGTTTAATATGTTATTTATAAAACCAAAACATATTTTAATATGTTATTAAAAAAACCAAAGTATACTTTTGATATACTACTGAAAATTTATTATTTTACCGACTAAAGTATATATTTAATATACTATTTGTTTAACGATTGGTTTTTGGTTAGTGTTTAGATAACGAGACGGGTGTAATGTGATGAAAACATGGTAGATACGCCGCTGGTACTTCTTATATATAAGTGTTTTCATCACATTACATACCGTGGCGTTATTTAGTACACTTGGGTTAACGATTTTGGAACTAAAATATATTTTAATATATTACTTATTCGACTTTCTTAACCAAAGTATATTTTTATATATACTATAAACCTTTTTATCAAAATATTGTTTTATAAACAATATACCTTATACAAATTCATTTTTATTTAGTTATTTAATTTCCTATGTATTATTCTTTTATATCATCAGATTTCTTATAAATTTTAGTATGATTTATAAAAGAAAACATTTTACAAAGATCATGACTACTTTTGTTAAACATTTTTCTTTAAACTTATAAGCCATGAATCCTAATTATAATAAAGCCTATGTATCTCACAGACATTTTTATGCTGACGTGTAACACCTCGAATTTTTGTGTCCAATGATGTGTTAACACGTGTCATTTGATTACACGTGGCATCTATCATAAATAAAGGACTAATTTTGATAAACCTTGAAAGTATATAAATTCGAGGGTTATAAATGTCAACAAGGGTAAATATACTGTATAGTAACCCTAAATAATGCTTGAACCTTCAAATGAATAAATCATAGATCGTGCGGAAGCGAAACGCGGAAGAAAGTGAGAGATTACGAGCTACAGGGGTTAACTGTGTCAACATGTTTAATATTACCTCTGAGTGACCCTTTAACGTTCCCAAGACTTCGTAACAGTGTTATACGCTCACCAGAATATACTATATAAATTCCGCTAAGTTCCGTCTTAAAACAAGAGAGTTATACTCAGATTCGTATGAGAAGGGTTAAAAGCGTCAATAACAGAAGTTAAGGCTTTCTGAATAAGTAATAAATAAACCGGGGACTTAACAACGCGGGTAAATAACACGAGGCCCCTATCGGTAAATAACCGAAGGCCAAACCGCAAAGTTACCCCTTCAAACCCGAAAGGTCAGGTAAATCATTACGAAAGATTTCGTTATTAATTACCGGATTCTGATAATCATTACAAAAGATTTTAAAAATCTGAAAAACAGGCCTCTCGCGACCCGCGTGAAGGTTAGACTTAAGTCGAGGTGGGCCGCGAGCCACCTCAATTACGCATCTGATTTCTTAAACTCAGGCGACCCGCGTAAAGGTGCATGGGAACTCCCATGCGGGTCGCGTAAAGTGCCCAGATGCAGAAAGTTGTAGTTTCTTGCCTTTTGGAGCTTGTGAACGATCATACACACAATTAATGGAGCATGGGCGCCCCCTACTCGACCCATACACCTTAGGGACACCTGCCCATGATCCATGATCAGTATAGGCCAATGTGGAATGATCTTGAGGTTCATTTTTCACTATAAATAGCAATGTTGAGGTTACAACATTCACACAACTCAAACACTTCCATCTGATCATTCCAAGAGCTCCCTAGCATTCTCTTCTGTTCCATAAGCAAGAACACACTTCTGTAAGTCGTTCACAACCATTTTGGTCATGCATTTCCATAGTTTTAGCCTATAAACACAACCGTCGTAACTAACGGTTGTCATTACAATAACTTGCAAATGGTTCAGTCTTATGACGGATCAAAAGTGGTTATGAGTTGGTATTTATGTGGGTAATAAACCTCTAAAAAGGTTCCCCCTGATCACCACTCTAACTATGTCAAATATCGAGTCAAACGTGCGGTTAAAAAGTCAACAGAAAGCTATTTTAGCGATTTATGCATAATCTGTAATGTATATGTTATGAAACCTGTTTTGACACTTATAAAATATGATATTTAGTATATAAACTTGTTTGCGCTCGTTTGAATCAACCATTTGCTATATTGAACCGGTTCGGAACCGAATGTCGCAAAAGTTTGACTTTTGCTTTGACTTCAGTTCTGACCCGTTTTAGTGAGGTATAAATATACCTTAGGACTCTCTTAGGACCAGGTCACATGTTGGTATAAACCTCTGTGATCGGTTCACGAGTTATCCGAGTCTTTTGCGCATTTCCGTCATTCGCCTAAAAGTTGACCGTAACGGCCTTTTGAAATAAAAACGAGTATTTCGGACATGTGAACGGACCAGAACCTTGCTTATTAAATTATAAGCATGTCCTTAAAGTTTCACGTCAATCCGAGGTCTAGAATGAGAGTTATGCTAAATGGCGCATTTAAAGTAAACTTTGTTAATTAACGGCGCAATTAGCATAACACCTATCTAAGCCAAGATTTCGTCACCAAAACTTTTACCCACTGTATTAAAATAATATTTTGGGAATTTTAAAGATTTTTAATAATTTTTACCTCGCTCATAACCTGCGGTTATGGCTACGGTTCGGTAAATACCGAATATGCCCTTTTCGGCCAAAACATGAGTTCTACAAGGTCTTTTGACCCGATTTCAGTTGCTACTGATTTTAAATAATAAATAAAGTATTTTAAGCTTTATAAGCTGTTCGGGAAACTCAGATTTCCTGTAGAACTCGAAAAGCCCTTTTAAAGTCTTTAAAATGACCGAAAAGCCCCTACGAGGCATAATACTAACTTAAACTCGTTACGGGCATCACGGAAGGTATCCTACTGATACCACAACCCATTTAAGGCATATTGACTTAGGAAATAAGCGTACGACTCTCATGGTTAACCGTTTCGCCTATTGCGCCTACGGTTCGGCTTATGAAACTAGTTTTCATAAATTAGCCGATACGGGTCAAGTTATATTATTTGGACCCCAAAATCCAGAGTGTGAACCATAAACCCACATAAAACAAGTCTCTGAACTTGTTGGGTCAGAATCACGCTCCATTCTCGGTTTTCGCCTTTTCGCGCGATTAAACCATATCTATATATATATCGGAACCAACCGGTCTAGGCTACGGCCATTATAACGACTCGTTAGGATTCTAAGAGGTTAATTAAAACCTTCGTTCCAGATTAGGAGCCCCAGTAAAAGCTATCGGTGATTTAATCCAAATTAAGGAAATATACTTGCAAAGGTAAATACTTTAACTTATTTCCCCTATATGGGCTTGGGTTACGGTATATTAATACCGCTTGATTGAGCATTATATTCATCCATCGCTTAGGTGGTTAATTAAATAATATGATCGGCTCATTTAAACAGTTTTGTTGCTTATAAGCCTTTGGGGGGTTTAATGACCGTTGTCCCGGATATCCTTGGCATCATTTTACGAAATGGCCACGACCATCGACATCCCGGTGTAGGCGTACACCCGGTATAAAGTGTCGACATTAAATTAAAAGACGTAGCCGTTGGTTTTTATACTACGGTTTTACGCAAACGTGGTGTGTCTATAAATCTTTAACCCGGCACGACCCGGGCTACTGAACGCATAAAAGAACATGTAAAACGTTCACAAGATTTTATTATAATTTTCCCAAGTTATAAAAGAGTTTGTGCCTTGTGCATTCAAATCAATTTTAATAAACATTTTCAAATGTGTCAGTTGAATGTATTTACCAGTGTAAACTGACGTATTTTCCCCAAAAAGATTAAGTGCAGGTACTAGACGAAATTGGCTGGTATTAGCTGCCTAAGCATCACGTATAGTCTCGCAAACTCGATGTCGTATCTGAATGAACAATATTTATTTATTTTGATCCGCTGTGGATATATTCAACTTCTGTAATACATTTGATATTACAACCAGAGGTTGAAGTTTATATATTTATCTTAAGCTTCCGCTGTGCATTATATAATTGTGTGGTTTGACTATATTGTTGCCAACATCGTCACGATAATCCCCCACCGGGCCCACCGGTGAGACACGTGGAAAATCGGGGTGTGACAGGTTGGTATCAGAGCCAACATTGAGTGAATTAAACACTATCCTATTGTGTTTAATCTCAATGACACAATTGCACATACTTGAGTCTAGACAATAACTTAGGACAAATTCGAATTGTTATTCCAATTTTGTCTTTTTCTTTTATTATTGGAATTTTAAAGTTTTATAAAGCAGGAAAATGCCACCTGTTATATTCCGAGGAAGAGGAAGGGGAAGAAGAGGCAGAGGAGAAGTCGTGACACATCACGATAGTGAAGCTGGACCATCTGGTACAAGACATCCTTCGATGACACGGAGCGAAGAGCCACAACGACGAAGAGATCTTTACGAACCTGCGAGACATTCCACTTCGCACAGCTCTACGCCATCCTACCGGCACTCCTTTGGACCGAATTCAGAAAATGATCCCAACAACCCACAACCTTCCTTCATACCTCTACAACGTTCGGTATCGCACCGAAATTACGACGACCCTACTCCCTACTACATAGGTCAGTTTAATCCGGCTGACTACATACAGGAACCTTCAGGTTTTGTTCCACTAGGGCCACAAGATCATTTCTCCGAAGACCATATGGATGAAGATACTGATCCAACTGAACCTGCGCGTGGTACGCCCACGCATCCGATAGAAGTCTCTGATGGGTCATCCTTCCATGGCACGCCCTATCAAGGACCAGACAGTTTCCAAGCGTTGTTTGACCGACATGAGTGGTACTACACGCCACCTCAACAGACATCTCAACAACCGCGACATCCACAGGATCCCTCTGAGGATTCACGCTTTGAGGCAGTTACGCCACCACCTCCGCCACCGGCGCAACCAGTAATACCTGATCCGCCAAGGCGTAGGAGGACAAATGCTCGTATGTCTACACGAGGAGGAGGGGGTATTCACTTCAGCACTCCTCGACATTCTAGTAGTAGCCACTATCCGCCGCTACAAGAAGAAGGACCTTCAAGTCCTATACAGGAGGCGAACTCCGCACCAGCTGCACGAAATTCGCCACCATTTGGGTATGACCAACCCATACCTGCTTACACGGGTCCAACGGCTTACAACCCGTTCGAACCGTCACAAGCACAATACAACTATGGCTATGAGCGCGACCCATATGTGGTGTCGGCAAGATATAATGCGCGCTACCCTGACGGAGCACATGGAAACATGGGACCACCGGACTACTCAGCTCAAGGGTATCCAATACCTCCCAGACCTCCAGTTCTGCATCAAGCGCCACAACCACGTTTCTCTCCTCCTGAACAGGAAGAAATACTCCATCGACTAGATCGTGTGGAGAGAGAGTTCGAGGAAGAGAAGAAAAGCCACCGAGGATTTCTCAAGGGCTTGGAAAACCTACTAAAGGGCAAAAAGAAGAAACGTGACCATTAGCCCTTAATAGTTGTACGAATGCAATTTCTACTTTAAAATAAGTCCCTGTGTGGACAACTTATCGTATTTCAGTCCCTACGTGGACTTATCTTTAGTCCTTGCATGGACATCTATCTTGTATTAGTCCCTGCGTGGACTTGTCACTTATTTTTAAACCTCTATGGAGGTATGTACTATTTGAAAGACCCGTTTAGGGCAATATGTAATTGTATTTGAGATTTTTGGAATGTATGTTATGAGTTTTGTTTTAATATGTATAAAATAAATCAAAACCATTCCTTTTATATTGATCTGCCTAGATAAAGAATCTTAAAAGGTGAAACCTAGCTTGGTGTCTTTTAAGATCCAGTCAAGATGGTACGACCTAATTGAAAAGATTCTGATTCCCTGTTAACCTCTGTACGCATGTTAACAATCATGGCAGATGTGATTCGTTAAAATCACGCACGTCATTCTTATACAATAATCCTTTAAGGATTTCAAACCCCACTAAATGATTTATAAATCATGGGTTAAATCACCAATGAAGGTGATCAATATTATTAAATACATCCATTAGTGATGTAGTGCCTACGGGCCAGTATTATTAAAACATCCATTAGTGATGTAGTGCCTACGGGCCAGTATTATTAAAACATCCATTAGTGATGTAGTGCCTACGGGCCAGTATTATAAAAACATCCATTAGTGATGTAGTGCCTACGGGCCAACCATATTAAAACATCCATTAGAGATGTAGTGCCTACGGGCCAACCTTATAAAAACATCCATTAGTGATGTAGTGCCTACGGGCCAACCTTATTAAAAACATCCATTTGAGATGTAGTGCCTACGGGCCAACCATATTAAAACATCCATTAGAGGTGTAGTGCCTATGGGCCGTAATAATTGTCTTATAACGACAAAAGGCAGTGGTGGTCTATGACTCCCTGTCAGAAAGAGATAAAAGAACTACGGTTCAAATCTCTATGCCTTTGATTCTCTGAAATCTCGGCTAATATTATAAAACATCATCATGATTAGGCTTTATGCCGCCAATACTATTTATATAGCTGAAATAGGATATATTCAAATCCTAATATTTAATGAAATAATAAGTTAACCAAATATGGTCTCTGTACCATGGTTGACAAATTGTCATAAAAGACAATTATATAATAATCGCCTAAATAAAATTTTGTTATCTTCTGTAACAGATTCAAGTTACAATGGCGGATCCCAATGGAGAGAACAGCCACACAAATGAAGATGACTATGACAATACGCCAGTGCATCTGACAGGCGCACAACTGAAGGCTCTGATTGACAATGCTGTTCAGGCAGCTATTGATCGTCAATATACTGAGTCCCAAGGCAGAACCGTGTCAAAACCACCCTCTAAACCAAAGACACACTCCAAACCACCCTCTGAACCCAAGAAAGATGACGACAAACACTCGTCCACTGAGCACAGCGTTCATCGCGATAGAGAATATACTGATGCATCCAGTGCTAAGGGTTGCACCTACAAATACTTTGTATCATGTAAGCCCCGGGAATTTACAGGGGAGAAAGGTGCTGTTGATTGCATCACCTGGCTAGACGAGATGGACACTATTGTGGACATCAGCGGGTGTGCAGCGAGGGATGTGGTGAAGTATGTGTCCCAGTCTTTTAAGGGCGAGGCCCTGGCGTGGTAGAGGGCGTTGGTGCAGGCATCTGGTAAGTCTGCTTTGTACAAGATGACATGGGAGGAATTTATTGCTCTCATTAAAGAAAACTACTGCCCTCAGCACGAGGTTGAGAAAATAGAGGCTGATTTTGTCTCACTGGTGATGACGAACCTGGACTGCCAGGCGTATTTGACGAGTTTCAATACCATGTCTCGTCTAGTTCCATACCTGGTGACACCAGAACCCAGAAGAATCGCCCGTTTCATTGGGGGATTAGAGCCTGCAATAAAGGCTAGCGTAAAGGCTTCTCGGCCGACGACCTTCAGGTCAGTTACTGACCTCTCCTTGTCTCTAACTTTAGACGCTGTCCGTCTGAGGACACTAAGGAACAAGGAGGCTGAGAAGATAAAACGTGAGGATGATACCTCACGAAGATCAGGGAAGAAGCACCGTGGAAGCGGTGAAGGCAAAAGAGGGTCGGAGGCAAAGAAGGATGGGCAAACTGGTGAAAGGCCCAGCTGCAAGATCTGCAAGAAACCCCACTCTGGGAAATGCAGATTTGCATCAAACTCACAGTCACAATCAAAGACTCCTTCCTGTGGACTATGCAAGTCCAAGGATCATAAGACTGTGGAGTGCAAGAAAATCAAGGATGCAACCTGCTATGGTTGTAATGAAAAGGGGCATATCAAGAGTAACTGCCCAAAGTATGCCAAGAAGGCGGAAGAGACGAAGAAGTCGAATGCGAGAGTTTTTCGCATGGATGCAAAGGAAGCGGTCCAGAACGACAACGTGCTTACAGGTACTTTTCTCGTAAATAATATATTTGCAAGAGTACTATTCGATTCTGGCGCTGATAAATCATTTGTAGACCAGAAATTTTGCCAACTACTAAATATGCCTATCAAAACCCTCGATGCGAAATACGAGGTAGAGTTAGCAGACGGTACGATAGAAACCGTCTCCACTATTCTAGAAGGATGCGAAATGTCCATTAGGAACCATTCTTTTCCTTTATCTCTACTTCCTTTCAAATTAGCGGGTTTTGACATTGTGCTAGGCATGGACTGGTTATCCCGTAATCAGGCCCAAATCATTTGCGGCAAGAGGCAGATAGTTTTAAAGACTCCGAGTGGTGAATCGCTTACCATTCGAGGAGATACGCAGTATGGGTTACCCGAGGACGTATCTATGCTCAAAGCTTCAAGGTGTTTGAACAGAGGCTGTGTAATTTACATGGCTCAGGTGATAATTGAAGAACCTAAGCCGAAGATAGAGGATCTTCCTGTCATTTCTGAATACCCCGAGGTTTTTCCTGAAGAACTACCTGGTTTACCACCAGATAGACAAGTGGAGTTCAGAATAGACATCATTCCTGGAGCAGCTCCGATAGCAAGAGCACCTTACAGGCTAGCTCCAACGGAAATGAAAGAACTGAGGACCCAGTTGGATGAACTGCTGGCGAAAGGTTTTATCAGACCTAGTTCATCTCCCTGGGGAGCTCCTGTCCTATTTGTAAAGAAGAAGGACGGATCGATGCGGTTGTGCATCGACTATAGAGAACTGAATAAAGTTACCATAAAGAATAGATATCCTTTACCAAGGATCGATGATCTATTCGATCAGCTGCAAGGAGCAAGCTACTTCTCCAAGATCGACTTAAGGTCGGGTTATCATCAGCTAAGGGTCAGAGATGAAGATGTACATAAGACAGCATTTAGGACTCGCTATGGTCATTACGAGTTCCTAGTGATGCCTTTTGGGCTCACAAATGCACCGGCTGCGTTCATGGATCTCATGAATCGCGTTTGCAAGCCGTACTTGGACAAATTCGTCATAGTCTTCATCGACGATATCCTTATCTATTCCAAGAACCAAGCAGACCACGAGAAGCACCTCCGTTGCATTCTCGAATTACTACAGCGTGAGAAACTCTACGCCAAATTCTCGAAATGTGAATTCTGGCTACGAGAGGTTCGGTTTTTAGGACACGTTGTGAGTGAGCGTGGTATTCAAGTAGATCCCGCTAAGGTAGAGGCAGTTATGAACTAGCAAGAGCCAAAGACGCCTACCGAAATCCGTAGTTTCCTGGGGTTAGCAGGATACTACCGGAGATTTATTGAAAATTTTTCGAGGATTGCTGCGCCCTTGACTTCCTTGACCAAGAAGAAAGAAAAGTACATTTGGGGCCCAAAGCAGCAAGAGTCCTTTGAAATACTGAAGCAGAAGCTAAGCAACGCACCTGTGCTGACATTACCAGAAGGTACAGATGAATTCGTAGTTTACTGCGATGCATCACACACGGGCATGGGGTGTGTGCTTATGCAGAAGGGCAAGGTGATTGCCTATGCTTCAAGGCAATTAAAGGTGCACGAAAAGAATTACACCACCCATGATTTGGAGTTGGGTGCCGTTGTATTTGCACTTAAGTTGTGGAGGCACTACCTTTATGGCATTAAATTTGTGATTTATTCTGATCACAAAAGCCTCCAGCACCTGTTCAACCAGAAAGAGTTGAACATGAGGCAACGCCGTTGGATGGAGACCCTGAATGACTATGATTGCGAGATCAGGTACCATCCCGGCAAGGCGAATGTGGTCGCCGATGCCTTGAGCAGAAAGGAAAGGGTAAAACCCATTCGAATCAATGCCAAGAGCATTGAAGTCAAGAACAATCTAATTGAAAGGATATTAGCTGCACAGCGAGAGGCTGTGTTGGAAGCTAACTATCCAAATGAAAAGCTAGGAGTAACTGAGGAGCAGTTGACTCTTAGCAAGGATGGAATCTTGAGGCTGAACGGACGTATATGGGTTCCGATTTATGGAGGACTACGAGATGTTATTCTCCAGGAAGCCCATAGTTCCAAATACTCAGTCCATCCTGGTGCTGACAAAATGTACCAAGACCTAAAGGCAAATTATTGGTGGATAGGCTTGAAAAAGTCTGTAGCCGCCCATGTAGCAAAGTGCTTGACTTGTGCTCAAGTCAAAGCCGAGCACCAAAAGCCGTCTGGCTTGCTACAACAGCCTGAACTTCCCGAGTGGAAGTGGGAATGTGTAACCATGGACTTCATAACCAAGTTACCCAAAACCAGGAAAGGAAACGATACAATATGGGTCATAGTCGATAGGCTGACCAAATCAGCTCATTTTCTACCCATCAAGGAGACGTATAGCTCCGATATGTTAGCCCAACTTTATGTTGATAAGATTGTAGCCTTACACGGCATACCTGTGTCTATTATCTCCGACAGGGATACTAGATACACGTCTCACTTCTGGAAAAGTTTCCAGCAATCCTTGGGCACGCGTTTGAACTTTCGTACGGCTTACCATCCACAGACGGACGGTCAGAGTGAGCGTACTATCCAAACGCTAGAAGACATGCTTCGTGCATGTGCGATCGATTTAGGTGGTAACTGGGATAAGAACCTACCCCTGATCGAATTCTCCTACAATAATAACTACCACACCAGCATAAAGGTTGCGCCTTTCGAGGCATTATACGGTAGGAAATGTAGATCGCCTGTTTGTTGGGCGGAAGTAGGAGAGGTCCAATTATCAGGACCAGAGATTGTTTTCCAGACAACGGACAAGATTGTCCAGATCCGGGAACGTCTCAAGGCTGCCCGCGATAGGCAGAAAAGCTACGCTGATCCAAAACGTAAGGATCTTCACTTCGAAGTAGGTGAAAAAGTGTTGCTTAAGGTATCACCCTGGAAGGGGGTGATGCGTTTCGGCAAGAAAGGCAAACTAAGTCCGAGATACATAGGACCTTTTGAGGTCATTGAACGGGTCGGATCAGTTGCCTATAAGGTGAACTTGCCTGAAGAGCTCAATGGAATTCACAATGTGTTCCACATCTGCAATCTCAAAAAGTGCTTCGCCGATGAATCATTGGTGATTCCACACACAGATGTGCATATAGATGAGAGCTTAAAATTTATAGAAAAACCTTTGTCGATTGAAGATCGACAGGTGAAGAAGCTTCGCAGAAAGCACGTACCGATTGTAAAAGTCAAATGGGATGCTCGTAGAGGTCCTGAATATACGTGGGAAGTCGAAGCTACAATGAAAGAAAAGTACCCCTATTTATTTGAGTAAATCTCGGGTCGAGATTTATTTTAACGGGTGAGGATGTAACACCTCGAATTTTTGTGTCCAATGATGTGTTAACACGTGTCATTTGATTACACGTGGCATCTATCATAAATAAAGGACTAATTTTGATAAACCTTGAAAGTATATAAATTCGAGGGTTATAAATGTCAACAAGGGTAAATATACTGTATAGTAACCCTAAATAATGCTTGAACCTTCAAATGAATAAATCATAGATCGTGCGGAAGCGAAACGCGGAAGAAAGTGAGAGATTACGAGCTACAGGGGTTAACTGTGTCAACATGTTTAATATTACCTCTGAGTGACCCTTTAACGTTACCAAGACTTCGTAACAGTGTTATACGCTCACCAGAATATACTATATAAATTCCGCTAAGTTCCGTCTTAAAACAAGAGAGTTATACTCAGATTCGTATGAGAAGGGTTAAAAGCGTCAATAACAGAAGTTAAGGCTTTCTGAATAAGTAATAAATAAACCGGGGACTTAACAACGCGGGTAAATAACACGAGGCCCCTATCGGTAAATAACCGAGGGCCAAACCGCAAAGTTACCCCTTCAAACCCGAAAGGTCAGGTAAATCATTACGAAAGATTTCGTTATTAATTACCGGATTCTGATAATCATTACAAAAGATTTTAAAAATCTGAAAAACAGGCCTCTCGCGACCCGCGTGAAGGTTAGACTTAAATCGAGGCGGGCCGCGAGCCACCTCAATTACGCATCTGATTTCTTAAACTCAGGCGACCCGCGTAAAGGTGCATGGGAACTCCCATGCGGGTCGCGTAAAGTGCCCAGATGCAGAAAGTTGTAGGTTCTTGCCTTTTGGAGCTTGTGAACGATCATACACACAATTAATGGAGCATGGGCGCCCCCTACTCGACCCATACACCTTAGGGACACCTGCCCATGATCCATGATCAGTATAGGCCAATGTGGAATGATCTTGAGGTTCATTTTTCACTATAAATAGCAATGTTGAGGTTACAACATTCACACAACTCAAACACTTCCATCTGATCATTCCAAGAGCTCCCTAGCATTCTCTTCTGTTCCATAAGCAAGAACACACTTCTGTAAGTCGTTCACAACCATTTTGGTCATACATTTCCATAGTTTTAGCCTATAAACACAACCGTCGTAACTAACGGTTGTCATTACAATAACTTGCAAATGGTTCAGTCTTATGACGGATCAAAAGTGGTTATGAGTTGGTATTTATGTGGGTAATAAACCTCTAAAAAGGTTCCCCCTGATCACCACTCTAACTATGTCAAATATCGAGTCAAACGTGCGGTTAAAAAGTCAACAGAAAGCTATTTTAGCGATTTATGCATAATCTGTAATGTATATGTTATGAAACCTGTTTTGACACTTATAAAATATGATATTTAGTATATAAACTTGTTTGCGCTCGTTTGAATCAACCATTTGCTATATTGAACCGGTTCGGAACCGAATGTCGCAAAAGTTTGACTTTTGCTTTGACTTCAGTTCTGACCCGTTTTAGTGAGGTATAAATATACCTTAGGACTCTCTTAGGACCAGGTCACATGTTGGTATAAACCTCTGTGATCGGTTCACGAGTTATCCGAGTCTTTTGCGCATTTCCGTCATTCGCCTAAAAGTTGACCGTAACGGCCTTTTGAAATAAAAACGAGTATTTCGGACATGTGAACAGACCAGAACCTTGCTTATTAAATTATAAGCATGTCCTTAAAGTTTCACGTCAATCCGAGGTCTAGAATGAGAGTTATGCTAAATGGCGCATTTAAAGTAAACTTTGTTAATTAACGGCGCAATTAGCATAACACCTATCTAAGCCAAGATTTCGTCACCAAAACTTTTACCCACTGTATTAAAATAATAATTTGGGAATTTTAAAGATTTTTAATAATTTTTACCTCGCTCATAACCTGCGGTTATGGCTACGGTTCGGTAAATACCGAATATGCCCTTTTCGGCCAAAACATGAGTTCTACAAGGTCTTTTGACCCGATTTCAGTTGCTACTGATTTTAAATAATAAATAAAGTATTTTAAGCTTTATAAGCTGTTCGGGAAACTCAGATTTCCTGTAGAACTCGAAAAGCCCTTTTAAAGTCTTTAAAATGACCGAAAAGCCCCTACGAGGCATAATACTAACTTAAACTCGTTACGGGCATCACGGAAGGTATCCTACTGATACCACAACCCATTTAAGGCATATTGACTTAGGAAATAAGCGTACGACTCTCATGGTTAACCGTTTCGCCTATTGCGCGCACGGTTCGACTTATGAAACTAGTTTTCATAAATTAGCCGATACGGGTCAAGTTATATTATTTGGACCCCAAAATCCAGAGTGTGAACCATAAACCCACATAAAACAAGTCTCTGAACTTGTTGGGTCAGAATCACGCTCCATTCTCGGTTTTCGCCTTTTCGCGCGATTAAACCATATCTATATATATATCGGAACCAACCGGTCTAGGCTACGGCCATTATAACGACTCGTTAGGATTCTAAGAGGTTAATTAAAACCTTCGTTCCAGATTAGGAGCCCCAGTAAAAGCTATCGGTGATTTAATCCAAATTAAGGAAATATACTTGCAAAGGTAAATACTTTAACTTATTTCCCCTATATGGGCTTGGGTTACGGTATATTAATACCGCTTGATTGAGCATTATATTCATCCATCGCTTAGGTGGTTAATTAAATAATATGATCGGCTCATTTAAATAGTTTTGTTGCTTATAAGCCTTTGGGGGGTTTAATGACCGTTGTCCCGGATATCCTTGGCATCATTTTACGAAATGGCCACGACCATCGACATCCCGGTTGTCACACCCCCAAAATCCACCCGCGGAGTACCACCGCTTGGGAGCGTGACTGACCAGGATCAAGCCATCAATCATATCAAACATAGCATTTAATAATAAAAGTAATCAATGTAAATCATCATGACATGATTGATGTTTCAAAACCAAACATCGTTTAAATAGCGAAGCATAGTATGTAATCTCAAAATAGTTATAAGTTCAGGTAAAGTTCATGATCCGTATCCCACAACGACCTGCTCCTCCCTGTGCAAGCTCCATAATGTACCTAAGGTCCTGCAAGGCATGCAGCAAATAATCAACAAACTAGTTGAGCGAGTTCACAGTAAGTTCATAGTATAGAGTGCATGTTTAACTAGTGGGGGTTTCCCATACTAGAGTGTACTAAAGGTGGGGGCTTCCCAAACCTTGTGTTCTTATTACTGGTGGGGGCTTCCCACGTTTATCCTTGCTAATGAGGGCTTCTCATTAACGGTACTTACTAGACTACTTCCAACCATGTGTTCTTCTTTACCGAGAACAGGAAAACGTACAGGGTCACGTAGGCTTCACGTGACGTGCCCTTCCCCGAGGACATGGTACGCGTGGGGGCTACGTAGGCTTTACGCAGCGTGGCCTTCCGACCCAGAAGCCAGTAGATGGTATTGGGTTACGTAGGCTTTACGTAACGTGTCCTCCCGACCCGGGAGACAAATGGCAAACATACTGGGTTACGTAGGCTTTACGTAACGTGTCCTGACTAACCTGAGGACGATGGTCTATAGTCTAGAGTATGCGTAAGTACAAGTAATCCTTTTCCAACATATCCAACCCAATTCCCAACCCGGGAATCCCATGCCTTGGCTGTGTGAACTCACCTTGGTTTGCTCGGCAGATACACAAAGAGTATAGTTAAGCTAGTAAATGGTCAACCATGCCCTATCATGGTTATTATACAAGTCAGGTTCGTATAAAGCACGTAGGTTACTAACACGTATTGATTATGGCAATTTACACGTATCCAATAGCAGCCCAAAACAACAGTTAAACAAATGGCCAAGTGTCCGGCCCAAAACAGTTGGGCCTGAAACAGTAAAAGTCCAACAACAGTATGGTCCGTCTCGAGTCGCAACGAGGAGATCCCGAGTCGCAACGGGACTCGTAACGGTGATGTTCTCGAGTCGCAATCGGAGCTGGTCTCGAGTTGTTAAGGTCCGGTTACGAGTCGCAACGGGGCTCGCAACCTTTGGTCTCGACTTGTCATGGACTGGTTACGAGTCGCAACGGGACTCGCAACCTCGGTTTCGACTAATGCTGTTTGTGGTCTCGAGTCGAGACTATGGTTTTCGAGTCGCAATCCCAGCCGTGACAAGCAATTGGTAACAGTTTTCCCTGATTTCATGCAATTCAGTTATACACATTTATGCCATCAATTATCAGTTTCCAAAATTCAAATCACTAACAGTTTCTATCCGGGAACTTTATAG
Source organism: Helianthus annuus (assembly GCF_002127325.2). Taxonomy (NCBI): domain Eukaryota; kingdom Viridiplantae; phylum Streptophyta; class Magnoliopsida; order Asterales; family Asteraceae; genus Helianthus; species Helianthus annuus. The sequence goes on along the minus strand of NC_035437.2, from coordinate 86,347,561 downwards.
ATCAAACAGGGAAAATCAATACTAATCCTTATGAACCCTAACACCAAATATATGAACAATTTAACAATCATGAAACCGTTTTATAAACATCAATCAATCATATGAACAATCCGAATTTCTGGACACAAGCATCTAATAATCAACTATCTCATAACAATTAAACTAACAGAACATGATATCCGGGTTAGCATCTATTCGGTTTCACATTTACCATACCATTCGATACCTATGAAACTATAACCGGTTAACAAGCATTCGGTTAACATCAATCCAGAAACAAATCCGATTTACATGCACATAAGAATCACATATATGCATCATAACATCAAATAGTCAAAGAAAACAATGCTAAACACACTAACCGATATGTAACAATGGTGGAGCCGAGAGCTTGGAAGGATGAGTGCGATCTCCGGTTCCGAGAGAGAGAGAGAGCTTGTGTGTGTGTGTTGCTTTGTGGTTGCAAAGATTGTAAAACTAAAACCCTAAGATGTGTATGTGTATATATACGTAGAGTAGGTGTGGGCCGAAACCCCACATGGGTCTCGAGTCCACCATGTTGACCGAGTGGGTTGTTTTTGTAATGATTTACTAATCGGCCCAAATAGTAACACATGCAATCACAATAAATCACGTAACATGTAACATTCAATCAATCAATATAATCACGTAATCACACTAGTTCAATGGTTACACGTAATGTACGAGACGGTAAAGTACGAGTTGTCACATTATCCCCAACTAATTAGAAATTTCGTCCCGAAATTTGGTATGCACTAACTGAGGAAGCTAGGTAAACTGTATTGTTTCACTGATTTTCCTGGGGTGTCACATCCTCCCCCCGTTGATCTGGAATTTCGTCCCGAAATTCCGAAGTAGTAGCTTCAGCCTCAGTAGTGGTAGCATTGGTTTCGAATAACTGGGGGTACTTTTCTGTCATCCTGTCTTCGCGTTCCCAGGTGTACTCTGGGCCACGTTTGGAGTTCCAACGAACTCGAACAAGAGGGATTCTCTTGTGTTTGAGGACCTTCACATCCCGGTCCGTGATTTCTACTGGTTCCTCGACGAACTGCAACCGCTCGTCGATAGTGAGTTCCTTAAAAGGAATGATAAGATTTTCATCTGATAGACACTTCTTTAAGTTCGATACATGAAAGACATTGTGAACTGCCCCGAGTTCAGCTGGTAGGTTCAACTTGTATGCTACTTTGCCGATCTTTTCTATGATTTCGAATGGTCCGACGTACCGCGGATTCAGTTTGCCCCGTTTGCCAAAACGTACCACACCCTTCCAGGGTGAGACTTTCAATAAAACCCGGTCCCCGACCTGAAATTCCAAAGGCTTTCTACGCTTGTCCGCGTAGGCTTTCTGACGGTCGCGTGCTGCCGCCATACGTTGTCGTATTTGTGCAATCTTTTCTGTGGCGTCCACTACAATCTCTGGACCCGTGATCTGATTATCCCCCAACTCTGCCCAACAGAGAGGTGACCGGCATTTACGCCCGTACAATGCCTCGAATGGAGCGGCTTGTATGCTGGTGTGATAACTATTGTTGTACGAGAACTCCACCAAAGGGAGGTGCTTTTCCCAGCCGTTGCCGAAATCGATAACGCATGCCCTAAGCATGTCTTCTAGAGTTTGAATCGTTCACTCAGACTGCCCATCCGTCTGAGGATGATATGCTGTGCTCATGTCTAGCCTTGAGCCGAAAGATTTGTGCATCGCTTGCCAAAGCTCTGACGTGAATCGTGCGTCGCGATCCGAAATGATGGACGTGGGCACCCCGTGCCTCGAAACAACTTCTTTAAGATAGACGTCTGCGAGAGTGGAGAACTTATCCGTTTCCTTTATAGGTAGGAAGTGTGCAGACTTAGTGAGTCGATCCACGATCACCCATATCGTATCGTTCCCACGCTGGGATCTAGGTAGGCCTGTAACGAAATCCATGGAAATTTCTTCCCATTTCCACTGTGGTATCTTAGGCTGTTGAAGTAGGCCAGCTGGTTTCTGATATTCAACCTTGACTCTCGCACATGTCAAGCATTTTCCAACGTATGTAGCGATGTGGGCCTTCATGCTAGGCCACCAATAAATAGTGCTGATGTCGTGGTACATTTTATCCGACCCTGGATGTACCGAATAGCGAGACTTGTGTGCTTCGTCCATCACAAGTTCGCGTAGACCGCCATAAAGTGGGACCCAAATACGCCCCGTTACATAGTAGGCGCCGTCTTCCTTCTGTTCCATCTGTTGTCGTGAGCCGCGTAAGGCTTCAGCCTTGACGTTTTCGGGCTTCAGTGCTTCTGTCTGAGCAACTCGTATCTGAGCAGGAAGACTGGACTGAATCGTAAGCTGTAGCGCTCGCACGCGCTTCGGTAAGGTGTCCTTTCGACTGAGGGCATCAGCCACAACATTGGCTTTGCCTGGATGATACTTGATAGCGCATTCGTAATCGTTCAGCAGTTCAACCCATCGTCGTTGACGCATGTTCAAATCCTTCTGCTTAAGAATATGCTCGAGACTCCTGTGATCGGTGTAAATCATGCACCTGGTACCGTACAGGTAGTGTCGCCATATCTTAAGCGCGAAAACGACAGCTCCCAGCTCTAAATTGTGCGTCGTGTAGTTCCGTTCATGAACCTTTAGTTGACGAGAGGCGTAGGCAATAACTTTATCCCGCTGCATCAATACACATCCCAGACCCTGTATTGATGCGTCACAATATACTACAAAGTCATCGGTGCCCTCTGGCAATGAGAGAATAGGTGCGCTGCAAAGCCTATCCTTTAGATACTGAAAAGCAGTTTCCTGCGTGTTGCCCCAACGGTAGGTGACACCCTTCTGTGTCAGTAGTGTAAGCGGCTGAGCAATCTTCGAAAAGTCTCTAATAAACCGTCTGTAGTAACCTGCCAGACCCAAGAATTGGCGTATTTCTGTCGGTGTACGCGGTGCAGGCCAGTTTCTGATCGAATCTACCTTGGATGGATCGACATGGATCCCGTCCTTGTTCACCACATGGCCTAAGAAGTGGACTTCACGAAGCCAGAAGTCGCATTTAGAAAGCTTGGCGTACAACTGTTCCTTCCGAAGGAGTTCCAAAATAAGGCGAAGATGTTGTTCGTGTTCCTCCTGACTCTTGGAGTAAATCAGAATGTCGTCGATGAATACTATGACGAACTTGTCAAGGTAGGGTTTGCATACCCTGTTCATGAGATCCATAAATACAGCAGGCGCGTTCGTTAACCCGAACGGCATGACAAGAAACTCGTAGTGGCCGTAACGAGTTCTGAAGGCTGTCTTGGAGACGTCCTCATCCCGGACTCTCAGCTGATGATACCCTGACCTTAAGTCTATCTTCGAATAGTAACACGACCCTTGCAACTGGTCAAATAAGTCATCGATGCGCGGAAGAGGATAACGGTTCTTCACCGTCACCTTGTTGAGTTCACGGTAGTCGATGCACATCCTGAACGTACTGTCTTTCTTTTTCACGAAAAGTACTGGAGCTCCCCAAGGCGGAGAGCTTGGACGAATGAAGCCCTTTTCCAAGAGCTCTTGCAGCTGTTTTGACAGTTCCTCCAATTCTGATGGAGCTAAGCGATATGGTGCGCGAGCTATGGGTGCTGCTCCTGGAGCGAGCTCGATCTGAAATTCGACCTGACGATGAGGCGGTAAGCCAGGTAAGTCTTCAGGAAACACCTGAGGGTAATCGCGTACAATTGGAATATCCTCCAATTTCTTTTCCTTTGCTGATGCGTCTGTAACAAGTGCCAGAATGGCAGTGTGACCCTTACGTAAGCATTTCTGAGCCTTCAAGAAAGAGATGATGCCAACTACAGCACCACTCTTGTCGCCTTGGACTTCTAGAGGTTCCTGACCAGAACGAGGAATGCGAATAATCTTCTCGCTGCATAGAATTTCTGCCTGGTGTTGGGATAACCAATCCATCCCAATCACGACGTCGAAACTACCCAAAACTATGGGAATGAGGTCGATAGTGAAAGCTTGACCAGCTAGGATAAGATTACAACCCTGAACTACATGCGTGGCTTCTAGACTTTTACCGTTAGCTAACTCTACTACATGTTTGGTGGGTAAAAGTGTTGGTGCACGTTTTAGCAGTTGACACATTCTCACAGACATATAGCTTGTATCCGCACCCGAATCAAACAAAACAGTAACGTAAATATTGTCGAGGAGAAACTTACCCATAACAACGTTGGGATCGTTCACTGCGTCACCTCAACCTAGCACAAAAGCGCGTCCCCTAGCCTCGTTGCCATTATTGTTGTTGTTCCCACCGTTGTTGTTCCCGTTGCCCTGATTGTTGTTGTTGCGATTCTGGTTCAACTGAGGGCAGTCGCGTTTGAAATGACCTTCAGCCCCACACTGGAAACATCCCCGGTTTCCACGCTGTGGCTGCTGCTGCTGCTGCTGGTTTTGTGGAGCTGGTTGTTGAGGCTGCTGATTCTGATTCGCAGGCCGTGGACTCCTACAGTCTTTGGCCTCGTGACCCATCTTAAGACACCTTTGACAACGACCCTTGTTACACGGGCCGTGGTGATGCCTGTTGCAGTTGTGGCACCTAGGTTGACTACCCTGATATCTCCTCTGTCTGTGACTACCAGAGGATTGCTGACTAGGACTCTGGTAATGGTCAGTCTTCTGTTGCTGAGCTTGAGACTGAACGGATGCTGAGCCTCTGCTGGAATCTCCATCCCACTTTCTTTTACTGTCACCCGATGTAGCAGGAGTAACTGAGGTGGTGACGTTAGCAGTAGCATTAACACGCTTGGGCAGTTTATTCTGATCCACTGCCTGATCGGTGATACGGTGAGCGAGACGCTGGATTTCCTGGATGTTGTCAAGATTAGCCGAGGTAACATGGCTCTGGATCTCTGGCGCCAATCCCTTGAGATACATCTCAATGCGCTTGTATGGAGGGTCCACCATAGTTGGGCACAATACGGCCAGCTCATTCGACCGTTTAGTATACGCTTCGATCTCTGATCCAACCATTTTCAGATTATACAGCTCGTCTTCCAGCTTGTGAATATCTTCACGCGTGCAATACTCACGCTTGATGAGTTCCTTAAAATCGTTCCATGGGGTGGCGTTAGCAGCTGCCAACCCAAGAATTTGCACCTGCGCGTTCCACCAGGTTAGCGCGATTCCTTCCAAAGTGCCGGTAGCAAACTTGACCTTGCGAGCCTCAGGGCACTCGCACATCTCGAATACTGATTCTAGCTTTTCAAACCAATGGAGGAGTCCCACTGCCCCCTCTGTGCCACTGAAGGAATTTGGACGACAGTCCATGAAGTTCTTAAAGGTGCAAACTTGCTGCGCTGGTTGACCTATTGTGTACGAATAGGGCAAAGTTAAATACGAGAGTTAATGTAGGATCTAAAGATCCTAGTGTGTGCCTATACTGCAGGATATACTACCTGCTTGAGCTGCTGCAACTGCCGCAGCAACTTGAGCTTGAACGAGAGCCTCTAGCTGGGCTTGTGTCATGTTGATTCGTCCAGACATGATCTTCATTGTAACAAGTAGCAGAGGTAAGAATGGTTGGCGAGTAGGGCGATGACAGAAAAGTGTAAGCACGTAGGGATTCTCATGCTATAGTATCATGTGTATCTAAGCGTAATGCGAGCAAAGTTCTAAACAGTTCTAGCAAACAGGCAATAAACATAAACCTTATTACCTAGGATGTCGAGTCTTGCACGTGGAGCGAAGCGTCGTTGTGGATCGTTGAGAGCACCGTACTGGTTATAGTCCGGTTTTAATAAAAACGTTTTCCCATATTAAAACCAAGTTCTCTATAACCAATGGCTCTGATACCAATCTGTCACACCCCCAAAATCCACCCGCGGAGTACCACCGCTTGGGAGCGTGACTGACCAGGATCAAGCCATCAATCATATCAAACATAGCATTTAATAATAAAAGTAATCAATGTAAATCATCATGACATGATTGATGTTTCAAAACCAAACATCGTTTAAATAGCGGAAGCATAGTATGTAATCTCAAAATAGTTATAAGTTCAGGTAAAGTTCATGATCCGTATCCCACAACGACCTGCTCCTCCCTGTGCAAGCTCCATAATGTACCTAAGGTCCTGCAAGGCATGCAGCAAATAATCAACAAACTAGTTGAGCGAGTTCACAGTAAGTTCATAGTATAGAGTGCATGTTTAACTAGTGGGGGTTTCCCATACTAGAGTGTACTAAAGGTGGGGGCTTCCCAAACCTTGTGTTCTTATTACTGGTGGGGGCTTCCCACGTTTATCCTTGCTAATGAGGGCTTCTCATTAACGGTACTTACTAGACTACTTCCAACCATGTGTTCTTCTTTACCGAGAACAGGAAAACGTACAGGGTCACGTAGGCTTTACGTGACGTGCCCTTCCCTGAGGACATGGTACGCGTGGGGGCTATGTAGGCTTTACGCAGCGTGGCCTTCCGACCCGGAAGCCAGTAGATGGTATTGGGTTACGTAGGCTTTACGTAACGTGTCCTCCCGACCCGGGAGACAAATGGCAAACATACTGGGTTACGTAGGCTTTACGTAACGTGTCCTGACTAACCTGAGGACGATGGTCTATAGTCTAGAGTATGCGTAAGTACGAGTAATCCTTTTCCAACATATCCAACCCAATTCCCAACCCGGGAATCCCATGCCTTGGCTGTGTGAACTCACCTTGGTTTGCTCGGCAGATACACAAAGAGTATAGTTAAGCTAGTAAATGGTCAACCACGCCCTATCATGGTTATTATACAAGTCAGGTTCGTATAAAGCACGTAGGTTACTAACACGTATTGATCATGGCAATTTACACGTATCCAATAGCAGCCCAAAACAACAGTTAAACAAATGGCCAAGTGTCCGGCCCAAAACAGTTGGGCCTGAAACAGTAAAAGTCCAACAACAGTATGGTCCGTCTCGAGTCGCAACGAGGAGATCCCGAGTCGCAACGGGACTCGTAACGGTGATGTTCTCGAGTCGCAATCGGAGCTGGTCTCGAGTTGTTTAGGTCCGGTTACGAGTCGCAACGGGGCTCGCAACCTTTGGTCTCGACTTGTCATGGACTGGTTACGAGTCGCAACGGGACTCGCAACCTCGGTTTCGACTAATGCTGTTTGTGGTCTCGAGTCGAGACTATGGTTTTCGAGTCGCAATCCCAGCCGTGACAAGCAATTGGTAACAGTTTTCCCTGATTTCATGCAATTCAGTTATACACATTTATGCCATCAATTATCAGTTTCCAAAATTCAAATCACTAACAGTTTCTATCCGGGAACTTTATAGATCAAACAGGGAAAATCAATACTAATCCTTATGAACCCTAACACCAAATATATGAACAATTTAACAATCATGAAACCGTTTTATAAACATCAATCAATCATATGAACAATCCGAATTTCTGGACACAAGCATCTAATAATCAACTATCTCATAACAATTAAACTAACAGAACATGATATCCGGGTTAGCATCTATTCGGTTTCACATTTACCATACCATTCGATACCTATGAAACTATAACCGGTTAACAAGCATTTGGTTAACATCAATCCAGAAACAAATCCGATTTACATGCACATAAGAATCACATATATGCATCATAACATCAAATAGTCAAAGAAAACAATGCTAAACACACTAACCGATATGTAACAATGGTGGAGTCGAGAGCTTGGAAGGATGAGTGCGATCTCCGGTTCCGAGAGAGAGAGAGAGAGCTTGTGTGTGTGTGTTGCTTTGTGGTTGCAAAGATTGTAAAACTAAAACCCTAAGATGTGTATGTGTATATATACGTAGAGTAGGTGTGGGCCGAAACCCCACATGGGTCTCGAGTCCACCATGTTGACCGAGTGGGTTGTTTTTGTAATGATTTACTAATCGGCCCAAATAGTAACACATGCAATCACAATAAATCACGTAACATGTAACATTCAATCAATCAATATAATCACGTAATCACACTAGTTCAATGGTTACACGTAATGTACGAGACGGTAAAGTACGAGTTGTCACACCGGTGTAGGCGTACACCCGGTATAAAGTGTCGACATTAAATTAAAAGACGTAGCCGTTGGTTTTTATACTACGGTTTTACGCAAACGTGGTGTGTCTATAAATCTTTAACCCGGCACGACCCGGGCTACTGAACGCATAAAAGAACATGTAAAACGTTCACAAGATTTTATTATAATTTTCCCAAGTTATAAAAGAGTTTGTGCCTTGTGCATTCAAATCAATTTTAATAAACATTTTCAAATGTGTCAGTTGAATGTATTTACCAGTGTAAACTGACGTATTTTCCCCAAAAAGATTAAGTGCAGGTACTAGACGAAATTGGCTGGTATTAGCTGCCTAAACATCACGTATAGTCTCGCAAACTCGATGCCGTATCTGAATGAACAATATTTATTTATTTTGATCCGCTGTGGATATATTCAACTTCTGTAATACATTTGATATTACAACCAGAGGTTGAAGTTTATATATTTATCTTAAGCTTCCGCTGTGCATTATATAATTGTGTGGTTTGACTATATTGTTGCCAACATCGTCACGGTAATCCCCCACCGGGCCCACCGGTGAGACACGTGGAAAATCGGGGTGTGACATGACGTACCTATTTTTACACATGTTTCAGGTGCTTTTATGTGATGATTACTGATGCATGCTATACTTAGAATGGAATCGTGCCTTAGCAATTTTAAAACTTGAAAGATAATAGTTATATTTATCTGATTTGTAATAAAACAATGAGTTCAATAATTCAATAGTACGAAATTATTTAATCCATGGTTGTTAAACAATGATTCTGTTACAAAACTCCCCGATGTTTCCGCCACGTTTTGTTGTTTTACGTGGTCGGGGTATGACAAGGTCTTCGAGGTAAAGAAGAAAGCTTTGAAGGAAATTAGAAATATTCAAAGGAAAGGTTGTTGATGGTGTGCCATAAATGCTAGGGTTTCCAAAAAGAGAGGGGAATGTTTGCTAAAAAAGGTTGTCGTCGCAATGATTGGGGAAAAATTCCCTAGGGTTTTGGCAGCAGGTGGGTATTTATACTCAGGGAATATACCGCACACTCATGTGCGATCTAGGTATGCGAGGTACTGCACAAATATGTGTGATCTGCGTGTAGAGTCTCAATTAATCAAGGTGTGCGACAACTACATTCCAAATATTTGAGGGTCTGCGGGATGAAAAAGGGGTGTGCGGCTCAGGCATTGTGCGGCTGGTTTGGGTATTAAACACATAGTATTAATTTTAATTATACTAATACCCATTCGATTTTTATAATCAACCAAATATATTCAAACACTTTTATCAATTACACATAATTACAATGTATAATGGAATGCGAAAGAAAATGATACGAAGTTAAAGGTACGAGTTGCCACAATACTCACCAAAGTCTTGTTGTACGTAGGACGCATCACTAAAGAAAAAGTTATTACGATAGTTTTCTTATCCGAACGCAACACCTTAACCGTATTCATAATCCGGAAACCCATACCCGTAATCACCGCTACGAACAACAACCTACAAAAAAACCAACGATTAAAAGATGGCGATACATCTAACAACTAATTAAAAGTATGTAAACAAATGTTTACCTCGTTCAGGCCTGGCAACAACGGTTTGTGAGGCACAACAAAGTAAAAAAAAAACAACAAGTAAACATAACGGTAAATTTACTCCCAAATACAAATAAGTGAATAAATGCTTATGTTCAGGTCTGGCAACAACGATTCCTTTTGATGGGAATGAAAGCCGGACACGAGCTCATCCATGTGATCATCATTTACTTTCCCATTGTAAGAATCTGGGACAACAGACCCCTCCTAAAACAACGGCGTGGTAAGAATTTCATAAGCAAAACAAACAAAACAAGTTAATAAATATTGTACCACACTGCTTTCCGGAATAAACGTACTCATGTTGTCACTGGACGACTCGCCAAAAAAGTAATTGAGGTTGAACCAAGACATAATGGAATCGATCAAGAAAAGGAGAAGAAGAAATTTGATTTCCTTCTTCTGCTTCGTCAAATATATAGGCAGAAAGAAGAAGGCAATTTTTTGACCCAATACGGGTCGTATAGCCCTATGATCTGTATAGGACTGACGTAATGTTCCATCAATCACTTTTTGTCACTCAACAGTGACAGAAAGCTAACCTCATAGTTAATACGGGTCATATAGGCCTATACGACCCGTATAGGGTTTGCATGTAAACCTTATCTGTCAGGTCTAAAAGACAACTTGGGTATAGGGGTCGTATAGGCCGTATAAAGCAGGCATAGGAAGACATTGTCAGCCTTTGCCAGACCTTGAAAAATGAAATGGGATAATACAGGTCGTATAGGCCTATACGACCCGTATTGCTGGTGTCGATTTAAGGGGGCTAAGTGTGCCAATAATACGACCCAAATATATTTCTTATAAATCTATTGAGTTAATAAATTATACATAAATGTAGATGTTACTATACTCACAATTGGTTCCCAAGTTACGATTATTAACATATTTTAACATCTCCTACCCTTTAACACGAAGTGGATTCTCATTAACAAATAAATAAAAAAAATTACACGTTGTTTTATATGATATGTTTTACTTTTATATAATATATAGTATAATAGTATATAAGTAACAAACATATAAGCAATCTATAAATCTCTAAATATTTCTTTGTTTGTCTTCTTATTTGTAACATTTTTCATCTTTGCCTATGAGCAAAAATCAATTCTTTTAGACCATGTGTAGTGGAAGGGGAAGATAATGCCCCATCCTAGGGCATTTTACGCCATGTGGCGGTCTAGTCAGCAAAGGGGTATTGTTGGGCGTTTTCTAAAATGGGTGTAGTGGGGATGGGGCATTATTGGGCAATGTGTTTTGTAGTAAATATAATAAAGAAAAAACACCTAAAAATCTTATTGACCAAGCAAATGGAATCTCTAATCTGATTGGTCAACATTTCCCCCCTTCAGCGTTTTTCAAACCACGCCAAGGGGGCTTTTTTCGCGAATAATGCCCAATAACGCCGGGGTGTAATGGTTTGGGGGCGTGATCCGGCGTTTTTTTTTTTTTGAATTTTTTTTTTTAAAAAAACGCCCCACTACGCATGGTCTTAAGTACAAACCAACCTTTGATATTGATTGTATTTGACTTTTATTAATAATCATTTGCTAAACATCAAATTGTTATTTATTTATAAGCCATGCAAACATTTTAAATATGGAAATGATTTTCGGTTTGCAATCACATTCAAAAGGAAATGGTTTGCACAAAAAGAAAAGTCTAATTTCTTTAAAATTTGTGAGAAAATAAGTGGTACGAAGGTCTTGTATTTTCCCTCCTAAAGCAAAACAATAAGAAATATAACAATGTCACGTGACAATTAATGGCAAGTGCTTTCCAAGTGGCCAAAATTCGTTTTGATTTATTATAATGTATAGATGTATAGATGCCAATTTACATACCGAGCTTACTTTCTTGGGAAAGTTCCTCTCTAGCAAAATGACGTTCAAAAGAAAATTGAACGGACTCATGATATAAATCCTATATAATCTTATATTAACATTGAAGTAATACATATGTTAGGGTATTTCTCCATGCATTGCAGCGGTACGTTACTGTGGAGTTTTGATAGGTATCGATTTGGTTCGTTACAGTAGTAATATGATACATGTACTCGGTAAAAAAATCAACACATTGTTTTCTATCGACCAAAAACCATAACAATTAACGTTTGTACTGGCACTGGCACTGAAGTCGTTCGAATGGTATCAATTGGTTCCATCGTCATTGTAATAGAGTCGATATTCATTTATCATCCCAGACAAAAAGTTGCATAAATGAAAAGTTATCAAAACCAGAAATCATAAAAATAAATACAAGTACCGGTACCGGACAGTAGCGACAAAATGTCGGTTTTTAAAAGCAAAAGCCATAAAAACATTTTCAATAAATTTTGTATCGCAATGTTGAAAAAAAAATTAACATTGTTGCAGAGTTATAAAATAATTAACATAAGCACGTTATTTGAAAAAAAAAATCAAATTAAAATATGAACAAATATTATTAAAAAATAAAAAATTACTTAAAAAATTAAAACACTATTCAAAGCTTCTTAATCGATTGACATTATTTTTGTTTGTCACACTACCGGTACGAATCAACATATGTTTTAGATCAATCTAAAACCATAAAAATGAACATACATATCCATGTTGTTCGGACAACAATGTTCATTTCGTTATGGTATCGGTTTGCAGTATTGTAGCGATACAGTCTCAGTTTATCGAAGCTGAAAACCATAAAAATGTATACTGGTATCGATATCAATGTGCTCACATGATGTGTACGTACATAGGTTCTATGTATAGGTAATGGGTTGTTATCAAAATTTAGGTTTAGCAATTAAACTAAAGTTGAGTGGTATTTACATACAAAATTATAAAAAGATGATAAACACATGAAAAACTTGCAGTAAATAAAGAAGAATAAGGATTTAAAAGTTATGAGTGTGTCTTTGGTTTTCGGTTCGATACAATAGTTACATGGGATGCGTTTTCAACAATAAATTTATACAAAAATCTACTTTAGTTGCATGCTAGAATTTTCTTAAAATTTAACGAACACAAATTATTAGAAAAATTAAATTAAATAATAAATTAAATAGTATTAAAATTAAAATAAATACTTAAAAATATTATTTACTATTCATCGTACGATTTTAAAAATTATGTTTTTTTAATAGCCAGCAAACACATCATGTAAATCTACTTACCAAATCAGTTGATGTTCATTTTATGGACTTGAATCGACCATTTTGTTGATAATAAATATCAGATGCTCGTGCCCATGCGACTAGGCCAAGAGACACATCAACCTTTTGAAAAGAAAATATATAGAATAAAAAACCAAACTAAACTTAACCGATTCTAACTAACTATAATATTTTGATTAATTTACTTATATTGATAGTAGAATTAAAACATCAACATTGGACAATCTTTGCCTGGAAAATATGGAAAACCGCGTGACCCTACCAAATTCTAATTAGAAGACTCATTGGCTCAAGTCTTTGCCCTCTTACAACGACTTCACTCACTTATCATGTCCCACATGCCAAACTTTAACCTTTACCCCCTTTCCTCCTTATATATAAGCTTCAAGTGACATTTTGAACCACAACCCAAAAATCTCAACCATGGATTCAAATTACTTGGAGCTCCAATTGCCTGGTTTCCGCTTTCATCCTACCGAAGAAGAGTTGCTCGAGTTTTACCTCAAGAAAATGGTTTCTGGCAAGAATGCGCATTGTGATATCATCGGATATATCAACATTTACCTTTATGACCCATGGGTTTTGCCTGGTAATCTTAACTTCTTTTCGATTACGCTTGATTATCAATAATGAAAAATAATAATATATTTTTTTGGATAATTGGATCTTTTAGGACTGTCAAAGATTGGTGAAAGGGAGTGGTACTTTTTTGTGCCAAGAGATAGAAAGCATGGGAGTGGTGGGAGACCAAACCGGACCACCGAAAATGGTTTCTGGAAGGCAACCGGGTCAGATCGTAAGATATATGGGTTATCGGACCCGAAGAAGCATCTCGGACTCAAGAAGACTTTAGTCTTTTATAAAGGAAGGGCACCAAGAGGGGACAAAACGGATTGGGTCATGAATGAATATCGTTTACCAGATAATTATTCATTTGGCAAGGTATTAATTATACCCGAACTAAGATTCAATTCTAACCATTTTCATATACAAGTAATTTTAAGGATTTTTTGTGTATAAAATACAAATAAAATTTCTAATTGGTCTCAATCGAGATAATTTACTAATATCGGCTCCTAGGATCGTTAAAATATGTTTTTCTAATGTCACCTGTCATTTTGTTGATCATCTGGCATACTTTGTATATTTAAAAATGTTGATATGGTATTTATAAACATTATTTTAAATAAAAAAAATCATGTCAACTTTTTCTAATAAAAAATATGAAATAGTAAAGAGAATGACACATCACCTTTTTAACCTTCTATGGTTACATTGAAAATTATCTTTTAATGACCACAAAACAAAATTCGAAATTGAATTATTTGAATCAACTATGAAAGTACATATTTAATGACCACAAAACAAAATTCGAAATTGAATTATTTGAATCAACTAACAAAGTAGATATGTATTCTTTGTTAAATATTTGGTGAAAGTTTAGAATGATTTCTTTGTATCGAAGATTTAATGTTTGTTTATGTAGGAAATAGTACTATGTAAGATATTTGGTGAAAGTTTAGAATGATTTCTTTGTAACGAAAATTTAATGTTTGTTTATGTAGGAAATAGTACTATGTAAGATATATAGGAAGGCAACTTCTATGAAGGTGCTAGAGCAAAGGGCTGCAATGGAAGAAGAAACCAAGACGCTAAAAGTCACCCCTCCTTTATCTCCCGAAGAAACCATGTCGTTCCACACACAATCTGATGGTGTTGCACCTCTCATGCCACCACTAGCGGAATCATGCCACATGACATCCGACAACAACGAATTCCATCAAGACTTTCTACTTTTCGTGGACGAGAAATTGAAACAAGAGTCTCCGCCACCACATGTAGTGTCGGTTGAATCATCCTATATGCCATCCAAAAACCAAGATGAGTTACATCATGACCTATTTCTTATGTTGGATGAAGAAGTGAAAGAAGAGCCAGATGTACTTAGTGATGCAACTAGCAGCAATTGTGACTATGACCACAACGACAACAACAATAGCAATCGTGCTAATAAAGTTACGGGTTTAAGATTACCAACAGAAGAAAAATTACACGATCTGCAATTGCCCAAAATAAACATGGATTGGACCCAAGACTCCTTTTGGACACAGTTATGCAGTCCATGGTTAGACAATATAATGTTGACGTCTCCTTATGCTAATCTCCTTAACCTCTAGATAATTATAGGGAAATATTAACTTAATTGTAGATTATGTTTCAACAATAAGTAAAAATGGAAGGCCATGTTGTGGATTGGCATTGTCTTTCTGTTCGAAGAAAAGTTGTAATAGTTAATTATTAATGTTTTTAGGAAAATATACGTTTTTGCTTGTTGATGCTAAATATTAATAATAAATACCTCTTGCAGGCTAGAACCAACAATATTGATTTATATTCAAATGAATAGGGTTGTTTAAAAAAATTAAGCTTGAATTTGACATGTTTATAGCTCAAGCACTCAATAAGCCGACTCATTTAACAAACAAAAAAAAAAAAAAAAAAAAAAAAAAAAACGTTCCATATAAGAGAAACAAGAGTTCATCTCGATTGCTGAGTTCCACTGAGTTAGATATGAAATAACTCGATAGGATATCAACTTTCATATGTATGAGTCATGAAAAACTCAAAAAATAATTCTCGTCAAGTGTATGAGATGAAATTTGATTCGTTACATAATTTTAATTTTAGGGGAATTGGCCTGTAATAATACCAAATAGAGGTCATTGGTCATTGAAAGTCCCACCTTTGAATATCCCCCCATCAGTCTCACCTTTCATCTTTTTTTCCTACATCGGTCCCCCGTTAAAAAAATTAACAGAGTTAAGTTTATTTCCAAATTACAAACAGATTTTTTAGGGCTTTTGATCAGAACGACGATACAAGTACTTTGACGTAAAACTTACCTCGAAATGGTGTTTCAAATGACTTGATTTTTGTTAATTGGAAATTTAAACACCCGAATTGAAGCGTCGTTTTCATTGTTTGGAGCATTGTTTCGAGGTAAGTTTTACATCAATGGACTCGTATCGTCGTTCTGATCAAAAGCCGTAAAAAACTGTTTGTAATTTGGAAAAAAAAACATAACTCCGTTAAGTTTTTTTTAACGGGGGACCAATGTAGGAAAAATAGGTGAAAGATGGGACTGATAGGGGGGATTTTTAAAGATGGGACTGTTAATGGCCAATGACCTCTTGTTAAAACTATTACAAGCCAATTCTCCTTAATTTTACAGAATAATGGTGAGTCTTCATAAAACCTAGACCAGAACAACATCCACTAGAGTTTGAGTTTTACTTTGAATTTAAGTTTGAAATGGAACATGTAAAATCATTAAATGCAAGACTTATTTGTAGTCTTAATCATAGTTTGCAGAAGAAATACATCAGCCTGGTAGGGTTGGAACATTATGTTATGAGTCGATCAGGTGTTGGTGAGTGGCAGAGTTGGTTCAATGGTTGGACCAAGTTTGAATAATATCTATATATATTTTTATTTTTATCGAAATACTTTTTATAAAAGATATAACTATCTAAAATATTATTTTCAGATCATATTTGATCCAAATTTGAGACCTCTCATACATATAGGAATATTTGCTTATAGGGTAGACGTTGATATTATATTCTATATAACTAATTTAAATATTTTTTAAATTGTTTTAATTCAAATAACTCTCTTTGTAACACCCCGTGTTACTGAATGTCAAAGTCAAAGTCAAAGTCAAGATTGACTTCTTTGACTATAGTTAGTCTATTTATGTGTGCATTTTCGTTAGTTGTATTATGTGGAGTAAGTGTTGTTAACCAAAGCGATCGAATGAATCGAACGTTCAAATCGATGTGAAACGCTAAACGACTGTGAATAATAGGAAGTAACAATGCGATAAAGTCAATCAATCAATAATCAAGCTAATCGAATCATCATCGAACTCGAAACTCGAATTGTGCAAACTTTGGTGTTGATATACATGTGTGTGTGCCTTATGTGTTACCTGTGCGTGTTTACTTTATGTTATGTGTGGCAATCAATCGAACCGAAACTCGAAACTCAATCGAACCCAATCGAAATCGAATTATGATAATTGGTGGAGAAGAGACAGTGCAAGATATAGATGATTGTATATAGTGGTTGGGATTAAAAGTAATTTGAATAGGAAACTCTATCGTATTCGTATCGTCTTCAATCGAAATCGAAATATCAAAAATCGTCGCACCGAACGCTCGAAACAAGCTGTTGACCGATCAGGCTCCTAGCCGATCGAACAGCCCAGCAGATCGGACATACTGTCCGATCGAGCAGGCAGTCCGATCGGGATGCCTGGCCGATTGGCCAGCCCTTTCCTCTTTGTGAAGCCTATAAATAGCCCTGTCATTGTCATTCTTTCCACTTTTGGAAACCCTCTGACCGACCGGCTTGTGCTCCCCTTCTTTTCTCAGATTTCTCTCAATCCCGGTAAGATTTCATCCTAAGTCTTGTACTTTCTTGATTAATGCACGCTCCTACACCTTTTTATCTTTCAAATCTTAACTTTTAACCGTGAAATCACCAAGATTCAAGCATTCTAGGATGATGTCATCATGGTGTTCTTGAAGAACTTCATGTTTTGGCCTCAATCCACCAAGAATAGCTTGGATCTAACCGATTTCCACATAAACAAGCAAAGATCTATCCTAGATCTAAACATTTACACGATGTAAAGGATTGAAAGATGGATTTTCCAACTTTCTTTCAACTCTTTTACACTCAATGCCTTCAAAACCGGTAGAAACGGAGCTTGAGCCAACTCACTAATCATTCTAATAGTTGTGTGGTTCAAGATTCGGATTCTATCTACGAGGTTCACCGATTTCGGGTTAAACTATAAACTCCGTTCCGAACCGTTCACCGACCGGACTTGGGTGGTTCCTGTCCGAGCAGGGGAAACAAGTAAGAACGAAGGTTCCATGGTTCAACTCGTCGTCAAAATACTTCGATATAACGTCAAACCATCAGAACAGCCAAGTGTTAGACGAACAGGCCGACCAGGTCAGGATGCTGACCGATCGGACAGGCTGTTCGAACGAACAGCCCAACCGATCGGACATGTCAGCTGATCGACCAAGCCAGCCGATCGGCTAGCACATGGCCTCACACTTTAACAAATTCATGAAGTCTAGTATTGAGCGAAGTGTTGTTCGATCGAACTACGGTTTGGGTTGAATTACTCTTCGGATCATAAGATACTATGCTTCAGCACTTAATCGATTTTCAACTCATTCGACGTATTGGAGTGCCACCCGATCGAACATGCCGACCGATCAGGTGACATCCTGCTGAGGACTCACTACTGAAGTACCTAGCCGATCGGTTAAGCCGGCCGATCGAACGGCCCGTTCGATCGATCGACCTGAAAGGGTAGGGACACTTCCATGTTCTCAAATACTACAACGAAAACTTCAAAAGGACAAGCCATCATACACAAACACATCCTACTCAAAGGAAGAAACAATCCACTCGAACGGCCCAACTGATCGAGCCTACCGGCCGACCGAACAGGCTGTCCGAACGGACTGTCAAACCGAATGAACAACCCGTCCGATCGAACCTACCGTTCGATCGACCAGGCTGTTCGACCCACCAACACTTGTATTCGTTTTACGTGTTACTCATCGTTATATTATCGAACTATTCAGGCTAACCCTACTCTCAATCGCTCCCTTCAATCCATCAATCATTGTGAGTATACTCGAACCCTTTTTGCTTTAGCACTTTTGGGTGTTACATACGTTACTTATCTAAATCACAAGCGAACACACTACTCAATTATTTAAACGCTAACCGTTCTGCATGTATCACGTGACTAAATGAATGCTTGTTATTATGTTTACACGTGGAATGCTGTCTACCTGCCTTAACGACGATAGTACTATAGTTTGGACTCAGCACCCGTTCACACGGGTGTTGTTAAGGACAATTACTTGCATGGATTACGGTGGTAATCATGTATTGTGAACTGCCTCGGGCAGTCAACCCGCAGTCATTGGTATCGATAGTTCCATATCAATAATTAACACGCTTCGTTTTCCTCTATGTACGTGCTGGTTATGCGTAATCTATTTCGAACTCTATATGCTATATATCAAACATGTATGCTCACCTTTACATTTTATGTATTGACTTTATTTTAACGTATACGACAGGAAATTAGGATGCTTATCTGCTAGGAAGGCGAGCTTAGAATAAGCGTCTAGAGCATAGTTGTCTGTAGATCTTGCAGATCGAGTCTCTAGAAGTATTTGAACAATATTTATATTTATATGTGAATCTGAGTTGTCGGAACAGAACATTTGACTAGTTGTTATCTGTAATAATTAGTTTACTATTTGGGATATGGTATGGGACGTATTATTTAAACTAAATAGTAATCATAGTTGTTGTGGAAACTTCTGGACAATCTGTTTCACTCAGTGCCATGCCCCGATGATTCCGCCATCGGTTGGGGTGTGACAGATTGGTATCAGAGCCATAACTATAGGGAATTAGGCTAGACACGACCTAGTCCGGGTCGCTGTCTTAGAGACCTAGACTATAGTTAGGAACCAACAGACCAAGCTTAAGTGCTATTTTCTAATATTCTTCACTATCGCTGCACTCGAATTTTCAAATAAGGTCAAGCGATTTAGTTGAGATTAGGTGTGAAAGCCGCAAACTCTCGACTAATTTGCTTGGTCAATGCTGATTTTATCAATTATCAATAATTTCCTCATTATTTTCAATAACGAACAAGGAGAATTATACCAAATCAGGAGTGAAATCCATATTTTGATGAATAATCTCCTCAATTTTGTTAAAACAAGGAAGAAGTTGCTAAGCTAGGGGTGAAACCCTAACCTTGACAACTTGTTCTGATTTTTATTTCATCTCACCAAAGCCTCGACGGACTCCAACGACCTGAACTCACAAGTATGACCTAGGGAATACGTGCTGAATGCCCAAGAATCGAGGCAAAAACGCGATCCCGAAAGTCGAAAAGTGACGACAAGTCTACTGCGAATAGTCGAATCGCTTTGGGTAGTCGATGTCTAATAGCCGCAGACAATCTATCTCTCGATTTTATGTGTTTCGATTCTGAGCCCGCAACTGCCGAGTCTGATGATTCGTCGATTTTATGTGCTTTACGTGTAGTTACCTGTTTATGCGTTAAAATTTTTGGAGAATTATTCGATTTTTGCTATCACTCCGATCGACACGCACGACTCGCATTGCTACTCTTTCTCATGACGCTAACAAGTCGCTGCAATTTTAGACGATATTATGCTATGATATACAATTATACTATACTACTCGACTTGCTAAACGACTATACTATACTATACTCGATATGCTATACACGATCGATACGAACGACACGCGAGCTTTGAATGATAGGTTTCTGTATTCTGACTGCATCTGTGATTGAATGTGTATGTGCTTAAGTGATTTTGTGCCTTACGTACTTATGTGCTTCTGTGACTACGTGGATCTGTGATTATGTGCCTATGTGTTTAAGTGATTCGTGCTTATCGTGTTCCTGAGCTTTAGTAAGTAGTAGACGTGTGAGGTGAGATTCGAATTGTTGTGTCTGAGACCTACGACGATGTCTGGTGTAGACCATGTCGTCATCTGGACACCGAACCCCTCTTACCCGCTAAGAAAAGAGAGACCGTCGTCTTGCTGCTATCATCGCCAAGCAAGTGGCAAAAGATGTGAGCGATGTGTATGAAAATGTCAGCGAATCTTCTGAGGAGTCGCGAACTGAAGCTCCTAAAGATGCTAACAAGACTGTTTTCAGCTTCAAACAGTTCAAGGCATGCGTACCAAAAGAGTTTACCGGAGAAGATGGCCCTACCGCCATGTTTCAATGGTTTGATTCTATCGAAGTCACTCTGCGCCAAAGCGGCTGTCCGGAAAATCTCCGTACCCTAAATGCGACCGGCGTCTTCCAATACCGAGCTCTAGACTGGTGGACGGCCGAACGAAACAAACGCGTGAATGATGCAGCTTATGAGCTGACTTGGGAAGAGCTGAAAGCCATCATGATGGACGAATTCTGCCCTCCCCATGAACGCCAAAAGCTGGAGGACGAGTTTTGGAACATCAAGCAGAAGGACGGAGACAATGCTGCCTTGACTGCTCGCTTCAAGCAGCTTAGCATTATCTGTCCCGACCAAGTCAAGACGCCAGACATGGCCATCAAGAAGTACATTCGAGCTCTACCCGATTGTGTTGCCATCAAGAAGTACATTCGAGCTCTACCAGATTGTGTTGCCGACTTTGTTCATGCCGCCAAGACATCATCAATTGAGGAGACTTACTTGGTTACCGCCGAAATCAACGACAAGCGGGTAAAATCTGGTTTCTGGGATAAGCCATCCAAGTCTCTGCATCAGGCCACTACTGCAGCAACCAACGGCTCCACTGCTCAACCATCCAAGTCATCACACCGCAAGAAGAAGCACAACAACAATAGCTCCAACAACAAGAACAGTGTTGTCACTACAACTGCTGCCCCTCTGCAAGCCGTACCGGCTCAGCAGTAGTCTCGTCATCGACCAGCACCAGTGACCAATGCACCGCCAGCAAAGCGTGCTTACACAGGTCCCCACCCGCTCTGCCCGACATGCTCATATCATCATCCGAGTGGACTCGCCTGTCGTTTCTGTGCTCATTGCAATCTTTACGGTCATTTCACTACCAATTGTCGCTATGGTTCTCGTCAAGCCCCAGTTCAAGCCACTGCTCATCAAGCTCTACTCCCAGCCCCTCAAGGCCAACACGCAGCTCAAGCGCCCGCGGTCAATGCTCGAGTCTGCTTTGCATGTGGTGACCCTAACCATTTTGCAAACATGTGCCCAAATAGGGTTGTGAAACAAGAGCCCCAACAACACCAGCAGCAGCCTCAGCAGCAGCAACAAGCAGCCCGTTCCAGAACCTTCAACGTCAACGCTCGTCAAGCCCAGGCTGACAACAACGTGGTTAATGGTGCGTTCCTTGTGAATGGTATTTATGCATCATGTTTTATTGATACTGGAGCCGATAACAGCTTTGTGTCATTTGAATTCGAGAAGCTCCTTAGTCGTAAGCGTTCTTATCTCCCCTCGTCATTTGAAGTCGAAGTTGCTACTGGAAGAACTGTCGCTGTTAGTTCTGTTCTCCGTGATTGTACTCTCGAGCTCAACAATCACATCTTTCCAATCGACCTCATTCCGATGCAACTCGGAAGCTTCGACATCATAGTAGGCATGGACTTTCTACGCGAAAACCATGCTGAAGTTGTGTGCTTGATAAAATGATTCGATTCTCGCTCGCGAATGGTGATTTATTATGTGTGTACGGGGAAACTGCTTTGAAAGGTCTCAAGCTCATGTCGTGTGTCCAAGCTAGCAAGTATCTCCGCAAGGAATACAGAGCTTTCTTGGCCAACATTGTAGTAGCGGAGAAGGAAAAGAAAAAAAAGGTCGAAGTCAAAGACGTCCTAGTGGTCCGTGAATTTCCTCAGGTGTTCCCTGATGATCTACCTGGACTACCGCTAAGTCGTGATATCGACTTTCGTATCGACCTCATTCCTGGAGCTAACCCCGTAGCCAAAGCCCCTTATCGACTCGCGCCATCCGAAATGAGGGAACTCTCGAACCAACTCCAGTAATTACTTGAAAAAAGCTTTATTCGCCCGAGCACCTCTCCTTGGGGCGCACCAGTTCTTTTCATTAAAAAGAAGGATGGGTCGTTCAGGATGTGCATCGACTATCGGAAATTGAATAAGCTAACCATCAAGAACTGTTACCCTATACCTCGCATCGATGACCTATTTGATCAGCTACAAGGTGCTAAGTGTTTCTCAAAGATCGATCTACGTTCAGGCTACCATCAATTGCGCATTCAAGAGGAGGACATCCCCAAAACCGCATTTCGAACTCGCTATGGCCATTATGAATTCGTTGTTATGCCTTTTGGTTTAACCAACGCACCCGCGGTTTTTATGGATCTGATGAATCGCGTGTGTAAGCCATTTCTAGACCGTTTCGTCATCGTGTTCATCGACGATGTCTTTATTTATTCCAAGTCGAAATCCGAACACGCGCAACATCTACGTTTGGTTCTCGAGCTACTCCAGGGGAATCAACTCTATGCCAAGTTCTCCAAGTGTGAATTCTGGCTAGAGGAGGTTCAGTTTCTGGGTCACATCGTTAATAGTCAAGGTATTCATGTCGATCCTACGAAGATTGAAGCAGTTTAGAGCTGGATTACGCCCAAGAACCCGTCTGAAGTCCGTTCTTTTCTCGGACTAGCTGGCTATTATCGATGATTTATCGAAGGATTCTCTAAAATCCCTATGCCACTTACCGCTCTTACTCATAAAGACAAGCCTTTTGTTTAGGGAACTGAACAAGAGTCTGCCTTTCAAACCCTCAAGCATATGCTTTGCAATGCTCCTATTCTCACGTTTCCCGACGGAAACAACGATTTCATTATCTATTGTGATGCTTCCAACCTTGGTCTTGGTTGCGTTCTCTTGCAGCGGGACAAGGTCATAGCTTACGCATCTCGTCAGCTCAAAATCCACGAGAAGAACTATACAACCCATGATCTCGAGCTAGGCACAGTTGTCTTTGCATTAAAGATTTGGCGACACTACCTGTATGGTACCAAGTGTACGATCTTCACCGATCACAGGAGTTTACAACACATCTTTAATCAGAAAGAACTTAACATGCATCAACGCCGATGGGTAGAACTTCTTAACGATTATGACTGTGAGATTCGTTATCACCCAGGCAAGGCAAATGTTGTTGCCAACGCGCTCTGCAGACAGAGTTATTTGCTCAGTATTCGCAATACTCAAGCCCAGCACGACCTCGAAACCCTTATCTATGAAGCCCAACATGCTTGTTTCAATGAACGCACCTTAAAGAAAGAGAGGATTTATCACGATGGAGCTCAGCTTGTAAGCAAATCGAATGGGATCTTCTATTATCTAGACCGAATTTGGGTCCCTAAGCGGACCGATTTGCGAAGGATTCTAATGGATGAAGCCCACAGATCCCGATATTCTATTCATCCCGGTGCCGATAAAATGTACCAGGACCTTCGCTACAAGTACTGATGGCCGGGCATGAAACGGGATATCGCTCTCTATGTTGGAAGTTGCCTGACTTGTGCGAGAGTTAAGGCTGAACATCAGCGACCTTTTGGCTTACTCGAACAACTGCCAATTCCGATATGGAAGTGGGAGAGTATAGCTATGGATTTCATAACCAAACTTCCGCCCATGCCATCAGGTCGCGACAACATTTGGGTTATAGTTGATCGTTTGACCAAATCAGCCCACGTTTTGCCAATACGGGAAGACTACAAGGTAGAACGACTGGCCCGAATCTACACCGACGAGATCATTTGTAATCATGGTACGCCTCGTGACATCATCTCTGACTGTGATGCTCGGTTTACTTCGCGATTGTGGGAAACGTTTCAAGCAGCTCTTGGTACGTCGCTTAACTTAAGTACCGCATTCCATCCTCAAACCGACAGACAGACTGAAAGAACGATCCGTACTCTTGAAGACATGCTTCGTGCGTGTGTCATAGACTTCGGTGGTAGTTGGAAAAAATACCTACCGTTAGTCGAATTCTCGTACAACAACAGTTATCGTGTCAGCATACAAATGGCACCATTCGAGGCCCTATATGGAAGGAGATGTCGATCGCCTATTGTATGGCACGAGATCGGTCACTCGCAATTAACCGGTCCGAAACTATTACAAGAAACGACGGACAAAATCCTCCAAATTCGAGACAACTTGTCGAAAGCCCGGGATAGGCAGAAAAGTTACGCCGATAGAAGACGCAAGCCCCTTGAATTTGACGTTGGCGACTACGTACTCCTAAAGGTATCACCTTGGAAGGGTGTGGTCAGATTCGGCAAGAAAGGGAAACTAGCGCCTCGATATGTTGGACCTTTTAAGATTCTGGAAAGGATCGGAAAAATCGCCTACAGATTCGAACTACCGGAGGAACTTAGTAACGTCCACCCGACTTTCCACGTATCGAACCTCCGAAAGTGTCTAGCTGATCATGATCTGATTGTACCTCTCGATGACCTTCATGTAAACGAAATGCTACACTTCGTGGAAAAGCCTGTCGAAATCATGGACCGCCAAACCAAGCAACTCAGGCGCTCGCGCATACCTATCGTGAAAGTCCGATGGGAAGGCAAACGAGGCGCAGAGTTCACCTGGGAACTCGAAAGCGACATGAAGACAAAGTACCCGCAGTTGTTCAAATGAGGGTCTAGAGAGAGAAAGTAGCAAAAGGTGATTCGAGGTGCTGTGCAGCTTTCAGCCTAATTTCGGGACGAAATTCCCTAAACAAGGGGAGGCTATAACACCCTGTGTTACCGAATGTCAAAGTCAAAGTCAAAGTCAAGATTGACTTCTTTGACTATAGTTAGTCTATTTATGTGTGCATTTTCGTTAGTTGTATTATGTGGAGTAAGTGTTGTTAATCAAAGCGATCGAATGAATCGAACGTTCAAATCGATGTGAAACGCTAAACGACTGTGAATAATAGGAAATAACAATGCGATAAAGTCAAACAATCAATAATCAAGCTAATCGAATCATCATCGAACTCAAAACTCGAATTGTGCAAACTTTGGTGTTGATATACGTGTGTGTGTGCCTTATGTGTTACCTGTGCGTGTTTACTTTATGTTATGTGTGGCAATCAATCGAATCGAAACTCGAAACTCAATCGAACCTAATCGAAATCGAATTATGATAATTGGTAGAGAAGAGACAGTGTAAGATATAGATGATTGTATATAGTGGTTGGGATTAAAAGTAATTTGAATAGAAAACTCTATCGTATTCGTATCATCTTCAATCGAAATATCAGAAATCGTCGCACCGAACGCTCGAAACAGGCTGTTGACCGATCAGGCTCCTAGCCGATCGAACAGCCCAGCCGATCGGACGGACTGTCCGATCGAGCAGGCTGTCTGATCGGGATGCCTGGCCGATCAGCCAGCCCTTTCCTCTTTGGAAGCCTATAAATATCCCTGTCATTGTCATTCTTTCCACTTTTGGAAACCCTCTGACCGACCAGCTTGTGCTCCCCTTCTTTTCTCAGATTTCTATCAATCCCGGTAAGATTTAATCCTAAGTCTTGTACTTTCTTGATCAATGCACGCTCCTACACCTTTCTATCTTTCAAATCTTTACTTTTAACCGTGAAATCACCAAGATTCAAGCATTCTAGGATGATGTCATCATGGTGTTCTTGAAGAACTTCATGTTTTGGCCTCAATCCACCAAGAGTAGCTTGGATCTAACCGATTTCCACATAAACAAGCAAAGATCTATCCTAGATCTAAACATTTACACGATGTAAAGGATTGAAAGATGGATTTTCCAACTTTCTTTCAACTCTTTTACACTCAATGCCTTCAAAACCGGTAGAAACGGAGCTTGAGCCAACTCACTAATCATTCTAATAGTTGTGTGGTTCAAGATTCGGATTCTATCTACGAGGTTCACCGATTTCAGGTTAAACTAAAAACTCCATTCCGAACCGTTCACCGGCCGGACTTGGGTGGTTCCTGTCCGAGCAGGGGAAACAAGTAAGAACGAAGGTTCCATGGTTCAACTCGTCGTTAAAATACTTCGATATAACATCAAACTATCAGAACAGCCAAGTGTTAGACGAACAGGCCGACCAGGTCAGGATGCTGACCGATCGGACTGGCTGTTCGAACTAACAGCCCAACCGATCGGACATGTCAGCCGATCGACCAGGCCAGCCGATCGGCTAGCACATGGCCTCACACTTTAACAAATTCATGAAGTCTAGTATTGAGCGAAGTGTTGTTCGATCGAACTACGGTTTGGGTTGAATTACTCTTCGGATCATAAGATACTATGCTTCAGCACTTAATCGATTTTCAACTCATTCGACGTATTGGAGTGCCACCCGATCGAACATGCCGACCGATCAGGTGACATCCTGCTGAGGACTCACTACTGAAGTACCTAGCCGATCGGTTAAGCCGGCCGATCGAACGGCCAGTTCGATCGATCGACCTGAAAGGGTAGGGACACTTCCATGTTCTCAAATACTACAACGAAAACTTCAAAAGGACAAGCCATCATACACAAACACATCCTACTCAAAGGAAGAAACAATCCACTCGAACGGCCCAACCGATCGAGCCTACCGGCCGACCGAACAGGTTGTCCGAACGGACTGTCAAACCGAATGAACAACCCGTCCGATCGAACCTACCATTCGATCGACCAGGTTGTTCGACCCACCAACACTTGTATTCGTTTTACGCGTTACTCATCGTTATATTATCGAACTATTCAGGCTAACCCTACTCTCAAGCGCTCCCTTCAATCCATCAATCGCTTTGAGTATACTCGAACCCTTTTTGCTTTAGCACTTTTGGGTGTTACATACGTTACTGATCTAAATCACAATCGAACACACTACTCAGATATTTAAACACTAACCATTCTGCATGTATTACGTGACTAAATGAATGCTTGTTGTTAAGTTTACACGTGGAATGCTGTCTACCTGCCTTAACGACGATAGTACTATAGTTTGGACTCAGCACCCGTTCACACGGGGGTTGTTAAGGACAATTACTTGCATGGATTACGGTGGTAATCATGTATTGCGAACTGCCTTGGGCAGTCAACCCGCAGTCATTGGTATCGATAGTTCCATGTCGATAATTAACATGCTTCGTTTTCCTCTGTGTACGTGCTGGTTATGCGTAATCAATTTCGAATTCTATATGCTATATATCAAACGTGTATGCTCACCTTTACATTTTATGTATTGACTTTATTTTAACGTATGTGACAGGCAATTAGGATGCTTATCTGCTAGGAAGGCGAGCTTAGAATAAGCGTCTAGAGCATAGTTGTCTGTAGATCTTGCAGATCGAGTCTCTAGAAGTATTTGAACAATATTTATATTTATATGTGAATCTGAGTTGTCAGAACAGAACATTTGACTAGTTGTTATCTGTAATAATTTGTTTACTATTTGGGAACGGTACGGGACGTATTATTTAAACTAAATAGTAATGATAGTTGTTGTGGAAACTTTTGGACAACCTGTTTCGTTCAGTGCCATGCCCCGATGATTCCGTCATCAGTTGGGGTGTGACACTCTTCATTAACTTGCTTTATTATTTATATCTTCTAAAAAGTATTTTAACATATAGAAAACTAGATGGGGTGAATATATTTTCTTAAATTTTCTTTGATTAAACATTTAACTTTGAACTGTTTAAACTTTCCTGAAACCCAACTATAATGGTATGTAAGAAACATAAAGAGTTAAGGGTTATAAAAACAAAAGTGATTTACAGAGGTTCAAGCTGATGTTAACTAGTTCACTCTATGTCCTTTCCCTGATTCTCCAATCGAGTGTTGCTCTAGTAAATGTTTTCTTTTAAGCAGAAGATCCTGGTACAAGCGTTTTACTAAGCAAGGTAATGATCACCTAACAGCATACCACTAATCCAAGGTAGTGATTACCTTCTTTAACACGCTATATCAAGATAGTATGTCTTTACAATTTATCAAGCGTTCGCTATGTCATGAAGATACAAAGCTATGTCAAGATAGTGTTTTCCTCATAACAATCACCAACAAAAGTGAGAGCTTTAATAAATCACTAACAATTACAAAGCAAGTGATAACCTCACAAGTATAAAAATATGAATGTTTAAGTTGAAGCACATCTTCTTTATTACTCTTAATCTTTGACTTTTAATGTCTCCTTGATTAGATGTGAAAATATCAAGAGAACTAGAGATATATTAATTAGATGTGTATATTAAAGTGTTATGAACAAAGGGGTGAGTTAAAAAGGTTATAAAAGACTTGTATTTATATGCAAAACACAAGGGTTAAAAAAAGAAGGCTAACCAATTTGCGGTCGATCCCATGGTCGATGTATTGACCATGGTCGCTTGGAGTTGTTTTTTTTCCTCTTTTGAATATCTTACTTCCAACTCTTTTTCCACACCCATGTTAGGGGTTGATTTTCACTCTTGGGATCCTGATGCATACTCTGGTATCTTGAATTAGTTGAGGGTCCTGACATGACTAAGGATCCTGAGTCTTGATATTACTAATAAATTTCTTGTCCCTCTAAGGAATTATTCGTAGGAATATTCTTCTACAACGGCTAAAGGGTGAAGCTTTGCGGATATCTCAAAGAATAAGTTGAGAAAATGTGGGGAAAAGAAGTGGATGGACTTACAACGGTCACTTGCCTAGTCCTTCTAGGATCCCAAAAATATCGGACTTGTAGTTAGGATATTTTTCAGCTTTGTACTATAAATAGCTTGATCCAGTCGACATAGGATAGACTTTTGCACACAACACACACGCAAAACTTGTAATCAACTCTGTAACAAGTAGTTATCGATCGATCAAAGCACACAATTATAGATTTTCAAGTGTTTAATAGACCGGAGCTAGGTAGTTTCCCGCTCCCGCGGTTTATTGTGCCAGTGATCATTTTTCTAAGAGATCAAGTGCTTTTTCCTTGTAACATATCGCCTGTGTTCGTGTTTAGTTACTGCAATTATACTTAGTTGATCACAATACAACCAATTTGACAAAGTCCATACCCTAAAACCCAGTTTTCTAGATCAAGGATCCTGACGTTCTCTTCAGAATCCTTAACAATAAATTTACCATTTTCAAGAGCACCTCACCTCACTTTCTCAATTTGGTTAGTAAATTGATCTCCCTAGTTTTTTAACCAAAACAATTTGTTGTCACACCCGCATGATTAGAGTCGGTGTGATCTAACTGGAATCTTCATTGCACAACGTAAGTATAATGTTCTAAGACTTCTAGAAAGTTGTCACACCCCCAAAATCCACCAGCAGAGCATCACCGCTTGGAGGCGTGACACGACTAGGATCGAGCCACCAATCATATTGAACAACATAATTAAGTAAATAAAACCAACCACAATACAATTGGTGACCCAAACAAAGTAACCAACTTTAAGTTAACAGCGGAAGCATAAAATGTAAAACCAAAATATAAGTTCAATAAGTTCATAAAGTTTAAATGTTTAGAACGGGACATGACAGTCCATATCCCACAACGACCTCCTCCTCGTGCAAGCTCCATAAGCGTCTAACGACCTGCAAGGCATGTAACAATGAGTCAACAATAAAGTTGAGCGAGTTCATAGTTGGGTGATTGTTTTAAGTTGTTTTCGAAAACATGGTTTGTCTTTAGCTGGCTTACTTGCCGTGGGGGTTACCCCATAGTTGAAAATATGATTAACCAATTCCTTCTTTCCCAAACCATAACCATAATCAGTGGGGGCTTCCCCATGTGAACCACTAGACCGTTACCATATCGACAACTGACAAACAACAGTTGTGCCCTACGTCAATGTCTATCATCATTGACAGTTTGCCATAGTCCATTAGTACACGCCCGTCTGACTGGCACGGTGTGAGGTTTGTTAAACCTAATAGCGCTATTAACTAATGACCCGCTCGCCATTGGCCTCGGCGATTAATTCGATATAAAATGAGGGACTTAATGATAGAGTTTTGTCTAGTAAGTTTTAATGTGGTTGTCCTACCCAAGGAGGACGAACGTACGTATTCTACCCAAGGAGAATACGCAGGATTAATATTGGCATCCTACCCATGGAGGATGGCGGTACATATCCTACCCAAGGAGGATATGTAGGTTCCGTTTTAATTCTTTAACCCATTCCCAACCACCGGGAATCCCATGCCTTAGAAAGTGTGTGAACTCACCTCGGTTTGCTCGGTTAGATTAATTACTCTAATAATCAGGAAATCAAGCACGTCCTAATAAAGTACAGATAACAATCAGTTTCTCATGCATAACACGTATCCTACGTGCGGTTTATCTACTCATTACTTCTATCACGTACCACACAATTCTAATGTCAAGGTACTTTGTTAAGTTATATTATTTTACCCTAAAATAATATAACTATCTCACAAAATAAGCAAGTATCCACACAAGTGTTCTAGTATAAAATATATATTCTAAATATATGTTTAACCATTTTACTTGTGAAAATCAACCTCCGATACTTTGTATTTTTGTAACAAAACTCATGGCGGAGTTTATTTTGAAAAGCAAAGTTAAAACGTATATGTGAACACTTGTTAGAAAAATAATTTCTAAGTGTTGGAATTTTTAGAAAATTTCACCAGAGTTTCCTTTGTAAATGGAGGTGTCCATGCTAATAAGCATATCATTTTCTTTTCCAAAATCATTCAACAATCAACAACAACTTACCAAGAGCAAAATATTCTATTTACAAACCAACATGAACTTGATGTTTCAAAAAAAGGCATAGTAACTTGATATAGCGTTCAGTGGACTTAGTTACCTTTCAAAGTGTATTTATTTCTTTAAAAATCATTTTCTTAAAAGAGTTTAGTGTTTACAACTTGTAAACAATTTTTACAAAAATTAACCTTTTTGAACTCTTCTTGTAAATAAAATGTCTTCACGCTTATTTTATTTCCAAAAATGGTGTAAGTGTATGTAAAAGCCATGATTTTCCAAAAATCGATTCTCGAACTTGGTTTATTTAGAAAAGTCTTTTGTAAAACTCGGATCTACATGATCATCAACCTACTTGTTTAATTATATTTCAAGAAAATCATTTTCTTTCAAGTTCATGTTTAAACTAGAAGGTGATTATTTCATATAATCCCCTAATCACCTTCTAATCTTATTAAATCTTATTTCTAAACATCATTTAACAAGCTCCATATGGTGATTAACATCGCATAACCAAGAATCGATAAGAAATTATCAACATATTCATAACAACATCCTACTAACAACATTTCATCCTCATGTAAACTTTATGTAAAGTTTTATGTTCATGTTTTTTTTAGTTCTTGTTCTTTAGTGTTCTTGTGATATTCATCATACTACATCTTTTAACCATAAAATAAGATGAACAAGAGTTAAACAAGAACTTACAACTAGCACAAAGGCTAGGGAAGAACACTAGTGAGAAGATGATGAAAAATGATGATGAAAAGTGGTGAATGAAAGCAAATGATAAGGATTCTCCAAGACCTTCAAGCTCCAAACTCCATGTATCACCTTCTAGTGCTTGAACAAGCTTGAAAATGGATGAAGATGGTTGAGTTAAGGTGGTGATGGTGGCGGTTATGGTGAGCCGAGAGGAAGAGAGGAGAGTGAGGGAGATGGAGTGTAGTTGTGTGGAAGATATGAAATGATATGGTGCTTTAATGTGCCATACTTATAAGATCTTACTTATATTTTGTCCAAAACAACAAGCAAGAATCAAATAAAATATTTAGATAAAATCTTGGGAGCATGGTGTATGGAATGGTGGTGATGGCCGATTAGGCCTAGGGGGAGGGGGTCTAGATGTAAATTGTAACCATATGGTTATAAACTAGTTAGAATTCAAGTGTATGATTAGTTAAGTTAGTTACTAGGGAATTTAGTGAGTGTTAAGGTGTTCGGGGATCATAACTAGCCAAGAAATATAATTAAACAACGTTTCTTGCAATATTTTGGTGTCCCGGGTAATGTCCGGTTGTTCGGTTAGATACCGGTTCGTTAAAGTGCTAAGTTGCTCCGTTTAGTGTCTTTTATGTATCTTTTTTTGTAACACTTTAATTACCAACACTCAGGAAAGCATACAAGACCATTTAGTCAATTTTCTGTACAAGACTAGTATGTTAACAAGCACATGTAAGTATGATGCAGTAATCATAAAGCAGTTAAGTAATTCAGCACAGTCATCAAGCACTTTAATTAACATTAATTAGTCATACGGATACATGTAATTATGAGGGTTGTCACATTCTCCCCCTGTTAGGAAAATTTCGTCCCGAAATTTAGCACGTGGTTACTGAGGGAGCTAGTTAAGTTGCGTGGTTTCCTGGGGTGTCACAAAAGTGAACGCCTGCTAGGTACTCGAATCCCCATGGATTCTCCTATTCCAACCGTGCCATAGTTTGAAAATGCAGCCTGAGAAATAACATGCGAAAAATCAACATAAAGTTGGCGAGTTCATAGTTTGTTTGAAAAAGATTTACAATAAATCTTTTTGATAACCGGTTTAAACATTATTGAGAAAACGTAATAAAGCCATTTTTCTCGGCATGTCAATTGAAAACTTTGTATTAATAAAACTTTGTACGTAGGACAATCAAGTCCCTGAGTCTTCGTGCGTCGCATGAGCATAGGCGGGCCTAGCCTAAAAGAGTCTTTGTGCCTTGCACAAGTGAGAATGGGCCTAGCCCATTTGAGTCTGTAAGTAGGACCAACCAGTCCCCTTACTTGTATATAAGTTGAAAACGTCCCCTAAGTTTGTAAATTCATTTGTTTGTGAGTTTGCATCAAATGAATCTTAAAACATTTGAAAATTCAAGTATCTAAAACTGGTATGTAAAGTGTCAATTAACTTGTTGATCATTAATGTGTAGCTAAGACATTAATATGTGTTCCGACATAGGAAGCACTCAACCCTAGACGATTTCATTCGGTCCACCCCGCTGGGACAACAAAAGCACCACATGTGGTCAAACAAGGACCCATGAGTGGGGCTGTGCTTATTATTTTATCTTGGATTGTAAGATTATTAAGCCAGGTAAATACTCTTAACCTATTTCCCTATACGGGCTTGGGATACGGTAAATTATTAACGCTTGGTCGAGTTTGGGATCAATGTCGAATTGTGAATAAAAATCCGCATAACCCGTTTTAATCTGTTTTGCTTGATAACTTAAACATTGGTGTTTAATGCGACCGTGTCTCGGATATCCTCAGCTCATTTAACTGCAAATGGCCATGACTTAAGCACGGGGTGTAGGCATACACCCAATAGATGATAATGCTATTATAAAGTATTTTTCTACCCATATTGGGAATACCCTTTATGGGTTAAAGTGGCGTGTCGGTTAATCATGTTATCAGTGTTTTGTACCGGACCCCATATGTATTGACAAACATTTAAAATTGTACACAAGATATTTTAAATATTTTCCCAAGTTATTTATGAAAATACATGTGCCTAGTGCACTTAAAACAAATTTGAAATATTTTCAAAATGTGTGTTATTTGTATTTACCAGTGAAAACTGACATATCTTCAAAAGACTAAGCGCAGGTTGCAAGGTTACGTAATAGGCTGGAAGTTGCCTGGTAAATGCTTAAGAGGAATTTGCAACTCCTTGCATTGAAGCCTTGTAGTCTGCTTATGTATTCATTTTGTTATTTTTGATCCGCCTGTGGATCTTAGAATACTTCCGTCTGTATAATTATTTTTCAACATTCGGACACTTTAATTTGTAATAGTATTTTTATTACCAAGACTTCCGCTGTGCTATTTGTGTATTTGATATCAATCGTTACGTACCCCGAGTCCGGGCCCACTAGGAAATACAGGGTGTGACAGTTTATATGTTAGCTAAAAAGGAGAAGACAAATACAAAATAAACAAGGAACACCGTTTGATAAATAGTTTTTAAGGAACACTATTTTGGTAAATAATTTTTCTCTAACACTACTTTGAAAAAAAAAACCTCTTATAATCATAGATTATTCACTTTCGAGTTGTTTAGGTATTCTTAGGTCTCCTTGTTATGGATGGTATAACATGTAGATAAATTTTCCCATATTTTTTAAACTTGTGAATATTTCCATCAATGAATACTCAACTTCTTAATATTATCAACCTTAAAACCACATATTCGTCACCATCATGTGTAACACCCCGTGTTTTCAAATGTTAAAGTCAAAGTCAAAGTCCAAGTCAACTTTGACTTTCTTTGACTATAATTAGTCTATTTTATGTTTTATTGTATTATGTGGAATAAGTGTTGTAATCAAGAAATAATCGAAGTAATCGAATGTTTAATCGACGCGAACCGACTTACGACTGTGAATAGTAGGAAGTAACAATGCGATAAAGTTAATCAATCAGTAATCAAGCTAATCAAACCATCAATCGAACTCGAATCTCGAACTATGAGAATTTGGTGTTATATTACTTGTGTGTGTGCCTTATGTGTTACCTGTGCATGCTTACTTTATGTTTTGTGTGGTATTCAATCGAATCAATCGAAGCTCGAACCTCAAATCGAATGCAATCGAAATCGAATTACGACGAATGGTAACGTAAGGATAGGGTGAGATATAGATGATTGTATGTTAGATATAGTAGTTGGGACTGAAAGTAATTTGAATAGGAAACTCTATCGTACTCGTATCGTCTTCAATCGAAATATCGAAAATCGTCACACCGAACACTCGAACCAGGCTGTTGATCGATCAGGCTGTCAGCCGATCGAATAGCCCAGCCGATCGGATGGATTGTCCGATCGAGCAGGCTGTCCGATCGGGATGCCTGGCCGATCGGCCAGCCCTTTCCTCTTTTGGAGCCTATAAATAGGGATGTCATTGTCATTCTTTCCACTTTTGGAAACTCTCTGACCGACCAGCTCGTGCTCCTCTTCTTTTCTCAGATTTCTTCCGATTCCGGTAAGTTTTCATCCTAAATCTTGTACTTCCTTGATCAAAACATGCTCCTACACCTTTC
This sequence comes from Helianthus annuus, assembly GCF_002127325.2. Classification (NCBI taxonomy): domain Eukaryota; kingdom Viridiplantae; phylum Streptophyta; class Magnoliopsida; order Asterales; family Asteraceae; genus Helianthus; species Helianthus annuus. The sequence goes on along the minus strand of NC_035437.2, from coordinate 86,312,102 downwards.
TATCTTTCAAATCTTGATTTCTAACCATAAAATCACCAAGATCTAAGCATTCTTGGATGATGTCATCATGGTGTTCTTCAAGAACATCATGTTTTGGCCTCAATCCACCATGAATAGCTCGGATCTAACCGATTTCCACATAAACAAGTTAAGATCTATCAAAGATCTAAACATTTACATGATGTGAAGGATTGAAAGAAGGGATTCCAACTTTCTCTCAACTCTTTTACACTCAATGCCTCCAAACCGGTAGAAACGGAGCTTGAGCCAACTCACTAATCATTCCAATGGTTGTGTGATTCAAGATCCGGGTTCTATCTACGAGGTTCACCGACCTCGGGTTAAATGTTAAACCGCAGATCCAAACCGTTCACCGGCCGGACTTGGGTGATTCCTGTCCGAGCAGGAAAAACAAGTAAGAACGAAGGTTCCCTGGTTAAGCTCGTTGTCAAACTACCTCGATATAACGTTAAATAATCAGAACAGCCAAGTGTTAGATGAACAGGCTGACCAGGTCAGGATGCTGGCCGAACGGTTAGGCTGTTCGAACGAACAGCCCAACCGATCGGACATGCCAGCCGGTCGACCAGGCCAGCCGATCGGCTAGCATATGGCCCCACACTTTGACAAATTCATGAAGAATAGTATTGAACGAGGTGATGTTCGATCGAACGAGCTGTTTGATAACATTACTCATCGGATCATGAGATACTATGCTTCAACACTTAGTCGATTTTCAATTCGTTTGACGTATTGGAATGCCACCCGATCGGGCATGCTGTTCGATCGAGCATGCTGTTCGATCGAGTGACATCCTCCTGAGGACTACTACTGAAGTTCCTAACCGATCGGTTAAGCCGGCCGATCACCTGAAAGGTAAGAACACTTCAGTGTTCTCAAATACTACAACGAAAAGTTCAAAAGTTCAAACCATCATACACAAACACATCCTACTCAAAAGAAGAAACAATCCACTCGAACAGTCCAGCCAATCGAGCCTACCGGCCGATCGAACAGACTGTCCGAACGGATTCTCTAACCGAACGAACAACCCGTTCGATCGAACCTGCTGTTCGATCGACCAGGCTGTTCGACCCCTTATCACGTGTTCCATTTTACGTGTTGCTTATCGTCATACTATCGAACTATTCAGGCTAACCCTACTCTCAAGCGCTCCCTTCAATCCATCAATCAATCGCTGTGAGTATACTCGATCCCTTTTTGCTTTTAGCACTTTTGGGTGTTACATACGTTACTTATATCAAAACACAATCGATCACACTACTCAAACTATTTGAACGCTAACCAACATGCATGTATTACGTGACTAAATGAATGCTTGTTGATTGTGTTTACACGTGGAATGCTGTCTACCTGCCTTAACAACGTAGTACTATAGTTTGGACTTAGCACCCGTTCACACGGGGGTTTTTAAGGACAATTACTTGCATGGATTACGGTGGTAATCATGTATTGTGAACTGTCTCGGACAGTCAACCCGCAGTCATTGGTATCGATAGATCCATGTCGATAATTAACATGCTTCGTTTTCCTCTGTGTACGTGCTGGTTATGCGTAAACTATTCGAACTCTATTATGGCATTATCAAACTTGTATGCTCACCTTTACATTATATGTATTGACTTTATTTTAACGTATGTGACAGGTGTTTAAGATGTTTGCTTGCTAGGAAAGCGAGGCTAGAATAAAGCTCTAGAGGCCCCCAACAAATAGTTGTCTGTCAAGAAAAAGCAACTAGAGCATAGTTGTCTGTAGATCTTGTCAGGCTGGGTCTTTAGGAGCATTTGAACAATATTTATTTGTCTTATTTAAATCTGAGTTGTCGGAACAGAATATTTGACTGGGTCAAGAAAAAGCAACTAGAGCATAGTTGTCTGTAGATCTTGTCAGGCTGGGTCTGTAATAGTTTGTTTGTTATTTGGGACACGGTATGGGACGTGTTATTTAAACTGAATAGTGATGATAATTGTTATGGAAACTTCTGGACAATCTGTTTCGCTCAGTGCCATGCCCCGATGATTCCGCCATCGGTTGGGGTGTGACAGATTGGTATCAGAGCCATAACTATAGGGAATTAGGCTAGACACGACCTAGTCCGGGTCGCTGTCTTAGAGACCTAGACTATAGTTAGGAACCAACAGACGAAGCGTATACGCTAAATTCTGCTATTCTACACTATCACTGCACTCGAATTTTCAAATAGAATCAAGCGATTTAGTCGGGATTAGGTGTGAAAACCGCAAACTCTCGACTAAATTGCTTGGTCAATACTGATCTTATCAATTTATCGACGATTTCCTCATTATTTTCAATAACGAACGGGGAGAATTATACCAAATCAGGAGTGAAATCCATATTTTGAAGAATAATCTCCTCAATTTTACTAAAACAAGGAAGAAGTTGCTAAGCTAGGGGTGAAACCCTAACCTTGACAACTTGTTCCGATTTTTATTTCATCTCACCAAAGCCTCGACGGACTCCAATGACCTGAACTCACAAGTATGACCTAGGGAATGCGTGTTGAATGCCCAAGAATCGAGGCAGCAACGCGATCCCGAAGGTTAAAAAGTGACGACAAGCCTATTGTGAATAGTCGAATCGCTTTGGGTAGTCAATGTCTAGTAGCCGCAGACAATCCATTTCTCGATTTTATGTGTTTTGATTCTGAGCCTGCAACTGCCTACTCTGATTGTTCGTTAATTTTATGTGTTTTATGCGTATATATCTGTTTACGTGTTTAAATTTTTGAAGCGTTATTCGATTTTTGCTATCACTTCGATCAACACACACGACTCGCATTGCTATCTTATCTCAAAACGCTAACAAGTCCCTGCAATTCTAGACAATACTATGATACGATATGCGCTATACTATACTCGACCTGCTATACGATTATGCGATACTATTCGATATGCTATACGCGATCGCTTGATATGTGGTTGTAAACCGGTGCTTGTTATTGTTTAACTTGACGTTTTTACGTAAGTTTTAGTTTCGAATAGCCTACTTTTAATCAAGAATGTGTTTTGCAGGTTTGATGGAGTTTAAGGAGCTTTTCGGGAGCTTTACGGGTCATCGGGTCGAAAACCGGAGCACCGGGATGCGTTACAGATCAACCGAGAGTGCAAGGAGCGAAAAATTGAGAAGCAAGTTTCTAGAGGCCGTCGCCGACGGGCTAGAGGCCGTCCCGGACGGGCTCTAGATAACCCCGTCGGCCAAAAATCTCTGTATCCAGTCATTTAACCCGTCGGCACCATTTCAGTTTTTGGGGACCCGTCGGCGACGGGGTCAGGCCCGTCGGTGACGGATAGGGGATTCTGGAAACGCGAATTGTGAAGGTTTGGAGGTTAAGATCGATTTTGATTGGTGTTCTTTCATTGAATACGGGGGTTACACTAAAAATGGAGTTTGAATCTTGTTCTTGGAGCCCAATATCACCTACCATTCCATCCCTATTACACATCTATCATCAACATCATTGAAGATCATGAAGAATCATCATCACCATCTACACAATCAATCATTCCACAAACCCTAATCCTTCTACCATCATCATCCATCACCAACCTTCATCATTCACCAATCCTCCAATCAAGCTTCAAGATGACTCCATCCGCATTCCAAACATCCGGTGATCAAGTTGCATCAACCATAAGCGGCTAATCATCTCGATTTCACCCCGGTGTAGGTAGTTGTTAATTTTAGGGTTTCAATTTGTTCTTGTTTCATCTTAGTGACAATTTGTATTTGGTTTTTGAAACTCTTGACAATAGTATTACATCTGTTACGAATTCGTGAATTGTCGAGCGATGTTAAAAGTTATGACTTTGCGAAATGGTGATATGTAATTGTACATTGTCATTGTTAGGATTTACTTGTGTTGATTACAAAGTGTCTTTTTGTCCGTTCTTCGGAGCGTTGATAGTTAGTAGCACCTAAGTCACGGTACACTAAATCCGTTAATCAAATGCATTTGAGTTGAAACTAAAATTTGTAGAAATCCTAGGTTAGCAATTACCGAAACCGGGTGTGATTCCTTTTATTTATTATTGTTCTAGTATCCGAATTGCTTGCAATCGTTAATCAGTAGTTGTTAATTAATTACTCCAATTTCAGTAGTCTAAATTCACATCTTTCTACTAAACAAAAATACAAAAATATCTGGCAAGCTTCATAATTGTGACAATTCTTTATAGTTCAGTCAAGTCCATACACAAACCACATACTCTTCGTGGATCGACCCCTTACTACCACTGACACATTGTTAAGGGTAATTCGGGTTTATAAATATTATCTTTGACCGGAGCGCGACACTCCGATCAAATTTTGGCGCCGTTGCCGGGGAGTGCGTGCGCTTTGTGTTTGGATATTGTTTGAATTTGTGTGATTAACTGTTTAAGCTGTTTAGCTTTCTTTTTGTATTTGTCTTTTTCCTTGCTACGCGGGGTGTGTTACTTGTGCAGGTTACAGGTAGTGCATGCATACGCGGAACTCCGGGAGGACTTCACCTTTAGTCTACGAACCGGAAATCGAAAGACTCGCAAGAAGGAACCTAGCAAGCCGGTTTGTAGCAACTCTTGCTTCTAATCAAACCAACCAAACACCACCACTCACGCCGACCATTGAAACCGATTCAATGGCGAATCAAAACTCCAATCAAAACCAGAACCAATTCCAATACCGGAGCAACTTTAATCCCGCTCAAAACACCCAACCTATACCTCAAGAACAACCGGGTGGTAACACCAACGCTAGACCACCCACTCCACCTTTCCAAAACCAAAATACCAACAACACCCAACGAACACCTCAACAACAAACCCTTCACCGACAAGCATTGTTACCTATCAACCTTGATGATCGGAATGTCAATTCCGACCGTAGAGGTAACCGTGATCGTGGCAATCCCGCAAATGAAGACCCGTTTTTCAACATCGACGATTTAAGGAATGCAATCCCCGATGATGAACCATATAGTGTTCCCGGTTATCAATCGCCAGAACATGTAAGCATTCATACAGAAAATTCGGACGATGGGGGGTACTACGATGATCGGGTTAACGATGATGAAGATTGGGGCTACGTGAATAGGGGAAACATCTATAACGCTAGAAGGTATGATGATGAGGAATTTGGCTACCAAAATGCCAATTACGTTGGGGACGATGAATACGGTTACGGAGGTGGAAGAAATGATGGTTATGGGAACAACCGTCAACCACGGAACAATAACCAACGAAACTGGAATGATGGGTTTTATAATAACAACAATGCAAACCCTAACCGGATTCCTTGTTTCGTGGGAGGTGGTAACCCAAGGGATAATCGAAGGGAGGATCGAAGAGGTGAAAGACGGGATAATAGAAGACCGGTCGATCAAGAAGTTAATGGTCCACAACGTAGGCAACAACCTCTACGGGGAGTGAATGACCGTTTCCGACCGATAGTGACCGAGAATAACTCTCCAATAGTGTGCGAAAGGATAATGTTTGATTGTAAGCCGTATTACATCAACATACTTCCCCATTTCAATGGGAGGTCGAATGATGAACCATACACACATTTAACGGAGTTCTCTTCCATTTGTGATACTATTGGGGGGCACAACTTCGCACTAGAGGAAGTCAAGCTTCGGTTATTTCAATTCTCGTTGAAAGACAAGGAAAAACAGTAGTTCCTCACACTCCCAGCCAACAGTATTCGAACTTGGGAACAAATGCAACAAGCATTTTTGGATGAATACTATTCTATGGCAAAGACCGACGATGCTAGAGACGAAATTCGGTCGTTTCGCCAACTTTCGAGTGAGCCATTACATGAAGCATTTACCCGATTCAAGGAGTTGATGAGAAGATGCCCACATCACCAAATAGAAAAGTGGGAGTTGGTGAAATGTTTTGTACGGGGTTTGGATGATACAACTTGGAATCGTCTGGAGTCAACAAGCAATGGAACACTCTTGAGCAATCATGTAACGCCCTGCTTTTTCATACTTTCCATAATTAGAAAGCTCGCCTTGTAATGCTATTTTTGGAAATCTTGTATTATTGTAGTCTTCTTTTCGTTGTAAAATCCGAGACTTGGATCATAAATAAAATTCGTATTTCTTTAAATTCACCATCTACATATTCATACATGTTCATACGTTCGAATTCATTGTACATCGAATCCTTATTTGTAATTCATACTTATACGATACTTATTCACGATGCATGTCCATACTTGTCCTTAAATTGTTGATACCTAAAAACCCCTAATAATATGCTTATTTATACAATGATTAATCATCTAATATGTGACATATACTTGTCACTTACAAACATGTTACATACTTGTACATTACACTTTTTACCTAGTTAAATCATGTTTTATTTCATATTTCACCTTGTTACAAGTTAGGGGAAACATTGTTGCATATTATTACACAACTTAATTAACAAAATTACTCATTATAATGTTTTAAAAAAATAAAAAAATAAAGAAATATGGCAGCCCCAATTCAGCAAAATTCAGCCCCATATAGTTGGGTTTTGTGGGCTAGTTTCAAGGTGTAACCCCTTCTAAACATTTACAAAGCCCAACCCATTGAAACCCTAATCCTCCCCCCTATAAATACCACTTATAACCAGCCTCCCTACCACTTTTGCAACACTAAAAACTCTCAAAAGTTCCTCCAAACCGTAGCTGAAAGCAAGGGTTTGAGCAGATTGACACCCCTTCACGAAAATGAGCATAACTCACTCAATTCTTATCCGATTCACTCGATTCTTTTTCCTACTACTTTGTATTGACCTTATCTACGTTTCCATGGGTTTTTTACAGTAAATAAGTCCCTGGAACTCCAGCAAAAAGGCTCCAAAATCCACTGATTGTTTTTGTTTTCATGAAATCCTTGTTATTTCTTACCAAACTTGAGTCTATCTCATCTCAAACCTATGTCCTAATGCTTACAACACTTTAGTGGTTGGTTAGGCTTAAAAACAAGGTTGAGACACTTAAAAATCAGAGGATTAAACCTCATAAACTTGGTGTTTTGTTTAGGGTTTTTAACCCACAAGTCATGTCAAACTTTGTCTTTGATACATGAGTGATTATGGAACAACTTGGGTTGTCCAAGCATACAATCCTCACATGATTTGATGATTTCTCTTAGTTAGTGTGTATATTTCTTATTCTTTATTGTATGTTCATGACCCTCCTTGGTTGTTTTTTTACATCAAGTGTAGTGGTGAACACATAGAGGTGCCTAAATGGAAGAGTTGATCTTCCTACCTCCTACATGATTTCTATGACATTTAGAGGTACCAAAATGAAGATTTTAATCTTCTACCTCATGCTTGAACTATTGGACATATATTATATAACCTAAATATATTATTCGAATAATCGAATCTTTGATGATGAACTAGTGTTCATATGTCGGGGTACTAGATTACATCATCCTTGTTGGTGCACTTGTGTCTGTACTTTGTCTGTATTCGGTCTGTATGTAACGATGTCCTGATTTGTGTTGTAAGTTGACCAAGTCAACCATCCTCCGGTTTGACTTGGACAACAGATTGTAAGTTGAAAGATGTTCTGATCGAAGGATAGCCTCGAAGGATACACCTGATCCTTCGAGGTGATCGAAAGATATGGTTCGACCATGGTTCGACCATTAGACCTCGAAGGATGATCCTTCGAGGTCCATGCTGATCTTTCGTGTGAACTATGATCGATAGATGATCCTTCGGACCATCTATCAGATCCTTCGATCAGACATCAGATGTTTCGGGTATATATACCCATGCATGTGTTGAGTTTCATAGACAGACACACAGACAGAAAGAGAGAGTATTCCCTGAGAGCATTCTGTCCAAACTCACACACACACCTTAGAGAGTTTATAGAACATTTCTGTAAACATTGAGCTTGTAACCGAACCCTCATTGCATTAATACATGTTGTGTTAATCGGTGAACTTGTGTGTTTGTTTCTCTACTTGCTACTAACTCGGTTTGCTTGCTAGCTTGGATTCCGCACTCGCTAGTAGGTTTGTATAACAAGGTTTAGGTTCGTAATCCTCCGCGAAACAGGGACCTACAAGTGGTATCAGAGCTAAGGCTCTTAACCTTGTTTAAAACCGGGTTTTTACAAGTTTTGGTGTGTTGAAACACTAGGTTTTGCACCTGTTTTTACTTGGTTTCTTGCTTTTTCTTTGAGTAAAAACGTGTCTAAACTAACCGGGAGTGTTTAAAGTGGGGTTGGGTAACTTGAAAACTTATTTTTGAGTAACTTTGTGTTTTCCGGCGAAAGCTCCGGTTAAACTTCCGGTGACTGGTTTGAAGATAAGATTATCCATTTTGGCATAGTTTATTTCAAATCTTGGTTGGTAAGATTGTTGTCAGCCTGCCATACCCTTTTGCCGAAAGTTGACTTACCAACCAATCACCTTTTCACCAACCCGTCATATCTGTGTCAGTGTGTCAGTGCTCATCGAAAGATATCCTTCGACATCGAAAGACAATCCTTCGATCAGTGACAGCTCGATAGATAAACATCTTTCGAGTAGTCCTTCGAAGTTCGAAACATATCTTTCGATCAGAGAATCTTTTCGAAAGATAGTTGTTTTATCTCGAAAGATAAGGATCTTTCAAGTGTGAATCTTTCGAGATTTTGAGTCTTTCGAAGCCAGTGCTCGAAAGTCAACAGTGATCCTTCGAACACTGTTGATCATTCGAACAAGTGTGATCCTTCGGAAGTTAGCTATTCGAGAGATAAGTGTCCGAAAGATAGGGATTTGACTCGAAAGATAAGGATCTTTCAAAAGGGAATCCTTCGAGTTCTTGAATCTTTCGAAATTATTGTTCAAGACTCAACAGTAATCCTTCGAGTACTGTTGATCCTTCGAACAGTAGTTGATCTTTCGATTGTGGTCTGTTTATTGTTAACAAGTTTCTGTGATTTCAGATCTTTCGAACAGGATCGTTCGGCTGTGTGATCTCTCGGATTATTCACTTAGAATTTATTTTTCTTGTCAAAGATGAATCCGAGTTGGTGGAATCCTGCCCCAGACAGTGGTAAATATACAAGTTCAGGAGTTACTCCTTCATGGTGGGGTACACCGGCTCCTGATAGTGGAAAGTACACGTGTACAAGTCTATCACCATCATGGGCCGAATCTCCAGTATCTACATCTTCACAAGCAAATGCTTTACCATCAAATCAATGGGCATTAGTAACGGGTCAAACTCCGAGTGTACAAAGTATCTTATTAAGCGAAAGCGAAACAGGAAGTTTGAATCGACCCCCAAAACTGATGAGTTTGAATGAATATCCAGGATGGGCTGAGAGGTTTAAAACATATGTTCTTGGTCAAAATACGGAACTGTGGATACGTTTCACCACAGATTTCGATCAAGCCATAGAGGTTGCTGCTTCAGAGACTGCGTCATTTGCTGATCTTCCCGAAGATAAAAAGAAAACGTATGATCTGGAAAAGAAAGCATACGCCATTCTCACCCAGGCTTTGAGCAAGGATATTTATCACCAGTTTGTCAGCTTCAAGACAACTAAGAAGTTGTGGGATGGGTTGAAAACAAGAGGAGTAGGGAATGAAGCAACACGTCAGCTGCGTCATGACCTACTCAAGAAAGAATTTGACAGCTTCGCTTGCATGGATAAGGAGTCTCTGGGAGACATGACAAGTCGTTTCTATCACCTGCTTACTGAGTTGAACAATTTTGGAGTTACAACAACTCAAGCAGAGGTGGTGAAGAAGTTTGCTGATGGCTTACCTCCTCAATGGAGTAGTTTCTTGGAAATCCTTAAGTATAACGGAGCGTTGAGAACTACAACTTTTAACGACTTCGTGCAGCTTTTGGAAAACAAGGATCAGGAGGAAACATTGAAGGCGAAGAGAGTTCCATTGCCACAGAATCCAGAAGTGTATTATGGAACTTCCAGCTCTTCGTCTGCAAGAACTGGTTCACATGCTCCAATTCAAACGGCGTTTGTCACAAGTACAGATTGTTTTGGCAATCCAATACAAGTTCCTGTTAAGCCACCTCCCACCACAGACATATTTGGAAATCCAATCCAACCACCTCCACCTCCTCCTGCTCAACAACAACGTGCATGTTATGGAGGAACATCATCTGCTGGTCAACAATCAAAGCCAAGTACAGTACAGCTCGACACTTCAAGCTTCTCCAAAGTCAGTGTAGAAGTAGCCAAGGAACACATGGAGCTACTTAACACTATAGTGAGCGCGTACTGTGGGTTGATAGAAGGTCAGATTGGTAACATTAATCTGACACAGGAAGACTATCGGCAGATAGATAAAGAAGAGATGGACTTGATGGATATCAAGTGGGCCTTTGCTAGTGCTGTGAGAAGAGCAAAGGATTGGATGGAAAGTACTGGCAGAACCAGCTTGGAAAGTAAGCGAGACACCAAGTATGGGTTCGATAAACAAGCAGTAAGGTGCTTCAACTGTGGTGAACGGGGTCACTTTAAACGGGAATGTGCAAAGCCAGCACAGCATGGAAACCAGAACCCCTTCAGAAACCAGGGCAACCAGCAGAACCAGAACAGAAATAATGAACGTACATTAGTGCCTGTCAACAATCAAGCAAACCGGGCACTTGTAGTTCAGATGGATGAAGGTTGCGACTGGTCAATCCAGTTTGGTGGTGATGGTCCTAATGGTACAGCTTGCTTTGCTCAAGTTGTGAAGGATGTAGTTAACACCAGTGGTGGAGAATCTTCCGCCAGTGGTAGTGAATCTTCTGAAGATGAAGACTCTTCTGGGTACAGCAGGAGTGTTGATGAAGATTCATCTAGATCAGGCGATGAGAATATGGGTGAGACATCTGGTGTCTCAGTTGATGCTGATATTGATGAACTTTTGGAAGAAGCTGCAGCAGAAACTCAAAGAAGATCTGTTCTGATGGATCAAGCTGCTTGTACTTCGTCTTCTCTCCATTCAGCCTTTATGGCTAATGTCGACAGTTCTTCAAGTCAGGTATGTGTCGATGAACCCATTGCTGTAAACTGTGATAACTGTGATAGCTTGCAGGCTAAATGTGCTGAGTTTGAGGCAAACATGTCTGAGTTGCAAGCCAAACATGATGCTTTACAAGCAAGTTTGTTTGACTTGCAAGACAAACATGATTCCTTGAATGCTGAGTGGTGTGCATTGCAAAGCAAACACGAGGCTTTGCAAGAAAAATATGATGTGACATTCATCCACAATCAGAAGTTGACTGTGGATCTCTCAAAATGCACAGAAGCCAATATGTTTTATGAAAACCATGAAAAGGAATTTAAGTCAATGATTGAGACATTAAAGAAAGACAAAACTGAATTGACTAAAATGGTTTCCAGAAAACAAACGGACATTAATTTGTACATCTCACGTCTTGAGGCAATGCAAAAAGAAATGGTCTGTGTAAAAACGGAAAGTGAGGCAATCCAACTCAAGCTAGACAGCTATTTGAGCTCTAGCTACGTGTTGGATCACATCATTGACGTTCAGAAAGAAAAACGGGATGTCACATGCATAGGATACAAAAAATGTCCACCACCAGTCAGACACAATTATGATGCCATGCCTGATGAGGAGGATAGAGTGTTCTTCGAACCATCTGTTCCTCTTGATGTGAAGGAGTTTGCAGCAGGACTCGGATACCAGAAAGAAGTATCCTCAGATTCGGATGTGTCAGCAGATACATCTGTAACTGCTGAACAGAAACAGGATCCTCCAGTTGAGGTTGAGGATGCTGATTCTTCAGATGATGAATCTGATGATGCTGCTCCAGCAAAGTCTGATGCGGTAGTCAAAAATGAGGACATACCTCTTGAGAATCACATTCTATGTGATCCCCCTGCCACACCCGCTAAGACTGTTGCAACTGAGTCCTCGTCTGAGAAGGAGTCAGAGAGTGTGACCTTGCTGTACACTTTGGTTGGTGATGATAAAATTTACTCAGACAAAGATTTTCCTATTGAGAACGTTAATCAATCCTTAATCGATAAAGTCTTTGAAAATTCGACAAGTAAGTTTTTGGGGAAGAAAGGACCACATGTTACAGTTACACAGTGTCCTCCAATCCCAAAGGCTGAAGTTCGAAAACAATTTGGCAACAAGAAATTACCAGCAATGCCAAAACAGCAAAATCACACCAAGCCCAAAGGAAAGGCACCGGCTCAAGTCCAGAAGAAGCCGAATCAAAAGAAGAAGAAAAATGTTAACTTTGTGAAATCGACGGGAACGGACAAAATTGAAACGTTTGAAAATAAATCTAACTTAGATTTTGTCAAGAAAGCTACTGTTTTGAAAAGAAATGAACAAAACAGTTCACAGCCTAGTACCTCGGGTTCACAAAGTTCAACATCATCGGCTAAGAGAACACATGATTCTTCGAGGTATGTTGAACGAAGATCATGTTTTGAGTGTGGAACCATTGGGCATATAATTCGAAATTGCCCCTATCTTCATAAGCAAAAAGGAAAGGTTGATGATCCCCGTGGCAAGACTGACCGTAAGCCATCTGTTTCCACAAAACAAGATCCCCGACTTGTAAAAGAAAGGGAGAAGAAGCAGAAACGCCAACAGGTCAAAAGGATTGAAAAAGCAATTAAAACCGATGTGGTTCAAAAACAATCTGTTTCTGTAAAATCAACACATTCAAAAACTTCAAACTGTAATGAAGTTAAATTGTTAAAGAATGACACTGATAAAACAAAACAGACATGGAAACCTAAATCGGTTACTGAATCAGGGGGACCATCACAATTTACAAACCATCAAAGACAAGAAGTTATTGTCATTGATGAAAATGGAAGACCCAAGACCACAATGGCTTGGGTCCCTCTCTCCAACTAATCTCTGAGTGAGTGTGCAGGAAGTTCCAGGAGGAACTATTGATAGTCTTAGGATTGTTGATAGTGGAATGTCCTTGCACAAGATAGGCGACAGAAGAAATTGTTGCCTTTGATGGAGAGAGAGAAAAGAAAAAGAAAATGTGGCTGAATGAAGTTGCAAAATTCGACCAAATGAAGAACGTGCCGAAAATTTGGTCATTCTGGTTTTTGATCGGGTCCTCAGGAACGAATGAAGTGAAATGTGTGTCGATGCCTTGGCGTGGATTGAACATCCGCACATCATTTCTGAAAGAGAAAGTCAAAGACCTTCGCTGGTGAAATGTGGAAGACCAGCCGGACCCGGAGGTTTCTGAGCTTATTGCTGTCAAGAGACTTATCAGCAGTTGCAAATTCGATCTTGAAGTCCACACCGGGTGGATATCCAGTTGGGAAAGTGCTTAGATTCCTTGCAATGCACGGAACAGTTGCAGGATACGCCTTTAATTCTTAATCTCTCCTATACTTGTCGATATTTTAGCTGCTTTGTGAATTGTTATTATCTCGTACAGCACTCTTTGACCTGACACGTTGATCTCGGATATCACCTCACACGTGATTGTTTCAATATGAAACTCATCAATGTTGTCAAGGTCCGCACCGCTTACCGACCTGCCAACTCATTTTTCCAAAATTTGTTAAGTCTTTTCGGATAAAACTTAATTTTGGTAAACGGCATTAAGGTCAAGCACAAGAGTAAACCAACATCGGAAAATCATTTTTGTAAATATCTTTGTGTGTTTTTTTTTAAATTTATCTTAGTTTGTTGATTTTAGGGGGAGTAAATCCAAAAATCAGAAAATCCAAAAACATCGAAAAATTTCAAAAACACAAAAACAATAGAAAATCAAAAATGAGTTTCCTGGCGAGCAAAAGAGAAAATGATAGTACATCAGTGGTCTATCCAAACCTCTTTAAACCTTAAATGCAAAACGATAAGCAGCTCTATATAAGATGTATCGGTAGGCTCACAATCATTTTAAAGTGTGCAGGGTGATATAAATCTTAATCGACTGAAGATCAGGTGGGAACCATTCATTGGCATATGGTCTTAGTACCGAAATTTCGTTTGATAGATTGCCGAGGTTCTGAGATATTCGGTCTTTATGCTGCTTATCATCTGGGTATCATGGTTGTATCTTTTACCGAAAAATAACGGGGACGCAAGTCTAGATCTTCCATGATACTATACATACGTGTACATATTGCATACTGCATTCGACCTCAATAAGTGATAAACAATCACATGTCCAAATCAAATAAGTGATAAAATATCACATTTTTCCGGGTGTCAAGTTCGTCTCTCTGCTGTACGGAAGTACTGACCTGTTCACGGACTTGCACCTGTGCCCTCATGCATACGAAAATCAAGTTCCTCATCAATAAGTGATTATATCACAAAGGACTTGTTTTCAAATCAAAATAAGTGAGTATCTCACAATTTTATACGGTCAAACAGATGATAATCGGTATACTCACCGGTAAGATGAACCCTCGTGCATACCTTGATACGGGAATGTGTCGTGATGTGGATGAACACCGGTCGGTAAGTATAAATCATACATTAACGTATCCTCTAAACATGATTACATCTGATAAGTTGAGCTTAAGTGGACAACAATACCGATAATTGTTATAGGATGCTTATTTCAATATTAACTAACTGAACAACAAGAGTGTTTTGGCATGACCGTACACTGATATGATTCTCTTACCCTCGAAACTCGCAAAAAGAATGTTTGTATATATTTATTTATTTACTGCTTAACTTTTATTGTTTTTCTTTTAAACAGTTTCGTCGTTTGGTGCATATCAGCACGACATTAGCGGTGATGTCGTTTGATAACACTCAAAGGATTTTAAATTGTTGTTTTTCTTAATATTAAAACACACCTAAAATCTGTTTTAATATAAACTTTATAAAAGCCAAAAAGATTTTATTTCTGCTTTATTTTCGATCGTACGATGTTGGAGCTCAAGTCTTCGTTACCTGAAACCTGACTGAAAACCGAATTGACTAATTCTTCATAAACGGTCGAAATTTGCATGTTTGAAAGTTAAAAGGCTAAAATTGTCAAATTTATTAAACTTTCAAACTGTCGGACGGTGTTTGATTATGACATGGTGATTCGTGTGTCATGTGTTTATGTTAACTATATTCCAAGCAGTTGTTCTCATTATGCGTTTAGATTTCTTGCATGTGCAGATTCTAAAGGCTGGGAGAACATAGTCGATGACAAGCTCTGGAATGAAGACACGACGAGAAGGCGCTCAAAAGATGAAGATGATCGAGTAGCCGCTGGCCATCATCAACACCACAAGGATCTCACTTCATAAAGATAAAGTCTTTTCACGAGCATAACTCAAGGGGGAGCTTATGTTAAGGGGGAGTTTGTCAACACACTTTCTACATGATACGGGTAGTTTGTTGATACACTCTCTGCTTTCAAGACGTGAAGACTTTGAAGATCCTCCGACATTGAAGACTTGAAAGGACATCAGAGTTTTGGGAACTCGAAGACCAAAGATCGTCTAAGTTCGAGACGAGTCTACAACCATAGAAGATAAAGACAAAGCTACAGCCAAGGGGGAGTTTGTTGGTGCACTTGTGTCTGTACTTTGTCTGTATTCGGTCTGTATGTAACGATGTCCTGATTTGTGTTGTAAGTTGACCAAGTCAACCATCCTCCGGTTTGACTTGGACAACAGATTGTAAGTTGAAAGATGTTCTGATCGAAGGATAGCCTCGAAGGATACACCTGATCCTTCGAGGTGATCGAAAGATATGGTTCGACCATGGTTCGACCATTAGACCTCGAAGGATGATCCTTCGAGGTCCATGCTGATCTTTCGTGTGAACTATGATCGATAGATGATCCTTCGGACCATCTATCAGATCCTTCGATCAGACATCAGATGTTTCGGGTATATATACCCATGCATGTGTTGAGTTTCATAGACAGACACACAGACAGAAAGAGAGAGTATTCCCTGAGAGCATTCTGTCCAAACTCACACACACACCTTAGAGAGTTTATAGAACATTTCTGTAAACATTGAGCTTGTAACCGAACCCTCATTGCATTAATACATGTTGTGTTAATCGGTGAACTTGTGTGTTTGTTTCTCTACTTGCTACTAACTCGGTTTGCTTGCTAGCTTGGATTCCGCACTCGCTAGTAGGTTTGTATAACAAGGTTTAGGTTCGTAATCCTCCGCGAAACAGGGACCTACAATCCTAGACTATGATAACTTGTCACGATTCTAATGGAACCTTGTTCCATGAAAACATCTAAACTCCTTCGAGTTTCCTAGTGTCAAGAACAAGCATCATATGTACTAAATGATTATTTTCCATGTTATTCTCATATCTTATTTTTATGTTGTTTTAAACACCGAATCTCGACTCTAAACATACTTGAACTTTAACCCTTATACATTCGGACTCTAAATCTCTACTCGTCAACAATTGGATAATCGGAAAGCATATGCAAGCCTTGTGAGTATACTCGTATTTCCCCTTTTTACTTTTATCACTTTTGGGGTGTAACATGTTTATCTATCAACAAACTTACACATGAACATTTTGCTTAAACACATGAACATTCCTATAACATGCTTGTATACGTGATGGCTTGATGCTTTAAACTTGGATTTATCTTATGTGTTGAATTTATCATTAACTTCGTACGAGCCAAACCGTGACATATGTAGCGCTATAGGATTAACGACCCGCCCTTTATCATCGGTAATGTCATGAGCATATTGCGTTTCCTTGGTTTGATATGTTAGACACATGCCATGTTTAAATGTTTATCTTGAATCACATGCTTGCTATGAGGAATTGTTTAAAACTTATCTTTTACTATGTATGTATCAAACTTGTATACTCGCCTTTGCTTTTGCATTGAATTGTATTTTAAACATGTTACAGGTTGATGATGACGATGCTATGAAAAGAAGTAGCGTTGATGCCTAGATACACATATAGACGTTAGGTTTAATATGTCGTATCAATTTTGCTTATGTTATCATGTATTTCTTTTGAAGTTGTTGTTACTTGAGTTTATGTAATGTTGACAATTGAAAGTTATGAAATGAAATGGGAATTATTTAATTATCGTCACAAATAGTGTTATGATGTCTCGAGCAATCTTCACACTTCGTCTCATCCCGATGTTTCCGCCATTGGTTGGGGTGTGACAAATCATGAAGACGATGATTGGGAATTCTTGGAAAGGATGAGCAAGCGGTCTAAAGAAAAGGAATCGGCCGATAGATCAAGGAGACATCCAGTTTCCCGGTCACTTCCCGATCTTGATTCAAAGGATCGGATCTCTTCTTTAGAGCGGGAAATGGCTCGTCTAAAGAAGAAAGAGGTAAATGCGGTTCAGTTTGCGGTTTGTGAAGAATGTGGGGATATTGGGCATACAACCGAGCAATGCCCAACGGGGTCGAGTGGCTACACTGAAGAAGTCAACCAAGTATATGGAGATAGGAAACAATACGACATGAACTCCAATACTTACCATCCGGGTTTGAGAAATCACCCCAATTTTCGGTATGGCAACGCTTCAAATCAAATGAACCCGAATTTCCAATCGGGTAATCAAGGAGGAAGTGGGTCATCATATCAAAACCGTCAAGGTGGTAATCAAGGAGGTTACCAACGAAATTACAACCAAGGGTACCAAGGTGGGTACCAAAAGAATTATAATAATCAAGGTGGTAATGGAAGTTGGTCGAATAATCAAACCGGTGGCGATGACTTGAGTGCCAAGATGGATGCTTTGCTAAACATGCAAAAAGAATCTCAAAACAACATAAAAGAGACTCACAATGATGTTAAAGAGATAAAGAAGGCAAATGAGATTCGAGACAAAGCGCATGAGGCATTGGCGAAACAAGTGGGGCAACTAGCGGAAGAAGTGGCCCAAATAAAGGGAAGCATGGGGAAGCTTCCAAGTGACACCACGGTAAACCCTAAACATCAAGGGTCGAGCTCGAGACACACACATGAGGTACATTTAAATGAAATTTATTTACGTAGTGGTCGAGTCATAGATAATGGTGTCAAATCACCATCACCCCAATTTGTTGAAGGGGTCGTGGAAGATGCGAGTGAAGATGAGTGTGAGGATGGTCAAACGGGTCAAAATAAAAATGACTTGAAAAAGAAAAACAACCCACCCGTTGGGACCATCCCCGTCCCCAAGGCTAAGGAAAAGGGTGTGGAGACTAATACCGCCCCTTATCCCGAAGCATTGGAGGGACCCATGAAAAAAGTTGTAAACAAAAGAGGTCCACAACAAGAAGAGTTGTTGGAAATTTTCAAACAAGTCAAAATCAATTTACCTCTTTTGGATGCAATTAAGAAAGTACCGTCGTATGCTAAGTACTTGAAAGATTTGTGTATCCAAAAATGCACTCACAAATTTCCAAAAAAAAATAGATTTAACCGAAAATGTGAGTTCGATTCTTTCGGGTACACTTCCACCTAAGCTCCAAGATCCGGGTGCGCCTATCATTTCAATTCAAGTTGGCGATTTTAAAATCAACTGGGCACTTCTAGATCTTGGTGCTAGTGTAAGCATTCTACCGGGTAGTCTGTATGACCAATACGAGTTTGGTCCACTTCAATCGTCAAACACCACCGTGGTGTTAGCCGATTTGACACCCAAATTACCCCGTGGAATTGTTTCGGATGTGATAGTGAAAATCGAGGATTTTTACTATCCGGTGGACTTTCTTGTGCTTGACTATGTGGCCAAGGACCCAACCAAACAACCTACGGTGATTTTGGGTCGACCGTTCTTAGCAACTGCAAATGCTCAAATTGATTGCAGAACAGGAACGGTTGATATGACATTTGGAAACCGAAGGTTGAGGTTGCATGTTTTTTCCGGACTTATGAGCCCTCCAGTTGATGATGAATGCTATATGGCAGACATTGTTGACACGTGTATACCTCTTTGCGACACAGTCGTTTATGGGGAAAACACAATGGAGGATTGTTATATGTTTGACAGGACACAGGTGGAGGTGGAGCAAAGCATGGACGAGGAAGTAAGGAGTTTGGAGGTGCTTGCGGTTAGAGAGGGAAAACCGACATGGACGCACCAAGTTGAAAGCTTACCGGAGAGCATTGACACTAAACTGAAGCCGTCATTAGTAGAGCCTCCGGAAGTTGAGTTGAAGGCATTGCCAAAGCATCTCAAGTATGCTTATGTTGGAGAAGGCAATACCCTCCCGGTTATTATTGCATCGAATTTAATCGTGGAGCAAGAGAAAAAGTTGATGGAGGTGTTGGTCATCAAGCGGGCGGCGATTGGATGGACCATTGCGGATTTGAAGGCTATTAGTCCCTCGGTGGTGATGCACAAAATCATCACGGAAGAGAATGTGACTCCCGTTCGAGATGTACAAAGGCGGTTAAATCCGAACATGTGGGAGGTCGTGAAGAAAGAAGTGTTGAAGTGGCTTGATGCGGGTATCATTTACCCGATCTCGGATAGCCAATGGGTGAGCCCAACACAGACGGTTCCCAAGAAAGCCGGTATACAAGTCGTCAAAAATGACGCATGTGAAGAGGTAGCCACCCGGCCGGTAACCGGGTGGCGAATTTGTATTGATTATAGGAAGTTGAATACCGCAACTTCCAAAGATCATTTTCCTTTACCTTTCATAGATCAAATAGTTGAGAAATTGTCGGGGCAAAAATTCTATTGCTTTTTAGATGGTTATTCCGGTTACAACCAAATTGCCATCCATCCGGAAGATCAATCAAAGACTACGTTTACATGTCCCTATGGTACCTTCGCATTTAGGCGGATGCCGTTTGGATTGTGTAATGCTCCCGCCACCTTCCAAAGGTGCATGATGAGTATCTTCTCCGATATGGTGGGAAAGTCTTTGGAAATATTCATGGATGATTTCTCAATTTTTGGATCATCCTTTGAGACTTGTTTGGACCAATTAGATAAAGTGTTAAAACGATGTGTTGAGACTAGTTTGGTCCTAAGTTGGGAAAAGAGCCATTTTATGGTTCAAGAGGGAATTGTGTTGGGACACGTGGTGTCAAGTCGTGGGATAGAGGTTGATCATGCTAAGGTACAAGTCATATCTACTTTACCATATCCCACGACTGTTAAAGGTGTTAGGTCGTTTCTAGGTCATGCGGGGTTTTATAGGCGATTTATTAAGGGTTTTAGTGATATAACAAAGCCTCTATGTAACTTGTTGTTAAAAGACCAACCGTTTGATTTCAATGAAAATTGCCAAAATGCTTTTAACAATTTGAAAGCGAAATTAGTGGAGGCTCCAATCTTGCAATCGCCAAATTGGTCTTTACCTTTTGAAATAATGTGTGATGCAAGTGATTATGCGGTGGGGGCCGTGTTGGGACAACGGGTTGACAAGAAACCCGTTGCCATATGCTACGCAAGTAAGACTCTTTCGGATGCGCAATTGAATTACACAACCACCGAAAAAGAGCTACTTGCGGTGGTATATGCATTGGATAAATTTCGGTCTTACATATGGGGTAGTAAAGTGATTATTTACTCTGATCACACTGCAGTTAGGTACCTCATGGAGAAGAAAGATGCGAAGCCGAGATTAATCCGATGGGTGTTGTTGCTCCAAGAGTTTGATTTGGAGATACGGGACAAGAAGGGTATTGAGAACGTGGTAGCGGACCACTTGTCCCGATTAATGGTTGAAGAGGATCCGAAAGCCTTAGAAATCAATGAGTCTTTCCCAGATGAGCATATAATGAAATTAGACAAATTGCCATGGTATGCTAACATTGTCAATTATCTTGTTACAGGTGATATGCCGGCACATTGGGATAGACGGAAAAGGCAACACTTCATGTCCCAAATCAAATACTATCGGTTGGAAGAACCGCATTTGTGGAAGGAGTGTGCGGATCAAGTTATAAGAAGATGCATTGATGACGAAGAGATTCCGAGCGTGTTGCAGCATCTACACTCGTTTGCATGTGGTGGTCACTTTAGTGGTCACAAAACGGGTCACAAAGTGTTGAATAGTGGCCTTTATTGGCCTACTATTTTCAAGGATGCAAATGAGTTTGCCAAAAATTGCATAGAGTGTCAAAAATTAGGGGGTATATCAAAAAGGGATGAGATGCCCATGCAACCAATCCTTGTAGTCGATGTTTTCGATGTATGGGGCATTGATTTCATGGGCCCATTCCCCAATTCCTATGGCAATTTGTATATCTTGGTGGCCGTTGACTATGTGTCAAAGTGGGTCGAAGCAATAGCCACCAAGACAAATGACCATTCCGTAGTATGTAATTTTGTCCAAACTAGTATTTTCTCAAGGTTTGGGATTCCTCGTGTCATTATAAGTGATGGAGGATCCCATTTTAAGAATTTTCGGTTTGGAAAACTTCTAAAGCGGTTTGGTGTTGACCATAGGATTGCCACCCCCTATCACCCGCAAACAAGCGGGCAAGTTGAGGTGTCGAATAGGCAAATCAAACAGATTTTGCAAAAGACCGTGCGGGCGGACCGTAAGGATTGGTTAATTAAGTTGAACGATGCTTTATGGGCCTACCGTACGGCATATAAGACACCCGTAGGCACTACACCTTACCGGTTGGTTTACGGTAAAAACTGCCATTTACCGGTTGAACTTGTGCACAAATCGCTATGGGCGGTTAAAGAGGTTAATATGCAATATGATGATGCAGGTAAGGAACGGAAGCTCAAATTATGTGAGTTGGAGGAGCTACGGGAGATGGCATATGAATACGCGTCTAAGTACAAGGATGGAATGAAAAGAGTGCATGACGCCAAGTTGAGAAAGAAAGAGTTTGAAGTGGGTCAAAAGGTGTGGCTCTACAATTCGAAGCTCAAATTCTTTCCCGGAAATCTCCGAAGCAAATGGATGGGACCCTATGTTGTCACCCGGGTCGGACAATTGGGTGATGTTACTATCGAGGACCCGAAGGATGGGGTACGGCAAACGGTAAATGGTCATCGACTAAAACCGTTTCTCGATGGTAACGAGAAAGTGGATGAAAACAAGGAATCGGTGAGCTTCGTGGTAAGTTTCCCGGTTTACGAGGTCGAATGAAAAGGACCGGTAATACTTTGTGTAAAGTTATGTACAATTTTTTAATTGTTTGTGTGTTTCGAGGGTAATTGTTTTCAATTCCTACTAATCCCTCTTGATTGTGTGAAGTCCAGACATTCCGAACGGGTCATGAAGATACAAGGTATGTTTTTAGACTTGTTTATGTGTATTGAGGACAATACACGATTTTTTTTGGGGGGTGGTAGGGCCGTTAACGATGTCCATGTTTAAAAATTTTAACTTATAAAAAAATCACAAAAACATTTTTAATAATTTTTAGGAAACTTTAATGTACATAGTCCCTTTATTAAATAATCATAATTTTCTTTCCAATTTTCAAAAAATAAATAAATAAATAAATAAATAGAAAGTGAAAAAACTGGTGCCCGTCGGCGACGGGCATGTACCCGTCCCGGACGGCCTCTAAATAAACCCGTCGGCCAGCTTTTCCCGTATCCAGACATTTAGCCCGTCGCCCACACTTGAAGTTTCCCTTGCCCGTCGGCGACGGGGTGGGACCCGTCGGCGACGGGTTACCATTCTGTCTCCGATGCAGATTCGTTCTAAAGCATCTAAAATCGACCCAAACCTCTCCAAGACCTATTACAACATAACCCAAGTGCAATTGTGACCACATAATTGACCCACCTTCTTTACACACCAATTACAACCACTAAAACTCCTGGTCTCTCTCTCTCTCTTAACCTCTCACCTACTTCATCTTCTTCACAAAATTCCTCAAGAACCCTAAACCTTCAACTTCTCATAACTCTCTCAATTCTTCACCAAATCAACTAATTTTTGAGTCCATCTTGGGTAATTTTTCAAGAGGAACAAAACCCCCAACACGGTTTTCATCAATTCTTGCTATTTTGCAAGATTTCTAGGCGTGTTACTTAGGGTTTTTGAAAAGGGTGTCCATCAATTTACTTGCTTTACATCTTTTCACGGTTCTTCTTGTTTCAACAACACAAGGTATGGATTCTCTGTAACTTTATGCTTGATTATCATATATGTAATGTTTTTCTTCCGAAGTTTTAAACTTTTTAGTTTAAGAGTAGGTTGTTTAGACAATGTGTGTTGATTTAGCATGATTTTGAGTATGATTAGTTGTTGTTGATGGAATTTGAGCATGTTCTCACTATGGTGAAGTAATTACACTGTTATGCACATGATTGAACATGAAGGTGATGTTGAATACATTGTTGAAATTATAAGAAGTCGTAAGATTGACAAGGAAATTAATAAGTTCATGTTAAAATTTGCGACTTTTAAAGTTTAAAAACGCGATTTTACTTTTACTTGTTAATTAAACAATTTCAACATCGCATCTCATGTTCAAAGTTTGGGAGTTTAATGAAGGTTGAATGTATATTGATGTTTGCTTGTTTGTGATTGTAGTTATGGCGGGTAGAAAGAGACAAAAGACTACAGGCCAAGCTTCATCATCCGGGGTTGGTTCTTCTTCCGGTTTAATACCGAAGAAGTGGGAGCAACTAAGCTCCGTGGAGGAGAACGATGCGAGGTTGTACAGGCAGGATTGGGAGTGGGCGAAGTTTAGGGATAGCCAAAGTGCTAAAATTTGGGATGACGAGAAGAACAAACCGTTGTCGGGTTATTGTTGGTGCACTTATGTCTGCTGACTACGTCTTCCATCAAGTCTTGAAGTTGAATAGATCGGACATGGCACGGAAACCTAGAAATAGGAGTTTGTAATAGGTTCGCTTATTTGTCACTAGGGTTGGTCCGCTTTTGTGTCATGTTTAGGTTAGGATCGCTTTTCTGTCACGATGTAGGATCGCTTATACGTACATGTACGTATAAGCGAACCAGTGTGTCTATAAATAGGTCTGTAGGAGCGATCCATAAACACATAGTTGAAGGTGTTTGTTCCGATATGCTGCCGAAGTGCTGTCAAATCATGTAATCGCGTTCAATATCAATAATACAGCAAGTTTAAAGTGAATACAGCTTCTATAGCACCGAATTATTAGTTTCCGCCTCTTAATTCGGATACGAATTTCTCTGAACGACTCAAACAGGGCCGAGAACGATCCTACAATTGGTATCAGAGCTCAGGAGGAGGAGTTCTTGCTATTTTAGCTGCATTTCTTCTGATTTTCTACACTTTCTTCACGTTTTTCAAAATTTTCACGGTAAAAAAGGCTCAAAATCACACAGTGCACTCGGAATCATGAATTAACAAACCCTTGAAGTTTTCAGATCTAAAATCGACCTAGAAAGTTGATTTTTAGGTGGTTCGCTTTTACGGTCTCGCACAAAAAGTGACGTCATCAATCAGGTCCGCTCCAAAATACTTGTCTGGTTCGCTCCAAGGAACATTTTTGGGTTAGGTTCGCTCGAAAATTTCTGCTCGGTTCGCTTTTAGTGACAGTTTCTAGTTCGCTCATTTGTACAATCTGACTGGTTCGCTCATTGGACACTTCATCCGGTCCGTTCCAACGACATCAGATTGGTCCGCTCATTAGTCAGCTCATCAGGATCGCTCGTATCAACAAAATCAGGTCCGCTTGTTTGACGGTTCGCTCGAACGGCTTGTCTAGTTGGTCCGCGCATTAAGACATTGTGTTGGTTCGCTTTTGGAACAGTTCGCTTATTTGAACAAGTTTGTCAAATTTAGGAAATTGTTGTGAATTTGTGAACAATTTAAACGATGAATACTGAATTTTATAACGCTTTTGCTACTCCAACCTCGATTACTCAAAGTGCTTTGATCGACAATGAAACCGGAACGTCTCAAAGACCACCTAAACTCATGGATATTGATGATTATAATGTGTGGTCGGAACGGTTCGGAAATTGGGTTGAAGCTTATCATCTAGATGCGTGGGAACACACTGAAGAGCCATATGTCAAACCCACAAAGAATGATGTTGCGAATGGTACTCCATTAACACTTAGAGAGATGAGTACAGCTGATAAAAAGAAATATCGCGATGAAAAGCTTATGGTGAGTCTGCTTCAGCAAGCTATAAAAGAAGATATTTTGATACTGCTTCAACATGACGGAACTGCATATTCAATGTGGACAGAATCGGAAGCAAAGTTTACGGGGAGTGATGATATGTTAAAGAACAAAATGTCTCTCATGAAGAAAGAATTTGATTTGTTTTGGGGATTGAAAAATGAAAACACCAAGCAAATTATTGATAAATATTGTAACTTGGTGAGAAATATGACAAAGTTAGGTGTTAAGAAAGATACTGATGAATTAATTGAAAAACTTGCAGATGCGCTTCCATATGAAACATGGGGAACATTTTTGATGATGCTGAGGTCTAACAAAGCAGAATATAAAAAAAATGACACTAGGAGACTTCATAAAGCATCTGGAAGCTCAAGAGATGGAGTAGAGGAAGATTGCTAGGATGAAGAACTACGATGGAGAACAAGATATCAGTCTGTATTACAAGCATGGTGTTACTGATTCAACAAAGTTTTCTCCTAAGATCGAAACTGCTTATAGTGTTAAAGATTCTCCTGAGAAGAAGGCATCTCAAGGATCAAGCAACAGCACAAGATTTTCATCTTTCGATCCTAACATCTCTGTAACAAAGAATGGTAGAAAACTTCAGTGTAACATTGTATTAAGCCTTGAAAATGATCAAGACTACACTGAAGAGATTGCTAAAAATCAAATGTCTTTGTTAGGGATGATTTTAGAGTCTTATAGTTGTTTTGTTGCAGGAAAGATCGGAAATCCAATGCTCACGAAAGAGGATTACGATCAAATTGATGCTGAGGAAATGGAATTGATGGACATTAAATGGTGTATGGCAAGTGTGATGAGACGTGCTGAAAAATTTAAACAAATTACAGGCCGTGATGATTTTCGTGATGCAAACGTTTCAGCTTTAGGTTTTGATAAATCTAAAGTTACGTGTTTTCGTTGTAGGGAGAAGGGGCATTTCAAGAGGGAGTGCAAAAACCGTGAAGCTACCGGTGCCCAGAACCCTTTCGGTAACAACGACTATCACAAGAAGGCTATCTATCATCAAATCACACCACCAGCACAACAACAGCCACAAACAGTTCATGGAAGAGATGTGGTTGATAAAAGAGCATGTGTTGTTAGACAGGGAAAATATGATGATTTTACCTGGGAAAAATATCTTCTGAAAGACAGCAAAGTGTGTTTGGCTGAACAAGATGATGAGAAGTTGGCTGAAGGTTTTACTTAGGATGATTTTTGTCCAGATCAAAATCTTATGGCCAAAGAGATGTCCAAAAACACTTCTCATGCTTTCTTTGCTAATGCTTATGATTTGAAATGTGCAGAAAGGTGCAGAAAAGTCATGGAAGCTGCTGAAGAAAAACGAAGAAGGAACAGAGAAGAGGCAGAAGAGGAAGAGAGATTGAAAGAAGAAGCGAAAGCTGAGAAAAGAAGAAGAGCTGAGTTTTTACAACCGAGCAGAAATGTCAAAGAAGTTCCAGAATATGAAGTAAAGATTGATGCAGAACGAGTTAAAGTTTCTGAAAAGTGCTTAAACTGTGATTCGTTCATCAAACAAAATAATGAGTTGTTGCACAATATTCACAAGTTGAAAGAATTGTATGATACTATGAACAGAGAAATCAACAAATATACAGATTCTGATTGTGAACAAGCTGAAGCTATGAATACTTTGAAGATAGCTTATCTGAGACAGCTTGATACGGCGAACTATAACATAAAGAAATGTGCAGATCTCGAGCTGGAATTGGCAACACAAAAGATAGAAACTGAGAAAGTCAAGAAATTATTAGATAGTTACTCATGTTCTACTTTTGTGGTTGACAGGATTTATCCGGTAGTGAAAGATTTGAAGACGTTCAAAGAAGAGGAGACATCGGATGAAGAAAAGTGTGTGACAAATGTTGAAGAAAAGTTGAAAGTTTCTAGTAAGAAACCGAGTGTATCCTACAATAGATGTCCGCCCCCGGTCGAAAATGTATATTCACCTCGAAAACCAAATTCAGAAAGAGTCAATAAAGCGATCAATTTGAAATGGGAGTCTGGGTCGTCGGATAACTTACCAGAAAGTATTGATGTCACATATACGTCATCAGACACTGATCATGAATCAAAGTTGATAAAAAGTGTGGTCGATCAGGTGTTAGACAGCGATGACAATGAGAAGTCAAAACCGAAGTCCAAACCCGAGTCAAAGTCTGAGTCAAATACGTCAAAGCCGACAAATAAAAAGGACAAACGGGTTTATGATAAAGAGTTTTTACTTTCGAAATCTAATTTGAATGATGAATCGGTCAAAGTGGCATATACTTTGAAAGGTTCTGACAAATTATATTCAGATGAAAGTTTTCCAATAAGAAGTGTCAGATTTGAAATGATTCAAAAGATTTTCAAAATAACAGAAATTAATATTTCTGAAATAAAAGATTTAAATCTTAATGGAAAATTAAACAATACACTTCAAGAGATCAACAAAGAATCAACAAGAAAATGGGTTACAATTGTGGTTATAGTTTCCAACAGAAACCAAACCATAATCGTAATTTCAAAAAGAAAGGTCTTGGTTTTGTTCCACAGAAAAACTATAAAAATGAAAAAGTTTATAAACCAAAAACAATGTTTGTTGCAGGAAAAACAACAGAAGCTGAAAAAGAAAAATCATTCAGAAATCAGACGAATCAAGAATTCCTTGCCAAGAAGCAAGAGGACATGAAGAAGAAGGAAGATCCGAAGAAGGTTGAAAAGAGATCTTGTTTTCAGTGTAAAGCTGTGGGACATGTTGCGAAAGATTGTCCAAAGACATTTCGACCAAAACAAGAAGTCTCAAGAAAAATGAAAGAAAAAATTGTTGAGAAAACTGAATTGTCAACCCGGAAGTTCACAGGCTTTGAGAATTCAACTTATGAAAAAGGAGAATCTTCAAAGAGTGCTTCCAAAAGAATTGACAATGCCACAAATCAGAAATGGGTTGTAAAAAGTTCAGGTAAAAAGTTTGGTGATGAATCTGATTCCATAAAATCAGAGGAGCCACGTGTTGAGAAAAAGGTTGAAAAGAAAATTCCGAAAGTGGACGATGTGAATTTTCTGCCACTGAATGCTAAAAATTACAAATCTAAAATCGGAAAAGTTGAAATTTCAAATCAATTTTATTCTGACAAGATGAAAATTGATGTTGAAAAAACTTTCAACGGAAATGTAACACGCATCTTTGGAAAAATGGTCAGTGGTAAGGCCCAAAGCATTAAGGACTTTTATGCTTCCAAAGGATGGGTTTACAAGTCGGTTGAAAGAAACGATGAAAACGATGAGGTTACACCCAAGGAAGGTCAGGCTTGGGTGGATATATTTTTTCAAGAATAAAATCCTGACATGCCGGAGATCCCAAGATGGTATCGTGGATCATGAATCGGCATCCTTCTTAATCTGTGTTTGAGGTTTTGCAGGACTTGCCGGAACTCCCAGGTATGTAAGCGAGGAGTAGGAATCGGCACCTTGAGAATTCAACCAAAAGACGGTAATTGGTTGAAAAACAGGTTTGAAAGTTTTTAGTTGTGGAATGTTGTTGCTCTTACAAGTGGTTAAATCAGGGTCATTGAATTGAACTTGATTTAATTATCATTCATGAAATTGGTAAACAATGTGATGCCCCAATTTTACAAAAGGTAAAAACAACTAAACTTATTTTCCGGAAAAACCATTCTGATTAAAACAAACTTAAGTGTTTTGAAATCATTATGGGAAAATAGTTTGTTGTGAGGGGGAGTTCTGATTGTTTAAGCCAAACAGATGGAGAATTGAAGTATTTCGATATTAGTTGTCATGTTCTGTACAGTTTTGTTTTCAATTTTCTTTAGATGTATTTGAATTTTAGGGGGAGTAAGAATTTTTTAGAAAATCCAAAAACATTAGAAAATTTGAAAAGGCCAAAAACATGATAAAATTGAAAAATGAGTTTTTGTTGCATAAAAGAGGAAATGATAGTACATCAATAAACTATCACAGCACGCTAAAGATATGTATAGTCAAGATGTGATAAGCAATCTTACTGCGGATGTGTCAGTAGATTTTCGCACATTTAGTAAGTTGAAACGAGATATAAACATAAATTCGAACTTGCTTAATTCGTGGGTAACTATTCTTGGATATATGGGTAACCCCCGAAATCTTGTTTGAAAGGTCCCGTATTCTGAGATACTAGGTCTTTATGCTCAGTGATATCTGGGGTATTATTCCGGGACTTCTGCTGTATGGAAATACTGACCTAGTCCCCGAATAATACTTTATGCTAAAAGCTTTGAAACATAAGCTCGCCCTTAGCAATCTGATTAAACAATAAAATTGATAGTCATTGCTGTTGTAAAAAAGATCCTCTAAAGGGGACCCACCAAAAGTCGAGCCGTCATCTCTCTGCTGAACGGAAGTTCTGACCTGAGCTCTCACGGTTTCGCATCTACCCCTTTACAGATATCATATGTGGTATACTCACCTGTAAGACTGAATATTTGGGATCTGGATACGGGAGTATATTCAAGTGGAGTGATACACAATTAAGTTTAAGTCTCTAAAACATTAATATCGTATCTCGAACCAATTGAAATCTGTGTGAAAATTTAAGTGGACAAACATACTGACAATCTAGGTAAATTGTTTAGAACTTAAAATGTAATCAAGCTTAACGGTGTTTGTGTTATGTTTCGTAACTGATATGATCCTCTTGCACAAACTCACAAAAATATTGTCTGTAAATATTTGATTTCTGCATTTACTTTCTTTCAGAAAATCCAAAAAGATTTTAGGTGTGTTTTAATATAAATTTTGAAAAATCAAAAAGATTTTCGACAACTGGTGTTGAGATGCTGATTTTTGAAATTCAAAGTGCTAAATTTGAAGAACTGGTTTAGGAAGTGTTTGTGTGTAGATGGTAAAGTTGTTTTGATAAGAACCAGTAATAATTTCTTGAATGCAAAATCATTATTGTTTTGGTTCAACATAGTTTCTAAATTGTCAAAAATTTTAATCTTTGTAGAAACTTATGGTTCTGTAGAGATTGTGCTGGACTTGAGCCAGATATTGATCCTGAGAGAGAATGGAGCCAGGTATCAATTTGGAACCTGATGGGAGCCTGTTAACGATCTTAGAACCAGTGAAAGTTTGAATTCCAGACTACGATCCCAGCTGTGTGAGAGGGGGAGTCTGAAGACACCAAGTCAACAGCTGAGAGAGAAAAGTTTGTTGATGATGAAGATAGAGGACGAGGATTTTTGAATCGACAGATATTTCAGAGGCAGATTGTCGACTGATGAAGATTGTAGATTGACAGGTGCGAAGACTCTATGAAGACTCCGTCAACATCCGAGGGGGAGTCTGTTGGTGCACTTACGTCTGCTGACTACGTCTTCCATCAAGTCTTGAAGTTGAACAGATCGGACATGGCACGGAAACCTAGAAATAGGAGTTTGTAATAGGTTCGCTTATTTGTCACTAGGGTTGGTCCGCTTTTGTGTCATGTTTAGGTTAGGATCGCTTTTCTGTCACGATGTAGGATCGCTTATACGTACATGTACGTATAAGCGAACCAGTGTGTCTATAAATAGGTCTGTAGGAGCGATCCATAAACACATAGTTGAAGGTGTTTGTTCCGGTATGCTGCCGAAGTGCTGTCAAATCGTGTAATCGCGTTCAATATCAATAATACAGCAAGTTTAAAGTGAATGCAGCTTCTATAGCACCGAATTATTAGTTTCCGCCTCTTAATTCGGATACGAATTTCTCTGAACGACTCAAACAGGGCCGAGCACGATCCTACAATTGGTATCAACGATCCTACAGTTATCAAGATAGGAAGTTAGAGGCTAAGTTGTGGAAATGGAAGATGGTGAACGGTGTGAACACTTCAGTTCCAACAAGGGTAATACGTAAAAGAGTTGTGAACGTAGAAGAATTTCGTCAGATCGGGATTGTGCAGATGTTTGAACGTCTAGGATGGGAAAGTGTCCTTGATTGGTGTGAAGATAATACCTCTAGGATATACTTAGCGGAAGTATGTGAATGGTTATCCACCTTGAAGCTCATGAACAAGAATGAATCTCCATCACAGTGGAAGTTGGTGGGAAAGACTACTCGAGGGAACATGACAATGTCCTTCGAGACGATGAATCGTATTGCTCGTTTCGACTCCTTGGGGGTACAAGCATATGATTACCCACCCATCGAGCAGTTTTTGGATAATCATTTGAACAACAACGATGCCGAGCAACTGTTAGATGTTATCTTACCGTTCCACAAAGGGGGAGAAATGAAAAGAAAGCAACGTCGCTTGAGGGAAAGATTCTTCAAGGGATTTCTGTTGAGAACATCTTGGCGAGGTTTGGTGATCGTGGAGGTGTTAGAGTGAGCGACTGTAGGGTGGTGCACGCCTTGCTTTATGGAACCCCAATGTTGTCATGGCGCCATATAGTAATGATGAACACGTGGGCTACTAGGGAGTCGTCCCAGAGGCGTTTTATTCCGTACGCACGCCTCATTAGCGCCATGGTTGTGCAACAAAATTGTTTACCCCTGGAATCACTATGGGTTCCTAAGCCGGTGGAGGAATTTAATTTGGCATACATGAGGAAGAATTGGAAGATAGAAGTTAAGTTCTCGGGAAATAAGTACATTGTGACCGATGATTTGGGCAACAAGTTTGAGATCCGTACTTCTGGAGCACCACCAGTAGAGGAAGAAGATGAAGAAATGGAAGATGAAGAAGAGGAAGTTGAACCCGCCGGTGCACAAAGACCAAGGCAACGGTACATGCGGCCACATAGGGAAATTAACGCAGATGTGGCGGGTTTTGTGACCATGAGACGGGTGCCTTCCTACAAGAATTTTGATCGGGGGCAACAGGAGCTATATGACAATGTCTCCGCTTGTATAGGTGAAGGAAGGGAGTACAACCGAAGAAGGGAAACTTGGGAGGGGTCGCATGGATCCGCAATGCAAGAATATTGGGCAGCTCAAGAAGCCCAGAGGGAAAGAATGAACAAGTTTATGGAAGAACAAGAACTGTTCCAAGCAATGCAAAGATCACACATGGAACAGTTGGCAAAAATGCAGGAGGATGAGGCTGCCCGAAGACGGGCATGGGAAGAAGCAGCGGTAGCACGTCAACAGGAAGAAAGAGAATTGAACCGACGCCGCTGGAGTGCTTTGTACGTCTCTCAACAAATGGCGATTAATAACACCAAAGTGCTCCATGATCAGGAGCGACACCAAAGAGACTACCAAGCTGGCCTCCCCTATGCTGAGCACTCGGGGTGGACAAATTACTCCGAACTTCCTCACACGCAAGGCCCATCCGACCCGACCCCGCATTGGCCCGAAGCGGTAGGGTCTAGCTTTGTCCCGATCCCGTACCAACCACCACCTCAAGGGGAGCAAAGTCCCCTCGATAACTATAGGGAGATGTTCGAGGCCCTCACTGGTTATCCTTACCAACCCAACCCGCCAATGGATCCAAACGAGCGATATCAGCGGTAGAGGTATGGTATATTTTATGTTGTTGTTGTTGTTGTTGTATATTTTGTTCC
This sequence comes from Helianthus annuus, assembly GCF_002127325.2. NCBI lineage: Eukaryota > Viridiplantae > Streptophyta > Magnoliopsida > Asterales > Asteraceae > Helianthus > Helianthus annuus. Next base: position 86,279,528 of record NC_035437.2, on the reverse strand, counting down.
TTTATTTCTTGTCGTTTTTATTTAATTTATGCCTAGATAAATGAACTTTGTGGGTGTGTTCCCTATATAACCCTCACGAGACCTACTAGTCCTCCCAAGCTATTGGGGGGTTTAAAAGGGCTTGTTGCATACGCTAAATGCAACCGTGATTCCTACGAAAGTGAGTTAGGCTTGTTGTTGTTGTAAAATATTTTCCACATAAAATCGAAGTGAGATAATGCATGGCTTGGTAATGTGTTCATAAAAAAGGGTAGAACTAAGTAACTAACAAATTTTGATGGTTGTGAGAAGCATGCTTCTACACAAGGATTAGAATTTGTAGGTACAACGGGTTCGCGGGACAACCATTTTTATGAAGAGACGAAGGATATGAGCATCAAGCGATAAAAATCAGGTGCATGTGTTTCTTTTTACTTTGATTGGTAGTTTAGAATAAGTGGATTGTAATGTGTATTTTAATTTCCGGGGTGAAAAGTTGGGAAGGTTAGTCGTGTCACATCCCTTGTGCATTTTTAAAACTCTAGTTCCTACACATTGAGGACAATGTTTACCTCAAGTGTGGGGATGGGGGAAAATTTCAAAAATTTTTTAAAAATGTCTTGTTTTCAAAGCGATCTTAAAAGCACAAGTAACCAAGTCAACGAGGGATGGCACAACTCATTTGATCTTTTGTCATGGTCAAGTTCAAATTAATAAACATGACGGGTATTTAGCAGGTGGTTATTTGGGAATAATCCGCCTAAGAAACTAGTATATCATGCATATCACATATCATACCCTTATACGTGAGGTTTGAGCCATTTTTACATCATAGAGTTACATTTACATGTTTCTTTGTTGAGTGGACCATTAGTCGCGTATTGTAGAACTTGCAACTTTTGATACGTTTGAGACTATAGACCAAATACAAGCACGAGAATGATTAAGGCATTAGGTAAACCTTTTCTCTTAAAACCATTTTGCTATCCTTACCCGAACAAACTCCCTAGTCGCCCATTTTGAGCCTAAACCTTTCGTTTGACCACCCTATAGCCCATAAACCTTAAACCTTTTCTTTTTAAACCCGTGTGAAGAAAATTCGATTATAGGAGCTTAAGTTTGTATAGTTGTTATGATTCTTAAAAAAAAAAAGAGAGAGAGAGAAAAATGTTGCGAAAAAGATTGAAAAAGCTTTGAGAAAAACACAAAAAGAAATGTTAGTAGTTGTTGAATAAAAGGCTTAAGTTGTTGCCTTGTAGTGATGTTTATAGTCTACTTTTGTTTAGAATAATTTTTTGTAATAAACATCGAATTTTCATCGCCATAGCCACTTTAAAATGTCCTATTCCTTACCCTTAGCCTAGCCCCGTTACAACCCTTCAAAGACCTTTTGACTTGTGCTTAGTATTTGTGTTCGGTGGTGGAGAATGATTGAGTTGCAAGCTTATGCGGGTACGTGTTCTAATCGGTTTTGAGCGATTAATTGTTGAAGTGCTAATACATTATATACGTTAGCCAATTCTAAGCCGAATGGAGAGCACATTGTGAGGGATATGCATGAGTTGTTAGTTTTACGGGCGGGTTAATCTTGGATAACCATTAGTATATGTGATTATTCACTTAACCGGTAAATATGTGAAATTTGTAAAGAGTTTGAACTTTTGTATGACAATAGACCTTAACCTCTGTCTCGGGAATGGGATGTGTATTCGTTGCTCGACCCATGTGAAAGTGAAAAACAGATTTGCTTGAGGGCAAGCAAAAGACAAGTGTGGGGATGTGATATGTGGTTGTAAACCGGTGCTTGTTACTGTTTAACTTGACATTTTTACGTAAGTTTTAGTTTCGAATAGCATACTTTTAATCAAGAATGTGTTTTGCAGGTTTGATGGAGTTTAAGGAGCTTTTCGGGAGCTTTACGGGTCATCGGGTCAAAACCGGAGCACCGGGATGCGTTACGGATCAACCGAGAGTGCAAGGAGCGAAAAATTGAGAAGCAAGTTTCTAGAGGCCGTCGTCGACGGGCTAGAGGCCGTCCCGGACGGGCTCTAGATAACCCCGTCGGCCAAAAATCTCCGTATCCAGTCATTTAACCCGTCGGCACCATTTCAGTTTTTGGGGACCCGTCGGCGACGGGGTCAGGCCCGGCGGCGACGGGTAGGGGATTCTGGAAACGCGAATTGTGAAGGTTTGGGGGTTAAGCTCGATTTTGATTGGTGTTCTTTCATTGAATACGGGGGTTACACTAAAAATGGAGTTTGAATCTTGTTCTTGGAGCCCAATATCACCTACCATTCCATCCCTATTACACATCTATCATCACCATCATTGAAGATCATGAAGAATCATCATCACCATCTACACAATCAATCATTCCACAAACCCTAATCCTTCTACCATCATCATCCATCACCAACCTTCATCATTCACCAATCCTCCAATCAAGCTTCAAGATGACTCCATCCGCATTCCAACATCCGGTGATCAAGTTGCATCAACCATGAGCGGCTAATCATCTCGGTTTCACCCCGGTGTAGGTAGTTGTTAATTTTAGGGTTTCAATTTGTTCTTGTTTCATCTTAGTGACAATTTGTATTTGGTTTTTGAAACTCTTGACAATAGTATTACATCTGTTACGAATTCGTGAATTGTCGAGCGATATTAAAAGTTATGACTTTGCGAAACGGTGATATGTAATTGTACATTGTCATTGTTAGGATTTACTTGTGTTGATTACAAAGTGTCTTTTTGTCCGTTCTTCGGGGCGTTGATAGTTAGTAGCACCTAAGTCACGGTACACTAAATCCGTTAATCAAATGCATTTGAGTTGAAACTAAAACTTGTAGAAATCCTAGGTTAGCAATTACCGAAACCGGGTGTGATTCCTTTTATTTATTATTGTTCTAGTATCCGAATTGCTTGCAATCGTTAATCAGTAGTTGTTAATTAATTACTCCAATTTCAGTAGTCTAAATTCACATCTTTCTACTAAACAAAAATACAAAAATATCTGGCAAGCTTCATAATTGTGACAATTCTTTATAGTTCAGTCAAGTCCATACACAAACCACATACTCTTCGTGGATCGACCCCTTACTACCACTGACACATTGTTAAGGGTAATTTGGGCTTATAAATATTATCTTTGACCGGAGCGCGACACTCCGATCAAATTTTGGCGCCGTTGCTGGGGAGTGCGTGCGCTTTGTGTTTGGATATTGTTTGAATTTGTGTGATTAACTGTTTAAGCTGTTTAGCTTTCTTTTTGTATTTGTCTTTTTCCTTGCTACGCGGGGTGTGTTACTTGTGCAGGTTACAGGTAGTGCATGCATACGCGGAACTCCGGGAGGACTTCACCTTTAGTCTACGAACCGGAAATCGAAAGACTCGCAAGAAGGAACCTAGCAAGCCGGTTAGAAGCAACTCTTGCTTCTAATCAAACCAACCAAACACCACCACTCACGCCGACCATTGAAACCGATTCAATGGCGAATCAAAACTCCAATCAAAACCAGAACCAATTCCAATACCGGAGCAACTTTAATCCCGCTCAAAACACCCAACCTATACCTCAAGAACAACCGGGTGGTAACACCAACGCTAGACCACCCACTCCACCTTTCCGAAACCAAAATACCAACAGCTTGCCAAGAGAAGAGAGACAAGCGTCTCGCTACTATCATTGCCAAGAGTGTGGCAAAAGCTGTAAGCGATGTCTTTGAAAACGCCAGCAAATCGTCTAAGGAGTCGCGAATCGATGCTCCTAAAGATACCAACAAGACTGGTTTCAGTTTTAAACAGTTCAAGGCATGCGGACCAAAGGAATTCACCGGAGAAGATGGCCCAACAGCTATGTTTCAATGGTTCGATTCTATCGAAGTCACTCTGCGCCAAAGCGGCTGTCCAGAAAATCTCCGCACCCTCAATGCTACAGGCGTCTTCCAGTCCCGAGCTCTAAACTGGTGGACGGCTGAACAAAACAAACGCGGGAATGATGCAGCTTATGAGCTGACATGGAAGGAGCTGAAAGCCATCATGATGGACGAATTCTGCCCTCCCCATGAACGCCAAAAGCTGGAGGACGAGTTTTGGAACATTAAGCAGAAGGATGGAGATAACGCTGCCTTGACTGCACGCTTTAAACAGCTCAGCATCATCTATCCCGATCAAGTCAAGACATCGGAAATGGCCATCAAGAAGTATATTCGAGCTCTACCCGATTGTGTTGCCGATTTCGTTCATGCTGCCAAGCCATCATCGATTGAAGAAACCTACCTGTTTGCCGCTGAGATCAATGACAAGCGGGTAAAGTCTGGTTTTTGGGATAAGCATGCCAAGTCTCTGCATCAAGCCACCACCGCATTGACCGTCGACACCACCACTGCTCAACCCTCCAAGTCATCAAGAAGAAAGAAGAAGCACAACAACAACAGCTCCAGCAACAAGAACTGTGTTGTGACAACGACTGCTGCTCCTCTGCAAGCCGTACAGGCTCAGCAGCAGTCGCACCATCGACAAGCTCTAGTGATTAACGCGTCGCCAGCTAAGCGCGCTTACACAGGTCCCCACCCGCTCTGCCCGACATGTTCATACCATCACCCGGTGGGAATCGCCTGTCGTTTTTGCGCCCACTGCAACTTCTACGGGCATTTCACTGCGAATTGCCGCTATGGTCCCCGTCAAGCCCCAGTTCAAGCCGCTGCTCATCAAGCTCTACTTCCAGCCCCTCAAGGCCAACCTGCAGCTCAAGCACCCGCGGTCAATGCTCGAGTCTGCTTTGCATGTGGTGATCCTAACCACTTTGCAAATATGTGCCTGAACAGGGTTGTGAAACAAGAACCCCAGCAGCAGCAACAGCAGCAGCCTCAGCAGCAACAGCAAGCAGCCCGTGCCAGAACCTTTAATATCAACGCTCGTCAAGCACAGGCTGACAACAACGTGGTTAATGGTACGTTACTTATGAATGGTATTTATGCATCATGTTTGTTTGATACTGGAGCCGATAACTGCTTTGTGTCGTTTGAATTCGAGAAGTTCCCTAGTCTTAAGCGCTCTTATCTCCCCTCGTCATTCGAAGTCGATACTGGAAGGACCGTCTCCGTTAATTCTACTCTTCGTGATTGTACCATCGAGCTCGACAATCACATCTTCCCAATCGACCTTATTCCGATGCAACTCGGAAGTTTTGACGTCATAGTAGGCATGGACTTTCTTCGCGAAAACCATGCTGAAGTTGTGTGTTTCGAAAAGATGATTCGATTCTCGCTCGCGAATGGTGATCTGTTATGTGTGTACGGTGAAACAGTTTCGAAAGGTCTCAAACTCATGTCATGCGTCTAAGTTAGCAAGTTTCTCCACAAGGAATACAGCGTTTTCTTGGCCAACATTGTAGTAGCGGAGAAGGAAAAGAAAAAAAGGTTGAAGTCAAAGACGTTCCAGTGGTCCGTGAATTTCCTCAGGTGTTCCCTGACGATCTTCCTGGACTTCCGCTAAGTCGTGATATCGACTTTCGTATCGACCTTATTCCTGGAGCTAACCCTATTGCCAAAGCCCTTTATCGACTCACGCCATCCGAAATGAGGGAACTCTCAAACCAACTCCAGGAGTTACTTGAAAAAGGCTTTATTCGCCCGAGCACCTCTCCTTGGGGCGCACCAGTCCTTTTCGTCAAAAAGAAGGATGGGTCGTTCAGGATGTGCAACGACTATCGGGAATTAAATAAGCTGACCATCAAGAACCGTTATCCCCTACCTCGAATCGACGATTTGTTTGATCAGCTGCAAGGTGCATCTTGTTTCTCGAAGATCGATCTACGTTCAGGTTACCATCAGTTACGCATACAAGAGGAAGATATACCCAAAACAGCCTTTCGCACTCAATACGGCCACTATGAGTTCGTTGTTATGCCTTTTGGTCTAACCAACGCACCCGCGGTTTTTATGGATCTGATGAATCGCGTGTGTAAGCCTTACCTTGACTGTTTCGTCATCGTGTTCATCGACGATGTCTTGATTTATTCCAAGTCGAAAGCCGAACACGCGCAACATCTACGTTTGGTTCTCGAGTTACTCCAGGGGAACCAACTCTACGCCAAGTTCTCCAAGTGCGAATTCTGGTTGGAGGAGGTTCAGTTCCTGGGTCACATCGTGAATAGTCAGGGTATTCATGTCGATCCCGCGTAGATTGAAGCAGTTAAGAGCTGGATTACGCCAAAGAACCCGTCTGAACTCCGATCATTTCTTGGATTAGCGGGTTACTATCGACGATTTATCGAAGGATTCTCTAAAATCGCTGTGCCGCTTATCGCTCTTACTCATAAAGAAAGATCTTTTGTTTGGGGAACTGAACAAGAATCTGCTTTTCAAACCCTTAAGCGTAAGCTCTGCAATGCTCCTGTTCTCACATTGCCGGACGGAAACGACAATTTCATTGTCTACTGTGATGCTTCCAACCTTGGTCTTGGCTGTGTTCTCATGCAACGAGACAAGGTTATAGCTTACGCATCTCGTCAGCTCAAAATCCACGAGAAGAACTATACAACCCATGATCTCGAGCTAGGCGCAGTTGTTTTTGCATTAAAGATTTGGTGACACTACCTGTATGGTACCAAGTGTATGATCTTCACCGATCACAGGAGTTTACAACACAGCTTTAATCAGAAAGAACTTAACATGCGTCAACGCCGATGGGTAGAACTCCTTAACGATTACTACTGTGAGATTCGTTATCACCCGGGCAAGGCAAATGTTGTAGCCGACGCACTCCGCAGACGGAGTTATTTGTTCAGTGTTCACAATACCCAAGCCCAGCATGATCTCGAAGCTCTCATCCACGAAGCCCAGCATGCTTGTTTTAATGAACGCACTTTGAAGAAGGAGAGAATCTATCACGATGGAGCTCAGCTTTTAAGCAAAGCAGATGGGATTTTCTACTATCTGGACCGAATTTGGATCCCTAAGCGGACCGATTTGCGAAAGATTATAGTGAACGAAGCCCACAAATCCCGCTACTCAATTCATCCCGGTGCCGATAAAATGTACCAGGACCTTCGTTACAAGTACTGGTGGCCGGGTATGAAACGGGATATTGCCCTCTATGTTGGAAGTTGCCTGACTTGTGCAAGAGTTAAGGTTGAACATCAACGACCTTCCGGCTTACTCGAACAACCTCCAATCCCCATATGGAAGTGGGAGAGTATAGCTATGGATTTCATAACCAAACTTCCGCCCACGCCATCAGGTCACGACAGCATTTGGGTTATAGTTGATCGTCTGACCAAATCAGCCAACTTTTTGCCAATACGGGAAGACTACAAGGTAGAACGACTAGCCCGAATCTACACCGACGAGATCATTTGTAATCATGGTACGCCTCGTGACATCATTTCAGACCGTGACGCTCGGGTTACTTCACGATTGTGGGAAACGTTTCAAGCGGCCCTTGGTACGTCGCTTAACCTGAGTACTGCATTCCATCCTCAAACTGACGGACAGACTGAAAGAACGATCCGTACTCTTGAAGATATGCTCCGCGCGTGTGTCATAGACTTCGGAGGTAGTTGGAACAAATACCTACCGTTAGTCGAATTCTCGTACAACAACAGCTATCATGCCAGCATACAAATGGCACCATTCGAGGCTTTATATGGAAGAAGATGTCGATCGCCTATTGTATGGCACGAGATCGGTCACTCGCAATTAACCGGTCCCGGGTTACTACAAGAAACGACTGACAAGATCCTCCAAATTCAAGACAACTTGTCGAAAGCCAGGGATAGACAGAAAAGTTACGCCGAAAGAAGACGCAAGCCCCTTGAATTTGACGTTGGCGACTGCGTACTCCTAAAGGTATCACCTTGGAAGGGTGTCGTCAGATTCGGCAAGAAAGGGAAACTAGCGCCTCGATATGTTGGACCTTTTAAGATTCTGGAAAGGATCGGAAAAGTCGCCTACAAACTCGAACTACCGGAGGAGCTCAGTAACGTCCACCCGACTTTCCATGTGTCGAACCTTCGAAAATGCCTAGCGGACCATGATCTGATTGTACCTCTCGACGATCTTCAGGTCAACGAAATGCTACACTTCGTGGAAAAGCCTGTCGAAATCATGGATCGCCAAACCAAGCAACTCAGGCGCTCGCGCATCCCTATCGTGAAAGTCCGATGGGAAGGCAAACGAGGCGCAGAGTTCACTTGGGAACTCGAAAGCGACATGAAGGCCAAGTACCCGTAGTTGTTCAAATGAAGATCTGGAGCGTCAAATTGGTAATTCACGGTGCTGTGCAGCTTCGAGCCTAATTTCAGGACGAAATTCCCTAAACAAGGGGAGGCTGTAACACCCCGTGTTTTCAAATGTCAAAGTCAAAGTCCAAGTTAACTTTGATTTTCTTTGACTATAATTAGTCTATTTTATGTTTTATTGTATTATGTGGAGTAAATGTTGTAATCAAGAAAGAATCGAAGTAACCGAATGTTTAATCGACGCGAACCGACTTACGACTGTGAATAGTAGGAAGTAACAATGCGATAAAGTTAATCAATCAGTAATCAAGCTAATCAAATCATCAATCGAACACGAATCTCGAACTATGCGAATTTGGTGTTATATTACTTGTGTGTGTGCCTTATGTGTTACCTGTGCGTGCTTACTTTATGTTTTGTGTGGTATTCAATCGAAACTCAAATCGAAACTCGAACCTCAAATCGAATGCAATCGAAATCGAATTACGACGAATGGTAACGTAAGGATAGGGTGAGATATAGATGATTGTATGTTAGATATAGTAGTTGCGACTAAAAGTAATTTGAATAGGAAACTCTATCGTACTCGTAAAGTCTTCAATCGAAATATCGAAAATCATCGCACCGAACACTCGAACCAGGCTGTCCGATCAGGATGCCTGGCCGATCGGCCAGCCCTTTCCTCTTTTGGAGCCTATAAATAGGGCTGTCATTGCCATTCTTTCCACTTTTGGAAACTCTCTGACCGAAAAGCTCATGCTCCTCTTCTTTTCTCAGATTTCTTCCGATTTCGGTAAGTTTGCATCCTAAATCTTGTACTTCCTTGATCAAAACATGCTCCTACACCTTTCTATCTTTCAAATCTTGATTTCTAACCATGAAATCACCAAGATCTAAGCATTCTTGGATGATGTCATCATGGTGTTCTTCAAGAACATCATGTTTTGGCCTCAATCCACCATGAATAGCTCGGATCTAACCGATTTCCATATAAACAAGTTAAGATCTATCAAAGATCTAAGCATTTACTTGATGTGAAGGATTGAAAGAAGGGATTCCAACTTTCTTTCAACTCTTTTACACTCAATGCCTCCAAACCGGTAGAAACGGAGCTTGAGCCAACTCACTAATCATTCCAATGGTTGTGTGATTCAAGATCTGGGTTCTATCTACGAGGTTCTCCGACCTTGGGTTAAACGTTAAACCGCAGTTCCGAACCGTTCACCGGCCGGACTTGGGTGATTCCTGTCCGAGCAGGAGAAACAAGTAAAAACGAAGGTTCCCTGGTTAAGCTCGTTGTCAAACTACCTCGATATAACGTCAAATAATCAGAATAGCCAAGTGTTAGACGAACAGGCCGACCAGGTCAGGATGCTGGCCGAACGGTTAGGCTGTTCGAACGAACAGCCCAACCGATCGGACATGCCAACCGATCGACCAGGACAGCCGATCGGCTAGCATATGGCCCCACACTTTGACAAATTCATGAAGAATAGTATTGAACGAGGTGATGTTCGATCGAACGAGCTGTTCGATAACATTACTCATCGGATCATGAGATACTATGCTCAACACTTAGTCGATTTTCAATTCGTTTGACGTATTGGAATGCCACTCGATCGGGCATGATGTTCGATAGAGTGACATCCTGCTGAGGACTACTACTGAAGTTCCTAACCGATCGGTTAAGCCGGCCGATCGAACAGACCGTTCGATCGATCGACCTGAAAGGTAAGAACACTTCAGTGTTCTCAAATACTACAACGAAAACTTCAAAAGTTCAAACCATCATACACAAACACATCCTACTCAAAGGAAGAAATAATCCACTCGAACAGTCCAGCCGATCGAGCCTACCGGCCGATCGAACAGACTGTCCGAACGGATTGTCTAACCGAACGAACAACCGTTCGTACCAGTGTATTACTTAATTAAATAAAGATAAAGATGAAGAATCGGATGTGATGGGTTTTCTAAAGACCAATAAAGATGAGATTACTTAAATTATGTAAAAAAGATAAGGGTAAATTACACTTTTCGTCCTTTATGTTTGTAGCGGGTTGTGATGAATGGCCTTTAACTTCAATAATTACAGTCACAATCCTTTATTTGAAAAACATGTTGCATGTTTCGCCCTTTACCCCAAACCATGTTAAAAATTTAAGTTAACTATGATCACGTGATTAGCACGTAAGGGCATTTATATCCTTTTACCCTTTTTTCCTCCCACCTTAGAGCATTCACATCCAACCCCCTAAAATTATACATACATTCCACTAAAAAACAACTCCTATATCAATATATTTCCACTAAAAACAAATACTTTTTCTCTCTCCTTTTCAATTAAATAATATTTTTATACCTTTATTATTACATTTTTCTCTCTCCTTCACTCACAACCACTTTCAATATATATTAAAAAATTATAGTGAATAAACAGTGTCCCCCAAATATACAGATAAACAGTAACCTCTCTCCTCCACTCACAACCACTTTTTATACTTTTTATATTTTAAAAACACCACACTGAAAATATGATGCCTTGGATGTGAATGCTCTTATAAACCCATCTTTCACTTTCCTTCTCAAATTAGGGTTCCAAACTTCAAACCTGCTATCCAACCCCCACCACTTCAAACCTACACCCACCCCATATTTACAGTCGACAGCTCCATTGAAGATGATTGTAGTGTTGGTGGGGCGAGTCAGCGGCGATCTCCATACGGCGCATGAGTGTCATATCGGTGAAGCTCGTGAGCTCTTTAGGATTTATATCAACAGATCTCGCGGAGGTTCGAAGTTGTTGCCGGTGAAGGGGACGCTGGTTTGGACGGTGATTGTGGTGGTGTCGTCGGTGGAGAAGGGGCGGCGGTGGAGGAATGAGGAGGAGGAGGAGGAGGAGGAGGCGGTGGAGAGAGGCTTGAGGAGATTGGAACCCCGGCGAGCTAGAGCCATGGCGGTTGGTGGCTGTTAGGGTTGGTGAACGGGTAGAGAAGAAGAGCAGAGGGAAAGTTGAAGTGCACCAGAAAAGAGATTTTTATATGCTGAGGTTTATAGAAATCTTAATTGAAAGTAAAAACATTTTTGGTACTTTCTGTTGGGGGCTGTTGATAATCACCACCACCACCGTCACTTTTATTGATTTGGGGTTTTCTGTGAAGTGGGAATCGAGGAATGATGTTAAGATGAAGAAGATGAGAGAGATAGAGAGAAACTGAAAGTGAAGGGGTTATTTATGAAATAATTAAATGATAATTTCTTTTATTTATTAAATAATTTAAATAATTAAGTATAAAGATTAAACTATCCTTATGTGAACATACTTAACTGAATATTTTAACCAAGTTAGGGTCAAAGGACGTAGGATGTACTGACTTTTCCAAATAAATGATTATAACTGTAATTATTGAAGTTAAAGGTCTTCCATTGCAACCCGCTACAAACATAAAGAACGAAAAGTGTAATTTACCCGAAAGATAAAGATAATGAATCAGATGTAAATGCTCAAATGTTAGGATAGCAAGGCTTATGATGATTTGCAATGATGGAAGATGAAAATGAAATGTTTGGATGGATATATGAGAGGTAATATTTCAATTAGAATTATTATTATTATCAAATAATTTGTTAAAAGAACCGTAAGAATTTAGATGTGATGTTGAAGACAAGCCGTAAAAAAATGAGGAAGGTGTTTTTGAGTAGAAGGTATGTTTTTTAAATGGATCATGTAACTTTGGCCATATTGGTTGGAAAATGGAAAATCCCCATAACCAACACCTTCGATTATGGTTAGGCAAGAGTGTAAACTCTCTAGAGAACCTTTAGTAATTATCACGCGAGTCTTAACCCTTGTGGAATCTTGAGCAGCAGCGGAGTTCCGGCTAAGGAACCATTGTACACTGTAAAACAAAGGATTAATCCTTTACCGAGGGAAAGACATCAGTAGTTGATGTCAAAAGTAGTGGGTAATCTGATTATTAAAATTTTATTTGAAGACAAGATTAAATGACAAAGTGAACACATTAATTAGCATGTTCAGTTACTTGAACAAAGATGATATAATAGCCATGAATTTGCCTAACGTTCAAGTTAGTTACTATGTGTTTCATCAGATGCCTAAGGATTGGCATAGTCCATGGGACCATAAGGTTGAAAGAGATCAGCCCAAAACCCGTTTTTCCTCCTCGGGTTCCAGCCCATGTCTTTGCAGAGTTGATCGTTGTACCATATATCCAAACCGGTTAAGCATGACCGCTGATGGTATGAACCAGATGATCTCTTCATGTAGTCATCCCAATATTCGATATCCTTCTCCATCTCTTTGATGCTCGGTACTTTAACTTTGCCATCAAGAAGCTCTACTACCCATCTGCACCTTATTTCTGATGTAAACAGGTTTGAAAAACTCTCTGAGAATCCAATTATTGCTAGCTGTGTTATTCTTGGGTGAATGCATTCTCTGACACAAAACAGTTAATTAGCATGTTATTTTGTATTTAAGAATGTTTTTAGAAAATGGTGTTTTTCAAGCTTATGATGGCTAGTCGCTTTTCAAGATAGTGAAGAGTGGAAGCAGGGGTGGGCGGATCCAGCCCACATTTGTGGGTTCCTAGGAACCCAGTGCGTTTGAAAAAAACGGAAAAAATTACTGAGAACTTTGTAGAATTTAGAAAAAAATTAGTGAGAATTAAAGGGAATTTACCAAAATGAACTCATTAGAATAAAATCCTGCATCCGCCAGACCGCCACTGAGTGGAAGACATATGAGATAGCGACTTCATTTAAACTCTTGTTTATAGTTTTTAATTAACATATAATTTAGTTTTCTCTAATGTTTTCTCATATATAAGATATTTAAAACGTTTAAATATAGAGTTTTGTTTTTTTTACGTTTCGATATAAATTATGATTTATATGGAATTGTACCCAAAATAATGTATATTTGGATATTATATGATATAAAATTCACTATATATGATACAATAAACGTAGAAAGAAAAGAAGAAAACAAAAGTGCATTTAGATTCTTTTTTAAATGTAAGATATTTTTAGAAAAAAAAAACTAAAGTATAGCAAAAAACCTCGGTAATCATTATCAGTTTTAAAATATGCCCCTTTTTAGAAGAAAAAAAAAATCTAAATCCACGTATCATTTGATAGAATTATAACTCACCTGTACAAAGGAACTCTTGAATCTGGTGAAGCTGCAATGAGTTCACCGATATCTTTTGATGTGAAAATGCTTTTAAGCTTCTTAACCCCTCTGAATCCAGTTGCTAATATGACTATATCTGCCTGTACGGGTTTGTTCTCTCCGTCTATCATGATGCCATCGTTGTAAAAGGTGAAACTAGGAGATTTCTTTGGTAAAATACTTCCACTTTCAACTCGGTTGAAGAAGTCCTCGGGCAATGCTGCTAGTAAACATGAACGCAAATCTTTTGCGAAGCTTCGCTCTGGCACCATGTTAAATTTAGCAAGCGGAAGCTTCGTTTTGATGTGTGTTTCGACGAGTTTTGAAATCCCCCATCTCTGTTACAAAAATATAATGTAGGCTGAATAAAAGGTAAGATTAGAAGTGCACAATGACCCTTGGAAATGAATGCGGTATGCTAATGCATATCCTTGTCAAAAGAAAAAAAAAAATTATATTTGAGCTATATTTATGTTCTAATAATTGCCCCAAATAAATTAACGGAAAATATGTTAACTGGATCAAAAAAGTCGCCCAACATGTAGTCAAAAAACGCTTCTTATTTTGTAAAACTATTTTAGGTTCGCAAGTCATATAAATTTTGAAATCTCAATTCGCATATAAAAGACTTAGTTTTGCTATTCAAAAAGGAGTAGTGGCGCAGCTTGTTGCTTGTTTACCAACTATCTCGATGTAATTTCAATAATTCGCATATTTACGATCGAAGTGAAACCAAGTGAACAGATCATATGTTTCTTTTCATGGTTTGTGAATTCGTTTAAAAATCATCCAGCAGTAAATTAACATACCGGAACATTCATTAGTGATTCATACGTACGTTATGATGTTACATAGTCATAGAAATTTTGAAATAATTAAACTTAAGATAAGATAGATGTTACTTTCAGGCAACTCATGATCCAATTGGTACCTGTAGATAAGATAGATGTTACTTACCAAAGGTGATAGAATTGTGGCCAGCAGAGATAGTAGAAAACCTTCGCCAGGCTTATGAACCATAAGCTCGGAGAAGCGATTGAGGTACAAATATTGTAGCGGAATTCCCCATGGACTGAAATCGGGTAATTTCCATCGATCATTCCGGTATACAACCGTACATGGATACTCCGTCCCTGATATTATGATATGATTCAATGAAACCAGATATATATAGTTTGTAAGTAAATAACAGCAGCAGCAGCAGCAGCTCATAACTAACCATTTACAGATGAACACTCCATTGCAATATCAAGTCCTTGCTTCTGGAACCCGACAACGACGACTCTCTTCCCCTTAACAAGTTGTTCCGCCTTATCATGATCCATGGCAGCATATTCCATGGAATGAATCACTTTGCCCCGGAACACTTCTGGTCCGGTTCCTGGAGCAAACTCCGGTGTGTTTGGAACATCTTTGAATCTTCCAACACACAAAATAACAAAATCTGCTTCATGCACCTGTTTTACTTTAATTATTAATTTAGGGTAAAGAAAGAATTCACAGCCAGCCACGGACAGACATCCTAGATAGTAAAGTAATTAAGAATTGACGACATATATACCTTTGTGGATGGTTGACTATCTTCAACTGTGATTTTCCATTTCCCTAGAGGAATGGTTCCACAGATTCCATTCCAGTTGGACCAGGATGATGGCCCATGATACTCAATTCCCTTTACATGGCAACCAAACCGAATGTGTTTAAACAAGTCAAAATGAGTGGCGTAGGATCGAAGATAGTTTAGGACTTGGTGTTGGGTAGGGAAGTCGTGGGCCACGGTAGAAGGCCACGGGAAGTCTGCAAACTGATACATCCCTCTGAATGTTTGCAGCCTAGTGGTTCTTATGGTTTTACCCCATACACCACCGATATCCGCCTGTGACTCGAAAACGATAGGATTCAGGCCCTTGGATATACAGTATTTACATGCTACAAGACCACTAATTCCAGCTCCAATGATCACCACTTGTTTCTGATCCATGAGATAATTTTTTTCTTTTTTTGGCTTCTGATGTTTAATTCTTCATGTGGATGATTGATGAAACTCAGTGCCTATTGGTGGTGGACCGGCCTCTGGAATCTACAAAGAATGGGGGTGATTACAGCTGGGACAAAACAAACCCATATATATACTGTTCCACAAGATTTCAATTAAGTTATAATTATAATTATAATATAATAATATAATATAATATAATTATAATTTATAATTATAATACAATATAATATAATTATAATATAAATATAATGTTTAGTTTGTCCTTTACCAATTATTGAAAACTTTTCTTTGTTTTTAGAGTAACATGCTAAAATATTCCTACGGTTTGGGCAGTTTTTTCAGTATATTTATCTCCTGTGGGTCTAAAAAGATTTTATCATTGCCATTTTGATCGAACTGAGTTAACCCTATCCATGTTCCTCAGTTAGACAGGGCTTTTTTGTCAATTCATATTTTCATTTATTTAACCTTTAGAGTTAAATGTCATTCTAGTACTTGTGGTTTGGGCCATTTTTTCAGTTCAGTTTAAAGGTTTCATTTTTCGCTTGTGGATTCAAAACCGTTGCCATTTTAGTCCACTGCGTTAACTTCATCTATTTTTTTTTTTTTTTTGTTAACAACAAGGGCAATTCGGTCATTTTATATGTAATTCTGTGAACTAGAAGGGCAATTCGGTCATACAAAATGATCGAATTGTCTTTCTCGTTAACAGAAATAATGGATGAAGTTAAACCAGTGGACTAAAATGACAACAGTGAAACCTGTGACCCACAGGAGAAAAATGAAACATTTGGACTAAACTGTCAAAATTGTCCAAACCACACTGACTAAAATGAGATTTAACTCTAACAAAATTGTCCACTGGTTTAACTTCATCCCGATACCGTCCCGAACCCGAAAAATACCGATCCCGAATTTTGTGTAAACTTGGTACCGATACCGATTCCGAAATATGTCGGTACGGTACGGTATCGGTATTTTGAGGGTAAAATTCGGTATTTTACCGATACCGAAAATGCCAAAAAGTGGATACCGTTTCCGGTACCGAAAAAATTCGAGATCCGGATTTCAAGATCGGGACGGTATTTTATACCAATTGCTCATCCCTAGTTTGAAAGTGTTATTATACAGCATTCGAAAATACAAGGGCTTTTGTGAAAATATATAATCCACTCATCCCCCATCTCTCTCATAAACACCGTCACCCCCAAAAAACCTCCGACCAAAATCGCCGGAAAATCGGTACCTGAAAAACGTTGGTCATAATCGACAACAAATTAGAGCACCCCCAAAACCTTCGGCCAAGATCGATTAGTCATGTTCAAAGGGGATTCTGAAAAACGCCACACCACCGCTTCATATCTAGGAGAGAGGGGGGATCTAAAATTTACGAACATAAATTGTAAGCACGTGTTCCGCAGTCAGGTCCAGAGCACTAACGAACATAAATTGTAACCCTGAGCACTGACAGATGGTAATCGTGCTCCTCTGTAGTGGCGTACGTTTTGCTGAACTTGGTTTTGAAAGGAATGAAGCGGTGTTCGAAGGTTACTATATGTGAAGTGGTGGTTCGTCCGGTCGAGATGACTTGCCGTATTAATGGGTCGGTGAAATCATCGCCGACGACGGAGATGGTGGCGGAGTCGTGGATTGTTTCATGGTGGGTATGAGATACTTTGGTGTGAAATATCGGGATTACTATCGTTCCGATTATGTAAATGAATTGTTTCATGGTGGCGATGATAACAATATTTATCCACTTTGTTCCATTTTAGGCAATTTATAATTTATGTTTTTAAACACCAATTCCTTCTTTAAAAAATAATTTATGTTTTTAAACACTAATTCCTTCTTTAAAACAATAGAGAAATGAAAAAAAAAAAGAAAAAAGAAAAAAAACACTAGCAAAATAACGAAACATTTTTGGACCCACAGGAAATAAATGAAACCTTTGGACTATACTAGCAAAATTACCTAAACCACAAGACATTTTACTCTTGTTTTTAAATAAACCTTATTATGGTATAAAGTATCACAATAAATTATATTACTAGAAAACATGACACTATAATTTATATTGTTATTTATTTGACTTGTTGAAAACACTAGGAATCAACAAAATTATTTTTGGAAAGATATTTAGTTGAGTTCTTATGAGAGCCATCCCATATTTGAAAACCATTTAACCCTTGAGAACCACTTTTCAGTTGCACGATTCGATTTTGATTAATAGGTGTGGCCGGTGTGGGTGCTTCTTTCTTTTCACGGGAAGGGTAAAATCTTTCAGCAATTTTCTTATCTACCTCATGCATGTAACTGATAACCTAGATATGAAACCACCTTTCCTCGAAAACAAATTAAAAGAGATCGAAATACTGAATCAAATGAAATGAACAAGAAGAAAACTCACTAAAACAAATAAGAACATCAAAAACATATAAAAGCATCAAACGTTGTTACCAACGAAAAGAAATCGAACAAAAAGATCAAAAGAGAACAGATTGAAACAACAAACTCAATGAAAACAAACCGAATGCGAACAAAAAACATGACATGCAAATCAATAGTAATTGAAATATACCACAAAAATACAAATCAAATGAGAACAAATTACACACGTCATATGCATCAATAATTGCACGCCATATGCATCAATAATTGCACGAAAGTATTACGAGTACACTTATTAGGGGATTAGGGGTGGTCATCGAACGAACCGGTCGGTGTAGTATACCCCATCTACCCTTTAAAACACCAAACGCCCTCTCAACATCTTTTCTTGCCGATTCTTGCAATTTTTTGAACGCCTTTTCGTTAGCCTCGACGGGAAATGAGGGAGCTTTCACAAAAACAGACCAAGACGGGTAGATACCATCCACAAGATAAAAGCCTCGTCTGTAATGTCGACCGTTAACATAGAAAGGAGAGGAAGGTGCGGTACCATCCGTTACGCTTTGGAACAACGGCGACGTGTGCAACACATTGATGTCGTTGTTTGAACCTGGAACACCGAAGTACGAATGCCAAATCCATAAATCATTCGACGCCACCGCTTCTAGTATGATGGTTGGTCTTTTGATGTCTCCCCTCACATACGCCCCTCGCAACTCTCTTGGACAATTTTTGAATCGGCGTGAAACTTGGTTTGCCCCTCGCATCGTAACCTTCTTGAAACCATCCCTCGCTTGCCTCGATGTCTCCAACAATCTTTAAAAATAATTCTTTGGGTAAACGAAAACGATCTCTAAACGTTTCGGAATTGTATAGCGGGTTTTCCACAAAATAATCGTTCATCAAAACTTCGTTGGCACGTATACGATCACGGCCGACCATCTTCTTCTTTGGGCGGGACGACTCGGCATCAAGCTCGTTATACACCGACACAAAAAAGTTAAGCGTGTCGTTGTCGGAAGACGACTCGGTATCGGTATCGCTAGACATCGGAAACGTCGAATCGGTAGGGAATTCCATTTGAGAAAGATATAAAAAAATTGGGTGAAATGGGTTTAAAATGGTTTAAAAGATATAGTTTGGTGTATGAAAAAATGGTTAAAATGTGGATATATATATAGATAAAATGGATTAATTTTTTTTTTTATTAAAGTTACCGTTGAAACCAACGGTCATCATCCAAACGTTCGATTTTTTAAGTTTTCAACGCGTTATACACATTACGCGTTAACAATATAACGCGTTAACTATAAGGCGGCGGCGGTGTATCAAAAGGCCATCCCGGGTCCTCTTATGAATTTAACAATTTCTACACTAAACTATCCTCAATAACATATTTACTATTATCATCTGTTCATACATTATAATATTAAAGTTTTGCTTATCATGTTATATATTATAGTTGGGTGAGATTACAAAGTCTAAATTTTCTAAAAAGTGAAAAAAGACATAAAACACACCTAAAACCCACAAATAAAAAAGTGACGACTACTA
Organism: Helianthus annuus; assembly: GCF_002127325.2. NCBI lineage: Eukaryota > Viridiplantae > Streptophyta > Magnoliopsida > Asterales > Asteraceae > Helianthus > Helianthus annuus. The sequence continues at coordinate 86,260,172 of NC_035437.2, read as the reverse complement.
AAACGCCATATTCAAACTATAGTAGTCCATAGACTTCAAACACACAATGGTAGAACTATGAATATAAACACAAAACACCAATCAATATAAGGAGTAGGATCAAATACAAACCACATTTCGCATACAAACTGTAAGAACCATTTAAAAAGTGTTATGTGGCATCAAACCAATTATAGAGAAATGATAAAATAATATCTTAAATAATATCAATTATATTGAATTCCCTATAAATATGCTAACAATTAATTAATTCTTTATGTGAATCTTTCTTTTGTTTTCAATATGCTAATTAACAAAAGTGCTGATACCATTCAAATATGTGCTAAAATCAATTATCTTGATTAATTTTCATGTGCTAATATAATTTAAAAGTGCTACTTTTATGTATGTATTGTTTTGATATGTGCTAATTTAACTTTTTTTAAGTGCTAGGATATGTTCGTACGGTTTGTAGGATAAATATGGTTTGTACCGGAACCAACCCCATCAATATAAAACACAATAATGTTTGTCATTCGATAATCAGAGCCCTATCATCCAAAATATAAAACATAAAACACAACTCACATATATGATGTTTTAGTAATCTTTTTTTTTTTTTTTGTTATTTGTGGGTTTTGAGTGTGGTTTATGGTTAAAACTTTATATTTTATGATTTTTTACACTTTTTTAAAAAAAAATAGACTTTGTAGCTAAAAGAAAACCATTGTGTTGTTCTCATCATGTTCTATCTGAAATTTGATCTTACTAAAGCAAAAGATACGACCATTTAAGCGTTTGTTCATATTTCATAGCTAAAGCAAAAGATACAACAATTTAAGAGTTTAGATAATCGCCTCACATATGATTTTCTCTTATTAGGACCATCCAAGATACGTGTTTAAATCATTAGGTAAAGACTTATTGTTTGACAAGTATATTTAACAAATTATTAATTTTTAAAAGTAAACAAAAATTAAAAGACTTAGAAAAGAAAAAAAAACAAGTTGCGTGTATAAAACCACGTAAATAAATATTAATAAATCAACCTATGACATTATGCCTGCATTAATATAAACTTGGAGATTCAAAAGAAAACAAAAACTAAATGCTACTGTAGCATAGATCTCTACGTCAATAGTACAAGGAAAGTAAAACGTTTTTCTTTTGGGGTCAGGTTAAAAACCACGTGATCGAACAAACCTATGGGGAACACCCGAACAAAAACCGTGAGGGGCATAGATCTCTACGTCAATAATACAAGGAAAATTAAACGGTTTTCTTTTGGGGTCAGGTTAAAAACCACGTGATCGAACAAACCTACGGGGAACACCCGAACAAAGACCGTGAGGGAATACGTTGGTGAATGCATAAAATATATGAAATGTACTAGTAAGATGCCCGTGCGATGCAGCAGGTAACATAACACTTAGACAAACATTAGGGGTGTGCACGTCGTGGTTTGGTTAAGTATTTCAAAAAACGATCGTTTTGACTACTTCGGTTTTGGTTAATCGGTTATGAACATCGGGTCGGTTCGGTTTTCAGTATTAACCGGAAATTTTACCTGAGCAAATAAAATTAACATAAGTTGAAAATGTTGACTTGAATTGAAGAACTCGTTATTATTGGTTTAAGATTTTTTCTTATTTGCCCACTTCTTTAATAAGCAAGACTCAGAGTAGGGTTGTGTTCAAAAGCTCACAGATGGCTTGAAAATAGACCGCTCAAAATCATCTCGATTTTAAATAAGCCTAGCCAGCTCGGCTCGCTTTGAAAATTAGCCGAGCCAAAGCTAAGGTCAGCTCAGCTCGTAGCTCGGTCTTTTGGCTTGTCTAACATCACACTTTAAATTAGCATTGTATACCTGGAAAATATACATACAAGTAGTTCAATGAATAGGAATTGTCTGATAGTTCATCACAACACACATACATTGCGAACTATAGTGGAAGAACTTACTTGAAAGAATTGGTATGAACTCTTAAATTGCTGACAAATATATAGTAAAAAGAATGCAATTCAATAATTTATTGACTACACTTACAAATTAGGACTTAAATAACAAAGTAGCAAAAAAAATATACAATTACATGCTTATTGTATTTGATGTTTAGATATAACTAGGGGGATTTTTCGCGCTTCGCGGTGAGAATTTTATCAGTGTTAGTTTGATTTGTTATGATACCGACACTTGGGGGCGGATCTATCCACGATGGTGGGTGGGTGGCCGCACCCCTTGAAAAAAAGGTTTTAAGTGCTAATTTTCGTCGAAAATCCCAAACGCACCCCTTGAATTTTTTCAACCGCAACCCTTGAAAATTTTCAACCGCCCTCCTTAGAAAAAAATATTATGAATTTATAAAAAAAAATAAACACTTATTATTATGAATTTACATAAGTATATAACACAATTTGTATAATTATTCTTTAACCGCTATTCACTTTAGTTAACTCAATCTACAATCTAATTTTATTAACCCAACTACCCAAACCCAAATCCAACCCAAAGATTTATCATTTTTTTATTGATTGTTTTTGTTGTTTTATGTGATGATTATGAGAAAATATATATATACAAGGGTTTGATCTTTTTATATTTTTTAGTGTTTTTTTAGTTGTTCTAGACTTGTATTTAATGATTTTGTTGTTTTATTTTAAGTTTTGTTTGTTTAAATGATTACTAATCAACATTTAAAACTAATGCTTGAACGTTTAAAAATTAAAATTGGAAATTATGTATTATAGTATTGGTTGAACATGATTGTTTATAAGCACCAAAAAGTAGTAAATTAAGAGTTTAACTTTCTCTCTCATATATCCATTATATAATAGTATAGATATATTATTTATTATGTTGATGAATAAAATGAGGTTTAATCAAAATTGTCACTTTAGTAAAAATAGATTTTTTTTGCCATTTTTAGTACAAGTAGTTTTTGTTTCTGTCATTTTAGTCCATAACTTTTATCATTTTTTTGTCATTTTCATCGACCACCACCACCTCCCACCACCCACCTAATCACAACTTTCTTTCATCGCCACTACCATCACCACCCACCATTTCCACCACCCACGTCATCAACCAACACCACCGCCATCATCGTAAAACCAACAACCACCGCCATCATCTTGATTGTAAACCGGAACAACATCATCCCCATACCATCGCACCTGCAAAAAAAGAAAGAAAAATGTGGTTTAACCAAAATTCACCTAAGTTAACTAAATTTTTTGAATGGAGTTAGTGGGTTTGATGAAAATGGAAAAAAGTGACAAAAGTCAGGGACTAAAATAACAGAAACCAAAACTATTTAGACTAAAATTGCAAGAAAAAAACTATTTGGGCTACAGTGGCAATTTTGGTCAAACTCAGAGACTAAAATGGCAATCTACTCTATGTTGATAATAAAACTTAACATGTGATATAGGGCATCTTTAGCAAAAGTAGCTGGTAGTTGGTGGTTGGAAGCTGCTAGCTGATGGCTGGAAGCTGGTAGCTGGTAGCTGGTAGCTGGTAGCTAGTAGCTGTAGTTTTTTAGATATATTTGGTGTTTGGCAAAGTTGCTGAAACTTTTAATAAAATGTATAAAATGACTAAAATGAACATAACTAAAAAATTTAAAAGTTTGTGCATTAAAAAGTTTATTATATTTTGAGGTTAAAATAGTCATTTTTTTTCTTAAAAGCTTGTAGCTCCTTCTAAACGCTCAACCAAAAGCTTCAAGCTCCTAACCTAAAAGCTTCAAGCTTCTTCAACCAAACAAGGTTTTTTACTGAGCAGGAGCTTTTTCTTAAAAGCTTAAAGCTTGAAGCTCCTAAAAGCTTAATGCCAAACATACACATAAATGTAATAAAAAGCTAGTCAAGGGCGTAGCTTAAGAGGGGCCGGGAGGGGCGCTCAACTCCTCGAACTTTTCGCTCAGTAGTGCTATATATGTAGTTTTCGTATAGAAATTTTTTGGTATATACGTTTTCGACCCCCCAGTTCTATAGAAATTTTTGGGTATATACGTTTTCGACCCCTCGTTTTCATGATCCAGCTTCGCCACTGAAGCTAGCTGCATGTTTATATTTTAGTCTCCAAATTTCGTTGCATAAATTAAGACAAATACTAGAGACAAGAAAAATAAGAATTAATTATAGACAGAAGTATGGCACTATGCCGGCCAATGCACCAGGCAAGTCAAACTTTCAATTATCAAGTCAACATCAAACTATACGTTCACCACTGAAATGTGAAGATACATGTGGACCGATACATGTGGACCGATACAAACCATAGATTCAGAAACAGTTGTAACCTAAGGTGGGCTGAAACAACAGTAGTAATAAGATGGGGATGCTTTTTCTAAAGGAGTATAAAAACCAATAAAGGATAATCAAAGAGAAACATTAAAATATTGACAAAGCACAATATTGACGAAGCATAAGAAGTGTAATCATTTATTCGTTACTTTGAAACGAATAAACAACAAAATAAATGGGTCTTTATTATAATGTATCGTGAAGACATGCTTTAGACTATAAGTGAACACTTACCCTAAGAGTTTTCCAAGTAAAAGTGACTGGTCTGATTATGTGGATTTGTACGAACACTCTCGCCTTAGACAGAAAACTCAAGGTATAGGCGTCCACCCTTCGAGATTGCATGTGTTCACATTATTAGAACCCAAAATTTTGACAAGATTGTGAAAACATTTAAGGCTTAAAGCCTAAAAAGTAAATCATCCAAGGATAGAAGATGATTTCTGACTTTTTAAAGAGTTAATTACTGTTTTCGTTCCTGTGGTTTGTTAAAAATCACTATTTCAGTCCATTAGTTTAAAAATTGTGATTTCAGTCCCTGTGGTTACACTTTCGTAACCATTTCAGTCCCTGTGGTTTCACTTTCGTAACCATTTCAATCCATTATTATGTTAAGTAAAGGGACTGAAATGGTTACGAGGTGAACTGAAATGGTTACTAAAGTGAAACCACAGGGACTGGAATCGCAATTTTTAAACTAATGGACTGAAATAGTGATTTTTGACAAACCAGAAGGACGAAAACAGTAATTAACTCTTTTAAGAATGAATTATAACTTTGTATTGTTTTGTATATTTGTCGTACTAAGAATTTATACGCGAGTTACCTCACGTTTGGGTTCTAGGAAGGTTAATAGTCTAGGTCCAAAACGATTCTAATAACCTAATTCCTTATAACCATGGTTTAGATACCAATCTGTAACACCCCGACCACGTATAACAACCTGCAATCGTCGGAAAGTCACGTTACAAATTGTTCACAACACATGGTATTAAAGTTTATGTTTTATTGATTATTTGAATTAAATTGTCTTTTGAAACACAAACAATTGTTCTTTATTTTAAAGCAATCTAAGGCCCGAGTCCATCCTATGTGTATTATACTTGCATAATCATCACACATTTGTACCTAAAACATATACGAAAATAATGTCAACAATAAAGTTGGTGCGCAACATAGGTTTTGTGGTCAAATTCATGACTACAAATTCGTATTGAAATATGTTTAACCAACTACAAGAGTTGATATTTTGAATAAATCTTTTGTAGTAATGAATCTTGACAAAATCGTTCCTTATGAAAAATCGTGTGAATAACCAGTTTGTTAAAATAATATTTGTAAAATACATGTTTGGAAACCATTTGTGACTTTGTATAAACCAAGTGTCTTTTTTTTAATAAACCAGATGTCTTGTTTTGAATAACCAAATGTCTTGTCTTTTATAAACCAAATGGCTTGTCTTATTTAAACCAAACATCGTGTTTTGTATAAACCAAATGTCTTGTTTTATAAAAACCATGGCATTTTGTATAAACGAGTGTGGTGGTTGGCGAGTACATTCAAGCCTTTGTTCATTGCCGGATAATCCCTAAAAAGGGTATATCAATTTGGGTTTCACAATTTATGTCATTCCCAGAGAAAACTTCCAAACAGACCTAGGAAGCGGGAATGGGATTGTCAATCCTATAGCGCTATAACTTACTACCAGTCGGCTTGGCCAAAGTTAATGAATGTATCATTGTCATGTTCAGCTCCCATCATGTTTAATATAATGTACTATGTATATGTAAACTACATGTAATAAATTTTGTAAACTTGGAAAAATAATAGGCACATATGAATCAACCCAAAACAACTTAATGGGATTGTCAATCCTGTAGCGCTATAACTCACTTGATTGATGATGACTTGCTTAATAGTGTATGCAAAGTTCAAGTGCTTCCTAATATATCAGATGATTATATTGTTGGTGTATAAGTGGCTTAAGTAGAAGATCGGATAGAAGGTGGTTTATAATCAAACGAGCAAAGAATCTCGTGTAATATGATTTATTAAACCTTACATTCTGATTGGAAAGTGTCTAGAAATGTTTTGACCCATTACGACTTGATAAAATGGTTTACGCCATCTTAACAGGTCGTATGCGTAAATACGGGTCTGGATAGTCGAATGAGTCCTATAACGAGTTTGGTATGTCAAAACAAGTTTATTTATGTTATATGATCAGTTCTTATAGCTAGAACATGGACCATATAGTTTTAAAAGCATTTTATGCCAAAAGTGCATTTTTGACATTTTAAAAGCATACTATTTGACTCGTCATTTGACCCACCAAATGGAATGACCATAAGGTATAACCTCAGAGGGTTGTTCCCTGTAATACTATCTATGGTCATATAATTGGGCTTGATTGGATCCTAAAGTTGACTAAATTGGTCAAATTCGAAAGTCAAAGCAGAAGTCAAACCGCTTGACTTTCAACTAGAAAATGAGCGCTAAACTAGAAATGACGAGTTAGACATGCTAAGACATGTCTAATAATGTTATAAAACTGATTTGGTATCAAAACTTTAGGTTTTAATACTTAAAAGTTCATTCGTCATAAAATGCAATTTTATGTGTTTTTGGCTTGTATGTCGTAAAAGTTTTGACTCGTCATTTCGCCTACTAAACGTGATGATCAAAGGGTGTAATCGCGAGGGATTAACACCTTTATTATTACGATCACATAGCAAAGTTCATTTTGAACTTCGACTTGACCGAAAAGGTCAGAACCGAAAGTCAAAGTAAAAGTCAATTCTGCTTGACTTTTGGTTTATAACTAGCAAAATAAATGAAATAGAATAGGAGAAACACTTACTACTGTTTGGAAGAAGAATTAGAATTAAGGAATGAAAGTCTCAAGCAAGCTCCAAGAATGTTTAAATGGGAAAGAAAGAATAGAAATTTTTTAGTACAAGTTGCTAATCTTAAAACACATCGGAAGGCTAAATTGATGTAGGGAGGTTTAGCATGTTTCTTAGGTGCTGTTTGTTTTTTCAGAGATAAAACGTCTGCAGTCTGCGGACCACATCTGCCGACATCTGTAGCAGAAGAGGTGGACCAAATCTCTGCAGTGTGCAGGGAGAAGACTGTTTGTTTTTTAACTTCTGCAAGCTGCTAATAAATTTTTGAAATTTAACACCTAAAATTAGCAAAATACCACTTAATTTCTGAAATTTAACACCTAAAATCAGCAAAATACCACCAAATTTCTAAAATTCAACACCAAAAATTATCAAAATACCACCAAAATTAACACAAATCTAACCACTGATCCAATACCATAAAGAACACAAACACAAAACTACCTGCTGTTGAATTGTGGCTTCAGCAGCTTTCATGACCTGAAACAATCCAAAGCAACAAGCATAAGCACATACGCTACTCCTTATCAATCGCTGCTCCTACAAATCAACAAAAAAAAACGAAAATCAATCATCAATTTCCTCTAAAAAACGTAAAAAATACCCCTAGCTACTCAATCAGAACGTACAAAACTTATTAAGTCGAAATCAATTCAATCAGATTTGTGCAATCGGTTGGTTAATGAAAGATCTAGAAAGATGAAGAAGATACCGTCATTTGAAGGAGCAGGAGCTGTAGCAGGACTTTGATCATTTATGGATGGAAGAAGTGACATCACAATTGTCATCAAAAAGCACATTTTCATGGTTTCCATCTTTGATTTTGAAATGCACACACCATTCGGTTGTGAAATTCAGATCCCCATGTGTAGTTGACGGCGTTAGATGGCTGATGTGGAGGGGTGGACGTCGGCGGCCGCTGCGGAGGTGCTGGAGGTCGACAACGTTGTGGAGGGGGTGGAGGTTGACGGCGCCGTGAAGGTGGCGGGGTCGCTGGCTGCTGTGGAGGTTGGCGTGGGTGGAAGGATGAGAAGGGTGGAGGTGGAGGTGAAGGAGCTAGGGTTTGTGTGGGAGAAGAGAGTTCTGCAGACATAAGAACATGTCTGTGTGGAGAAGAGGTGGGGAAGACCTTTTTGGTGAGAAGTGCTTCCGGAAAACAAACAAGCTGCAGACTTGTAACGTCTGCGCGCGTCTGCGCGACGCAGACATAAGTGGCCAGAAGTGCTTCTGGCCAAAAAACAAACACCACCTTAGACTACAAACAGTCATGAGAGCAAAGCTCTGCCACGTAGGGACCATATAAACCATGCGGGTTTTGCCATCCACATCAAAAAAGAGAAAGGGTGGTGTTACAGGCAAAGGGCAAGGGCAAAGCCTCAAAAAAATCAGTTGGTAAAGAGGGGCAATTGGGATTTCCCACATTGTGAGGGGGCAACACCCACTTATATGGTGGCATAGTGGTGTGAAGGGGCTTACCTTCCCTTCACACCACCATTCCTTGTGGTCTTAGAAATAAATAATACGCGTTATATTTGAAACTCGGGACTTGGTAATTATTCAAAAATAACGTTCAAGCATAAAGCCACATTTTACCAATTGTAGTCTTCATGATTAAATTCTCTTTTCTAAACTTTTGGTATTGAATGCTTGCTCATGAGGGTTTTGAGTTCTAACATTTGAAAGTGTGTTATAAAAATTGCATGAGCACCCACATTAAGTGTGCATACTTGGGGCATATTATGCGTATCAGGTACCTACTGTATTTGGCATGCAATGCAAATGTTGATTGCGCTCTGAGTGAACTTTTCCCTTCACATGTATACATGTTGGCAAATGTTCTATTGACTGTAAGCCATCGAATTAGAATTGAGTTGTTAACTAGGATTACGACCCGCCGCAATGCGGCGGGGATTCTTTATTTATAACTAAGTCGATCTACGACCCACACGTTATGTTAAACCTGTCAAACGGGGTAAAAATAGAGGATGTAAAAACGTTCACCCACACACGCACGTTACGTCGTGTTAACTCGCAAAATTTAGAACGAAACGTAAAAACATTAAGCCAAAGACACAACTGTGATGTGTTAAGTCACAAAATTTAGAACCAAGCATAGAGCGAAAAATTTGTGAAAAATGGAAACTATAAATGACCAAAGTTGAAAGTAAAAAAAGTTATGATGATAGATTGCAAAAGATAAAAAGTTTTGGGTTAAAAGTAAAAAAACAAATAGTTTTGGGTTAAAAGTAATTTATGAAATACTTTTGGGTGAAAAGTAAAAAAAAAACATTTTTTTTGAAACCCCCCAAAGCCAACGTTACGAAAACAATATGCATAACAATTTTTTCTTTGAAAACCCCCAAAGCACACCCCGCGTTGCGGCGGGGCGTAAAACGGTGTCAAATAGTACTAATGTCACATAACCATCATCGACAACCAACACTGACTTGACCTATAATATGCGTATTGCGACGAACCTGTCAAACATGGAAAAATAGAGGTAAAAACGTTGAACCACACATGCACGTTGCGTCGTATTAACTCGAAAAATTTAGAACTATACGTAAAACGAAAATTAGCGAAAGATGAAAAGTATAAGTGACAAAAGTTGTGAAGTTACATTGCAAATAATGAAAAGTTTTGGGTTAAAATTAAAAAAACAAATTATGTAGGGCTAAAATTGAAAAAGATACAAACCTTTGGGTTAAAACTAAAAAAATCAAGTTTTTTTTTGAAAAACTCATAAAGCATAACTTACAACTAATAATGCACAAAAAGTTTGCAAACTTATATAGATTTTAATTTAATATTTACTTGACAATACACCATGAAAAGATTTTTCATCGTGTACCATAAATGAACCAGCCATAGGCGTACATTTAAGAAATCAATAGCTAAAGACTTGTGGAATTATCTAGAGGTAGATAGTGGTGCACAAATCGGGTTTTTTTTAAAAACCGGTTCCAGGTATGGAACCGGGTTCGGGTAGGATTGGGTTTTACAAAATCGGGTTTTTTTTAAAAAACGGGTCGGGTCCGGGTCCGGGTTTTCTGCCAAAAATGTATACCCTATATACCTGGTTTCGGGTCAGGTTTTATAAAACCCGGGTATTATAATACCCTATTTCCGGATTCAGGTCCGGTTCGGGTATTCATCGAGTAGGGTTCCGGTATGCATAGGGTTGGGAAAAAAACCGCACCGGGTATTTATGGCACCTTTCGGTTGACTGAAGCCACTTGCTATGCATTTTGCATGTCAACTAATCAAATTAATAAAATTGTGTTATGTGCCAAAGATGCATCTACTTAAAACTAGAGGTAGCTATATAATCGGGTAAAAAAAACCCGGTTCCAGGTATTTATAAAAACCGGTTCCGGGTATTTATAAAAACCGAGTTTCGGGTATAAACCGGGTATAAAAAAACCCGGTTCCGAGTTCGGGTTTTAGATCAAATATGAATACCCGGTCCCTACCCTATGGGTAGGGTCGGGTTTGAGTTCGGGTATAGAAAACCCCGGGTTCAGGTTCGGGTTTTTTGTGCACCACTAGAGGTAGGTAGAGGCTGTAGATCTGAAAGAAATCTATTTTGGGAACCCAATATTTGGAAGGAAACATGTAGGACTATTTTGGTGTACTGTTCAGACTTGGGATTTCTATTTTCATATGTTTATACTTAACGAGCTTATTAATAAAAAAAAAAAAAAAGAATTCTGCTACATAAATTCCAATATCAATCGGTCACATTAGGTCCCACTGAATATAGAGTGCAAGACAAAGCCAATATATGTGTTTTATGAAACAAATATACATTTAAACAATATATTTAGCCGATAAGTTCTAATTATCCAACATATCATTATAAGGCTATAGATGATCATCATGACCCTCTACGTCTGAGCCATGTCACCCACCTCTAATCCACAATGCAAAACCACTACCCTAAGGATGTTGTCATGACCCAAACCACTATCCCCTTATTTTAATTTATCTATCTAAAGAAAAGAGGAATGGTTACTTGAAAAATGGAAAGGACCATGGTTGCGATGGTTTAATTTAATCCATGCAAACCATGGTGGATTAGAGAAGGTGGTGGTATAGCCTTCCATTCATGTTTCTACGTGGCGAATCATGTCCCAACCATGACTCCCACACCCTTTAGCCTAACTATGAGAAAATACAACCAAGTAAAACGCATATTCAGAACATAACAGACAGAAAAGATGCAAGTAAAACACATATTCAGAGCATCACCGACAGAAAAGATGTATATAACGGTACCCATTCCCAGAATCAAGTCTCTTATACTAGAAACCGTATCAACCATAAACCAAAGCGGTTCTAAGAGAAACACTTATTAGCACCTAACAGAATCAAATTTAAAAACTGCAAACCTTTCGTTGCAACATCCTACAGAAACCATATCAGAATGATTGGGTTCGTCCTGATAACAAATTTACATACAGGTTCCTCCTCCATTTAATTAGACGTATGCTTAAAAACAACTCATACCTCTGTTTACTATAGAATAAGTAATAATGGAAACGCAAAGCGATTGTTCACCTCAACATTGGCCCTTCGTCTGCATACAGCTTCAAAACCGTGCCTCAAAACACCTTCCCCCTCCTTTTTCACCTAATAATCGATATAAAACAACACGAGTAAGAAAATTTTGTTCCTTTTTTCAGTCAAGTTTTTAAATTTGAACCGTAATGAGATTAGAAAGGAGACCCAAATCCTTCTTTCAGTCTGAACTCACCTTTAAAAATCAGTATCTTCTCCAAAACCACCAAACCTACCACCACCAGACCGACCTGAACGCTGACTGCCAGATCCACCCGAACGGCCTCCTTGACCAAAACCACTGGAACGGTCTGAACCAAAATCCCCAAATCCACTTCGACGGCTAGACCGACTTGAATCTTCACCAAAACCACTAGAACGGTCTGAACCAAAATCCCCAAATCCACCTCTACGGCTTGACCGACTCGAATCTTCACCAAAACCGCTAGAACGTCCAAACCCACCACCACCTGATCCCCCATAACTAGGTCTACCAAAACCACCACCGCCACCGCGAGATGAAGCAAACCCACCATTTCGACCACCAAATCCTGAATCACCAAATCTACCTCCAAAACCAGACCCACCGCCCAGTTCAATTCTGGATCCAGCATCAACAGCGATTGGAGAGAGCTTTAATAAATCAAAGAAAACTAGTCAGCAACTAATAATCCAACGCTTCATGTACTTCATTCAGCAAAAAAAAAAAAAAAAAAAAAAAAAAAAAAAAAACTACATGATCATTTCCTCACCGATAAAATATAATTCAATAAATATAACATGGACCAAGTGGTACACACTCATTTTCATCAATTTTAACATTTACAGATTTTGTACTTAACTACTTGCTTCCCGAAAAGTGAAACAACTGAACATGGCTATATACATACAGTAAAACCTCTACAAACTAATAACTTGCTGCAAGGGGAGTTAACTGCATTTAGATACAGTTATACATCTATAAGAAAAATAATTTATTAACATACTGTCATTTTAGGGTTTTAAGCACATAAGGTCATTGTTCATTGTATTATTTTTAGGTACATTTAATTTCGTTAATAATTATTTATTACATATCATTTTTCAACCATTTTGTTGATGTAATACACCTATGAACATATCTTAAATAACTGGGTTATTAAGCTATTATTATTAAATTGTAAATTTAATGGAATAAACATAAAAAAAATCTATAAGTTATAATGTTAGCAGAACATTATATTAGCAAGGTATCATCAAGTCAGAAATGTTAAAATTGTTAATATAACAAAGTTATCAATTAAACAAGCATAAATGCATCAAGATTTAAATGTATATGTATAAAGCTACTATAAGATAGAGGCATATTACATCTGAAAATTTGCATCCCACTTCACGCTCGTATGCTTTGACATCTCTCCATTGCTGAGACGAATACATTAATATTGCATTTCCTTTCTTGCCGGCACGACCGGTACGCCCAGACCGATGAACAAATATTTCTGATGAGTTAGGTAGCTCATAATGTATCACCTGACCACCATTTGAAAACAAATTATCATAATCGTAAAACATATAATGTTGTTTCATGTCGTTTGACCACACTTCAATTTATCCTTGAGCTCTTCATGTAATGGGTATATTTAATAATTATGATTTTTAGTTGGGTATATAATACTATTATATTATTGGAAGGAATCTATGAAATTATCTTTAACAAAATAAGCAAAAAGACTCGCCAGATCAACATTAGGAACATCAAGCCCACGAGCAGCAACATCAGTGGCTACTAAAACATTAAAGCGCCCATCTCTAAATCCTGAAAGAGTTCTCTCCCTTTGATTTTGTGAAATGTCTCCATGCAAAGCTTCACATTTAAAGCTCCTTTGCAATGCATATGCCAACCGATCAGCATCACGCTTCGTTTGGGTGAAAACGATACATTTCCCACCGTTTGCATGCTCCTGAAAGAAAACAAATAATATGTAAATACCAAAAACATTAAATATTTAAATTACAAAAAATTAACAGTGTTGATGCATACAGTTATTAGCGGTCCAATTATTGACGGTCTCTCACGCATTTCTGATGCAATAGAATACAGTGTAATCCCATCAGCTAATTTTTGGTCTGAATCACCAACCTACAATAAAAAAAAATGCATCAGTATGTAATCATCATAACAAAGGATTGTACAGATATCATACATGCGACCAATCTCAAAAAAAAAGTACTCACAAGATCAATAGTTGCAGGTGTCTTTAAGTACTTGTGGGTAAGTTTAACAATCCAACTTGGCATAGTTGCTGAAAACATCATGGTTTGACGCTGTTTTGGCAAATATTCTAATATCGTTTCAACATCTTCAGCGAAACCGACATTAAGCATCTGATCAGCTTCATCTAAAACTGCAAACTTAACTTCTGACAGATTCAATGCACCCCTTTTGAGCAGATCAATAACACGTCCAGGGGTGCCGACAATCACATCAACACCACGATCAAGAGTACTCATCTGGCGCTGAATGGGCGAACCACCATACACACAGAGAGTATCCAAATTAGGTGCAGACTCATAGAACTCCTTTTCAACTTGGCGAGCAAGCTCTCTGGTAGGGGCCATAACAATGGCTAATGGATTCCTCCCTCTTCTGTTAAAGTTTGACCAGATACGTAAGTAATTTTGATAATTAAGGTTAGAATAACTTTACAAACAATTGAAGTACTATTTACCCATATTTCTCATTGTATTGAATGATCTTATCCATGATGGGAATGCCAAAAGCAAGAGTCTTCCCTGTTCCTGTCCTAGCACGACCAATCATGTCGCGCCCCTGCATTGCTGGCTCTAGCACAGCTCTCTGAAAACAATACCAAAATCATATGTCAAAATATCTTTAGTAGTAACCTGTAACCACTTAGTTGATCTAAGGAGGCAGCGTCCTGCGACTCCACGCTTGATTTTTTGCAGAATAGAAAATATGTGTGTTTATCATACTCCGATTTTTTAAAAACTTCAAAAACTATTCCCAACTTAACTTACAGATTATCTAATAATTTCTATTATCTGTAGTACACTACTACTACTATTAGTACTTTGTTTTGTAATCTGGTCATTCTTAACCTATATTTATCTCCCGAGATAACGAAAAAGCTAGTCTTTGGTCTTTGCCTTTACCATCCACAGACCCTACTTTATTAGTGAAACATTACCATGATATTTTACTCAAAATAACAACTTTATAAAAACAAAAATTATTACACCAGCACAATCATTCTAAATTCACATTTCTGACTAATTAAAATAGAGAGATAACCAGCTTAACATTAGAAACCAAATGTTCTTCTTTTGCGGTAACCTATATCCATACAATTAGTCATATAATCCCCAATCCCAAACACAGTTAAATAACTAAAACACAGATTGAAAATTGAGATACCTGAATTGGAAACAGCTTCGTTATCCCCTTCTTGGCTAAAGCATCAACAATCTCTTGATTAATCCCAAGCTTCGAGATCTCAAGACCATCAGAAACAGAAGCCCTGTCATCATACGACGAATCGGTAGCAACCGCATATCCTGCAGCCTGTGTTGAGAGACCGGAAGGCCTAATGTCAGCAGATGGAGAGCCATGAAAACTCCTCAAAAACCTAACATTTTGGTTGAAAGTTTGAGGTTTAAGTGAAAAGTGTTGGTGAATTGCAGGTGGTGGAGGTGTAGATGATGGAACGAGAAGGTGGTTGAGTGAGTTGCAGGTGGTGATGGAAGCGAGATTGGTGAGTCTTCTTGAAGAAGCTCTCAAGAAGAGAAGAGTGTTCATATTTCTGAAAAGTGATTGCAGATCGTGTTTGTGGACGAAGAGGGTGGATTGTAATGTAAAACCCTAATTTTGTGAAGTGAGGGTTTACCAAATGGGAGTGCGAAACGGGGGTGGTTAACTTATTTGTTATTGCCAAGGGCGGTGCTTAGCCGCAAATTACAATTCTACCCTTTATATTTATGTTATGAATATTATTATACTAATTACACGGGTTAAATAAATGTAATTTTATATACTAAATTAAAAAAATTATTCTTTAAAAATCTCGTTTGTTACACGGGTTGAACAAATATAATTTTATATATTAAATAATAAAAAAATTATATCTCTAATAACCTCATGTATTGTACTGAATAAATGTAATTCTATATACGAAATAATAAAAATCCGTGTATTGTACGGGTAGAATAAATCTAATTATATATACTAAATAATAAAAAAAGTTATATCTTTAAAAACATTGTGTATTACACGGGTTAAATAAATGTAATTTTGTAACATTGTATATTACACGGGTTGGATAAATGTAATTTTATAAACTAAATAATAAAAAAAATGAGTAAACTGCCATTTTGGTCCCTGAGGTTTGGTTACTTTTGCCACTTTAGTCCAAAACTCAAATCTTTTGCATCTGGGTCCCTGTGGTTTCAGTTTTATTGCCATTTTGGTCCAAAAATGAAATCAGGTCATACTTGTCTTATAAAATCCTGCAATTTTGTCATTTTCCTCAGGGGCAAATCAGTTCATATTTGTCTTATAAAATATGGTATTTATTTATAAAAAAGAAATGATCATTTTGCCCCTGCGGAAAATGACAAAATAACAGGATTTTATAAGACAAATATGACCTGATTTCATTTTTGGACCAAAATGGCAATAAAATTGAAACCACAGGGACCCAGATGCAAAAAGTTTGAGTTTTGGACTAAAGTGGCAAAATTGACCAAACCACAGGGACTAAAATGGCAGTTTACTCTAAAAAAATTGTATCTTTATAAACCTCGTGTATTATACGGGTTGAATAAATCTAATTATATATACTAAATCATCATCATCATCATCATACTCAGTAAATCCCACAAATAGCAAAGCTAAGGTAGGGTCTGAGGAGAGTAAAATGTAGAGGCTGCTTTCAGTAAGACCCCCGACTCGATAGTAGTTTTACATCAAGCTTTGGACATAAGCCACATAACACTTAGCAATCGGGACAAAGACCGATTAGTGCATGTTCCCTTTTGTCTTTCTGCTATCAACGCCACCACATGATGATGATGCATGATTAACCGTCCGCCGCTTTTAACGTTATTTTCACAAATTTAGTGAAATAACGTTAAAATTAGTGCAATTTCACTTTTGCCCTCCGAGCGTCCACACATATATACATTATTAAAAGTTAGATTAGATTATATATGAAATTAAGTCTATAACAAAAAGTCTTTATAAATTTCACGTAGAATTAATTGGAATCCTTTATTAAAAGTAGGTTAGATTATATATGGGCTTATACGTGTGAGTAATTGTGATTATTGAATAGTTGAATTTTGAGGGTTTTGAAATGTGAATTTGATTATGATAGATTATATTTTAGTTTTAAAACTTCTAGAATGATTGAATCAAATAAAAGGATTATGATTTCCTAGAAACAAAAATAACTGAGTTTTTTTTTCTGATCATTTTGAACATGAGCAAATAGAACGATAGCATCTTAATAAAGAATAACTAATTACAAATGTGAATCCCAATAATTTTACTTCTGTCCCATTTGAACGGAAAAGATAAGTACAAACTAAATTTAAAAAAAAAATGCAATATGAAAATAAGAGATAGAATTATCGATATTTTTTTTTCATAAAATATGAGATAAGGGTAAACTAAATAAAAAAGTGTCAATTTGGTAAATAATAATATTAAGTATGGAAAGGTAGGAAATTACAAATGTAGACATCTTCAATGAATGACACGTGTCCAAAATCAGGTTTCTTTTATTATAAAGTAAGTATATAGATAGATTTGTTAAACATCAAGTATAACTGCAATATTTAGCTTATTCGAGTCATTATTTAAAGTTGAATATGTGTTTAATTAATCACCACTTATCTATACGTCAAGATGGTTATTAACCTTTTTTCTCGTTCATTGTTTAACTTATATTTTACTAGGTTATGGCCCCGTGTGTTACATGGGTTGATTAATGAAAACGATATAGTTTATTATTTGTAAATGCTTATTATTTTTAATCTACCTTGATAGTTTTGATTGAACATGCATGATAAATTCATAAGTTGTCATTAATAACATTGAATTTCATCAATAACATTGAATTTCATGGGATAAACCTCCTAAAATTATAAAATAAAAAACAAAGTCACCAAAATTCACAACAACAAAACTTGGGAAAAGTTGAATTAAAGGAATATTGGATTTTAATAATCTCAACTATTCGCCGTTAGCCGCTAACAGTTTCAATTTCAAAAAAATCACCACTAGCTGTCCCAACTATTAATATATTGGCTTCCAATGGACCCTGACTAACAGAACCCTAATGTTGTTAGTCTCCAATTGCCAGAAAAATGTTTTTAGCTAGAAAAAGGTTCCTAAAGGTTCGATCTAAGGTTACAAAAAGGTTTGGGATGAAAATGTTGAGTTTTCCAGCCAAAAACTTGAGTTTTCAAGACAAAAAGAAGTTTTCCGGCGATGAAAGAATTTACGGCGACCTCATAATTAGGGCTTTTAGTAGAAAAATGTTCCTAAAATAAGTAATAAGGTTACAAACAGGTTTGGGACAAAAAAATGAGTTTTTCGGCCAAAAGGAGTTTTTTTGGCCAAAAACGCTTTTCTAGCGACCGGAGATTAACGACGTTAGGCATCTGTTAGTCAGGGTCCATTGGGGGCCAATATGTTAACAGTTGGGACTGTCAGTGGTTATTTTTTAAGTTAGGACTGGTGGCAGCCAACGACGAATAGTTTTTATTATTGAAATCCAATATTCCCTAAAGAAAGATGCAAGTATTTTGATTCTTTTTTACTCACTTTTACTACTTTGTGTGCGTTACTTATTTAAAAGAAAAGTCTTGGTATCAATACATGCATCTCAACCCAATGGAAAATGTCCCTATTTTATTTCTTTTATTACATAACCTTGTGTATTGTACGAGTTGAATAAATATAATTTTATATACCAAATAATAAAAAAAGTTATATATTTAAAAACCCTATGTATTATATAGGTTGAATAAATGTAATTTTGTATATTAAATACTAAAAAAGTTATATCATTAAAAAAAAGCCCTCGTGTATTGTACATGTTGAATAAATCTAATTTTATATACCAAATAATAAAAATGTTATATCTTTAAAAATAATGTGTATTACAGGGATTGAATAAATGTAATTTTGTATAGCAAACAATAATAAAAATATATCTTTAAAAAAGCCTTGTGTATTACACAGGTTGAATAAATGTAATTTTATATATTAAATAATAAAAAAGTTATATCTTTAAGAATCACGTGTATTGTACGGGTTGAATAAATGAAATTTTATTTATCAAAAAAATAAAAAAAATTACATCTTTAAAAATCATGTGTCTTGCATGGTTTGAATAAATGTAATTTCATATACTAAATAATAAAAAAAATTATATTTAAAAAAAACCCCGTGTATTGCACGGGTTGATTAAATTTAATTTTATATACCAAATAATAAAATGGATAAATATAAATAGAAAACAAAACAGTAAAAGATAAAACTATTACTTGTATTTTCATTTATATTTTTACATTAAAAATCTAAAATATTATTAGATGCAATGAGTTACTTATGCTTATTTTATTACAATTCAACTTTATTAATCCATATTATAAAGTAAAGACATGATAAAGATAAATGGTATAAAATAATAAAAGATAAAATTCATAGATTAAAATAATATATTCTTTATTTGAATCTTATTAACAAATATTATCTATATCTATTTGTTTAGGGTAAAAGATAAAAAGATAAAATTTATGGATTAAAATAATACATTTTTTATTTAAATCTTATTAACAAATATAATCTATATCTATTTATTTAGGCGGGAAAAATTGTTTAGATCACCTCATAGAGCGACATGCGTCCCCCATATGATTTACTTTATTATATGTATAGATTTGTTAAACATTAAGTATAACTGCAATATTTAGTTTATTCGAGTAATATATGTGTATGACATGCATATAATGTAAACACTGTGTATTACACGGGTTAAATAAATGTAATTTTGTAACCTTGTATATTACACGGGTTGGATAAATATAATTTTATAAACTAAATAATAAAAAAATTATATCTTTATAAACCCCGTGTATTATACGGGTTGAATAAATCTAACTATATATACTAAATCATCATCATCATCATACTCAGTAAATCCCACAAATAGCAAAGCTAAGGTAGGGTATGAGGAGAGTAAGATGTAGAGGCTGCTTTCAGTAAGACCCCCGACTCGATAGTAGTTTTGCATCAAGCTTTGGACATAAGCCACATAACACTTAGCAATCGGGACAAAGACCGATTAGTGCATGTTCCCTTTTGTCTTTCTGCTATCAACGCCACCACATGATGATGATGATTGATTAACCGTCCGTCGCTTTTAACGTTATTTTCACAAATTTAGTGAAATAACGTTAAAATTAGTGCAATTTCACTTTTGCCTCCGAGCGTCCACACATATATACATTATTAAAAGTTAGATTAGATTATATATGAAGTTAAGTGTATAACAAAAAGTCTTTATAAATTTCACGTAGAATTAATTGGAATCCTTTATTAAAAGTAGGTTAGATTATATATGGGCTTATACGTGTGAGTAATTGTGATTATTGAATAGTTGAATTTTGAGGGTTTTGAAATGTGAATTTGATTATGATAGATTATATTTTAGTTTTAAAACTTCTAGAATGATTGAATCAAATAAAAGGATTATAATTTCCTAGAAACAAAAATAACTGAGTTTTTTTCTGATCATTTTGAACATGAGCAAATAGAACGATAGCATCTTAATAAAAAAATAACTAATTACAAATGTGAAACCCAATAATTTTACTTCTGTCCTATTTGAACAGAAAAGATAAGTACAAACTAAATTTAAAAAAAAAAATGCAATATGAAAATAAGAGATAGTATTATCGATATTTTTTTTCATAAAATATGAGATAAAGGTAAACTAAATAAAAAAGTGTTAATTTAGTAAATAATAATATTAAGTATGGAAATGTAGGAAATTACAAATGTAGACATCTTCAATGAATGACACGTATCCAAAATCAGGTTTCTTTTATTATATAGTATAGATATACAACATTTACAAAATATCAAATACAAATACCGTTATCATACAAAACGTACGAACGACGTGGATAAGTAAAAAAAACGCGGTGACATTTTCATACTTATTCCATTAGTAGAGTAATTATGATACATTTGTAGAGTTTGGATGGGATGGTATGTGTTTGCCTATGTAATACTGGTGAATTGGTTGTTTGGAATCCAATAACTCGTGTGTTCAAGATGCTGATAAATTCTAATTCTCAGGGCTTTTACAATACTTATGATGATAGTATTGGGTTTTCTGTTGACTTTGTTGACGATTGCAATATTGTGCAAATTAAACGCACTTATTTCAGGTTGACTGTTAACATTTATTCATTTATTGAAGGTTCATGATCAACTCCAAAGTTCTTAATTTACAGTCCATAGTATCTATAGTTTGTCCGTTGGGACGTTTTATGCAAATAGTTTGTATTTTGTATTGACCAGATTCTAGTGTATGGGTAACACAGCGCAACTGAGTGTGGAAGCTATAGGCCAGTTGGTGAGTATACGAGATGAACTTCATATGTTGGTTAGTATTGGAATCTGTAATGTGTATCTTCATATAGGCCAGTTGGTGAGTATACGAGATGAACTTCATATGTTGGTTAGTATTGGAATCTGTAATGTAGATCTTCAATTGTGGCATCTGCAAAACGAAACTTGGTCGAAAGTGGTGTTTTTTGTACCCCATGTGTTTATGCCATTGATGATAGGGTCATCTGTGCACTATATTGATGGAAATAGCAAGTTAATTATAGTACACGAATGGGGTGAGGTTGTTGAGATAAACGTAAGGACAAAGAAGATGCATGGTTTTTTTTTTCTATCATCTTTATGCAAGGCATCATAGGTGCAACCTATATCGAAACTATAGTTTCACCACGTGTTTAGTTATCATTTGTATTTAGTTGTTTTATTGTTATCTTTGTGTTATATACATACTATTATGTTTGTGGTTGTTTTTTGTGTTTCGTGTATTTTTGTATATGGAGATTCAATGTTTAGCAATTAATGTGGTACTTTAACTGGTCTACTATGTTTAAAATATTTCTTTTAGTTAGTGTTGATTGTATTAACTTAGTAGAGTAAAATAATATTTTTTATGATTTATTCAATTTATGAAATGTTGTGTAATAATAGAGTAAACAAAATATTTTTTATGATTTATTCAATTTATGAAATGTTGTGTAAATTTTTTACGGCAATAAATATAATCTATGTTTGATTGTCATTGATAGCTTTTATTATTTTTAATACTTTCGTAAACATGTAATATGGGTAGATCTCGTTTATCTTCATTTAATGGTGTTAGCAATTCCTAAATTAATCAATTTACAAATATTTAATTAAATATTTTAAATTGTGCGAATTAGATATGAGATTTTAAGTTAGTATGTGTCACAACCCCTGACCCCACCCGGGAGCGGGTGCTGCGAGCCAGCCAGATGGTGTCGGTGTTTATTAATTACACAGCGGAAAATTTTTCAGCAGGATCATAGTTAGGAAATAATTTCAGAGTTTATAAAACACCAACTTTTAATATTAAATAAATGGGCTAAAACCCATATTCAATTCAATTGTTTTTATAGGGATAAACCCAAATAAATAAAACATGAATTTATTCAGGTATTTATAGCCACTTTATTAAACCTTCAGTGCTCCATAGCTGGCTACTATCATCTTTACAGCAAATTACCTGAAACACGTTTTGAAAATATTTTATCAGTAATAAATACTGGCGAGTTCATTCCATTTTTATAAAATATATTGTTATACTTTACAGCATCAAGGTTTTTATATTTATTTATATTTACCCAACTTAATCAGTATTTGTCACATGGTGGCAGTTCCGATGTGACAGTGGTCATATCATTTATTGGCTCACTTTCGTCCAATAGTGAATTTATCAAGTAATAGATAATATCACTGTTGATCATTCTTTCAACTAGTGACTCGGGTCATATTACTGTTGATCATTCTCTCAATTAGTAATTGTGGTCATATCATTGTTGATCATTCTTTCAACTAGTGACTATGGTCATAACACTGTTGATCATTCTTTCAACTAGTGCCTTTGGTCATGTTACTGTTGATCATTCTCTCAACTAGTGACTCTGGACTTAGTAGTGTCCCGTGACATTACTTTGTCAAATATATTTTCTATGGCACAAAACCACTTAACCCAGAAAATGAAATATATCATTTTCTGTCAAACTAATAGCTATAGCTTTATCAAATATGTAATATTATTATTTAATATATTAAAGTGACTAAGACTAAAAATATAATCTTAGTATAGTAGAATATATTATATTTGACGATTTTATTATGGTATACATTTATGGACTAAACATTATTTTATAATGTAAATAGTAATTTAGGTTTATTAAGTATATTTTCTTTAATATATTTTAATAATGATTAATAAAGCTCTATTTTATATACACACCATTTAGATTTATTTCAATCATACATTAAATTTATTAATGATTTAATGTTAAAATAATATTAGTTATAGGCTATGACCACTGGGGCACAATTCCCCCTGTGATTGTGGTCATGTTACTATTGGCTAACTTTTTGGCCAATAGTAACGAGGATCAAGTAATGTATAAAACCTCCCATACCGGCAGTTATTACAAAATATAAAAATTTAATCACTGTAAGTATAACTGGTAAACATTCAGGATTTTGGAAAGCATTTTTAAATATAATTGTATCACAAAAAGGTGATAAAAAGGAGAATGACTCTCTTTGTAACTTTAGGGTTCAACTAGAAAGCCTCCTGATAGAATCTTGGGTATAATTTCTGAGCTATTTTAAATATATATATATATATACATATATTTGCACTCGTGTTAAGTATAGTAACCCTAATTCAACCTTATCCCTATGTCACGAGATAGAACCCCAACGAACTTAGTCGGGCAGAGCCTTGACATGCGTTATGGGGCTCCAGATCAATCGGAAAGGGTAGCGGTGATCGGGAGTTAAAGCACTTAAAACGGGGCAGGGCTTTATTATTATTATAGGTGAATATATATATATATATATATATATATATATATATATATATATATATATATATAACTTTAGAAAGAGAGAAGCGAGAGAAATGGAAAGATATTACACAATTTAGAATGGTGCCTTCTTGTGCTATTATATACTCTAATTTCTAACATTCTTAGGCATTGCTACTTGTACTTTGAGCTTTAAAATTTGTTTGGTGGTTTCTAAGAAACCATGGGTGGGTTTCTTTCCACCTGTTCAACCCGAAAATGGATTGGAACCCTAAGTAGGCTACGTGTTCATCTTCAGATCATCAAGACTAAGTCTTGCGGTGAAGTAAACAAATTAAAGAGAAAAGGAAGGCTGGTAAGGGTGGATCGAGAACAGAGACCGGTATTTCCGTCGTGGAAGCTTCTTAAGCCCTAATCTATGACAGGGGAGGTTGACCGGCGATGGCCGTTCACTAGGGTTCCTCGTACTCCGACAACTCAACCAGAAACGGTGATGATTGTAGAGATTCCGACGGTGGTTCACATAAGATGGAATCAGTTACAACCGCAATTGGCTTCTAGAAACAGTTTGCTTATGATTCTCACAAAAATTTCCACGGGACTCTCCCAAAGTTCAAACTCATCTCAAACACGTGCATCTATATAGCCATGTTTATGATTTTTGCGTTTTTCTTTGGGGAAATATAAATTGTTTATGTGCTTTTGGTTGTGTAATTGATGTTTTTCCTTAGTGTAGATACTCTCAAATTGATTGATACGTATATAGTGTTTTGGTGCTAGGGTTACTGGTTATTATGAATTTGTTAGTGTTTGATATGTAAGTTTATGATATGATATTTTTGTTTAAGTTGTAATTGATATTGTGGAGGAATCTGTTAACAATTATAATCTAGAGCTCTACATAAGAATATGAATTGACTATTCCTGTTTGACATAAGCTTTTATATTATGTTTACCAGATCAATCACACGCAGTGAATACATGTACGATTCGCTGATGAATCGAAAAGGATATCTTATTGTTCATTATCTTTTCATTGTCTTTATTATTTAACTTGGATATTGAACACAAGTTTTATTTTGTTGTCTTTAGTAACCGGCGGCTCTAAATTTACCACGAAAACGATCTGCAGCGGGGAAGGCCTTTAATGACGAACCTAAGACGAATGATTCAATTATTCCTTCTGCTGCCATTCTGTTTGTTTCTGGTATGATTATTTTTCTAGGGTTTCTAAATCAATCGTGCCATTAGGTTCAATTGGGGGTATTTTAGCCGAGTTATAGGATTAGTTTTTTGAATTAAACCATTTTGTATAATCCACTTTTTACTTCACTTTTCAACAAGTCATTAATCTGATTAGATGGCTTATTTATTGTTATATTTAGGGGATTTGTGGTCGGAATCCATAAAGACCATCGTTACCGTGGCACATACTCCTGCCATTACACCTTCTCTCCCTACGTTAGATAATTTTTCAATTGCTTACTTTGGCCGCCTGACGCCTCTTGAATGTAAACCCTAATTTTGTGGGATGGATCACGTTACACACGTAGTTGGTTTTTTCTCGGTTAGCGGCGGTAAATGGTGGTGGTTTGGTGATGGTAGCCGCCTCTGGCTACACAAAATGATCAGATCCACTGACGGAACTGGAGGCGGTGATGGTGAATACTGTTTCAGACAGTGGCGGTTTCGGCCGAGGTGGCTTCCTTTGACGATGAAGATGACTGACAGCCGAGAACCACTAGAAGGTAGTTCATATATCTCGATTATCAATATTTTTTCTGCTTCTAGATGTGTACTGTACTTTGTAGGTTTGGTCTTCTTATTGGATAGTGTGGGTATGCAATGATGACACGACTGATATGGAGCAAGTGGAAGTTGAAAACCATAGGGCACACCAAGACATGAAAGTGAAATGGCAATTTGGGGTAAGAATGGCACATATCAAGAGCTATTAGAAAGATCCGAATGAGCAGATGGAGAATGGTTATAAAACTATTGGTTGCATATGTTCACTGTTGCATAGGATTAAAGGAGTACTGAGAAAGCTGCCTGCATCAGATCGTACTAAGCTGCAAACAAGGTTTTCTGGTTTGTGTCTAGAGGCTGACCCCTTCATGGACGATATGATGGATCGTATGAAGGATCAATGTGATAAGAAACCGAGACATTTAAATGTCTACTTTCATTAACTTGCTACAACGTTACAGCCGACTTCTTGACAAATTGTAAGTTCTTAATTTTACATATACTCGCATCTGAATCAGATAATTCTCCCAAAGCTGTAAGTATTTTAAAATTAAAAATGTTAAGTATAACCAAAAGGCTTGGCTGGTTAGATGCTAAGTGCATTGTCTGATTTTTAGATTCAAATCTCACCTTCAGTTTTCCTATATTAAGTTGCCAGTTTACATATCGGACCCTTGAACTTTAAGCTTCTGATAATGGCCAAACAAACTCTGAAGTTATGTAACACTTGTATTTTAATAATTATATAATTTTCAAGTTTTTAAATATCCATTTTTTTTGTTTCTATAAAATACTACCATCCTTAAAGGGAATATCCATTATTATTATTGTCATTAATTAGCATAAATTGTGCTTACTGTTGCTATATATTAATTGGAATATTATAGGAGTTATCTTAATTAGTTTTAACTTTAAATAAAGCGCCCCTAGGCGTGAGGTGGTTCAACGCTTCTAACCACATGAGGCGACATGCGTACTTGAGGTGCACGACTCAGGAGCGCCTCATATACAAGAGTAGAAATATGTGCTCTTTGGTTGTACATATAGCTTTTTAGGTTGTATATAGTGCATATTTATATATTTAATGCATATAGGGATTTTACTATCTGAATTTTACGTACATGACCCAATAAACACTTATATAATGTATTATACAATTATCTTGTGCCACGCCGGCCTTGCGTGTTTTATGCATGCTTTTTGCACTTCGGCTCTGGGACCCAATCTCCTTACTTACGAATAACGAAATGATTACTATTTTGTAAAAGTTTTACTTTTAATCATGGTGTTTTATTTTCAGGCTCCATCTCCTTTTGGGACGCTGAAGTTTATATTTCTTGTGCTTATGGATTTGATGGTTCAAGAATATGTTTATTTTGTACTTAGAATGTCTTTGTCGTGTAATATCGCCAAGTATGTTGAAAGGCTTAAATGATTTTTGTAATTATGTTTACATTTCACGCTCCAGACTTTGCGTTAAATTTTCAACACCTTGATTCAGCATGGTTTCATTGGAACCACTTTTTTTTTGTCTTTCGGATGGTTCATTAGGTATCCCCCCATTATGTACTTTTAGTTTCATCAAACACTACATTATCCCTCAATTATCTTTGAGTTCTTTATAACTCACATGATTCATTAATTATGTTATATGTGTTACATTTAGTTTGCGTTCATATATTTAAGATAACATGTGACCATATGAAAACCGTTTTGGACAAGATTTTGTATATTGTTGAGACCTTACTTCTGGATATCCTTTTTTTTATAGAAAAAGTTTTTAAATATATTGCTTAGACCTTACTTTTGGATATCATTTCTAAGTCTATATTTCATCACTGGAGGAGCCATTTTGAATTAATTAATGTGAAAGGATTATTAGATCTAACCGTGTCTTCATTTAACCGTCAAGATACAACTTGGTTGTGGTTGTTCATTGAACAATTGTTTTTGGTCACACACATTACAATGTATGTCCGCTCGTATCGACTACATGTCAATTTGGTTCGCCGTCGCGGCGCAACGTGTGCGGGCCGGTTTTCTAGTTTATAGTTGAAAATGCATTTGTTGCTCACAAAATGTAAGGACACGTAGCACAAAAACAATACAAGTAGCACAAAAACAATTAAATGAGGTTTTTGATTATTTTAATATTTTATGTTGTACATGTAATCATGCAAAAAAAATGCATACATAGACATGCATTAAATCAAAATTTGAAATGTAAGTTTTATTATTTTATTTTTATAATTAATTCAATTGCTTCACTTATTTGGCGTTTATAACTTCTAAAATATGACGTTTTACAAAACAATGAATATATCATTAGAACGAGAATATTTTTGTCTACATTTTGGACCAAGTTTCATTAAAAATGGAGTAGGTTCAAATATAATGTATTTTTATAATTTAATTATTAAACGGTTCCTAAGCTTGTCTAATTACTTCATGTTTCTAACATTCAACTTACTCGTAATCCACCCGTTTATATACTTTTATTTTATTAAAAAGGTCACCCATATACAGGCCAATTAATTAGTATACCATTACAACCAACTATATATAAAATCGTTGTTAAAACTATTTGGGTCGAATAATTACATTAAAAATAAAACTAGTTACTAGTGGTTAATAAATTTGAATAAACCTATAATTCTTATATGATAAAAATGGGAATGTTACATCCTCCCCACGTTGTTTTAAATCTCGTCCTCGAGATTTGGGCTACGATATCTTTTTAAAGTTATGTCATGTCTTAGTCAATAAGAACAGTATTAAGGTAAATGACACAGAATCAAGACATGTTCAAATGAATACGTGTTTTACAATAAACAGAGCTCAATGGTTCAACTGAATTATTTCAAGAAATCGATGTCAAATGAATGAGATGAAATGATATAATTTCCAAGGTGACTAAGTTCAAGCCAAAAGAGATATATGATCAATAGATGTCTAAATTGAATGTTTACAAGTTGTGAATGACTTTTAGAATCAATAAAATTCATTGTCAAAAGAAAACTTACTTTGATTGTCAACTGAGGAAGATTTAGAATTAACAAGCTCAAAATGAAATAGAAGCACGAAAATGATTTGTCAACTATCGAACCATAACAAGAGAAAAATCAGTGTGTTGACATTTATTGAATTGCAAGGATACACCGAATTACAATAGAGTTTAGTGTATCATTGTCTTAATACATAATTGTATCAAGACTACTTTTGAATGATGAATCAAAGGAAAGACATACGTGGTTTTGAATGATTCGTATGATTATGATTAGCCCAAGCTACAAGTTTATATCGACGCCACAAGGTGTCGAAATGATTGAAATAGCTTAATAATTATGGTGACCGAACAATTTCACTGTGTTCGTAATCAACTGAAAGCTTTAATGAAGTAAATTTAGATATTCATTTCAAATAAATCTTATAGGATTTTCAATTAATGATGAAAGACCAAATGAATATCATATAATTTCGATCGATGATGAAAGAATCTTTGGAGGTACACCGGAATATAATACGAATTTGTGTACTCTTATCTTAACACATAATTGTATTTAGACCGTTTAAGATAATGAACCAACAGAAATTAAAATTCGTACATCAGGAGTGAAAATGAGATTAGCTCAAGCTTCAAATTAAAGAAAACGCCACCACAATGTGTCGTAACCAAAAATAGGATTCAATGAAAGGGAAGACCAAACAAGTCTGTTATGGTTTTGAACAGATGAAGTACTTGTCAGGATGAATTTATTTATAAACTTTTATTTGTATTAGGGTCAACTAATAACTTAACTTAGATATTACATATCAGCGATTGCGTCTGGAATCATTTATGCTTCTTGCGTAGTAAGTACGAATGATCGCGCGTTCTTCTTACCTCCGTTTGTTGTTTTTGCCTTGTTGTCGAGTGCTTTAGTCAGTTATGGGCAATACGGTTTGATGTGTCCTGTTTCTCCACAATTGTAACAGATATTAGTTTTCCTTCTACATTCTTCTTCTATATGCCCGATCATCTTGCAGAAGTTACAGTAGGGTGTTCTCCTAAAATGACATCTTCCTGAATGCTTTTTGTTACAGCTTCTGCAGGTAGGTTGCTCCAATGACGGTTCGGTTCCTTTCTTCTTGAATTCTAGGGAAATCTTCTGGGCTAACTCTTTCTTCTTGTTTTCTTCTTTTGTGCGGATTAGTCCATCTGTCAGGATGTTAGCTAATTCAACTGTTTCTTCAATAGTCTGTGGTCTAGCGGCCTTGACCATGTCTCGGATTTCGCTAACTAATCCCCAAATATAACAAGAAATTAGTACGGGTTCTGGCGAAGCCAGAGTTGGTACCATTCTTGCGTATTCGAAGAACGTTGTCGTATATTCACGACAATTCACATCTATCATTTTATGATTAAGGAACTCGTTAGCCATTCGTTCCTTTTCATAAGTGTCACACCC
Organism: Helianthus annuus; assembly: GCF_002127325.2. NCBI lineage: Eukaryota > Viridiplantae > Streptophyta > Magnoliopsida > Asterales > Asteraceae > Helianthus > Helianthus annuus. Next base: position 86,230,048 of record NC_035437.2, on the reverse strand, counting down.
CAACCGATGGCGGAATCATCGGGGCGCGATACTAGGCGAATCAGATTGCTCAAGAGAATCCATAACAACTATCTTGCAATAATATTTATTACATTTGTTATCCCATACTAACAAATAATACAATCACATAAGTTATCTCAGATTTCTTGTCCTCTCGAACAATACACTTCCGACAACCTAGATTTTTAGGTGGGTTTCTAGACTTCCTAGCTTGATATTGATGTAGACTGCGACTAAACCTGCAACATAAGTTAAAATAATGTCAATACTAAAGTATTGGCGAGTATACAGGTTTGATATGTAGTAGCGTAATAGATTAAAAAGTGCTGCGAATTTCCACATGCATAAACATAATACACGACATATATGCTCACAAAACTGATACTACCAGCTAAGTCCTCGATGCTCGATTCTTCGATGGCATAACTAGACCCCGTCGGGCGCAATAGTACTATACTAGTCATGGTGGGACGTCACGAGTATAAGTCCTAGCACTTATGCAACTAGCATCACGTATATCTAAGCATAACAGTTATTCGCAAATGATAAATTGATTCATTGAATAATTCGTTTGATAAGTTTGATTTGTTAGGAACGTATGTTACACCCAAAAATGCGATAAAAAGGGGTTCAAGTATACTCACTGTGCGTATTTGGTAGGTTAACACAGCTTGGTTGGATTGGCGGGAAAGTGTCTGAGAATCCCCTGATTACAGACTGATTGCGTGAGCGTTTGATAGCGCATTAAATGATAGCGGGATAAACAAGAAACGAATGGTAATCCGATCGAATGCCGGCCCGTTCGGATGCGCTGCCCGATCGGCTAGCCTGTCCGATCGGCTAGGCTGTCCGATCGGCTAGGCTGTCCGATCGGCTGGCCTGTCCGATCGGCTGGCCTGTCCGATCGGCTGGCCTGTCCGATCGGCTGGCCTGTCCGATCGGCTGGCCTGTCCAGCTGTATTCGACAAAGTTTGAAGGTTTTTCGATGGTTTTGGTCGAGACGTTGTTGTGACGTGCGAAACAACTGAAATTCCATCAAGTCCGACTTGTTCTAACGGCCGGGAACCACCCCGTTCCATCAGATATGGCCGTTCTTGACGGTTTTTCCATGTTTAACCCGAAATGGGTCGTCTCTTTGTTAGAAATCAGATCTTGGACCAACACGACACTAGAAATGAGCAGAAGGTCGGTATAAGCTCCGATTCTACCGGTCTTGAGTGCTTTGAGTGTAAAGAAGTTGAAAGATAGTTGGAAAACCATCTTTGAATCCTTTTATTCATGATTATGTGTAGATCTGTTGTGAAAATGTTGTTTATTCTTGTGGAAATCCTTCGAATCTGAGTTGTTTTTGGTGGAATGAGGCCAATACTTGAATTTCATAAGAACTTCATGATGACATCACCCTAGAACACCTCAAATCCGTTGATTTCACGGTTAAAAGTTGAGATTTATAAGATAGAAAGGTGGAGGAGTGCGTGTAGATCAAATAAGTACAAGATTTGAGTTGAAAACTTACAAGAATCGCGAGAAATCGAGAGATGAAGGTCCAACAACGTCTGGTCGAACAAGAGCAGTCACATCAACTGTTGTTGATGTAACAAGTGGGGTATTTATAGGCAAAGGAGGAGAAGGGAGGTGGAGTGGTGCTTTGGATCGGATGGCCGTCCGATCGGTTGGCTGTCCGATCGGCTGGCTGTCCGATCGGATGGCTGTCTGATCGGATGGCCATCCGATCGAAGTGCCATTCGATCAGATGCCTCCGGTGAGCTGAGTTCTGGCGTTCCGTTTCGATCGTTAAGTGTTGCGATAGTTTGGTTACACCTTCTCATCCATATTTCATATATTTATTATAATTAGTTACGTTGGGTCGTATGTACATATCCCTATTTCAAAGTTACGATACAATAACTGAGTTTCGTTTCGAATATGCGATTTCCTTGCGACGCTTCACGGTCATCGAGGAGGGTAGAATAGGTCCTCTCTTAATGTCATCGTGAACGTTAATGTGTTTTAAGTAATGAGTTGCACTGCGACACATCACGGCTATCAAGGAGGGTAGAATTGGTCCTCTGATGTCTGTCGTTATGGACATGCAAAAACCAACTAAACTATGTAGATAGGATAAGTCGGATATCGAACCAGAGGAGGATTGTGGAAAGTGTCGTAGTGAAAAGTTTTAATTAACTACTACAGAATTGGAAAATCAGTTTGTTTGATTGTGAGAATTATCTAAATTAACGAATAAAAACTAAGGTTTAAATCAATAGGGGAGAAAATGGTTCCTCCAGATTTCAGGTTTGTAGCTAGATTCAATTATGTGTTTAATCGAAACACTCACATAGACATAAGTGTTTAACCTAATTCATCAATTGTGATAACCAACGACTAAGTACTCCGGTCAATACATAACGGGAGGTTATCGAATGATTATCAATTACAATTACAAACCCTAACCCCATGTCAAATATATCCCAATTACTAGAACTCTCGGGAACTGAATGCTTAGAAATTAAGGTTTAAATAAATGCAATTGTCTACAATCAATAAATCAAATCAAAGTGAAAAGCATCGAATGCTTAGATCACCGAGTTAATACGATTGTCACAAACACATAAAATTATCTAACTTACAAAACCCTCCATCCGGAGGAAACCATAAAACAACTAGCCGCTCATGTTGGTTGTTGATCTTCAATCGCCTGATACCCGGTTGACCCCCTGTGATATTCTGCCGTCGAAGATATCTGTATATCGATGATGTTGAGCCTCCAATGACCGTCGGCCCAATCCGAAAACAAAGACCACAAGTCTGCCGCCAATATGAAAGCCCACATGATTCTTTGTTGCTTGTTGACTTTTTGTGATAGCGGCCCACTCAAAGATATCCACTCAAATATATGTCAGCCCACTAACTTAGCATGGATCGATGATGATGATGAAGTTGTTGACTAAGTGCATGTGATGTGCTTCTCAAAAACCCTCCACCAACGATGATGATTAATGTTGATTTTTTTTTGTTTCTTGAAAATCCGTGATGTCACATGTGCGGCCCAATTAATGTCTCTCTTTCAATCTCGGCCCAACTAAAAGTCGACATGTGACCTCCAAAGGCTGCCTTTATGTTCCTCTAATCCACAAGCCCACATGTGTGTGATCATGATGTCAGATTAATGAAAATTCATTAATTCCCACTAATGTCACATATTGATATATGATAATTGTTTTGACTTTTTGTGTCCTACAAATCTGCATATTCACGTGTCTATGATGTGATGATGTGATGATTTTATGTTGTTGTTCTGATGTGATGTTGCCGCCAAGAGTGCCCTCAAGATGATGATCGAGATGTCCTTCCCTCAAGTCAGCCGATGTGATGATGATATCCTTGACTTTTAAAACAAAACCAAAGTCACATGATTATATATAACGGCTGCCTTCAAAGTGAGAATGTGAAGATGATGTGATATTATTTATTATCAAATAATACCCCTCAAGAACAAACTGTCATCAAGCCATACATATCCAACCGTAAGTTACGGTTTCAAGCGTGGGTTACGGATCGAACTTACTGTTTCTTTTTTTTTTTGTTTCAGCTAGCTCATGACAACTGTAAGTTACGGTTTACGGACCGTAACTTACTCCACATATCCCTCAATTCCCTTTCTCTTCACATATAACTTTCATTAGCCCCTCTAGACTTTAATATCTCGTATTTCTCATGAATCCAAACCATATTTCGGACCCGAACACATCCCGAATTCTATAATTTCTCTCGCCAAACATCCTAGCTTGTTCCCCTTCGCTTCTAAGCACTTTAACTTCTCTGAATTATGCCGATTAACCTGTAACACCACAAACCTTCGTAGTTAACACATTCGAGGCGAATAATCACATAAAACGCATTAAAACACATAATAAAATACACTTTAAGGCACGGGTTTCACACTCTCCATCACATCCCCACACTTAACATTGAGTGTCCTCAAGCAACCATTACAAACATTACTCACCATATTAACAAATCACCATTGAATCCCTTACCGAATTAACAAGTTAAGGTCCCAAGTCATACCCGTCCCATAGACTGACACAATCGAGGTTGACAATCTGACAATTAAGTGATATGCATTTAAAACAATTTAAGACTTGCCTAACTAAAACTAACATGCTTATGATACTACACACATGCCACACGCTCCTCACAATAATCACTCCTCTCGGTTTAATCAAGACTAGCGTGTAATGTGCTAGTATATTTCACTCAAAACCAAATATGATACCTTGCAATCATAAGCTTGTATAGCAATCACACCTCCACTGTATCAAATAACGTAACACATATCAAAAGGACTTTCGGGTTTTTGGGTTAAGGGTAAAGGTAGGTAAATATTTTTAGATTTTTGCATTTATATGGCGAACACAAACGAACATACCAAACCATGACAACTTATTCTTTTTTTTGGGTAAAGGGTTACCCCGGTGATTCTATTAAAACAATCCCAAATAAGTACAAGTAGTGAGGATGAGTTCCACACTAGTTCATATACAGGACATGCCCCATATATGTTAGCCAAGCAAAAACAAAACCATAAAACCTATGACACCACATAACCTAGTCTACTACACATTATGGAAAAAACATCTAGTAGACACGACAAACAAAACAGAGCAAGAGATTATCCTCCATCATCAAAAATAAAACTGCCACAGACCAGCAGCCCCTTGACACGAACCAACAACACTCTATCCATTGAAGAACTTCGTGGACGAGGTGCTTGCCCCTGCCTTCGACATCCCGGAAGTCATAAATTCATTAGTCTCGTTATAAGTACCAATAACCTCCTCGTCATCCGAAACCTGCTGGTCATGTTGAAATTCACCATTTTTACCCACATTCTTACCCCTATCCGAAAGAACATCAAACGGGTTGTGCGTCTTGACACTAGATGTCGGACCCGAGGTAGAAGCCCCACCACTCGGCTTGGAACCAATCGGACGGTATTCAAATTTTTGCTTCTGCTTATTCACAGGAAAACCTGATTTCCTAGCCGCTTTTTTGCGCTCCACATCCGTAAAACCCTCTTTGTCTACAACCGGCTGCTTCATTTGTTTTCGGGTATTGCTCCCCCCCTTGTTTGTTCTGACCAGAAACCGGCTCCTTAGGAGCCCTCCTAGGCTGTCTCGGGCAACAATCATCAGAATGACCAAACACCTTACAATGTGCACACCTAAGAGGACTCCATTCATATTCTACCGACAAAGTCACTTTACAAAAGCCTTCCCCTTCCAACTCTGGAACTGCAATAACTATCTCCTCCTTAAACCCATTTTCAGCTGAAATTTCTACTAACGCTCTTGCGTAACTACTCCTTCCCCAATTTTCCGTGCACATGGATGAAGTATACGTGTCCAACATCTTAGGCTCACCAATAGCCGTAGCAATCATACTCAATCCATCCTCCGTATACGCAGCAATCGGAACATTATGGATTTTAACCCACACTTGCAACTTCTTTACTTCCTTCTTTTCTAACTTAGAAGTAGGAGACCAAATATGCAAAAACATAGGCTGAGATCGGATAATCCAAGGTCCCTCTTTAAGAACATTCAACATACCAGCTTTATCCGCGAACTGAAAGAAAAAGAACCCATTAGCATTCATCATTGATTTCTGTAATCCATATCTCTTCCACTGGTTCTTCACGAAATATTCCACAACCGGATATGCAACTCTGTCCCCCAGGAAGTAACCATACAGAGTGTTTGCTAATTTTACTTGAACAACTCTAACCGACTCCCGAGAAAGAACCACATCACAACCCTCATGCGTAACAGGGCTAACAAGAGATCTGAAATTTACCTTCACCTTCTCCGTAGTATTGTTAACAACTTTAGCAAACGATAATGGTACCGGTTCCGTCATCGCTGAAGTATGCGAATTCCCGTGACCTGCCAATGCAGCACCATTGGATTCTAATTTTTGCGCATATAACTTAGTAGCTTGCTTAATCCCTTCCCAATCAGAAACCCTCGTTGCTGACCGCAAGTTTTCAGCTTCAATAGGAACTGAACTCTTTTCCAATTCATCAATTATGTTAAACCTTGTTGCAATTTCTGCAAACGATGCCCTCGGTGTCGCATGAAGACCCTGTTGTTTTCCACCAGAACCACTAACATCATCCATCCCAAAGTCGGCAAACCCTAGCAGCCGTTAATAGCGATTCAGCAAAAATTATGCCGGCTGACAAAAACAGCCGTGAATAATCCCAACCGAACTCAACAAATGCAGAAAAACAAAACCCTAGCTGCCGTCAATCTGAAATATGAACCAAATCCAACCCTAAACAGAATTATCTTTGAACAAGGATTACCGTATCAGAAACAAAAGATATCAGCGCCGCACAACCCTAATCTGACACGCCGTAACCCTAATCTGAACGGGCAATGAAGTGCTGAAACCCAAAAACAAATCGGCTAGCCAAGTGAGTGTAGAATCTGCAGCCCTTTAATCCCGTAAACGAAACAGCAGACGAACAGAAATCACCAAAAACCGAAACCCTTAGAAAAAAACAAAATCCCTAATCTGATTTTAATTCGTTAGAAATAGAGAAACGATTGATAATAATCGAAATCCCTAGTTGCTAAACAAACTCAATCGAGACCAGGATTTGATGGAAGAACAAGAAGGATTCACGATTTTCCCCAAGTCGCCCAAGTCGCCCAAGTCGCCCAAGTGCATTGGTAAAATCGAACTCACCATGACAACTTATTCACAATAATACTAACACATGGGTTATTTTCGACCCATTTATTTAACACGGACATAACAATGATTTTTTTTTTCTTTCTTTCTCTTTTTTTTCCTTTTTTTTTCATTTCGTTTTTTTTCTTTTTTTTTCTTTTTTCTTTCAACAAATATCTAACACAATTGTCATTCATGGTTGGTGATCAAACGGTCAATAAGGTGTAACAAACGAAGGGTAAAAGGCTCAACATGGTTAACTAAGGTGGGGTGGATAAACAATCAACATATAAAACAATGAATGGATCCTAATGCCTTCATCATTTATGTGTAAACGCTAAAGCACAGTCTCAGCACGTATCAAACCACACAAGTTCTAACACAAAGCAACATATGGCCTACACTCAACAATTGAACATTCATTGCAATTCAACTAACAATTAAGTAGGCTCAAATATCTCACCGAACAAAAGGAATAAGGGTTACCGACACGTAGCATGTGTAATTCCTAAAGCATGTTACCCCTAGTTAGGCATCTCTTTTCAACTATTTTCTAAACTTGTCAGAAATACTCTCATGAAACTTAAAGGGACAACCATGACTAGGGATCTAAGTTAGTTTAATATCAGTAGGAACCCTTTAGCAATTGAAAATGTTGGTTTTCATGTAGTTCAAGTATACTTGAGACAAAAAAATTTCAAAATTTTTCAATTTTTACCAATTTCAACCAATTCAAGCATTTAAGATCATCAATCCTACCAACCCTCTCTCGACTTACCGCATCCCCACACTTGGAATACATTGTCCCCAATGTATGGTGCAATTTATAGTCATAACCCGAGAGATACCACCCGCAAACCATGAACGGCTAACACCTAGACGACTCGACACATAAAACCATTCCCAACACAAAAATTTCACACCACCAAAAACACAAAAACAAATAAAATAAAGGATAGAGAGACACATTGTCACGGCCCCCGCCCCCGGTTTGACCCGGATCAGGAGCCGCGGGACAGGAAACACGCGGTAGTCAAGTTTACAGCGGAAGTCTTTAGCAGGATCGTTTTAATTATTGAAAATGCCCGAGTATTATTTATTTACATTTCGGGATAACCCCGTAATTTTCATCATTTCATTATTTTACAAACATGTTTATTTATTTATATGAGCCACTACTTCAAGCTTGATGGTGCTCCGTAGCACGTGTACTGATTTCACAGTATGTCACCTGAAACATGTTGTAAAAAGGTTTTGTCAGCGGGGAAATACTGAGTGAATCATTCAGTTTTGTTTAAGACGACACATAGTTATAAATTACAGCATAAGAGCGATTACAATGGCATTATCTTATTTTATATCTGGTATTGCCACCCGTGTGACGATGGTCATATCACTATTGGGTCCAGTCACCCAATTAGTGACGTTTTATCACTGTTAGGGCTTGTAGCCTAACCACTGTTAGGGCTTACTGCCTAACCCTGTGAAAAATTAGTAATGTGCACAATACCCCACTAACCAGCGATCAAGATAACCACGACTTAATTCCTGTAATTATAACACTTTGAAAATAATTTTGGAGTATTGTAAAACAGTTTGATAAAAAGAAGAATGACTCACATTGCAGAATTAACGAGCAGTGTATAAGCCTACTGATTAGCCTTGTTTATTTCTAAATTAACAATAATGCACACAAAACAGGATTAGTGATCAATACAGCAGTTACGATAACTTCCCCGAGATCAATTTTGACAATGAATGTCCAAGTGCAATACTTCGGCTCATTTATCAAAATGACAAACGATAAAGTATAGTACTTCAACTCGTATATCGAATTATCGACAACGACAAAGTACAATGCTTCGGCTCATTATCGAATTATCGACAACGATAAAGCATAGCCCAATGGGGGCAGCACTTAGACATTCTTTGGATATATTGATCCCGGAAACTGAATCGTAATAGCGATCGAGTAATTACCCTGATTGCGACAGCGTTTCGTGACGTGTGTGTGTTAATTGAAGTAATTTGGTGATATCTCGACGTACAGAACGAATTCTCTCGTCGAACTAACGCAGGAAATCAAGTGCCAAACTCCTCTATTTATACCTGAAATTTGGTCTCCCTCGCGTGTCACGACAGGGAAACATGGTCCTGGCGCGTGGCGCGACGGGTCACTTTTAATATGCGGTAGCCACGCGTCTCAGTAGCTTGGGTGAGTCGACGGTTCGTTAAAATTCAATTTCTATCGAAAACAGTTTGAGAAATACTAACTAGGAAATACCCCCCCTGAGTTTTAGGGGCCCTGATCCTGATTCCGATTGTTCTGAAAATTTTAGGGTTTATGCCAATTCACTTGGGTGTCTCAATTAGGGTTTTCTTAATAGCTAATTACCTTCCTAATTATGGGTTTTGGTGACAGTTGTTACATCCTCCCCACCTTAATAAAAATCTCGTCCTCGAGATTTACTGGAATAGATAAGGGTATCTTTGCTTCATTTCTGATTTCAGTTTGTAGATATATTCAGATTCTTTCTTTGAGTTCTATTAATATTATTGTTTATGTGTAAAAATTTTACTCGTCTATCCTTTATTCGTAGTGATTTCTTTACGAATTTTGACTTTTCGTTTATCTCTTTTTCTTGAAGAGATACTACCAGGGATTTGTTTATCAACTATTTCTGGAAATTGGATATATGAAACATATCATGTATTCTAACTACTTTTTCGAGTAGTTGAAAATAATAAACTACTAATCTTATTGAAAATGGTCCTACGTATCTTTAGACTTAGTTTTCTTTTCTTACTGAATCTAATAATTTCTTTCAAGGAGATATTTTTAATAATATTTTGTTTCCAACTTGAACTTTAATGGATTTGGTTTATAGTCGTCTTCAGTCTTTCCCTTGGGATACTAAATATTACAGTTGTATTTACTCCAATATGTATCTTAAATTCTTATGACCTGTATGGGTAATAACTTTATCTTCTTACAGATAGTGGTTTCTAATCTGAAGGTTAAATTTATGCTATAAGATTTTAAAGCTTCTTTTGATTTAGATTTTTATTTAACCTTAATTGTTTTTAACTTATTTTAGGGATATATATTTTATCAAATATACCATCTATAGTATCTATTTGAATTTACAGAATTCCAAATTTTCTTTTAGGGATTGCAGAATTTGCCATTTAATATTGTTCGAAACACAAATCTATTGTGGACAAATACCTAGTATTTGAAAATTGAGCAAATAGATTTTTATTCCTAGAGAATAGGTATTGATTTCTAATTTATTTCTCTATAATCGATATATCTTTTCCTTAATCCTTCCTTTCTATTAAAACGGAAGCTTTTATAAAGGAGTTGAGCAAAGTTGGTTATTATTCCTATAACATTGAATCCGGCTAATTTATTAATAACAAATTTTACAGAAAAGTTTACGTCCTATTAATTCTATCTTTGCTTCTTGCAAAATATTATTTATTCTAACGAAATCTGTGTCAACTGTAAAAGTCGGCCTAAGGTTTGGTTAAAGGTAAATTAAGGAATTGGCAAAATGAAGTATTTATAAAACTTTGGTTTGCTCTAGAGTCAAATAATTCTTTTGCCTAATCGTCGGAAATTTTAAAACGTACCAGCTATGATGTCAGGAATTAGTTCAGCTTCCCGAGTAGTTAATTGGAAAGCTCTTGCATTTCTCTTGGTAGTCCCTTCTGTAGGTTTTGTCTTTTCGTTTGCTGGGTTGCCTAATTTCGGGCAGTTAGTTTTGTAATGTCCAGCTTCTCCGCAATTGTAGCAGGTTATTGCCTTCTTTTTCCTGCAATCCTCTTCCCGATGTCCTGGAATTTTGCAGAAATTGCAACATCCTTTGCATTTTCCAAAATGCCTTCTGTTGCAAGTATCACAAAGTGGGATGGTAGGAAATCGCTCATTTCCTCTTTTCCTGAGATGGTTATTATTACCTACATGGAATTCTTGGGAAATTTTCTGGGCTAAATCCTTCCTCCTATTTTCTTCCCGAGTGCGTACCAGTCCGTCAGTTAGGGTGTTGGCTAATTCTACCGCATCGTCAATTGTACGAGGTCTCGCAGCTTTGACAATGTCACGAATTTCGCTAATTAAACCCCAGATATAGCGAGATATAAGTACCGATTCTGGCGAAGCCAGTGTAGGTACAATTCTGGCATACTCAAAGAATTTTGAAGTATACCCTCGACAATCTACGTCCACCATTCGGTGACTTAAAAACTTATTTGCCATTTGCTCTTTCTCATATTCGGGACAAAATTTTCTTTCTATTAATCGCTTAAATTCTTCCCAACCTATGGCATAGGCTATGTCACTTCCTTTGGCTTGTAACACGGTATTCCACCATTCTAATGCTTCTTCTTTGAAAAGGTGTGACGCATACATAACCTTATCTTCCTCAACACATTTACTTATTCTAATCACTGCCTCAGTTTTCTCTAACCAACGTAGTGCCGCAGTTGCCCCTTCATTGCCTGCGAATTCTACAGGTTTACAGGCAAGAAACTCCTTATAAGTGCAACCAGGTGTTGCAACTTTCTTTTTCTTAGGGAGCGGAGCTCGTCGCGGTTCATTATCATGATTAGCATGATCATTACCTCCGTTTACGCTATTACTGAAATTATCTTCAGAAATACGTTTACTAGGAATGATTTGCTATGGTTCTATGGGATTTTTAACAGCATTGACAATTGCTGGAATAGCGTTGGCTATCCCTTGAGCAATCATTGTTGGAATAGTGTTGGCTATCCCTTGAGCAACAATATTTTCTATATCCTGCCTAGTCATATATTGACCCCCTGACTGTTGCTCAGATTGATTACCTTCGTTAACTGGTTCATTATTAGCGTGTTCCATTGGATAACTGATTTATAGATAAATAATTAGTATACAAGAAATAATCTAATGTTACACTTAATTGCACATAACCACGTGTACCCAATTCTGTAAATTTTCTATGATATTTATTATATCATGCTTCTATAGACAATCGTTTTATTATTTTACACATACTAGTTTTATTTATTACTATTACATAATCGTAATTTCATAAATTCCCGATCCTTTTGCTAAATAATAGTCTAGTAACGGTATTTCCTTGGATCGTATTTCCAGGAGATTTGTTTTCCAATCTCTTGAATCCTATTCCCAATATTTATTAGTTCCTGATCCAAGTGGTGAAGTCTAGCTGTATTCTCGTTACTCTTTTGGTGGATTTGGTAAAGGGTTCAGTTGGAACTGAGGAAAAAGCTTATAGGGATTATTCTGTAATTGTATTTCATGAGTCAACCATTCGTCTATATCGGAAGGTCGTGCGCGGATCAAAGGATTTGAAATAGCTGGGTCTAAGTTCGTTGGTAGTTGTGTTTCATCACAGGGCTTAATAGTATTGAAATTTTCTAATACGAAATCTAACTCTTCTTGAGATGGTAATCCCTTAATTTGCCTAGAACTTTCTTCAATTTCTGTTTTCTTAGGCTCGAGAGGTAAAGCATTAAATTCTATAGGTTCCTCCCTGGCTGGTATATACCTATTGAAATCTCTGGAAACCTCTATTCTTACTGGATAGAGATTTAAGTTCTGGAGGGCATTAGACAAATCACTCATTCTGTTTACACACAATTATTATGTCAGAATTTATAACAAATTTGGTAGAAATACTCGTTTATTTATCCGAACAACTAGAATTTAGAGCACCCTAGATTTTATTTATAAATTTATTTATTTACTGAATAAGGCTTCTAGATTTTGTAAAGACACTAAAATTTTATTTTATTTGCTACACATATAAAATTTGTTTCATGTTATATGCAATTAATCAGATAATAAAACACATAATCACAGAAATTTAATAAAGATTAAGTATTTTCTAAATAATTAATAGGCTTAAATCAGTGGCTTGATTAGTGGCTCTGATACCACCTCTTTCCTATCACGGCCCCCGCCCCCGGTTTGACCCGGATCAGGAGCCGCGGGACAGGAAACACGCGGTAGTCAAGTTTACAGCGGAAGTCTTTAGCAGGATCGTTTTAATTATTGAAAATGCCCGAGTATTATTTATTTACATTTCGGGATAACCCCGTAATTTTCATCATTTCATTATTTTACAAACATGTTTATTTATTTATATGAGCCACTACTTCAAGCTTGATGGTGCTCCGTAGCACGTGTACTGATTTCACAGTATGTCACCTGAAACATGTTGTAAAAAGGTTTTGTCAGCGGGGAAATACTGAGTGAATCATTCAGTTTTGTTTAAAACGACACATAGTTATAAATTACAGCATAAGAGCGATTACAATGGCATTATCTTATTTTATATCTGGTATTGCCACCCGTGTGACGATGGTCATATCACTATTGGGTCCAGTCACCCAATTAGTGACGTTTTATCACTGTTAGGGCTTGTAGCCTAACCACTGTTAGGGCTTACTGCCTAACCCTGTGAAAAATTAGTAATGTGCACAATACCCCACTAACCAGCGATCAAGATAACCACGACTTAATTCCTGTAATTATAACACTTTGAAAATAATTTTGGAGTATTGTAAAACAGTTTGATAAAAAGAAGAATGACTCACATTGCAGAATTAACGAGCAGTGTATAAGCCTACTGATTAGCCTTGTTTATTTCTAAATTAACAATAATGCACACAAAACAGGATTAGTGATCAATACAGCAGTTACGATAACTTCCCCGAGATCAATTTTGACAATGAATGTCCAAGTGCAATACTTCGGCTCATTTATCAAAATGACAAACGATAAAGTATAGTACTTCAACTCGTATATCGAATTATCGACAACGACAAAGTACAATGCTTCGGCTCATTATCGAATTATCGACAACGATAAAGCATAGCCCAATGGGGGCAGCACTTAGACATTCTTTGGATATATTGATCCCGGAAACTGAATCGTAATAGCGATCGAGTAATTACCCTGATTGCGACAGCGTTTCGTGACGTGTGTGTGTTAATTGAAGTAATTTGGTGATATCTCGACGTACAGAACGAATTCTCTCGTCGAACTAACGCAGGAAATCAAGTGCCAAACTCCTCTATTTATACCTGAAATTTGGTCTCCCTCGCGTGTCACGACAGGGAAACATGGTCCTGGCGCGTGGCGCGACGGGTCACTTTTAATATGCGGTAGCCACGCGTCTCAGTAGCTTGGGTGAGTCGACGGTTCGTTAAAATTCAATTTCTATCGAAAACAGTTTGAGAAATACTAACTAGGAAATACCCCCCCTGAGTTTTAGGGGCCCTGATCCTGATTCCGATTGTTCTGAAAATTTTAGGGTTTATGCCAATTCACTTGGGTGTCTCAATTAGGGTTTTCTTAATAGCTAATTACCTTCCTAATTATGGGTTTTGGTGACAGTTGTTACATCCTCCCCACCTTAATAAAAATCTCGTCCTCGAGATTTACTGGAATAGATAAGGGTATCTTTGCTTCATTTCTGATTTCAGTTTGTAGATATATTCAGATTCTTTCTTTGAGTTCTATTAATATTATTGTTTATGTGTAAAAATTTTACTCGTCTATCCTTTATTCGTAGTGATTTCTTTACGAATTTTGACTTTTCGTTTATCTCTTTTTCTTGAAGAGATACTACCAGGGATTTGTTTATCAACTATTTCTGGAAATTGGATATATGAAACATATCAAGTATTCTAACTACTTTTTCGAGTAGTTGAAAATAATAAACTACTAATCTTATTGAAAATGGTCCTACGTATCTTTAGACTTAGTTTTCTTTTCTTACTGAATCTAATAATTTCTTTCAAGGAGATATTTTTAATAATATTTTGTTTCCAACTTGAACTTTAATGGATTTGGTTTATAGTCGTCTTCAGTCTTTCCCTTGGGATACTAAATATTACAGTTGTATTTACTCCAATATGTATCTTAAATTCTTATGACCTGTATGGGTAATAACTTTATCTTCTTACAGATAGTGGTTTCTAATCTGAAGGTTAAATTTATGCTATAAGATTTTAAAGCTTCTTTTGATTTAGATTTTTATTTAACCTTAATTGTTTTTAACTTATTTTAGGGATATATATTTTATCAAATATACCATCTATAGTATCTATTTGAATTTACAGAATTCCAAATTTTCTTTTAGGGATTGCAGAATTTGCCATTTAATATTGTTCGAAACACAAATCTATTGTGGACAAATACCTAGTATTTGAAAATTGAGCAAATAGATTTTTATTCCTAGAGAATAGGTATTGATTTCTAATTTATTTCTCTATAATCGATATATCTTTTCCTTAATCCTTCCTTTCTATTAAAACGGAAGCTTTTATAAAGGAGTTGAGCAAAGTTGGTTATTATTCCTATAACATTGAATCCGGCTAATTTATTAATAACAAATTTTACAGAAAAGTTTACGTCCTATTAATTCTATCTTTGCTTCTTGCAAAATATTATTTATTCTAACGAAATCTGTGTCAACTGTAAAAGTCGGCCTAAGGTTTGGTTAAAGGTAAATTAAGGAATTGGCAAAATGAAGTATTTATAAAACTTTGGTTTGCTCTAGAGTCAAATAATTCTTTTGCCTAATCGTCGGAAATTTTAAAACGTACCAGCTATGATGTCAGGAATTAGTTCAGCTTCCCGAGTAGTTAATTGGAAAGCTCTTGCATTTCTCTTGGTAGTCCCTTCTGTAGGTTTTGTCTTTTCGTTTGCTGGGTTGCCTAATTTCGGGCAGTTAGTTTTGTAATGTCCAGCTTCTCCGCAATTGTAGCAGGTTATTGCCTTCTTTTTCCTGCAATCCTCTTCCCGATGTCCTGGAATTTTGCAGAAATTGCAACATCCTTTGCATTTTCCAAAATGCCTTCTGTTGCAAGTATCACAAAGTGGGATGGTAGGAAATCGCTCATTTCCTCTTTTCCTGAGATGGTTATTATTACCTACATGGAATTCTTGGGAAATTTTCTGGGCTAAATCCTTCCTCCTATTTTCTTCCCGAGTGCGTACCAGTCCGTCAGTTAGGGTGTTGGCTAATTCTACCGCATCGTCAATTGTACGAGGTCTCGCAGCTTTGACAATGTCACGAATTTCGCTAATTAAACCCCAGATATAGCGAGATATAAGTACCGATTCTGGCGAAGCCAGTGTAGGTACAATTCTGGCATACTCAAAGAATTTTGAAGTATACCCTCGACAATCTACGTCCACCATTCGGTGACTTAAAAACTTATTTGCCATTTGCTCTTTCTCATATTCGGGACAAAATTTTCTTTCTATTAATCGCTTAAATTCTTCCCAACCTATGGCATAGGCTATGTCACTTCCTTTGGCTTGTAACACGGTATTCCACCATTCTAATGCTTCTTCTTTGAAAAGGTGTGACGCATACATAACCTTATCTTCCTCAACACATTTACTTATTCTAATCACTGCCTCAGTTTTCTCTAACCAACGTAGTGCCGCAGTTGCCCCTTCATTGCCTGCGAATTCTACAGGTTTACAGGCAAGAAACTCCTTATAAGTGCAACCAGGTGTTGCAACTTTCTTTTTCTTAGGGAGCGGAGCTCGTCGCGGTTCATTATCATGATTAGCATGATCATTACCTCCGTTTACGCTATTACTGAAATTATCTTCAGAAATACGTTTACTAGGAATGATTTGCTATGGTTCTATGGGATTTTTAACAGCATTGACAATTGCTGGAATAGCGTTGGCTATCCCTTGAGCAATCATTGTTGGAATAGTGTTGGCTATCCCTTGAGCAACAATATTTTCTATATCCTGCCTAGTCATATATTGACCCCCTGACTGTTGCTCAGATTGATTACCTTCGTTAACTGGTTCATTATTAGCGTGTTCCATTGGATAACTGATTTATAGATAAATAATTAGTATACAAGAAATAATCTAATGTTACACTTAATTGCACATAACCACGTGTACCCAATTCTGTAAATTTTCTATGATATTTATTATATCATGCTTCTATAGACAATCGTTTTATTATTTTACACATACTAGTTTTATTTATTACTATTACATAATCGTAATTTCATAAATTCCCGATCCTTTTGCTAAATAATAGTCTAGTAACGGTATTTCCTTGGATCGTATTTCCAGGAGATTTGTTTTCCAATCTCTTGAATCCTATTCCCAATATTTATTAGTTCCTGATCCAAGTGGTGAAGTCTAGCTGTATTCTCGTTACTCTTTTGGTGGATTTGGTAAAGGGTTCAGTTGGAACTGAGGAAAAAGCTTATAGGGATTATTCTGTAATTGTATTTCATGAGTCAACCATTCGTCTATATCGGAAGGTCGTGCGCGGATCAAAGGATTTGAAATAGCTGGGTCTAAGTTCGTTGGTAGTTGTGTTTCATCACAGGGCTTAATAGTATTGAAATTTTCTAATACGAAATCTAACTCTTCTTGAGATGGTAATCCCTTAATTTGCCTAGAACTTTCTTCAATTTCTGTTTTCTTAGGCTCGAGAGGTAAAGCATTAAATTCTATAGGTTCCTCCCTGGCTGGTATATACCTATTGAAATCTCTGGAAACCTCTATTCTTACTGGATAGAGATTTAAGTTCTGGAGGGCATTAGACAAATCACTCATTCTGTTTACACACAATTATTATGTCAGAATTTATAACAAATTTGGTAGAAATACTCGTTTATTTATCCGAACAACTAGAATTTAGAGCACCCTAGATTTTATTTATAAATTTATTTATTTACTGAATAAGGCTTCTAGATTTTGTAAAGACACTAAAATTTTATTTTATTTGCTACACATATAAAATTTGTTTCATGTTATATGCAATTAATCAGATAATAAAACACATAATCACAGAAATTTAATAAAGATTAAGTATTTTCTAAATAATTAATAGGCTTAAATCAGTGGCTTGATTAGTGGCTCTGATACCACCTCTTTCCTATCACGGCCCCCGCCCCCGGTTTGACCCGGATCAGGAGCCGCGGGACAGGAAACACGCGGTAGTCAAGTTTACAGCGGAAGTCTTTAGCAGGATCGTTTTAATTATTGAAAATGCCCGAGTATTATTTATTTACATTTCGGGATAACCCCGTAATTTTCATCATTTCATTATTTTACAAACATGTTTATTTATTTATATGAGCCACTACTTCAAGCTTGATGGTGCTCCGTAGCACGTGTACTGATTTCACAGTATGTCACCTGAAACATGTTGTAAAAAGGTTTTGTCAGCGGGGAAATACTGAGTGAATCATTCAGTTTTGTTTAAAACGACACATAGTTATAAATTACAGCATAAGAGCGATTACAATGGCATTATCTTATTTTATATCTGGTATTGCCACCCGTGTGACGATGGTCATATCACTATTGGGTCCAGTCACCCAATTAGTGACGTTTTATCACTGTTAGGGCTTGTAGCCTAACCACTGTTAGGGCTTACTGCCTAACCCTGTGAAAAATTAGTAATGTGCACAATACCCCACTAACCAGCGATCAAGATAACCACGACTTAATTCCTGTAATTATAACACTTTGAAAATAATTTTGGAGTATTGTAAAACAGTTTGATAAAAAGAAGAATGACTCACATTGCAGAATTAACGAGCAGTGTATAAGCCTACTGATTAGCCTTGTTTATTTCTAAATTAACAATAATGCACACAAAACAGGATTAGTGATCAATACAGCAGTTACGATAACTTCCCCGAGATCAATTTTGACAATGAATGTCCAAGTGCAATACTTCGGCTCATTTATCAAAATGACAAACGATAAAGTATAGTACTTCAACTCGTATATCGAATTATCGACAACGACAAAGTACAATGCTTCGGCTCATTATCGAATTATCGACAACGATAAAGCATAGCCCAATGGGGGCAGCACTTAGACATTCTTTGGATATATTGATCCCGGAAACTGAATCGTAATAGCGATCGAGTAATTACCCTGATTGCGACAGCGTTTCGTGACGTGTGTGTGTTAATTGAAGTAATTTGGTGATATCTCGACGTACAGAACGAATTCTCTCGTCGAACTAACGCAGGAAATCAAGTGCCAAACTCCTCTATTTATACCTGAAATTTGGTCTCCCTCGCGTGTCACGACAGGGAAACATGGTCCTGGCGCGTGGCGCGACGGGTCACTTTTAATATGCGGTAGCCACGCGTCTCAGTAGCTTGGGTGAGTCGACGGTTCGTTAAAATTCAATTTCTATCGAAAACAGTTTGAGAAATACTAACTAGGAAATACCCCCCCTGAGTTTTAGGGGCCCTGATCCTGATTCCGATTGTTCTGAAAATTTTAGGGTTTATGCCAATTCACTTGGGTGTCTCAATTAGGGTTTTCTTAATAGCTAATTACCTTCCTAATTATGGATTTTGGTGACAGTTGTTACACACATTGACCTGATCAGTAAATCAGCAAGTGTCTGTAGCAGTGCAGCTGCTGTGATCGGACAGGAACGTAAACATCTCTTAGATTCTCTGATATCTCATCGGGGATGTTGCCAAACATCCCCACACTTAACTCATTGCATCCGCAAGAATTAAACGTAGTGACCTGCCAAAACAGAACCACACCAAAACGAAACCAAACCAAACCAAAATACAATACAATACTCTACATCCTCGGGCTGCCTCCCGAGAGCGCTAAGTTTAAAGGTCTTCAGCCAGACTGTACCTGATTTCCGCTACGGTGGTCTCAATGCACACTTACCTAATGTATTCCCAACGAATGCCCGGAAATTTACATGCCATCTCCATATTTTCGTCAGTACAATTGGCATGTTCAGACTGCCCCTGCGGGTTTCGCTAATCCACTTCACGATATGTACCCTGATGTCTTGTAGATTCACCCTTCTTATCTTCTTCTTCGAACCCTCTTCCCCACACTTATTAATTTGAATGATTGATATGGGGAGAGGTTCGGTACACACATTCATCTTATCAGACTGCTCTGCCTCCTCATCCTCACACACCATCTGATCCACAAGTGACTCTTCATCAGATAAAGGATTCATTGGTGTGGTATTATCCTCCACAACCTCCTCCTCCATGTGAGAATAATCTCTAATATCATCAGGTAATGGTGAGAGACGCTCTTCTATTTCTATCTTCATTTTAACTTCTGACACTTGGAAACTAGACAGCTGATTCGATCTTCATCGGAAAGGTTGGGCGCTAATAAATACTGTTCGAGTTTGGACAAACTCGCTTCCAACATAGCAAGCTTTTTCTCCTCATCGGTCTGATAAGCATACACACCCTCGGGCTTAGAATATTCCTCGGGATGATACTGTCGATATCCCTGATACGGTTTTGAGATGTACGCATCCATCATTTTTTTATTCCAATATTCTGGATTTTCCAAATAAACCGCGCACACATCCTCATCATAAGAAGTATGATAACGACCGCAACAGAAACATCGTCCATCCGTCCTTGGCTCATAATAAGCATCCTCGTCCCGATCATATCCCTCCGAGTAATAATCATCCTCCACCGTTGTATCAGAGTCATATAAATATGGTGGAGGGGAAGGATTATCATAGCAAGGCATCAGTGGTTCTGCCAATTTCGCTCTTTCCCGTCTAAATCGGGCCTCGTGGCAACCGATACACCGGTGAAGTGGTTCCCTACACAAAATGCATCTCGAAGAGCCGCATAATATTGTAAGATCTTTCATCCTGTACAAACACAAAAACACAAGCACCACACATAAATCTGAACAAAACAAAACAAAACAAAACTGACTCTATTTTTGGATTTTTATTTTTTTTATTTTTTTTATTTTTTTTTTACTAAACTTAACACTAAACACTTTGCGCACGCCTCCCCGGCAACGGCGCCATTTTGATGTCTGTCGTTATGGACATGCAAAAACCAACTAAACTATGTAGATATGATAAGTCGGATATCGAACCAGAGGAGGATTGTGGAAAGTGTCGTAGTGAAAAGTTTTAATTAACTACTACAGAATTGGAAAATCAGTTTGTTTGATTGTGAGAATTATCTAAATTAACGAATAAAAACTAAGGTTTAAATCAATAGGGGAGAAAATGGTTCCTCCAGATTTCAGGTTTGTAGCTAGATTCAATTATGTGTTTAATCGAAACACTCACATAGACATAAGTGTTTAACCTAATTCATCAATTATGATAACCAACGACTAAGTACTCCGGTCAATACATAACGGGAGGTTATCGAATGATTATCCATTACAATTACAATTACAAACCCTAACCCCATGTCAAATATATCCCAATTACTAGAACTCTCGGGAACTGAATGCTTAGAAATTAAGGTTTAAATAAATGCAATTGCCTACAATCAATAAATCAAATCAAAGTGAAAAGCATCGAATGCTTAGATCACCGAGTTAATACGATTGTCACAAACACATAAAATTATCTAACTTACAAAACCCTCCATCCGGAGGAAACCATAAAACAACTAGCCGCTCATGTTGGTTGTTGATCTTCAATCGCCTGATACCCGGTTGACCCCCTGTGATATTCTGCCGTCGAAGATATCTGTATATCGATGATGTTGAGCCTCCAATGACCGTCGGCCCAATCCGAAAACAAAGTCCACAAGTCTGCCGCCAATATGAAAGCCCACATGATTCTTTGTTGCTTGTTGACTTTTTGTGATAGCGGCCCACTCAAAGATATCCACTCAAATATATGTCAGCCCACTAACTTAGCATGGATCGATGATGATGATGAAGTTGTTGACTAAGTGCATGTGATGTGCTTCTCAAAAACCCTCCACCAACGATGATGATTAATGTTGATTTCTTTTTGTTTCTTGAAAATCCGTGATGTCACATGTGCGGCCCAATTAATGTCTCTCTTTCAATCTCGGCCCAACTAAAGTCGACATGTGACCTCCAAAGGCTGCCTTTATGTTCCTCTAATCCACAAGCCCACATGTGTGTGATCATGATGTCAGATTAATGAAAATTCATTAATTCCCACTAATGTCACATATTGATATATGATAATTGTTTTGACTTTTTGTGCCCTACAAATCTGCATATTCACGTGTCTATGATGTGATGATGTGATGATTTTATGTTGTTGTTCTGATGTGATGTTGCCGCCAAGAGTGCCCTCAAGATGATGATCGAGATGTCCTTCCCTCAAGTCAGCCGATGTGATGATGATATCCTTGACTTTTAAAACAAAACCAAAGTCACATGATTATATATAACGGCTGCCTTCAAAGTGAGAATGTGAAGATGATGTGATATTATTTATTATCAAATAATACCCCTCAAGAACAAACTGTCATCAAGCCATACATATCCAACCGTAAGTTACGGTTTCAAGCGTGGGTTACGGATCGAACTTACTGTTTCTTTTTTTTTTTTTGTTTCAGCTCATGACAACTGTAAGTTACGGTTTACGGACCGTAACTTACTCCACATATCCCTCAATTCCCTTTCTCTTCACATATAACTTTCATTAGCCCCTCTAGACTTTAATATCTCGTATTTCTCATGAATCCAAACCATATTTCGGACCCGAACACATCCCGAATTCTATAATTTCTCTCGCCAAACATCCTAGCTTGTTCCCCTTCACTTCTAAGCACTTTAACTTCTCTGAATTATGCCGATTAACCTGTAACACCACAAACCTTCGTAGTTAACACATTCGAGGCGAATAATCACATAAAACGCATTAAAAAACATAATAAAATACACTTTAAGGCACGGGTTTCACACTCTCCATCATCCTCACTTGACGCCTTCGTGGTTGTCAGCAAGTGCAATGTGATGTGATGGTGATAGAATATGCGAAAATATTGCGATATAGCGATGTAACTGATATAGGTACATTATGATCCGAATCTCTGGTGCTAGGCATAACGAGTATATCGAGTACTAACAATGCACGAAAGTGCGGGTTGTTACAGTCTCCCCTGCTTTAGGAAATTTCGTCCCGAAATTAATCCACCAGTAGAGTTGCAAGAGTTTATGCGAATGAGAGTAGCGATTTAGAAGCGTCTAGATAAGCAAGCGATCGATTAAAATTCGACGAGCGAGAGTGTTACGATAACCGGCGATAGTAGCGGATGGGGTGATTTGCAGGACAAAAGATGATAACACACACCGAAAGCGATTAGAGAGCGTTTTAAATTTTTGAAAAGTCGATTAATTAGGAAAAACTTGCTTATGAAAATCTTCTCACGGTGCGGCGTTAACTGTAGCGTTTTTCACACCAGCATGATGAGAAAGGTTTGTTAGGTTACTAAAAGATCTTTAAGTGACTAAACTCATTTTACGAAATTTTCTCGCCTCACGGCGGTGACTTGAGTCGATTGTCACACTAGTGTCACAAGAAAATCTCGTTTTGTACAAAGGTTTTGGAAAAAGTTTTATAGGAAAAGTCTTGTAAGAAAAATAAGTTTAAAATTTATGTAAACAAAGCCTTTTAATTATACCAAAAATTTTATTTTAAGGTCGGCCCCGCATGGCACTTTCCCACGAAAGTTCTACAATATGGCTAAAACACTTATATTTAGGAAGTACCAGCGGCGTATCCACCATGTTTTACTCATATGGCTTCCGTCTCGTGAGGCGGTGTCATACGTGTCGACATAGTACAAACAGAATTGCGAGGACTCGATCCAAACGAGAAGGGTTGGATCAAGTCTTAAAAGGGCGAGCTGAGCGATGAAGTCATTTTCGAACTCAGTTTTAGTGACGAGCGGGTGCGATAAGCGACTAGCGGTACGCGATGATTGATATCACATACGTCAATCACCAAGCATCGCGAACAAAGACAGCGGCAATAAGCGAAAATCGATAAGCGACAAGCGAAAAGCGACGAGCGATAGCGTCAATTGATAGCGACAACCATCGAGCGATAAGCGACAGTCGATACGTTGCAAGCGATGGAGACATTCGATTCGATTAGATTTAATGACACCACAATTTTAACTTCCATTAACCCTCATGGCCCCCTTTTTCTCCACGAAAGTCTGCTGATACGGCTAAAACACCACCGTGTCTTAGCCCTGTTAGCTTCGTCCCGTGAAGCGAGGTCATGAGTGCTAACGTAACACAGCTAACACAGATAACACGAATAGCGATAAGCGTTAGAAATATCGAAGCGATGAGATAGGTGCGAGAAGAGTTACAGCGAGAGGCGACGAGTGACGTGCGATACTCGTCAAGCGATTCCCGATACACTATTCTCAGCAAGCGATACACAGTAGCGGTAGAGATTGCGAGTTACGCACAATATATGAATGCGATTTTGAGCCACATAATAAGTGTTCGAGATTAAAACACATAATAAGCGTTAGCGCGAGACACCTAATATACGATTTCGATTTGCGAGATAGATTCCAGCGATAATGCGATTGCGTGCGTGTTGTCTTACGAAAAGTCTTGCGAGCACACGCTTTGGTCTGCGATTGAGATTGTTACGCCTTGCTATGTATAGTTTAGTTTGTCGAAAATAACTACAATAGTATAATAGGTCTACGTTCCAACTCCACGTGGCACTTTCTTCACAAAACTTCAGTTGGCACAGCGAAACACCATCATGTTTCAACCATGTGCCTCTGTTCCGTGAATAGGTATCACATTTCGTCAGACGTGGTCAAGACGCTTATATATAGGAAGTACCAGCGGCGTATCCACCACGCTTAACCATGCCCTGAACGTTAAGGCATCATTGAGACTCACTATGATCTTCATGCACTAACCAAAATAATCTCGTGTGCACCCGTGATTAATTTGATTCTTGCACGTTTATCGTTCCTGATCTCAAGAATGCATAATAGGGGTAATCATACATTATATAGTACATAGTGCTAGCATATAGATTGTGCGCAAGCATAAAAGAGAAAGAGAATCCATATGCGACGATAGATAAAATAAGTTCCACACCTAAAAGAGATTAACGGCGATAAGTCGTTTTATTACAACAACATTAGAAGCAAAATAACGTTGCTTTGGAGGACTTCTGCGGAGACTACGGTTGTTGCTGAAATTCCTCAAGGTTGCGGTCCCATGCGACAGTGTTGCGTAAGATGACCGTACCAGTTGCAATTTGCACAATAGCGACAGTTAGCTTCTGGCGGGTGATGATACGTACACTTGTGACACAGGGGATGGGGTCCATTGTAAGCACGTTTCAATTAAACTGGAGCTGCTCGGAGAGGTTCTGGTTGTGACAGCCCAGTTGTTGAGGAGTCTGAACTCATGGTCTTCCGTTTTCGACTGGGCTGAACTTCCTGAGATGATGCGGTGTCGTCGGCGGTTTCGTCTGATGATTCGCTGGGGACATTGTCGAAGGAATCTTCAGAAGGATCATCGGTAGATTCGCTGGAAGAATCGTCAGAAGAATTGATGATGATTGCTTGATGAGCTTGTTTGACAGGCTTCTTGGAGAAGAATCCGTCCAAGACTCGTTTGTCATTAATTTCTGCGGCCAAACGGTAGGTTTCTTCGATGGTAGCAGGTCTTGCAGCTTCGACGAAATCACCCACACACTCAGGCAATCCGCGAATGTACTTTGGAATGGCTTTTTCTGAAGTGTTGACTTGACTTGGGCAGATTACGCTAAGCTGTTTGAACCTTGCGGTGTAGCCAGCATTGTCACCTTCGACTTGCTTGATTTTCCAAAATTCGTCTTCTAGCTTCTGAACTTCGTGGGGAGGGCAATACTCTTTCTTCATGAGCTCTTTCAGCTCATCCCAAGAGAGAGCGTAAGCTGCGGAGATCCCACGTTTGTTGCGTTCGGCGGTCCACCAGTCGAGTGCTCGTGATTGAAAAACTCCGGTAGCGCAAGTAGTACGGAAACTATCGGGACACCCACTTTGACGAAGGGTAACATCGATAGAATCGAACCACTGGAGTAGTTGGGTCACACCTCCTTCACCCGTGAATTCCATCGGATCACAGGCTTTGAAGTGTTTGTAGAGAAAAGTAGATTGCGGCGCTTCCGTCTTAGAGTCTTCTGAGGCTCGAGAGTTGCTGAGAGAGTGCAATTGAGCGACAATTTGAGGAATGAGCTTGACCACTTCCTTGGTAACAAGCGAGGAATCCTCTTATCGGCGCTTCGTTTTGCTCTTCTCCTAGCTGTTCGTCTCGAGGTAG
Source organism: Helianthus annuus (assembly GCF_002127325.2). NCBI lineage: Eukaryota > Viridiplantae > Streptophyta > Magnoliopsida > Asterales > Asteraceae > Helianthus > Helianthus annuus. The sequence continues at coordinate 86,204,178 of NC_035437.2, read as the reverse complement.
AGTCGTTGGAAGGCATCTAGACAGAGAGAGATTTGGAATGAGATTCGATCATAATGATTTTGAGTTTGCGATGCGATTGAGCGCGATCAAAACTTGTAACGTATATAATATATTAGATTCCACATAGGAGCCACATAGGAGACACGAGATTCCTAGGTTCTCACATAATGATTTGTTTGTATTTAGATATAGATAGCTGTAGTTTACACTTATACACATATATATATCGTTGTAGAATGCGCAAGGACGCATTGAAGAGGGAGAGAGAGCGAAGGCGAGAGCGAATAATTAATCATTAGTTTTGTTGCGATTATTCGGTTTTCGTTTTGGATTGCGATGGCTGTGCGAGTTGTGCGTTTTGTAAAACAGGGAGCGAAAATTGATAAAACGTAAAATAAACACATAAAACGTAACTAAGTTCATCGAAGCGTAAAACCGGCGAGTCGTTGGCTTAGTAAAGTAATCGGGATGCCTCGGGTGTTTAGGCGTTAACTACCCAAGTTAACCCAATTATACCCAACAAGTTCGTGCACGCGCGTTGACCTAGAAGAGTTATGCTTTCACTGGGATGCAGCTCATGGCGTTCGTCTTCCTAGTCATCGCGTGGCTCGAGTCATTGTTATGGTCGAGTCCTTGGTGTGAGCTTTTCGAAAACCATTTTAGAGAGTGGAACGACTTATTAAGGTACGGGTTTCACCCCTGACTTAACAGCTTTGTTCCTAATTGTGGTTGTGCTCATCGTATAAATCCGAGAGTCCCACTAGAATTTCGAAATGGAGGCCCTTGTCGAGATATGGATGTCACTCCTAACTCAACGATAGGTTCTCGTGCTAGAAAAATGCGCTGAGTGAGCAATCTTATCGAGAGTTCTTGGTTTTCACACCTGGTCTCGACTAGATCACTCGGCTGTGATATGCGAGTATTTTCGAAAACATGTGTATTGTGTCAGCCTTAGGAAAGGCTAAGTAGTATTCCAGCCTTAGGAAAGGCTTCTTCGTGTGAAGCTGTAGTGCGCGGGGTTCACACAAAGTTGTAGTTTTAGCAATTTCGATCGAAAGTATCAGGTAGGCCCAATACAAACCCTACTAGGTTCGTACGAGTCGGCCTGTGGGTACTTAGACTATAGACTAGGTCAATTTCTAAGACGTCGACCCGGACTAGGTCGAGTCTTGCCTAATTCCCTATAGTTATGGCTCTGATACCAATCTGTCACACCCCAACCGATGGCGGAATCATCGGGGCGCGGCACTAGGCGAATCAGATTGCTCCAGAGAATCCATAACAACTATCTTGCAATAATATTTATTACATTTGTTATCCCATACTAACAAATAATGCAATCACATAAGTTATCACAGATTTCTTGTCCTATTAAACAATACACTTCCGACAAACTAGATTTTTAGGTGGGTTTCTAGACTTCCTAGCTTGATATTGATGTAGACTGCGACTAAACCTGCAACATACGTTAAAATAATGTCAATACTAAAGTTTCGTTTCGAATATGCGATTTCCTTGCGACGCTTCACGGTCATCGAGGAGGGTAGAATAGGTCTTCTCTTAATGTCATCGTGAACCTTAATGTGTTTTAAGTAATGAGTTGCACTGCGTCACATCACGGCTATCAAGGAGGGTAGAATTGGTCCTCACTTGACGCCTTCGTGGTTGTCAGCAAGTGCAATGTGATGTGATGGTGATAGAATATGCGAAAATATTACGATATAGCAATGTAACTGATATAGGTACATTATGATCCGAATCTCTGGTGCTAGGCGTAACGAGTATATCGAGTAGTAACAACGCACGAAAGTGCGGGTTGTTAAAATAAGGGGGACAAAATTTCCTTTCTGTCATTTCCTTGAATTTTTCCCAGCTCATGGCAGTGGATCCAGTGTTATGCTTCAAATCTCTCCCCTTGAAAGTGGTTTAAACATCTGCTGACCTCTAATCTACTGATCGCTACAAACTGCTGACCAACAACTGCTGCCCAAGTCAAAGACTGATGGAAGACTAAAGGTCTGCTGTTAAATCTGCTGCTATGAGTCAAGCTCTGCTGGATATGTAAAGTGCTGCTGGGTTCACATCAGTGGAAGGATGCAGCAGTAGTTTTGTTTACTTTATGAATTATATTGTAATAACAGTTGTTAGCATAGCAGAGTTTGTATAGGTCAGATGTTAGAGTTTGTTAGGAGGTTAGATGTCACTTTCATGGTGACATCAGCAAAGATGCTCAGTGGTTTGTCCGTACCTATAAATAGAAAAGTGCTCTATACTGTTCTATTAGTTCTTCACCATCTTTCTCCTGCACGAACAAACCATTGTGAGCTCAGGCTGAGGGGGAGTTTGTAAGCATACATGCAATTGTAATCAGTGTTTGAAATAAATTTAAACATTCGGTTCTTTGATGAAAATGTATGTTGAAAGCATTTCTCCTGTTTGATTGTGTGCAAAGTTTGTTATCATTCATATTCCGCTGCATTTATCATTCATCTTCATCTTAATTCAAACGTAAAACACAATCAATCCAAACTCAGATCCTAACAATTGGTATCAGAGCTTCGACAGTCAAATTTGATTTAACAATCATTTTGACATAAAATATTTCAGCTCGCAATCGTTGATACTGATAGTTTGTTCGTTTTGTTGAAAAACAGAGTAAGGATTAATCACCATCAAAGTTGATTAATCAGTGCCTGTAAAACAACCAGGATGATGTCACAATCACAAGATGATAAAAATAACATTGGCTCTTTGTTTAAACCACCCATGCTTAAACGTAATGAATATAACATCTGGGAGAGAAGGATGGGTCACATCCTTGCTCAACAAAATACTGGATGTTGGAGGTCTATTGTTTTTGGTCCGCATGTTCTCATGGTGCCAAGTGCTGAGGATGCAAAGAAGTTTGTACCAAAACCATTTGAAAATTATACTGAAACTGATTTTCAAAAGTTCGAACTCGATGCCAAAGCATTTAGCATCATTGCATCTGCATTACCCAATGAAATCTATGCTGGGCTGTTACATTGTAACAGTGCCAAAGAGCTATGGGATGCTTTGAAGGAACAATTTGGGGGAACAGAAGAGGTTATCGATAAATACCAGGGAAATTCTGAATCAGCAGTATGAAACATTTTGTCACATCAAGGGTGAATCATTGACCCAACAGTTTGAACGATTTAGTTGTCTCATTAGTGAACTAAGGCTTGTTAAAGTTACATTTCCTAACTCAACACAAAATAGCAGGTTCCTTAGATCACTACCTGAAAAGTGGGACACAATTGCTTTTGTGACTAGAAATTCAGCTGAGTTCAAAGATCTGACCCTGACCCAACTTCATGGTAGACTCCTGACCTATGAAAGGGAGTTAAACCAGAAAAAAAAGTTGCAAGAGTCTGGCAAAGTTGCTGATGATTATTCATTTGGCAACACAGCTCTGTTTGATCAGGAAGAATCTGGTAGCAGTAGTAAGGATCAGAGTTATGATCATTTTATTGACATAACTGCTGGTGGAAATTTTAACAACTCTGATTCCCACTCTGCAAATTATGCTTTCACTGCAAATTGTGAAAACCAGATGTCAGATAATTTGTGTTTTGAACTCAATGATTTGCAACACTTTGATCCCACTAACTTAGAAGAGATGGACATTTTGCATCAATTGGCTTTGCTTAGTGTTAGAACAAGCAAATTCTACAAAAGAACAGGGAGAAAATTCCCAGGGCTTCATGGGAATTTAAAGGTGGGGTTGGATAAGTCAAAAATTAAGTGCTACAAGTGCAATAGGCTAGGTCATTTTAGTAGGGAATGCAGGAGTCAAACCACTGGTCCAATAATTACTCATCCTAGCTCAAACCCTAGACCACAACAACAAAGCACTGTGCACTATACCCATATACCCCTGCAGCACATGTTAACATTGCTCACTATGCTGCAACCCCTGTGCCTGTGCATTATGTTCAAACCATTGTTCCACAAATTCAGTATGTTCAAGCCCCTGTCCCTCAGGCACAAGTGCAACCTGTTGCACCTCAACAAGCTGCTCCAACAGTGGTACAACTAGATCAGCAAAGCTTTTTCACCTAAGGCTTTGTTGACTGGAGCAGCATGCCTGATGAACTTGGTGATGAAAATTTTGCTCTCTATGCTTCTAATGATACTTTTGATGATGAATTTTGTTTGATGGCATTATAGTCAATACCAGATGGGGTAAAAACTGAAGGTGAACAGCTAAGTGCTGAAACAGTGGATGAAGTTGTTGAAGCAGTGGTTACTACAATTGCTGGTGAACTACTGCTGGGAGAAAATTCAGAAACCTTGACTGAACCACTGGCTGACCCCTGGTCCAAAGAGGACAAAGAAGAAAAGAAAGCATGTGAGGAAGAAGTTAGAGCTGATGAAGAAGGTGTTCATCAATGTGATTGTGCCAAGATGGCTGCTGCTAAGGTATCACCTCAAGTTCTTGAAAAACTGTGTTCAGACAAACGTATTATTGCATTTGCTAACATTAAATAGGTAAATGAAAACCTTAGGGATAAAATCTTATCTGATGAAGTCAAATTTGAAAAGTTATGGAAAGAACTTAAAAACAAATTGGCTGAAAAGGACAAAGAAATCAGCAGTCTCAAAGAAGAGCAAAGCATAACCAAGACTAAACTCCAAAATATGGTAGAAAAATACCAAGTTTGTAAAAAGGAGTTGGAATCCACCCAAATCACTTGTGAAAAATGGGTGGAATCTTGCAAAGGTTATGAGGTCATGCTTGAAAAACAGATTAAGAGCAATGTAAAATTTGGTGTTGGTTTTAGAAAACATGATGAAATTGAAAACAATGCTTCTAAAGAATCTGTTCAAACCCTTGTTGAAGTTATTCCCACAAACAAGGATGGCCTAGAGGTTAAAATAACTGACAAACTTGGTAACAAGATTAATTTGGAAAGATCTGTGGGATCCTCAACCTTTGAGGAGATTGAAAAATATCAATTCAAACCCACATGGTCTGATGAGTGTGACATCCTTGAAAACTTCAAACCAATGGATTTCATAACCACTGATGGTGTAAAAGCTCCAAAATCAAAGGTCATTTATCAAAGATATCCCAACAGTGGTTCAAAACTCTATTTCTAAGGAGTCTGAGAAGAGGAAGAAAAGAGAAAAGATCAAAAACCTGTTTTGTGATTTTTGTGAAAAGATGAATCATCTAACAAAAGACTGTTTTCATCTAAAAGCATATGATCTAAACAAAACAAGTGTCATTGTACCTGCTGAGAGCTGCACCATCTGTGGTAAAAATAACCACAGAACTAAAGAGTGTGTGTATCTCAAAAACTTTTATGAGAAAAGGAATGAGTTCACTGCAAAAACATCCTTAAGTTCATCGGCATCATCTGTCAAATTCACCAAGAAACAACCACTGTTTGTGCCAGTCCAAACAGCTGAACCAAACATCTGTCCAAAGAGATGTTTAAGTGACTGATGCACCCCCTGCCAATCAATTCAGGAGAGGTAAGGGACAACCATCATACCAAAGGATCCCACATGTTTATGAGGCTTACAAAAAGCCCTCTAAACCAAGAGTGAACAGGCATCCTTTTGGTTACCAAGAGGTGATTGGTCAAAACCCCCAATAGTGGTTAGAGAAAAACATTTCCAAAAATGTTCAAACCCCTAAACTAACCACTGTCCATGCATCTACATCCATCCCAGATGCCGTTGAGACCCCATCCAAAGCCTTATTGGCTTTGGAGACCTTAATGAACTAATCCTTTTACTTCATGTGCAGGGAGCTTCTGCATGCTTAGATAGTCTTTGGTATGTAGATAGTGGAGGCTCCAGGCACATGACAGGATGTAAAGCCCTTCTTCAAGATTTCAAAATTCATGGAGGGGGTGATATATCCTTTGGCAATAATAGTAAAGGGAAAGTTCTGGGATCTGGTACAGTAAAATCTGGAAATGTAAAATTTGAAAATGTCAATCTTATAGACAATCTAAAATTCAACCTCCTGAGTGTATCGCAGATGAGTGATAAGGGGTATGGCTCATTCTTCACAAAGGATTGTTGTAGGATTGTTGGACCAGAAATGGTTGATAAGATTGAAGCAATAATCAAAAATGGTACAACTAAACTTGTTGCTCAAAGAAGTGGCAATGTTTATGTTGTTGATATGTCAAAAGAGTGCCCCAGAACTGATGCCTGTCTGTTCTCAGCTGCATCAAACAAAGAGACAGAACTATGGCACAGAAGACTGGGGCACACAAATCTTAAGAGAATCACTGCCATTTCAAAACAAGGGTTAGTAAGAGGTTTACCTCAAAAACTGTTCACCTGTCCTGAGCATTGTGTTTCCTGCCTAAAAGGAAAACAACATAAAAGCTCCTACAAATCCATTGATGAGTCCAAAACAACCAAATGTTTGCAAATGCTTCATATGGATTTATTTGGCCCAGTTAAAGTCACGAGTCTTAAGAAAAAGAGATATGACTTACTTTTTACTGTGACACCTGTGTCACCGCGACCATCAAACAAATACCAATCCGATGAAATATTGTATTTCATACTTGGGATCTTTTATAAATATGTGTATCTTTTGCACATATCAGTTCTTGTTCAATTTCAAACCCTACAACGCTTTCTTGAGAATTATACGCAAACTGGTGCGTAAACGTACTCAGTTTAATGCGACAAATACTCCGGAACATCAACATATACTTAACATACCTTAAATAACCTTCACATAACTTAGAAATAAGTTTTGAAGGCTTTGGTATGGCAAAAACAAGTTAATTCGCTTACAGGGACTAAACTTGACAAACTGCGAAAGTATGCCAATTTGAACTGTAACGAACATCCTGGAACATGTCCATAAGTTAAACATACCCTAAATATCCTTTACATATCTTAGAAATAGGCTTTGAGGGGTTTGGTATGCTAAAACAAACTTTTGGATCATTCAGGGGCTAAAAGTGTCAAAAAGTGCACAAGTTTGCACTTTCGTGCATAACTTACGTTCTGAATACATCCGGACATCCAAAAATTTATGTAAGCATCCTTATATTATGCCTTAGTGTTTGTCATGAGAAAAATCCATTCGTCGCGTCATTTGGATCGTCTTTCGCGCTTATGCGCATTCCCTCGTAATTAAGCGAACATCGCGATCGTACGGCCAAACGAACCAACATCCGGAACATTTTGGAGCATTTTTCATGTCCACAATGTTTAGGCATCATTTTAGGGCCTTAAAGATGGCTTTACGGGCCTTAGAAGTGTTGAAAATGGCCTTAAACCACAACAGGGACCTAAACTGTAAATTCTGAAACTTGTTGTCTGATCTGCACCTTCAGGCGGCCCGCATTAGTTTGGCCTGCACCCTCACGCGGGCCGCATCAGACAAGCAGACCAGATGCAATGTTTCTGATCCACTTGCATTGGCCTTTCGAACATCCAAAGGGCAACGACACGTGTCAAAATCCTATGGTGGGGGCAAAATAAGCCACCACAACATTTCAACAAGTGTACGGGTTAGATCGTGGCACGTTATTCAATAAACGATCCTAACGGCTTTACTTTTCCTATAAATACCCCCCCTGGTTAAAACCCACAAAAATCTGATCTAAAGCTCTAAGTTGGAACCTTTGTTTCATACCTGAGCCATTTTGATCTAGATTAGCATTCGGGGACCCTTCGTAAGTGTTCTTTCGTTCTTTATTCGCTTTTCGAGTCCGAAAGTCAACGTTTTGTTTGACTTTTTGCGTTGACCAGCCTATGGTCAACACGAAGTTCATGGAACTTCATAACGTGAGCGTGATCACGATGGTTATAGTCCATGGCGACTATACCTACTGATTACCACGTTATCTAGGCTCAGTGACGAGTCGTAGTTTCGGCCAAAATGCGCATTCTTGCGTATTTTGTAACCAAACTACTCGTGAGCATCAAAGCCGTTTGTTTTAATGCCAAACCTGTTTTCTAAACTTAGTTAAGCATGTTCTAACATGCTTAGCTCGTCACTTTTAGTTTAGTGCATATATAGGGTCGTAAGGTAAGCGATCTAAACCATCGCTTATACTTTCGAACCCGACCCATTTGGTCGATCATTAGGATCTGACCAAACACATTAGGTGACCCTAGCTGTAACCTTCCGAGGTTATACCTTATGGTCACGATGTTAGGCGTTCCAAACGCGTTCTACGCGAACGACGCGTTAAGGTAGCATAAGCTACCTAAACAGGTCGTAATGGGTCGCAAGCACTTAGGTTAGTTTTCATTTTAGTATGTAGGCTTTGTTAAACCATATTACACGAGTCTCCATACTCGTTTGGTTTACGAACCCGCATACTATCTGATCCTTCCGATTTTGGTCCGGTATATTAATATAGCTACCTATTAGGTGCCGTTTGATATCCCGTGATCTCTAGCATTGTGTGATTATTACACAAGGAATTCAAAGCAACCTAAAGTGAGTACATTGAACCCCTCTTTTACTGTTTTCCAAACTGTTTTGGGGTGAAACACATGTGCCTACTTGTTACTTTCATGCTTTCTGGTTTTCACATCATATATTTGCTATGTTCGATAGTACATATATAGTACATGATTTCATTGTGTTTATGCTATGTATGCCCATTGTGTGCGTACTTAGCACATTGCTTTACATTTCATGCTATGTATGCCCATTGTGTGCGTACTTAGTACATTGCTTTACATTACATGCTATATATGCCCATTGTGTGCGTACTTAGTACATTGCTTTACATTACATGCTATGTATGCCCATTGTGTGCGTACTTAGTACATTGCTTTACATTACATGCTATGTATGCCCATTGTGTGCGTACTTAGTACATTGCTTTAATTACATGCTATGTATGCCCATTGTGTGCGTACTTAGTACATTGCTTTACATTACATGCTATGTATGCCCATTGTGTGCGTACTTAGTACATTGCTTTACATTACATGCTATGTATGCCCATTGTGTGCGTACTTAGTACATTGCTTTACATTACATGCTATGTATGCCCATTGTGTGCGTACTTAGTACATTGTTTTACATTGCATTTCCGTTGCATATGCTCATCCAGCATATGAACACATTATACTACAGTTTGAACCGTTGTAACCATTTGACTATGTGAACCGTCTTAACCCTTCGATTATATGAACCGTTTGTAACCATTGAACCGTGTAAACCACTTGTGTCCGTTGACATGATTTACATTTGACAATAGACATTTGACTATACATAAACATTTACACAATTGTTAAACATTTCATCTTGATGGTTTGGTTTGAGTAAATGATTAAGTAACGAGGCGTGTGTAATATGATACAAGCATGGTGGATACGCCGCTGGTACTTCCTATATATAAGTGTTTGTATGGTATTACATATCGTAGTGTTATTTGAATCATTTCAATTTGAGACATATGACATTTTATACAAATAACACACTTTTCACGAGACATTGTTTTACAAACGACTTATCTTATACAAACTCATTTTACATGGTTATCCGTTTAACCATACAGTGTTCTCTTATTTATACATATCATCTGATCTTATCGTTTTTCAAATGATTTACAAGACAAAGCAAATTACAAGGATCATGACTAAACATTTTCTCAAACATAAGTCATGAATTCCGTTTTCACAAAACCAATGTATCTCACAGGCATTTTTATGCTGACGTACCTATTTTCACATGTGTTTTCAGGAGATGATGCATAGGACTTATCAAGACATACTTAGGCGGACCTGTGCCTTAGTGACTTAAAACGAGACAAGAACTAGTTAAATTATGTTATGTACTCTTTGGTTCTTGTATAAAACAATGTAAACTTTCATGTTTGATTAATAAAACGAAACTTCAATTGCCATAGATTTGAAACAATTGATTCTGTTACAACACTCCCCGACGTTTCCGCCACGTTTTGTATGTTCTACGTGGTCGGGGTGTGACATTTACACTCAAAAGATGAGACTGCAGGCATTCTGCAAGACTTTGTGAAACAGGTTGAAAAGCAGTTTGACCTTCCAGTAAAAATCTTCAGAAGTGACAATGGCACATAGTTCAGGAACAAGGAGTTGGATGATTTCTGTGTGTCAAAAGGAATTGTGAGGCAATATAGCATTCCAAGGACACCAGAACAAAATGGGGTTGTTGAAAGAAAGAACAGAACTTTGATTGAGGCTGCCAGAACCATGCTTGCAGATTCAGGTTTGCCGTTAACTTTTTGGGCAGAAGCAGTAAACACTGCTTGCTATGTCTAAAACAGAGTTTTAATTAACCCCAGGCATCAAAAGACTGCCTATGAACTGCTGTATAAAATAAAGCCATTAATCTCATATTTCAAAGTTTTTGGCTGCCCATGCTTCATTTTAAACTTAAAAAGATTCTATCTCAAAGTTTGCAGCCAAAATTGATTATGGTTATCATCTGGGATACTCAACCACTGCTAAAGCCTACAAAGTGTTTAACATAAGGACCAAAATAGTGGAAGAGACTTTGAATGTAAAGTTCAATGAACTTTCATCACTGAAAATCCCAGCAAATCCTGCAGATTTGTTTGATCTTGATAAATTCACTTTTGGAAATACTGTTGTCAAGACTAACAGTGCAGGTCCATCAGAGAATTCATCACTAGACTATGGGTATGAGATCATCATTCCTCAACAAAAGTCTGCCACAATGGGAAAAGCAGCAGGTGTTCAAAACAGTTGTCAAAGCTCAACCACTGCTACCTCAACAGTTGTTGACCAAAGTAGCCCCTTAACCCCTGCTTCCACATCATTAAACACTGCTGACAAAAGTCCTCAAACAGTGGATCAAAGTCAGCATGTGTCCTCACCTTTACTTCCTATTCCACCACCTTTTGAAGCCACTGCTGGATCATCAAAGTCACCAGCAGTGGCTAGCTCAGATGATTCACATCTGCAGCCCTCACCACTTAATGCCATTGTTCCATACCAAGTGGAGTTAATCTTCTTGAAATCTCATCCACCAGACCAAATTACTGGCAACATCAATGAAGGGGTGCTCACAAGAAGTCAATCCCAAAATATTTGTCTTTTTGCTGGTTTTCTATCTCTCCATCAGCCAGTCAAGTACCAAGAGGCACTGAAAGACAATAGCTGGGTAGAAGCCATGCAAGAGGAGCTCCAAAAGTTCAAAAGACAACAAGTATGGGAGCTTGTACCACTGCCAGAAGGTGTAAGTCCTATTAGCATAAAGTGGGTCTTCAAAAACAAAACTGATGAAAGGGGCATTGTTGTCAAGAATAAAGCCAGGCTTGTGGTTCAAGGTTACAGACAAGAAGAGGGCATTGACTATGATGAAACATTTGCCCCTGTAGCAAGACTTGAAGCTATCAGATTATTTCTGGCCTTTGCTGTCAACCACAACATCAAGGTGTATCAAATGGACATTAAATGTGCATTCCTCTATGGTAAGATTTAAGAAGAGGTTTATGTCTATCAACCTCCAGGCTTTGAGGATCCATTTAATCCGGATCATGTCTACAAGCTAAATAAAGCTTTGTATGGCCTGAAACAAGCACCAAGAGCCTGGTATGAAACTCTTTCCACCTTTCTACTCTCCATTGGTTTCACTAGAGGAAGAATTGATAAAACACTATTTTTAAAATGGAGAGGGAAGGATTTGATGATTGTCCAAATTTATATGGATGACAATATCTTTGGAAGCACATGTAACAAAATGTGTGAGGAGTTTAGGCAACTCATGACAGCTGAGTTTGAAATGAGTGAAATGGGTGAACTCCAGTCTTTTCTTGGTCTCCAAGTTAGACAACTGCAAAATGGCACTTTTATCCATCAAGGCAAATATGCCAAAGACCTTTTAAAGAAATTTGATATGGATGATTGTAAGCCATGCAGTGCACCCATTGCAACCAATAAATTAGTCATGTCTAATGAGAAGGATGATTTGGTTGATCAGACCTTATATAGAAGCATGATTGGGTCTTTATTGTACCTAACTGCATTTAGACCAGGCATCATGTTTGCAACATGTGTCTGTCCAAGATCCTAATCAGCCCCTAGAAAGTCAAACCTTGTTGCTGTAAAAATGATATTCAGATACCTCAAAGGTGCTCCCACACTTGGTATCTAGTATCCAGCTGATGGTAAAATTGAGCTTTCAGGTTTCTCAAATAGTGACTTTGCTGGATGTGACAAGACAAGGAAGTCCACTTCAGGAGGGTGCCAATTCCTAGGCAATTGCTTAGTGTCTTGGCAAAGCAAAAAGCAAGCAGCTGTTTCCACATCCACTGTTGAGGCAGAATATATAGCTGCTGCAACCTGTACAGCCCATGTAACATTTGTGCTCGAAATCATTATGAACAGTTCAATTATCAATAAAACAATGTTATTAGATCCCAATGTTTGTTTGGTTGTGTTTTACATTTTTCATGTTTTGACTTTTGTTCAATTTTAAACTCTACATCACTTTCTGGAGAATTATACGCAAACTGGTGCGTAGACGTACTCAGTTTAATGCAACAAATACTCCGGAACATCAACATATACTCAACATACCTTAAATAACCTTTACATAACTTAGAAATAAGTTTTGAAGGCTTTGGTATGGCAAAAACAAGTTAATTCGCTTACAAGGACTAAACTTGACAAACCGCGTAAGTATGCCAATTTGAACTGTAACAAACATTCCGGAATATGACCATAAGTTAAACACACCTTAAATATACTTTACATAGCTTAGAAATAGGCTTTGAGAGGTTCGGTGTGCTAAAATAAACTTTTGGGTCATTCAGGGACTAAAAGTGTCAAAAAGTGCACAAGTTTGCACTTTCGCGCATAACTTACGTTCTGAATACATCCGGACATCCAAAAATTTATGTAAGCATCCTTATATTATGCCTTAGTGTTTGGCATGAGAAAAATCCATTCGTCGCGCAATTTGGATCGTTTTTCGCGCCTATGCGCATTCCGTCGTAATTAACCGAACATCGCGATCGTACGGCCAAACGAACCAACATCTGACATATTTTTGAGCATGTTTCATGTCCTCAATGTTTAGGCATCATTTTAGGGCCTTAAAGATGGCTTAACGGGCCTTGAACGTGTCGTAAACGGCCTTAAACCATAACAGGGACCTAAACTGTCGATTCTGAAACTTGGTTTCTGATCAGGACTCCCAGGCGGGGCGTGTAAGCCCTGACTAAATCCTTACGCGGGCCGCGTCAGCCCTGCAAATGCAGAAACTCATTTTTTTGATGTTTTTGGCCTTTCAATCACTCCAAAGGGCAATGCCCCTCACAATCTCTGGAGTTAGGGTCATAATGTGATACCACAACATCTTGACAAGTGTATGAATGAGATCATGGCACGAAGTTCAAGAAACAATCCTAACGGTTTTGCTTTTCCTATAAATACCCCCTCATTTGGTGTAAAACCCACAAAACTGATCAAAGAGCTCTAAGTTGATGCCATTGCTTCATACCTGAGCTCCTGGATCAAGTTTAGCTTTCGGGGACCCTTCGTAAGTGTTCTTTCGTTCTTTTAATCGCTTTATAGTGCTAAAGTCAAACTTTGTTTGACTTTCTGCGTTGACCAGCTTATGGTCAACACGAAGTTCGTTGGAACTTCATAACGTGAGCGTGATCACGATGGTTATAGTCCGTAGTGACTATACCTACTGATTACCACGTTATCTAGGCTCAGTGACGAGTCGTAGTTTCGGCCAAAATGCGCATTCTTGCGTATTTTGTAACCAAACTACTCGTGAGTATCAAAACCGTTTGTTTTGATACCAAACCTATTTTTCTAAACTTAGTTAAGCATGTTCTAACATGCTTAGCTCGTCACTTTTAGTTTAGTGCTTATATAGGGTCGTAAGGTAAGCGATCTAAACAATGGCTTATACTTTCGAACCCGACCCATTTGGTCGATCATTAGGATCCGACCAAACACATTAGGTGACCATAGCTGTAACCTTCCGAGGTTATACCTTATGGTCACGATGTTAGGCGTTCCAAACGCGTTCTACGCGAACGACGCGTTAAGGTAGCATAAGCTACCTAAACGGGTCGTAATGGGTCGTAAGCACTTAGGTTAGGTTTCATTTTAGTATGTAGGCTTTGTTAAACCATATTACACGAGTCTCCATACTCGTTTGGTTTACAAACCCTCATTCTATCCAAATCCTCCGATTTAGGTCCGGTACATTAACATAGTTACCTATATTAGGTGCCGTTTGATATCCGTGATCTCTAGCATTATTTCGTTGTTATACAAGAACTTCAAAGCAATCTCAGGTGAGTACATTGAACCCCTCTTTTACTGTTTTCCAAACTGTTTTGGGGTGGAACACATGTGCCTACTTGTTACTTTTATGCTTTCAATGTTTTCATATCATATGCTTATTATGTTCGTTAGTACATATATAGTACATGATTTCATTGTGTTTATGCTATGTATGTCCATTTTGTGCATACTTAGTACAATCGATTTACAATACATTTTCATGCTATGTATGCCCATTGTGTACATGCTTAGTACATTGCTTTACATTACATTTTATGCTATGTATGCCCATTGTGTGCGTACTTAGTACATTATTTTACACATACATTTTATGCTATGTATGCCCATTGTGTGCATACTTAGTACAATTATTCATCACATGCTTACATTTTGGTATGACATTTGATTTGTTCAAATGATACAATGTACATTCATTAACATTAGCTACGCCACTTGTTAGTAGGTAATGGTACCATAGGACTTGACAACTCCCATTCCTGAAATCTCGGGTTTGTTTGGATTGGAAGGAATGACCGAATTCGATAAACAATAACACATGTAGACCTTTAATTTGTTTAAAGGTCTATCACTACAGTCACAAAGGCTTGAATGTATGAATTTTCATGTCACACCCCGGCCGCGTATAACGTGCAACCGCGGCGGAAATGCCGGGGAGTGTTGTGGACAGAATTAAATTGTTTCATAACCATGGCATACAAAGTTGTATTTTATTTATAAACAAGAGTGTTATATTGTCTTAAACAGGAAAACAAAGAGTTCAAAACATAAATAAACTAGTCTATCTTCATTTTTTTTATTCTCTAAGGCACAGGTCCGCCCTAGTGTCATGATCATCATCCTATGGAATAGCTCCTGAAAACACATATGAAAGTAGGTACGTCAGCATAAAAATGCCTGTGAGATACATAGGTTTTGTGAAAATGGGATTCATGACTTGAGTTTAAAGAAATGTTTAATAACAGTCAGTCATGAACCTTGTAATTTGTCTTGCTTTGTAAACCATTTGAAAAAAACGATAATATCAGATGATATGTATAGGTAAGTGTAAGGTTAAACAAGTAACCAAGTAAAATGAGTTGAATAAGATAAGTTGTTTGTAAAAATAATGTCTTGTGAAGAGTATGTTATTTGTGTAAAATGTAATGTGTCTAAACTGAAATGACTTAGATAACGCTACGATATGTAATATTATACAAGCATTTATATATAGGAAGTACCAACGGCGTATCCACCATGTTTGTATCATATTACATACGCCACATTACTCCAACCATTTACCCAAAACAACCACCATGTAAATTGTTCATGTATAAATCAATTGTCTAGTGTTATTGTGTAAACCATATCGAAATGTCTATGTTCAATGTAAACCACCAAGTATGTATATCAATGTCAAAATGTTTATGTTTAATGTAGATCATGTAATGTGTACCCAAAATATATCTTGTATGGTAAGTGAGATGTATCAACTAAACCATATGTAAAATGCACAAAAAAGGTATTGAAGTAAAACATGGTTTAAATCAACGTTTATGTTTTGTGGAACAATGCATGCTATACTGATATAAACATTTATGCGGTATTGTGAAATATGCATACATCCAAGCCTTGAGACTGTGGCGATAAACCCTTAAACAAATTAAAGGTTTATCTAAGTTATGTATATCAAATTCGGTCATTCCTTCCAATCCAAACAAACCCAGGATTTCAGGAACGGGAGTTGTCAATTCCTATGGTACCACTACCTACTAACGAATGGCGTAGCTAATGTTAATGAATGTATTGTTCCATGTTAAACAAACCAAATTTCATACCAAAATGAAGGCATGTGATGTAAACAATTGTACTAAGTATGCACACAATGGGCATAAATAGCATAAAATGTAATGTGAAACAATGTACTAAGTACACACACAATGGGCATACATAGCATGAAATGTAAATGTAAAGCAATGTACTAAGTACGCACACAATGGGCATACATAGCATGAAATGTAATGTAAAGCAATGTACTAAGTACGCACACAATGGGCATACATAGCATGAAATGTAGTGTAAAGCAATGTACTAAGTACGCACACAATGGGCATACATAGCATGAAATGTAATGTAAAGCAATGTACTAAGTACGCACACAATGGGCATACATAGCATGATATGTAATGAAAACATGTACTATAATGTACTAACGAACATAGCCGGTATATGATGTGAAAACATGGAAAGCATGAAAGTAACAAGTAGGCACATGTGTTTCACCCCAAAACAGTTTGTAAAACAGTAGAAAATGGGGTTCTATGTACTCACCTGAGATTGCTTTGAATTCCTTATGTAATAATCACACAATGCTAGAGATCACGGGATATCAAACGGCACCTAATAGGTAGCTATATTAATATACCGGACCAAAATCGGAAGGATCAGATAGTATGCGGGTTCGTAAACCAAACGAGTATGGAGACTCGTGTAATATGGTTTAACAAAGCCTACATACTAAAATGAAACCTAACCTAGTGCTTACGACCCATTACGACCCGTTTAGGTACCTTATGCTACCTTAATGCGTCGTTCGCGTAGAACGCGTTTGGAACGCCTAACATCGTGACCATAAGGTATAACCTCGGAAGGTTATAGCTATGGTCACCTAATCTGTTTGGTCGGATCCTAATGATCGACCAAATGGGTCGGGTTCGAATGTATAAGCGATTGTTTAGATCGCTTATCTTACGACCCTATATATGCACTAAACTAAAAGTGACGAGCTAAGCATGTTAGGACATGCTTAACTAAGTTTAGAAAACAGTGTTGGCATCAAAACAAACGGCTTTGATGCTCACGAGTAGTTTGGTTACAAAATACGCAAGAATGCGCATTTTGGCCGAAACTACGACTCGTCACTGAGCCTAGATAACGTGGTAATCAGTACGTATAGTCACTACGGACTATAACCATCGTGATCACGCTCACGTTATGAAGTTCCATGAACTTCGTGTTGACCATAGGCTGGTCACACAGAAAGTCAAACAAAACTTTGACTTCCGGACTCGAAAAGCGAATAAAAGAACGAAAGAACACTTACGAAGGGTCCCCGAATGCTAATCTAGATCAAAATGGCTCAGGTATGAAACAAAGGTTCCAACTTAGAGCTTAGATCAGATTTTTGTGGGTTTTAACAAGAATAGGGGTGGGGTATTTATAGTATTTCCCAAACCGTTAGGATCGTTTCTTGAAAAACGTGATCGAATCTCGTGCGTACACTTGTCGAAAAGTTGTGGTTACTGAAAATGACCCTTAGTGAGCTGAAAGGGCAAGTGAAATCATGTGGTTGTGGTTTAATCAGTTGAAATTTGCTGACTAATTGATCTTATCTGATCTGTATGACTGACGCGGCCCGCGTAAGGATTGCCTCCAGGCTTACGCGCCCCGCCTGACCTTGTCTGATCTGCACCACTTGCAGAATTTACAGTTTAGGTCCCTGTCGCGTATTTAAGCCATTTTCAGCACTTCTAAGGCCCGTAAAGCCAACTTTAAGGACCTAAAATGATGCCTAAACATTGTGGACATGAAACATGCTCAAAAATATTCCGGATGTTGGTTCGTTTGGTCGTACGAACGCGATGTTCGCTTAATTACGACGGAATGCGCATAAGCGCGAAAAACGATCCAAATGACGCGACGAATGGATTTTTCTTGTGCCAAACACAAAGGCATAATATAAGGATGCTTACATAAATTTTTGGATGTCCGGATGTATTCAGAACGTAAGTTATGCGCGAAAGTGCAAACTTGTGCACTTTTTGACACTTTTAGCCCCTGAATGATCCAAAAGTTTGTTTTAGCATACCAAACCCCTCAAAACCTATTTCTAGGCTATGTAAAGGATATTTATGGTATGTTTAACTTATGGACATGTTCCGGAATGTTTGTTATAGTTCAAATTGGCATACTTTCGCAGTTTGTCAAGTTTAGTCCCTGTAAGCGAATTAACTTGTTTTTGCCGTACCAAAGCCTTCAAAACTTATTTCTAAGTTATGTAAAGGTTATTTAACGTATGTTGAGTTTATGTTGATGTTCCGAAGTATTTGTCGCATTAAACTGAGTACGTGTACGCACCAGTTTGCGTATAATTCTCCAGAAAGCGATGTAGAGTTTGAAATTGAACAAAAGTCAAAACATGAAAAATGTAAAACACAACCAAACAAACATTGGGATACAATAACATTGTTTTATTGATAACTGAACTGTTCACAATGATTACAAGCACAAATGTTACAGTCTCCCCTACTTATGGAAATTTCGTCCCAAAATTTATTTAGAGGAAACTCGTGGAAAAAGATGCGGATATTTCGCCTTCATTTGATCTTCACGTTCCCAAGTAAACTCGGGTCCACGTTTAGATTCCCAGCGAACCTTGACCAAAGGAATGCGCTTGCGTTTAAGCCACTTGACTTCACGTTCCATGATTTCCACTGGTTTCTCAACAAATTTCAGTGTTTTATCAACACGAATTTCATCAAGCGGTATGTGGAGGTTCTCATCAGCTAAACACCTCTTGAGATTGGACACGTGAAAGGTTGGATGAACATTTCCAAGTTCAGGAGGTAACTCAAGTCTGTAGGCTACCTTACCGATTCTTTCGACGATCTTGAATGGTCCAACGTATCTAGGTGCAAGTTTTCCTTTCTTTCCGAATCTGATCACACCTTTCCAAGGTGAGACCTTAAGTAATACACGATCACCGACTTGAAAATCCAAGGGCTTGCATTTTAGGTCCGCGTAACTCTTTTGACGGCTTCTAGTTGTCTGAAGGTTATCACGAACTTTCTTAACCTTATCTGTTGTCTCTAAAATAAGGGCAGGTCCAGTAAGCTGAGCCTCGCCGATCTCATTCCAGCAGACTGGTGAACGACATTTTCGACCATAGAGAGCCTCGAAAGGAGCCATGTTGATGCTGGAGTGATAACTGTTGTTGTAGGAGAATTCAATCAACGGAAGATGTGAATCCCAACTACCACCAAAATCTATCACACAAGCTCTAAGCATATCCTCCAGTGTCTGGATTGTTCTTTCAGATTGACCATCCGTTTGCGGATGATAAGCTGTGCTTAAATTAAGTTGGGACCCCATAGCAGATTGCATGGTTCTCGAAAAATGCGAAGTGAAACGAGCATCTCTGTCAGAAATGATGTTCAAAGGAACACCATGTCGAGCTACAATTTCATCCACGTAGATTTGAGCAAGTTTGTCAGCCGAAAAATCCTCATGGATTGGCAAGAAATGTGCTGATTTAGTAAGACGATCAACGACTACCCAGATGGCATCGTGACCTTTCTTTGTGCGCGGGAGTTTAGTAATGAGATCCATGGTAATGTTTTCCCATTTCCAAACTGGGATCTCTGGTTGCTCCAATAAACCGGAAGGACGCTGATGTTCAGCCTTTACCTTAAGACAGGTAAGGCATTTTGATACATATAAGGCAATGTCTTTCTTCATACCAGGCCACCAATACTGAATACGAAGATCCTTATACATCTTATCTGAGCCAAGATGAATAGAATAACGAGACTTATGGGCTTCATCCATAAGCAGGGTACGAAGATTATCTTGGCTCGGGACCCACAAACGGTCCATGAAGTAATATGATCTATTGTCCTTCAATTCTAGAGCAGGTGTTATGTGATAAGGAAATTCCTTATCCATCAAACCTTGTGAAACACAAGATTGTTGTGCCTGAGAAATACGTGCTTGGATATCGGATTGAGCTTGAATAACAGATTGGACACGAACACAATGAAGCTTAGTACGTTCCTTGCGACTCAAAACATCGGCTACGACATTCGCCTTACCAGGATGGTAGCGAATTTCCCAGTCATAGTCGTTTAGAAGCTCCACCCAACATCGCTGTCTCATGTTGAGTTCCTTCTGATTGAAGATATGTTGAAGACTTTTGTGGTCTGTGAAAACCACACATTTTGTACCGTACAAATAGTGTCTCCAAATCTTAAGAGCGAAGACAACTGCACCCAACTCAAGATCATGAGTGGTGTAGTTCTTCTCATGAATCTTCAACTGCCTCGATGCGTATGCTATGACTTTGTTTCTTTGCATCAGGACGCAGCCAAGACCTAATTTAGATGCGTCACAATAAACGACGAAATCATCATTACCCTCGGGCAAAGTTAGAACAGGCGCGTCGCAAAGTTTTTGTTTCAAAGTCAGAAACGCTTCCTCTTGCTTGAATCCCCAATCAAATGGCTTGTTCTTCTGAGTTAGAGCAGTTAGAGGAACTGTAATTTTTGAGAAGTTCTCAATGAAGCGGTGATAATAACCCGCTAGACCAAGAAAAGAACGAACTTCAGTAGGAGTAGTAGGCGTATCCAAATCCTTGATCGCACTGATCTTGGAGGGATCCACATGAATACCTTGTTCGTTGACAATGTGTCCTAAGAATTGAACCTCTTTAAGCCAGAATTCACACTTGGAGAATTTGGCAAAAAGCTGCTCTTTCTTTAGGAGTTCCAACGTAAGACGAAGATGTTGCTCATGATCAGCTCGCATCTTAGAATATATTAAGATGTCATTAATGAAAACGATGATGAACTTATCCAAATAAGGCTTGCAGACCCTATTCATCAAGTCCATGAAAACAGCAGGAGCATTAGTCAAACCGAATGGCATGATTGTGAACTCATAATGCCCATAGCGAGTGCGGAACGCTGTCTTGGGAATATCTTCTTCATGCACACGAAGTTGATGATATCCAGATCGCAGATCAATCTTTGAAAAATAAGAATCGCCTTGCAATTGATCAAAGAGATCATCAATGCGAGGTAGGGGATATCGATTCTTGATGGTGAGTTTGTTAAGCTCACGATAATCGATACACATCCAAAAAGATCCATCCTTCTTCTTGACAAAGAGAACGGGAGCACCCCAAGGTGAAAAGCTAGGACGGATGAAACCTTTGTCAGAGAGCTCCTGAAGCTGCTTAGATAATTCTTGCATCTCAGACAGTGCAAGACGATATGGAGCTCTGGCAATGGGATTTGCACCAGGTACGAGATCAATACGGAACTCGACTTGTCGTGCTGGGGGTAGACCAGGTAACTCTTCAGGGAAAACTTCAGAATAATCCCGAACGACATGAATATCTGAAATAGACTTACCCTTGCCTTTATCTGCTGTAACATGTGCTAAGAAAGCCACATAGTTCTTCCGTAGATACTTTCGCGCTTTAAAACAAGACATGAGTTTGAGACCACCGGCAGGCTTCTCACCACGAACCTGTAGGATCTCGCCTGTCGACAGCGGCACCCGAACAATCTTCTCAGAACAAACTATCTCTGCGCGATGCTTAGATAACCAATCCATACCCACAATAACGTCGAAGCTTCCAAGTTGCATTGGCGTGAGGTCAATAGGAAAAATATGGTCGTTAAGGTTCAACTGGCAGTTGCGGAGAACAGAATCAAGAACAATGGGTTCACCGCTTGCCACTTCTACTGTCAATGGTTTACCTAGTTTCGTTCTAGACACGCGAAGCATTGGCTCAAAAGATAATGACACAAAACTCTTGTCGGCACCCGAATCAAAAAGACAGATGCTGGCTGATTATTAATAAAGAACGTACCGTTCACCACTTCATTGTCTGCCTGTGCCTCTTGAGCATTCATGTTGAAGACTCGCCTTCGAGCCTGAGCCTGATTCTGGTTTGCATTCTGGTTCTTGTTGGCTAGTCTTAGGCATCGGTTTCTGTAATGGGTCAGATCCCCACAGTTATAACAAGCACCTGGTGGGTATTGTGGTCGTGCAGCTTGACCCTGTTGCTGAGCAACTTGTTGAGCCGGGTTCTGAACTGCGCGATGTTGAGCAAACCGACAAACATCGGCAAGATGACCTGACTTCCCACAGTTAGTACAGAAACGACACCGATGTTGCGGCAGATGGTGACTGTTGCATCGATTGCACAAAGGTGCACTTCCTGAGTAGGGCTTCTTGGCTGGAGGCTGTGCAGGTTGGTTGGGAGCTGCCTAGTTAGCTTGGGCAGTGACAGCAAAATTTTGGGAAGCCTTACGCTTCCTTGACCCCCTTGAGGAACCAGAATCCTTTCCCTTCTTGTTTTGACCTTTCTTGCTATCTTCTTTGTCAGACGACTGTTTCTTGCCCTTGTCATCCTTCCTGTGTAATTTATTCTTTCGAATCTGCGACTCAGTCAGTGTCGCTGATAACTCGATTGCCTGACGGAGTGTGGTAGGGTTGCTACCAGTAATAATGTCTTGTACCGAGTCAGGCATGCCGTCGATGTATCTTTCGATAGCCTTGTCGAGTGGGGCGACCATAGCCGGGCAAAGTAGACTCAACTCCTCAAACCTATCAGTATATGCCCTGTGCTCGCCACTATCTTGCTTCAAATCATCAAACTCTTTCTCCAACGCTCGTTGCTCATGACGAGGACAAAACTCCCTCATCATAAGAGCTCTTAGTTCAGCCCACGTCTGTGCTAGAGCAACTTCTGCACCACGGTCTCTCATTACCCCATTCCACCATGTAAGAGCCCTCTTTTGAAACACGCTCGAAGAAAACTCGACCTTGCGATTATCCGGACACTGCACGTGGCGAAAAGTATTCTCGATGCTCTCGAACCATTGAAGAAGCCCAGTTGCTCCCTTAGAACCACTAAACTTGAGTGGTTTAGCCGAGTTAAAATTCTTGAAATTGCATGTACCATTGTGTTGTTGTTGGCCTGGTTCCATTGAGCAAAGAGATTCGAGAATTGAGCAGCCATCTGCTGCGCAATAATTTCTGCCAGCTCGGCAGTTGCTATCTGGTGTTCGCGTCGAGGAGGCATTCTAAAAGAGGAAAAACATGAAAGGAAATGAGTGAGATGATTGGATGAAGAGAATGCGATGAAACAGAATCAACAAAAGCAAAGATGGTGGTTACGCATCGCAAAGCAAACAAGCGACACGAAATGTCTAGTCAAAGTAAGTGGGTTAAAATAATGTATCGTGAAGACATGTTCGCCTATAAGTGAACACTCACCCCAAGAGTTCCCAGGTAAGAGTGACTGGTCCGATTATGTGGATTTGTACGAACACTGTAGCCTTAGACAGAAAACTCAGGGTACAGGCATTCACTCTTCCAGTTCGCACGTGTTCACACTATTAAAACCCGAAAACCCTGACGAGATTTTGAAAATTCAAAGGGGTTCAAAACCATATAACAGAGGGTTCAAAACCTAGTAATCAATCATCCTAGAACAGATGATTAATTTTCAAAGCGGATTCGGAATCGAAATTCTCGTTGTGGTTATCACCTAAGGATAGGTGATGTGCATGTTTTAAAATCTAAACACAAGATAACTTGTGTTAGGGTCCTAGAAAGTTATAGTCTAGGTCAAAGCATTACTAATAACCTAATTCCCTATAACCATTGGCTCTGATACCAACTCTTCTGTCACACCCCGGCCGCGTGTAACGTGCAACCGCGGCGGAAACGCCGGGGAGTGTTGTGGCCAGAATTAAATTGTTTCATAACCATGGCATACAAAGTTGTATTTTATTTATAAACAAGAGTGTTATATTGTCTTAAACAGGAAAACAAAGAGTTCAAAACATAAATAAACTAGTCTATCTTCATTTTTTTATTCTCTAAGGCACAGGTCCGCCCTAGTGTCATGATCATTATCCTATGGAATAGCTCCTGAAAACACATGTGAAAGTAGGTACGTCAGCATAAAAATGCCTGTGAGATACATAGGTTTTGTGAAAATGGGATTCATGACTTGAGTTTAAAGAAATGTTTAATAACAGTCAGTCATGAGCCTTGTAATTTGTCTTGCTTTGTAAATCATTTGAAAAAAAACGATAATATCAGATGATATGTATAGGTAAGTGTAAGGTTAAACGAGTAACCAAGTAAAATGAGTTGAATAAGATAAGTTGTTTGTAAAAATAATGTCTTGTGAAGAGTATGTTATTTGTGTAAAATGTAATGTGTCTAAACTGAAATGACTTAGATAACGCTACGATATGTAATATTATACAAGCATTTATATATAGGAAGTACCAGCGGCGTATCCACCATGTTTGTATCATATTACATACGCCACGTTACTCCAACCATTTACCCAAACCAACCACCATGTAAATTGTTCATGTATAAATCAATTGTCAAGTGTTATTGTGTAAACCATATCGAAATGTCTATGTTCAATGTAAACCACCAAGTATGTATATCAATGTCAAAATGTTTATGTTTAATGTAGATCATGTAATGTGTACCCAAAATATATCTTGTATGGTAAGTGAGATGTATCAACTAAACCATATGTAAAATGCACAAAACAAGGTATTGAAGTAAAACATGGTTTAAATCAACGTTTATGTTTTGTGGAACAATGCATGCTATACTGATATAAACATTTATGCGGTATTGTGAAATATGCATACATCCAAGCCTTGAGACTGTGGCGATAAACCCTTAAACAAATTAAAGGTTTATCTAAGTTATGTAAATCGAATTCGGTCATTCCTTCCAATCCAAACAAACCCAGGATTTCAGGAACGGGAGTTGTCAATTCCTATGGTACCACTACCTACTAACGAATGGCGTAGCTAATGTTAATGAATGTATTGTTCCATGTTAAACAAACCAAATGTCATACCAAAATGAAGGCATATGATGTAAACAATTGTACTAAGTATGCACACAATGGGCATAAATAGCATGAAATGTAATGTGAAACAATGTACTAAGTACGCACACAATGGGCATACATAGCATGAAATGTAAATGTAAAGCAATGTACTAAGTACGCACACAATGGGCATACATAGCATGAAATGTAATGTAAAGCAATGTACTAAGTACGCACACAATGGGCATGCATAGCATGAAATGTAGTGTAAAGCAATGTACTAAGTACGCACACAATGGGCATACATAGCATGAAATGTAATGTAAAGCAATGTACTAAGTACGCACACAATGGGCATACATAGCATGATATGTAATGAAAACATGTACTATAATGTACTAACGAACATAGTCGGTATATGATGTGAAAACATGGAAAGCATGAAAGTAACAAGTAGGCACATGTGTTTCACCCCAAAACAGTTTGTAAAACAGTAGAAAATGGGGTTCTATGTACTCACCTGAGATTGCTTTGAATTCCTTATGTAATAATCACACAATGCTAGAGATCACGGGATATCAAACGGCACCTAATAGGTAGATATATTAATATACCGGACCAAAATCGGAAGGATCGGATAGTATGCGGGTTCGTAAACCAAACGAGTATGGAGACTCGTGTAATATGGTTTAACAAAGCCTACATACTAAAATGAAACCTAACCTAAGTGCTTACGACCCATTACGACCCGTTTAGGTACCTTATGCTACCTTAATGCGTCGTTCGCGTAGAACGCGTTTGGAACGCCTAACATCGTGACCATATGGTATAACCTCGGAAGGTTATAGCTATGAATGATCACCTAATGTGTTTGGTCGGATCCTAATGATCGACCAAATGGGTCGGGTTCGAATGTATAAGCGATTGTTTAGATCGCTTACCTTACGACCCTATATATGCACTAAACTAAAAGTGACGAGCTAAGCATGTTAGGACATGCTTAACTAAGTTTAGAAAACAGGTTTGGCATCAAAACAAACGGCTTTGATGCTCACGAGTAGTTTGGTTACAAAATACGCAAGAATGCGCATTTTGGCCGAAACTACGACTCGTCACTGAGCCTAGATAACGTGGTAATCAGTAGGTATAGTCACTACGGACTATAACCATCGTGATCACGATCACGTTATGAAGTTCCATGAACTTCGTGTTGACCATAGGCTGGTCACACAGAAAGTCAAACAAAACTTTGACTTTCGGACTCGAAAAGCGAATAAAAGAACGAAAGAACACTTACGAAGGGTCCCCGAATGCTAATCTAGATCAAAATGGCTCAGGTATGAAACAAAGGTTCCAACTTAGAGCTTAGATCAGATTTTTGTGGGTTTTAACAAGAATAGGGGTGGGGTATTTATAGTATTTCCCAAACCGTTAGGATCGTTTCTTGAAAAACATGATCGAATCTCGTGCGTACACTTGTCGAAAAGTTGTGGTTACTGAAAATGACCCTCAGTGAGCTGAAAGGGCAAGTGAAATCATGTGGTTGTGGTTTAATCAGCTGAAATTTGCTGACTAATTGATCTTATCTGATCTGTATGTCTGACGCAGCCCGCGTAAGGATTGCCTCCAGGCTTACGCGCCCCGCCTGACCTTGTCTGATCTGCACCACTTGCAGAATTTACAGTGTAGGTCCCTGTCGCGTATTTAAGCCATTTTCAGCACTTCTAAGGCCCGTAAAGCCAACTTTAAGGCCCTAAAATGATGCCTAAACATTGTGGACATGAAACATGCTCAAAAATATTCCGGATGTTGGTTCGTTTGGTCGTACGAACGCGATGTTCGCTTAATTATGACGGAATGCGCATAAGCGCGAAAAACGATCCAAATGACGCGACGAATGGATTTTTCTTGTGCCAAACACTAAGGCATAATATAAGGATGCTTACATAAATTTTTGGATGTCCGGATGTATTCAGAACGTAAGTTATGTGCGAAAGTGCAAACTTGTGCACTTTTTGACACTTTTAGCCCCTGAATGATCCAAAAGTTTGTTTTAGCATACCAAACCCCTCAAAACCTATTTCTAAGCTATGTAAAGGATATTTATGGTATGTTTAACTTATGGACATGTTCCGGAATGTTTGTTATAGTTCAAATTGGCATACTTTCGCAGTTTGTCAAGTTTAGTCCCTGTAAGCGAATTAACTTGTTTTTGCCGTACCAAAGCCTTCAAAACTTATTTCTAAGTTATGTAAAGGTTATTTAAGGTATGTTGAGTTTATTTTGATGTTTCGGAGTATTTGTCGCATTAAACTGAGTACGTGTACGCACCAGTTTGCGTATAATTCTCCAGAAAGCGATGTAGAGTTTGAAATTGAACAAAAGTCAAAACATGAAAAATGTAAAACACAACCAAACAAACATTGGGATAAAATAACATTGTTTTATTGATAACTGAACTGTTCACAATGATTACAAGCACAAATGTTACATTTCACAATACTGCGTAAATGTTCGTATCAGTATAGCATGCAATTGTTCCACAAAACATAACTTTGACTTAAACTATGTTTAATTCAATACCCTGTTTTTGTGCATTTTACCATGGCCCAATTGATATATTTTCACGTGCCATACATGATATTTTGGATACACATTACAATAATTTACACTAAACATAAACAATCTGACATTGATATACACATTTGGTGGTTTACATTAGACATGAACATTTTGATATGGTTTACACAACAACACTTGACAATTGATTCATATATGAACAATTTACATGGTGGTTGGTTTGGGTAAATGATTTGAGTAACGAGGCGTGTGTAATATGATACAAACATGGTGGATACGCCGCTGGTACTTCCTATACATAAGTGTTTGTATGGTATTACATATCGTAGCATTACTTGAATCATTTCAAATTAGACATGTAACATTTTATTCAAATAACATACTTTTTACAAGACAATGTTTTACAAACAACTTATCTTATTCCACTCATTTTACTTTGTTATTCGTTTAACCTTACATTTATCTATACATATCATCTGATTTTATCGTTTTTCAAATGATTTACAAGACAAAACAATTTACAAGGTTCATGACTGACTGTTATTAAACGTTTTCTTTAAACTCAAGTCATGAATCCCATTTTCACAAAACCTATGTATCTCACAGGCATTTTTATGCTGACGTACCTACTTTCACATGTGTTTTCAGGAGCTGTTGCTTAGGATGATGATTGTGATACTAGGGCGGGCCTGTGCCTTAGAGACATAAAACGATGATAGTCTTAGTTTGAATATGTTCTGAACACTTTATTTCCTGTTTTGAAACAATGTAACACTCATGTTTGATAAATAAAATATAACTTTGTATGCCATGGTTGTGAAACAATTAATTCTGTCCCAACACTCCCCGATGTTTCCGCCGCGGTTGCATGTTATACGCGGTCGGGGTGTGACAGAAGAGTTGGTATTAGAGCCAATGGTTATAGGGAATTAGGTTATTAGTAATGCTTTTACCTAGACTATAACTTTCTAGGACCCTAACACAAGTTATCTTGTGTTTAGATTTTAAAACATGCACTTCACCTATCCTTAGGTGACAACCATAACGGGAATAGCAATTCCGAATCCGCTTTGAAAATTAATCATCTGTTCTAGGATGATTGATTACTAGGTTTTGAACCCTCTGTTATATGGTTTTAAACCCCTTTGAATTTTCAAAATCTCGTCAAAGTTTTGGGTTTTAATAGTGTGAACACGTGCGAACTGGAAGAGTGAATGCCTGTACCCTGAGTTTTCTGTCTAAGGCTAGAGTGTTCGTACAAATCCACATAATCGGACCAGTCACTCTTACCTGGGAACTCTTGGGGTGAGTGTTCACTTATAGGCGAACATGTCTTCGCGATGCATTATTATTGACCCATTTACTTTGATTAGACATTGTGTGTCGCTTGTTTGCTTAGCGATGCATAACCACCATCTTTACTTTTGTTGATTTTGTTTCATCTCATTCTCTTCATCCAATCATCTCACTCGTTTCCTTTCATGTTTTCCTCTTCTAGAATGCCTCCTCGACGCGACAATCAAGTAGCAAATGCCGAACTGGTAGAAATTATTGCACAGCAAATGGCTGCTGCACTTCCAAACCTCTTTGCTCAATGGAATCAAGCCAACAACAACAACAATGCTCCATGCAATTTCAAGAATTTTAACTCGGCTAAACCACTTAAGTTTATTGGTTCTGAAGGAGCAACTGGGCTTCTTCAATGGTTTGAGAGCATTGAGAATACTTTCCGTCACGTGCAGTGTCCTGACAATCGCAAGGTCGAGTTTTCTTCGAGTGTGTTTCAGAAGAGGGCTCTTACGTGGTGGAACGGGGTTATGAGGGATCGCGGTGCAGAAGTTGCTCTAGCTCAGACGTGGGCTGAACTTAGGGCCCTAATGATGAGGGAGTTCTGTCCTCGTCATGAACAACGAGCTTTGGAGAAAGAGTTTGATGACTTAAAACAATACAGTGGCGAGCACCGGGCATATACTGATAGGTTTGAGGAGTTGAGTCTGCTTTGCCCGACAATGGTTGCCCCACTCGACAAGGCCATCGAAAGGTACACCGACGGCCTACCTGACTCGGTACAAGACATTATTACTGGTAGCAACCCTACCACACTCCGTCAGGCAATCGAGTTATCAGCGACACTGACTGAGTCGCAGATTCGAAAGGGAAAGCTGCACAAGAAGGGTGACAAGGGAAAGAAGCAGGCGTCTGACAACGAGGATAGCAAGAAAGGTCAAAACAAGAAGGGAAAGGATTCTGGTTCTACTAGGGGGGTCAAGGAAGCGTAAGGCTTCCCAAAACTTTGCTGTCACTGCCCAGGTTAACCAGGAAGCTCCCAACCAACCCGCACAGCCTCCAGCCAAGAAACCTTATCTTGGCAATGCACCTTTGTGCAACAGGTGTAACAGCCATCACCCACCACAGGTTCAGTGTCGTCAATGCACCAACTGTGGGAGAAATGGTCATCTTGCTGCCACCTTCCGCATTCCTGCTAACCAGAACCAAGCTCAGCCTCTTGCTCAGCCTCTTGCTCAGCAACAAGGTCAAGCTGCACGACCTCATTTTCCTCCTGGTTCGTGCTACAATTGTGGGGATCTGACCCACTACAGAAATCGGTGCCCAAGGCTAGCCAACCAGAATCAGAATGCCAATCAGAATCAGGCTCAGGCTCGAGGTCGAGTCTTCAACATGAACGCACAAGAGGCACAAGCAGATGATAATGTGGTGAACGGTACGTTCTTTATTAATAATCACCCAGCATTTGTTCTTTTTGATTCGGGTGCCGATAAGAGTTTTGTGTCGTTATCTTTTGAACCATTGCTTCGCGTGTCTAGAACGAAACTAGGTAAACCATTGACAGTAGAAGTGGCGAACGGTGAACCCATTGTTCTTAATTCTGTTCTCCGCAACTGCCAATTGAACCTTAACAACCATCTTTTTTCCTATTGACCTCACGCCTATGCAACTTGGAAGCTTCGACATTATTGTCGGTATGGATTGGTTAGCCAAGCATCACAGAGATAGTTTGTTTTGAGAAGATCATTCGCATGCCGCTTTAGTCAGGTGAGATCCTACAGGTTCGTGGTGAGAAACCTGCTGGTGGTCTCAAACTCATGTCTTGTTTTAAAGCTCGGAAGTATCTGCGAAAGAACTATGTGGCATTTTTGGCACATGTTGTAGCAGATAAGGGCAAAGGTAAGTCTATTCAAGATATTCCTGTTGAATGGGATTATTCTGAAGTATTTCCTGAAGAGTTACCTGGTCTACCCCTAGCATGCCAAGTCGAGTTCCGTATTGATCTCGTACCTGGTGCAAATCCCATTGCCAGAGCTCCATACCGTCTTGCACCGTCTGAGATGCAAGAATTGTCTAAACAGCTACAGGAGCTCTCCGACAAAGGTTTTATCCGTCCTAGCTTTTCACCTTGGGGTGCTCCCGTTCTTTTTGTCAAGAAGAAGGATGGATCTTTTAGGATGTGTATCGATTATCGTGAGCTTAACAAGCTTACCATCAAGAATCGATATCCCCTACCTCGCATTGATGATCTCTTTGATCAATTGCAAGGCGCTTCTTATTTTTCAAAGATTGATCTGCGATCTGGATATCATCAACTTCGTGTGCATGAAGAAGATATACCCAAGACAGCTTTCCACACTCGTTATGGACATTATGAGTTCACAGTCATGCCATTCGGTTTGACTAATGCTCCTGCTGTTTTCATGGACTTGATGAATAGGGTCTGCAAGCCTTATTTGGATAAGTTCATCATCGTTTTCATTGATGACATTTTAATATATTCTAAGACGCGGGCTGATCATGAGCAACATCTTCATCTTACTTTGGAACTCCTAAAGAAAGAGCAACTTTTCACCAAATTCTCCAAGTGTGAATTCTGGCTTAAAGAAGTTCAATTCTTAGGACATATTGTCAACGAACAAGGTATTCATGTAGATCCCTCCAAGATCAGTGCGATTAAGGATTGGGATACACCTACTACCCCTACTGAAGTTCGTTCTTTTCTTGGTCTTGCGGGTTATTATCGCCGCTTCATTGAAAACTTCTCAAAAATTGCAGTTCCTTTAACTGCTCTAACTCAGAAGAACAAGCCATTTGATTGGGGATTCAAGCAAGAGGAAGCGTTTCTGACTTTAAAACAAAAACTTTGCGACGCGCCTGTCCTAACTTTGCCTGAGGGTAATGATGATTTCGTCGTTTATTGCGATGCATCTAAATTAGGTCTTGGTTGTGTCCTGATGCAAAGAAACAAAGTCATAGCATACGCATCAAGGCAGTTGAAGTTACATGAGAAGAACTACACCACTCATGATCTTGAGTTGGGCGCAATTGTCTTCGCTCTTAAGATTTGGAGACACTACTTGTACGGTACAAAATGTGTGGTTTTCACAGACCACAAAAGTCTTCAACATATCTTCAATCAGAAATAACTCAACATGAGGCAACGACGCTGGGTGGAGCTTCTAAACGACTATGACTGCGAAATTCGCTACCATCCTGGTAAGGCGAATGTCGTAGCCGATGCTTTGAGTCGCAAGGAACGTACTAAGCTTCATTGTGTTCGTGTCCAATCTGTTGTTCAAGCTCAATCCGATATCCAAGCACGTATTTCTCAGGCTCAACAAGCTTGTGTTTCACAAGGCTTGATGGATAAGGAATTTCCTTATCACATAACACCTGCTCTTGAACTGAAGAACAATGGATCGTATTACTTCATGGACCGTTTGCGGGTCCCGAGCCAAGATAACCTTCGTACATTGCTTATGGATGAAGCCCATAAGTCTCGTTATTCTATTCATCCTGGCTCAGATAAGATGTATAAGGATCTTCGTATTCAGTATTGGTGGCTTGGTATGAAGAAAGACATCGCCTTATATGTATCAAAATGCCTTACTTGTTGTCACACCCCGACCCGCAACGGAAAGGTACGGGGCATGATGATTGCCCATAGCTCATGACAACTAATTATTGTTTCAATATTTAAAGCATATCAATTTAAATAGTCACATATCATATAATAATCAAAATTGTTTATACATTGTTCAATACAAACATATCAAGATTTCAATTTATTTTCCTAAGGCCCATGCTACGTGTCCACATCACTTGATCATCAACTTTGAAAAACCTGCACCACGTTAGAAAAATATATTTTTGGGTCAACAAATAAGTTGGTGAATAATTTCCTCCGTTTTATAGAAAACAGTTTTATATTTATTTCTTTTTAAAAAAATATTTTTAACATGCACCTCAAGGTTAGTGTGTAAATGGTCTCATATCATCAATATAGTAAACATATCCATAAATCCAAATTTACCAAACAAGAATACACCACCAATAACAACACAAACAACCAAAATAAATAGACTCCTGATAATAGCGTGCATTAGGCTCAAGCCCCGAGGAGCGAGTCTAATACTGTTGGCGATACTAGGCTACAACCCATGGCCGTGGGGAACCTAGTCAGCCGTGTGGATCCACTAGAATAATAGCATGCAATAGACTTGACATCAGATAGCATATAGAATAATAGAATACACATAAGACGTTCACATAATAACACTTGATCATAGCATGTTAAGTAAATCGAAAAGTGTAACGTGATGCACCCCAAAATTTGTAGAAGATTAAAAAAGGGGAAATGGTAGAAATTACTCACAGATTGCAAAGAGATGTTCCACGAGAATTAACGCACGAACTGGAATATACGGATTCTAAGATAATAACCATATTGTAAATAGCAGACATACTAAACGAAAGAATAACGTAATGATTTTAGGAAATTGGGTTCTCCTATTTGGGGTCTTAGAATCAAATTATACTTATTCACCTAAAATAACCAAATTAATAATTATACGATTCTAGAATCTATTAAAATAGCAAAATCATGAAATTAGCATTTTAATGGTTTTCAAGTATCTGATAAAACCAATAATAAATAAGTTCATCAACTCATACAATTATCATTTAAAATAGATTTAATGATTATTAGATTTATTTTTAAAAGTAATGATCTTATAATGGTAATCATTTGTCTAAACAATTTCATCAATTCCTTAGTTATACAATAATTACTAAAAAAAATTATAGATGTATTCCACGAAAATTCTATAACAATTATACAAAACCACTAAAAATCAGTAGAAACATAAATCAAGTTTTATTTGTAACAATCTTGTATTTTTAAATAATTAAATCATGTAAATATAATTCTCCAAAAATTAAGGAACAATTCTATTAAAATTCCCTAGTGTTTATAAAATCTGAAAAATATTTATTTAATTTTTTTGAGATTATATGGTATTTTTATTTGATTTATCTAATGATTAAAACATAGATAATTCACCAAAAATTCCAATTGATATCTAAAAATTCCCCAAATTTACACACAATACAGTAGTATGATATATAACAATATTATTCTTTCAATTTCATCAAAACACAAATTTATATCTAAAAACCCCAAATTGTATGAACGAAGAACCCTAATTTCAACTAAAATTAGATTCGGAGAAATTAGCCCTTTTATCACTGGAATTGATAGAGGGCTTTTGTAGAGCATGAAAAATAAATAATATTAGGCTTTGGAATCACCTGAAAAGGTTGAGAATTGAAGGAGATATCGTCCGTGGAAGATACGAGCCCTAGATTGTTCTTCGATTAAATTCGCGAGTTGTGGCTGATGATATGGAGAAATTTCAGTGGGGTTTTACATGGTTTTTGCAGAGGATTCGAGCGGTATAAGATTTGAAAGTCAATTCTACGATTTGAATCAAAACCCAATTCGTGTTCTTGAAGGTGTTGTAATGGTGACTTAAAGAGGATTTAATTTGATCATTTATTTAGTCATATAGAACGATTAAGAGGTATGTAATTAATATCTCCATCATTATACGCTAATTAGAACTGATTAGAATGTAAAACGTTAAGTAAATCGCGAGATTCGAACGGGTTTCAATGGTGGGCCGCGAATGAGGAAGAAGATGAAGGGGAAAGCATTCAGGTTCACGTTAGTTTTACGTCAAAATGGTAATATGTCTGGTTCAATCACAAAATAAACTCGTAGCTCAGTTGGTGCGTTCCTGTTTGTTGAGCATGAGGGCATGGGTTCGAGTCCCACACTAGCCCGTTTTTTTATCCTTTTATTTCCTTTCAATTATACTTTCAGTGATTTGCATATTGGCCCCTGTGGTTATTCAAGTTTCATTTAATTACCTATTAGTCCCTGATATTATACTAACATGACTAACCCTTTACACTAACTTAGTTAGTGTATTTCTTATATAGTGTTAACTTACCAACCTACCCAGTTTAATTTACTTTAAAGTTTTAAATTCTTACAAAACAACACCAAACTAATAATTTTGGTATTTTGGGATTTTCAACTTAAGTTTAAAACTTGTTTTAACTACCATTTCCAACATGATTAACCATTTTCTTCACAATTATTAACCTAACTAACCAAGTTTCGCTTAAACCTCTGCTTTTATTCCAATTTTAATCCGACGACATACGTGGTGATCGATTAAATAATATAATGATTATATTATTTAAATTTCCTTATTTTTTATTTGAAAAGGTCCCTTTTTTTGCAATCCGGGTCGGATTTCGGAGACCCGATTTTGACGGATGTTACAGTCTCCCCAACTTTTAGGAATTTCGTCCCGAAATTAGGAGAAAGCTGCTCGTATAGGATGAATTCCATAGACATAAACGATATCGGTAGATTTAGTAATAGCGTTAGGAACTCGAATCTTAAGATCAGATTGTTCCTTAGAAATGTCAGGTGACAAGTGTTAAACACAAGTCCTGACATTGCTGAGAATGCGCTCAAACTAGGATATATCAAGAGGTTGTAGACTTATGGTGGCGGTAGTGTTCCTGGCAAGGGTTATATACCCAATTAAGGAATCACTCTTAATTGCCAAAGATGTAGTAGTGAAAAACGTTATGTATAAGGTAGCCGTTCATAGACTCTTTGACCATTATGATCTCGAAGCCCAAGATTGGCGTATCAAAGATGTAATGCAGCTAAAGAGAAAATCACGTCCCAAAGATGACTTGTAACGCGAGAGAGTTTGCAACTGAGCTGTGAGGTATATAGGCGATGCCCAACTGCAATCCGTGTAACAACTTGGGATCTTGAAAAAAAATTCTCATAAAATGCCACAATTTGAGTTGAATGAGTGAAATCATAGAATTTGAATCTCCAATCACGAAACCAAAATAAACTAACTTAAACGCTCATGATTAGTCTAACGCTGCTTTTGAAAATTTGACAGACACACTTATATATAGGAAGTACCAGCGGCGTATCCACCATGTCCCTATCAAATTTTCATCCACCTCGTTATTCAAATCATGATTGACGACTCAAACCAACTTCTCATGATCAGTCTAACGAGGCTTTTGATACCTCGATAAGAACACTTATATATAGGAAGTACCAGCGGCGTATCCACCATGTCCTTATCAAGTTTCATTGGCTTCGTTATTCGGATCATGACCGACGACACGAATACAACTTACATAGAACTTCTCTCGACCAATCTGACGAGGCTTTTGATAGTCTGATAAGAACACTTATATATAGGAAGTACCAGCGGCGTATCCACCATGTCCTTATCAAATTTCATTGGCTTCGTTAGCGGTTTTGATTGGTTCTATGCGACGACTCAACTCAACTTACTAATTAAATAACCACAACTAAACCACAAACAACCATAGTATGAGTCTCGAACCCAAAAAGGGTGCGACTAATTGGTGGCAGTACCTACATCCATAGTTATTGGGAAAAGGGTCAGTCTATGAAAAATGAGACGATACCCATATCACACAAATTTTGGGAAAAGGTATGCCGTGATGAGTGATGATGTGAAACTGCAACAACATGAACTAGCAATAAAACAAATCATAAATGCATAACATAGTGATATATAAAAACGTCTGAGTAAAGGATGAAAACGACGACAAATAGTAACGTTGAAAGCGTGACAACGACACAAGCTATCAACGGTACTGATTAAGAGTTGATTTTTGTATCGATTGGCGTTAGTGTGAACGCCAAGGATACGAAGTGAGAGTAGCAGGTAAAGTCGTTAATGAGGGAAAACTAAACGTGAAGTCGAATGGCGGAGGAGATGAAGTAGCAGCATTGATTTACACTCCCACCAGTCGGGCGATAATTACGATTCGGACAAAAGTAGAAGGGTCCTAAGATAAATTAAAGAAACCATAACTTTGTTAACTTAACTCACGTGCATTTCGTTTTGTTAACTATTTTTACACTTTACCAAGTGTAGCACATTGGTATTATAAATTGTTCATGTACAAAAACAACTTAGTTTATTTAGAAAAATATTTCGTTAAACTTCAGGGAAAACATTTATTTTTTGGCCTAAGGTAGAACATTTACAATATATTTTTATTACATTTTATTATTATTTTATAAAACCAAATTTTGAGATTAGAAAAAAAAATTATCGTCCCCATGTGCCCTCGAATCGAATTTTCTAAGCTCTGGGCATAGGTTACGATATTGGTTAGGGTTATGACGTTCAACTCATATTAGAGGACTCGCTAAGGTTCAAAACATATAACCAAAATTCACATTATTACCCTTGTGCTCGGAAACTTGGAACAAACCTTTTTTATTTCCATCTAGTTCATGCAAAATTTTAACTTAAAATATGTTATTCGCAATAACTAATCGCATAAGATTTCGTCGTGTTGCTGACCGTGCCATGGTTGTCTTGGATCTAGATGAGTGTTCGTCCGCGTGCCTTCTAGTTACCCTGGTCCTCTAGTTCGGTTTGACCGGCTTGATCGTAAGGAACGAGTTGGGTGCCATAAAGTATGGTCGGTTGATCCATTAGTGGAGCGTCGGTTGGACATATGGTTGGATCATAAGGTGGGTGTTTGGTTGGTCAAATGGAGGTGTCACGTGTAGTACATTAAATGGTGCTATAGGTGGTTCTATTTGAGGGTTATAGCGACGACAGGTGTCGATTAAGTGACCATAAAGTCCACAATAAGTGCAAAGGCGGCACAAAGTGTTGGCTGGGTGATGTTTTTGACAAGTGGGGCATTGTGGAAAATGTTCGCGATAAGGTTTTCTGTCAGGTACAGGATTAAGAGCAACATGGTTTAGCGGAATAGCTGATATGGCGTAATCGTGGTTGGTTTCACTCCTTTGATGGTTGTTATCGGGTGAAGACGGTTCAGCTTCAGCCTCTTCGATTTGATTCGTGGAGACGTGGGCATTGAGTGCCTGTTGAACTTGAACGACTATAGTAGGAATAATTGCGGCCATTTGTTCAGCTATCAAAGCTGCCATTCGGTGGTTGGAAATCCTCGGTTGACGACGACGACGATAAGGCGGCGTCAGCAAGGGATAACTTAAGTAAGATGTATAACCCATAACGAGAATTGATGGTCAGATGGTTAGGATTCATACATTTGTGAAATCATGGAACTTAGGAAAAATCCCATGATTCAAGAATACAAATCTCATGAAAATATTAAGGAGTATCAAAGGGTAACAAAAGTCTAACCCTTTGACAAATTACAACAAGATTAGGGTGACTCGTTTAAAGAAAGTTCATTAGAATCTCATGGAATATTTAAGGATTTACTCTGGTGGTTTATATATGAAACAATATAATAACCACGTGGAATAAGATAAGATATTAAAACTTATGACAAAATAATATTTCATCATAAAATATTGAAAATCATAGGTTTGGCACATCATAAGGTTTAGTATGACTTCCGTGCGTCATTTTCGTAATTACGTGTGCACCCGCAATTACCGAGCTTTCGCATGGTCCTCATATGTCTACCCATTAACGTACAACTTAACCCGAACAAAATCGTGAATCAATAAATGACTCGAGTTTTGGGGTGCTGTAAAACGATGTTTAGGATAGTATCCATAAATTAACACAGACACGTTTGACATATCAAAGTGTTGTTAGTTCACGTGACGTTTGGTGTGACATGCTTTGGCCTAATAGGTATTGGTACTCTCATCGATAGTCCCCAGGTAGGCAAACTGGTCCATTAAGTGGATTTATACGAATGCCAGCCTAGACAGGACGTCCCGACTACTGGTACATAACCCTTCCAGTTACTACATGTCCGTCACAAGAACTCACTTTGACGAGAATGAAATATCAATTGAAATTTGAAACTCAAAAATGAAATGAAATCAAACTCATGAGTAATTGAAATGCATTAAAGAAAATGAATTGATTCATGACTTTAGATATACAGGAATAAGAATTAGAATGTTGAATATTCGCATATAGTTTAAGGTGTGTGCGACGTGACATGGTAAAAGAAATAATAAACTATAGTTTAATAGTAAGGTACATGCTGTCATTTATGGCATATAATACTTAGCATATAACAATTTGATGTGCTCACATGCATATGTGTGTGACATTAGAAAATTTA
This sequence comes from Helianthus annuus, assembly GCF_002127325.2. Classification (NCBI taxonomy): domain Eukaryota; kingdom Viridiplantae; phylum Streptophyta; class Magnoliopsida; order Asterales; family Asteraceae; genus Helianthus; species Helianthus annuus. The sequence continues at coordinate 86,165,192 of NC_035437.2, read as the reverse complement.
AATCACGGGCACTTAAAAAAAAATTTTAGCTAAGACAATCAAACAATTAAGCACATAAGGTACCTAAGGTACCTAATCGACTATAGACTAAGTCTAAGGGTCTAATAACCTATCTTAATTCCCTATAGTCATTGGCTCTGATACCAATTTGTCACACCCCGACCCGCAGCGGAAAGGTACGGGGCATGATGATTGCCCATAGCTCATGACAACTAATTATTGTTTCAATATTTAAAGCATATCAATTTAATTAGTCACATATCATATAATAATCAAAATTGTTTATACATTGTTCAATACAAACATATCAAGATTTCAATTTATTTTCCTAAGGCCCATGCTACGTGTCCACATCACTTGATCATCAACTTTGAAAAACCTGCACCACGTTAGAAAAATATATTTTTGGGTCAATAAATAAGTTGGTGAATAATTTCCTCCGTTTTATAGAAAACAGTTTTATATTTATTTATTTTTAAAAAAAATATTTTTAACATGCACCTCAAGGTTAGTGTGTGAATGTTCTCATATCATCAATATAGTAAACATATCCATAAATCCAAATTTACCAAACAAGAATACACCACCAATAACAACACAAACAACCAAAATAAATAGACTCCTGATAATAGCGTGCATTAGGCTCAAGCCCCGAGGAGCGAGTCTAATACTGTTGGCGATACTAGGCTACAACCCATGGCCGTGGGGAACCTAGTCAGCCGTGTGGATCCACTAGAATAATAGCATGCAATAGACTTGACATCAGATAGCATATAGAATAATAGAATACATATAAGACGTTCACATAATAACACTTGATCATAGCATGTTAAGTAAATCGAAAAGTGTAACGTGATGCACCCCAAAATTTGTAGAAGATTAAAAAAAGGGGAAATGGTAGAAATTACTCACAGATTGCGAAGAGATGTTCCACGAGAATTAACGCACGAACTGGAATATACGGATTCTAAGATAATAACCATATTGTAAATAGCAGACATACTAAACGAAAGAATAACGTAATGATTTTAGGAAATTGGGTTCTCCTATTTGGGGACTTAGAATCAAATTATACTTATTCACCTACAATAACCAAATTAATAATTATACGATTCTAGAATCTATTAAAATAGCAAAATCATGAAATTAGCATTTTAATGGTTTTCAAGTATCTGATAAAACCAATAATAAATAAGTTCATCAACTCATACAATTATCATTTAAAATAGATTTAATGATTATTAGATTTATTTTTAAAAGTAATGATCTTATAATGGTAATCATTTGTCTAAACAATTTCATCAATTCCTTAGTTATACAATAATTACTAAAAAAAATTATAGATGTATTCCACGAAAATTCTATAACAATTATACAAAACCACTAAAAATCAGTAGAAACATAAATCAAGTTTTATTTGTAACAATCTTGTATTTTTAAATAATTAAATCATGTATATATAATTCTCCAAAAATTAAGGAACAATTCTATTAAAATTCCCTAGTGTTTATAAAATCTGAAAAATTTTTATTTATTTTTTTTGAGATTATATGGTATTTTTATTTGATTTATCTAATGATTAAAACATAAATAATTCACCAAAAATTCCAATTGATATCTAAAAATTCCCCAAATTTACACACAATACAGTAGTATGATATATAACAATATTATTCTTTCAATTTCATCAAAACACAAATTTATATCTAAAAGCCCCAAATTGTATGAACGAAGAACCCTAATTTCAACTAAAATTAGATTCGGATAAATTAGCCCTTTTATCACTGGAATTGATAGAGGGCTTTTGTAGAGCATGAAAAATAAATAATATTAGGCTTTGGAATCACCTGAAAAGGTTGAGAATTGAAGGAGATATCGTCCGTGGAAGATACGAGCCCTAGATTGTTCTTCGATTAAATTCGCGAGTTGTGGCTGATGATATGGAGAAATTTCAGTGGGGTTTTACATGGTTTTTGCAGAGGATTCGAGCGGTATAAGATTTGAAAGTCAATTCTACGATTTGAATCAAAACCCAATTCGTGTTCTTGAAGGTGTTGTAATGGTGACTTAAAGAGGATTTAATTTGATCATTTATTTAGTCATATAGAACGATTAAGAGGTATGTAATTAATATCTCCATCATTATACGCTAATTAGAACTGATTAGAATGTAAAACGTTAAGTAAATCGCGAGATTCGAACGGGTTTCAATGGTGGGTCGCGAATGAGGAAGAAGATGAAGGGGAAAGCATTCAGGTTCACGTTAGTTTTACGTCAAAATGGTAATATGTCTGGTTCAATCACAAAATAAACTCGTAGCTCAGTTGGTGCGTTCCTGTTTGTTGAGCATGAGGGCATGGGTTCGAGTCCCACACTAGCCCGTTTTTTTACCTTTTATTTCCTTTCAATTATACTTTCAGTGATTTGCATATTGGCCCCTGTGGTTATTCAAGTTTCATTTAATTACCTATTAGTCCCTGATATTATACTAACAAGACTAACCCTTTACACTAACTTAGTTAGTGTATTTCTTATATAGTGTTAACTTGCCAACCTACCCAGTTTAATTTATTTTAAAGTTTTAAATTCTTACAAAACAACACCAAACTAATAATTTTGGTATTTTGGCATTTTCAACCCTTTTAAGTTTAAAACTTGTTTTAACTACCATTTCCAACATGATTAACCATTTTCTTCACAATTATTAACCTAACTAACCAAGTTTCGCTTAAACCTCTGCTTTTATTCCAATTTTAATCCGACGACATACGTGGTGATCGATTAAATAATATAATGATTATATTATTTAAATTTCCTTATTTTTTTATTTGAAAAGGTCCCTTTTTTTGCAATCCGGGTCGGATTTCGGAGACCCGATTTTGACGGATGTTACACTTGTCTTAAGGTTAAGGCTGAACATCAGCGTCCTTCTGGTTTATTGGAGCAACCAGAGATCCCAGTTTGGAAATGGGAAAACATTACTATGGATCTCATTACTAAACTCCCGCGCACAAAGAAAGGTCACGATGCCATATGGGTAGTTGTTGATCGTCTTACTAAATCAGCGCATTTCTTGCCAATCCGTGAGGATTTTTCGGCTGACAAGCTTGCTCAAATCTACGTAGATGAAATTGTAGCTCGACATGGTGTTCCTTTGAACATCATTTCTGACAGAGATGCTCGTTTCACTTCTCATTTTTGGAGAACCATGCAATCTGCTATGGGGTCCCAACTTAATTTGAGCACAGCTTATCATCCGCAAACGGATGGTCAATCTGAAAGAACAATCCAGACACTGGAGGATATGCTTAGAGCTTGTGTGATCGATTTTGGTGGTAGTTGGGATTCACATCTTCCTTTGATTGAATTCTCCTACAACAACAGTTATCACTCCAGCATCAACATGGCTCCTTTCGAGGCTCTCTATGGTCGAAAATGTCGTTCACCAGTCTGCTGGAATGAGATTGGCGAGGCTCGACTTACTGGACCTGCCCTCATTTTAGAGACAACAGATAAAGTTAAGAAAGTTCGTGATAACCTTCAGAGAGCTAGAAGCCGTCAAAATAATTACGCGGACCTAAAACACAAGCCCTTGGATTTTCAAGTCGGTGATCGTGTATTACTTAAGGTCTCACCTTGGAAAGGTGTGATCAGATTTGGAAAGAAAGGAAAACTTGCACCTAGATACGTTGGACCATTCAAGACATCGAAAGAATCGGTAACGTAGCCTACAGACTTAAGTTACCTCCTGAACTTGGAAATGTTCATCCAACCTTTCACGTGTCCAATCTCAAGAGGTGTTTAGCTGATGAGAACCTCCACATACCACTTGACGAAATTCGCGTTGATAAAACACTGAAATTTGTTGCGAAACCGGTGGAAATCATGGAACGTGAAGTCAAGTGGCTTAAACGCAAGCGCATTCCTTTGGTCAAGGTTCGCTGGGAATCAAAGCGTGGACCCGAGTTTACTTAGGAACTCGAAGATCAAATGAAGGCAAAATATCCACATCTTTTTCCACGAGTTTCCTCTAAATAAATTTCGGGACGAAATTTCCACAAGTAGGGGAGACTGTAACATTTGTGCTCGAAATCATTATGAACAGTTCAATTATCAATAAAACAATGTTATTTGATCCCAATGTTTGTTTGGTTGTGTTTTACATTTTTCATGTTTTGACTTTTGTTCAATTTTAAACTCTACATCACTTTCTGGAGAATTATACGCAAACTGGTGCGTAGACGTACTCAGTTTAATGCAACAAATACTCCGGAACATCAACATATACTTAACATACCTTAAATAACCTTTACATAACTTAGAAATAGGTTTTGAAGGCTTTGGTATGGCAAAAACAAGTTAATTCGCTTACAGGGACTAAACTTGACAAACTGTGAAAGTATGCCAATTTGAACTGTAACAAACATTCCGGAATATGACCATAAGTTAAACACACCTTAAATATCCTTTACATAGCTTAGAAATAGGCTTTGAGAGGTTCGGTGTGCTAAAATAAACTTTTGGGTCATTCAGGGACTAAAAGTGTACAAGTTTGCACTTTCACGCATAACTTACGTTCTGAATACATCCGGACATCCAAAAATTTATGTAAGCATCCTTATATTATGCCTTAGTGTTTGGCATGAGAAAAATCCATTCGTCGCGCAATTTGGATCGTTTTTCGCGCTTATACGCATTCCGTCGTAATTAACCGAACATCGCGATTGTACGGCCAAACGAACCAACATCCGACATATTTTTGAGCTGTTTCATGTCCTCAATGTTTAGGCATCATTTTAGGGCCTTAAAGATGGCTTAACGGGCCTTGAACGTGTCGGAAATGGCCTTAAACCATAACAGGGACCTAAACTGTCAATTCTGAAACTTGGTTTCTGATCAGGACTCCCAGGCGGGGCGCGTAAGCCCTGACTAAATCCTTACGCGGGCCCCGTCAGCCCTGCAGATACAGAAACTCGTTTTTTTGATGTTTTTGGCCTTTCAATCACTCCAAAGGGCAATGCCCCTTCACAATCTCTGGAGTTAGGGTCATAATGGGATACCACAACATCTTGACAAGTGTATGAATGAGATCATGGCACGAAATTCAAGAAACGATCCTAACGGTTTTGCTTTTCCTATAAATACCCCCCCATTTGGTGTAAAACCCACAAAACTGATCAAAGAGCTCTAAGTTGATGCCATTGCTTTATACCTGAGCTCCTGGATCAAGTTTAGCTTTCGGGGACCCTTCGTAAGTGTTCTTTCGTTCTTTTAATCGCTTTCTAGTGCTAAAGTCAAACTTTGTTTGACTTTTTGCGTTGACTAGCTTATGGTCAACACGAAGTTCGTTGGAACTTCATAACGTGAGCGTGATCACGATGGTTATAGTCCGTAGTGACTATACCTACTGATTACCACGTTATCTAGGCTCAGTGACGAGTCGTAGTTTCGGCCAAAATGCGCATTCTTGCGTATTTTGTAACCAAACTACTCGTGAGTATCAAAACCGTTTGTTTTGATACCAAACCTGTTTTTCTAAACTTAGTTAAGCATGTTCTAACATGCTTAGCTCGTCACTTTTAGTTTAGTGCTTATATAGGGTCGTAAGGTAAGCGATCTAAACAATCGCTTATACTTTCGAACCCCACCCATTTGGTCGATCATTAGGATCCGACCAAAACATTAGGTGACCATAGCTGTAACCTTCCGAGGTTATACCTTATGGTCACGATGTTAGGTGTTCCAAACGCGTTCTACGCGAACGACGCGTTAAGGTAGCATAAGCTACCTAAACGGGTCGTAATGGGTCGTAAGCACTTAGGTTAGGTTTCATTTTAGTATGTAGGCTTTGTTAAACCATATTACACGAGTCTCCATACTCGTTTGGTTTACAAACCCTCATTCTATCCAAATCCTCCGATTTAGGTCCGGTACATTAACATAGTTACCTATATTAGGTGCCGTTTGATATCCGTGATCTCTAGCATTATTTCGTTGTTATACAAGAACTTCAAAGCAATCTCAGGTGAGTACATTGAACCCCTCTTTTACTGTTTTCCAAACTGTTTTGGGGTGGAACACATGTGCCTACTTGTTACTTTTATGCTTTCAATGTTTTCATATCATATGCTTATTATGTTCGTTAGTACATATATAGTACATGATTTCATTGTGTTTATGCTATGTATGTCCATTGTGTGCATACTTAGTACAATCGATTTACAATACATTTTCATGCTATGTATGCCCATTGTGTGCATGCTTAGTACATTGCTTTACATTACATTGCTATGTATGCCCATTGTGTGCGTACTTAGTACATTATTTTACACATACATTTTATGCTATGTATGCCCATTGTGTGCATATTTAGTACAATTATTCATCACATGCTTACATTTTGGTATGACATTTGGTTTGTTCAAATGATACAATGTACATTCATTAACATTAGCTACGCCACTCGTTAGTAGGTAATGGTACCATAGGACTTGACAACTCCCATTCCTGAAATCTCGGGTTTGTTTGGATTGGAAGGAATGACCGAATTCGATAAACAATAACACATGTAGATCTTTAATTTGTTTAAAGGTCTATCACTACAGTCACAAAGGCTTGAATGTAAGAATTTTCACAATACCGCGTAAATGTTCGTATCAGTATAGCATGCAATTGTTCCACAAAACATAACTTTGACTTAAACTATGTTTAATTCAATACCCTGTTTTTGTGCATTTTACCATGGCCCAATTGATATATTTTCACGTGCCATACATGATATTTTGGATACACATTACAATAATTTACATTAAACATAAACAATCTGAAATTGATATACACATTTGGTGGTTTACATTAGACATGAACATTTTGATATGGTTTACACAACAACACTTGACAATTGATTCATATATGAACAATTTACATGGTTGGTTTGGGTAAATGATTTGAGTAACGAGGCGTGTGTAATATGATACAAACATGGTGGATACGCCGCTGGTACTTCCTATACATAAGTGTTTGTATGGTATTACATATCGTAGCGTTACTTGAATCATTTCAAATTAGACATGTAACATTTTATACAAATAACATACTTTTTACAAGACAAGGTTTTACAAACAACTTATCTTATTCCACTCATTTTACTTGGTTATTCGTTTAACCTTACATTTATCTATACATATCATCTGATTTTATCGTTTTTCAAATGATTTACAAGACAAAACAATTTACAAGGTTCATGACTGACTGTTATTAAACGTTTTCTTTAAACTCAAGTCATGAATCCCATTTTCACAAAACCTATGTATCTCACAGGCATTTTTATGCTAACGTACCTACTTTCACATGTGTTTTCAGGAGCTGTTGCTTAGGATGATGATTGTGATACTAGGGCGGACCTGTGCCTTAGAGACATAAAACGATGATAGTCTTAGTTTGAATATGTTCTAAACACTTTATTTCCTGTTTTGAAACAATGTAACACTCATGTTTGATAAATAAAATATAACTTTGTATGCCATGGTTGTGAAACAATTAATTCTGTCCCAACACTCCCCGACGTTTCCGCCGCGGTTGCATGTTATACGCGGTCGGGGTGTGACAGCCCAACTGCTTTGGCTTCAAAATCAGTTGCTGGATTTTGGTATCACTGCCTTGAAGACACCACTCATGTTGGACAGCCAGGCAGCAGAAAATATCATAAAAAATCCAGTCTCTCATTCAACCACCAAACACATTGACATCAGACATCACTTTGTGAGGGATTGCTATGAAAAAGGTTTGATTTCTCTGCATCATGTTCCAACTAAGGATCAACTGGAAGATGTGCTAACCAAAGCATTAGACACATCCACCTTTGAAAGCTTGATCTCTAGGATTGGCATGCTAAACATGGAATAACCGGCAAAATCCTGTTTTTCTATGAATAAAAGCATTAAAATGTTTTCAGAAGATTAAAAATCCATCCTTAAAAATAGCTAAAAATGAATCTTCCATTAAATCCTTAAAAGTCTGCCATAACCACTGATGAGTTCAAAAGTCTGTTCTACTTCAAAGTCTGTCCACTGCTGAAAGTCATCCCCTGTTCTCTCATTCTCTTGATAAGCACTGTTGTTCAAAACTAGTGTTGTATCCACTGATGTGCTATCTATTGATAGTAAAAACCATCCACTGCTTCCATCTGTTACCGTTGTAACCACTGCCTTCATCAGTAGTTTTCATAAAAGTATTGTCCTTCATTTCATCAGGGGATGGCACGTGGACAGTACATAGCGGTCAGACCTTTTGTAACCGCTGCCACGTCAGCATTCACTTTTTCTCCATAAAACCCCCTTTTCAAACCCCAAACAGGGTTTCACTGTCGAATTGAATTCAGAAAAATTCTCTTCTCAAAGCAGTTTTCATCACATTTCCTCAAATTCCTTCACAATTTTCTTCGATCGTCTTCTCCAAAATGACTAAATCGAAGTCTTCCGCAAAATCCACCTCAAAATCATCTTCCAAAGAGGCCTCTCAAAAGGCTAAACCCATTGAAATCCCACACAAAACTTCTCACAACCTTCTGGGTCTTCTCATAAAACCCGGCACCACCGATGCTTTCGACTCCATTATTGATATGATATCTGCATCAAAGTACAAAACTTTGTTGATAGCGGATGCACCAATTTACTTGGCAACCAAAGAGAGTTTTGGAAAAATGCAACCCTTGACAAACAAGGTGAGACTATCATTGCCATTAACTCTTCTCTAAAGGGTAAAGCTGTCAAAATCACACCACAATCCATCTCGGAAGTCTTTCAGCTCGATGATCAACAAGGTAAAACATTCTTCCCGAAAAAGGAGTTAAAAATTGACTTTCTTGAAAGAGGGTATACAGACACAATGATGAAGAGGGATACCTTACAAAAAGGTTTCTTCCCTCCTGCAACAAGATTTTTATTTCATACCCTCCTAATGTGTGTTTCAAACAAAACCACTGCTTTTAATGAAATACCATTAAAGATTCAAAATCTGGGATATGCTATTCCTCAAGAAGAAAATTTTAATTATTCCCAGGAAATCTTTAATGATCTGGTTAAAAATGTTGAAACAAAGTCATTCTTACTATTTCCAAGATTTCTAGGTTATTATTTTGAAAAGAAACTTGGTAAGGATGATACTTCTGCAATAAAACAAGGTGTCTCTTTTCAAATGCACAGCTTAACTGCTGAAACTTTTACAAGAATGTCAACACCTTGCAAAACACAAGCAGAGGTGCCTGAGCAGAATTTCGCAGTTACCACTGCTCCTCAGGTATCTGCTGCTGAGCCCACTGCTCAAGGTGATCAAAGCAGCAAAACAACTGCTTTGAAACCCAAACCTTCTATCCACAAAAAGCCAAAACAAAAGAAAATTCAAAAACCCCCCAAACCTATCAAAAAGACAACTATGAAGGATGAGATACCAGAGCAACTACCTGTGACAACACAAAAGTCACAAGAAACCACTGCTGCTACTTCCTCACAGCAGTTGGTAGAAATATCTCAAACCATCGTTAAAACTCCTCCTGCTTCTTCTTCTCAAAAAGAACAGGTTGTACAAATAGGGACACAATAATATGATGCTCTGGAATCATTTGCTTCCATCATCCACAGCCCAATGCCCGGGGCAAATTCTCTTTCTACACCCAACCTCACATCCACATTTCCACTAAATACAAAGATTTTGTTGGATGCAATTGATTTGAACCAGGCACAAACCAGTCCTTCTCAATCACCTGTCCATGAGAATATGCCTCAACAAATGACTAGGCCTGATGTATCAATCTTTGCTAACCCACCAACACAACCTAAGGAGGTTATGTGACACCTGGGTCACTGCGACCATCAAAAAAATACCAAACCAATGAGATATTGTATTTCATATTTGGGGTTTGTACAAACATGTGTATCATTTGCACATATCAAGTCTTGTTCGATTTCAAACTCTACATCGCTTTCTGGAGAATTATACGCAAACTGGTGCGTAAACGTACTCAGTTTAATGCGAAAAATACTCCGGAACATCAACATATACTCAACATACCTTAAATAACCTTTACATAACTTAGAAATAAGTTTTAAAGGCTTTGGTATGGCAAAAACAAGTTAATTCGCTTACAGGGACTAAACCTGACAAACTGCGAAAGTATGCCAATTCGAACTGTAACGAACATTTCGGAACATGTCCATAAGTTAAACATACATAAATATCCTTTACATAGCTTAGAAATAGGCTTGGAGAGGTTTGGTATGCTAAAACAAACTTTTGGATCATTCAGGGACTAAAAGTGTCAGAAAGTGCACAAGTTTGCGCTTTCGCGCATAACTTACGTTCTGAATACATCCGGACATCCAAAAATTTATGTAAGCATCCTAATATTATGCTTTAGTGTTTGGCATGAGAAAAATCCATTCGTCGCGTCATTTGGATCATTTTTCGCACTTATGCGCATTCCGTCGTAATTAACCGAACATCCCGACCGTACGGCCAAACGAACCGACATCCGAGATATTTTTGAGCATGTTTTAAGTTCCCTATACTTTAACTTCATTTTAGAGCTTTGAAATGGGGTTAACAGGGCTTAAACGTGTCAAAAATACATCAAATATCAAGTTTTGGGGCTGCAGGGACCAAAACTGTAAATCTGCCAAACTAAGGGCTTACGGACCGTAAGCCATCACCCATACGGTCCGTAAGGCTTCCCCAGAACAGCAGATTTAGCATTTAATGCAGTTTCCTCTTCATGTAGCGAAAGGCCAAGCTGGCCCTTGTCTCTTCCAGCCAATAAGGGGCAAAACCTGCTGTACCATAACATTGTGACAAGTGTACGGGCGAGATCGTGGCACGATATTCAAGAAACGATCCTAACGGCTCTACTTTTCCTATAAATACCCCCCCTTTGGTGTAAAACCCACAAGAATCTGATCTAAAACTCTAAGTTGGAGCCATTGCTTCATACCTGAGTTTCTTGGATCGAGATTAGCATACGGGGACCCTTTGTAAGTATTCCTTCGTTGTTTTATCGCTTTTCGAGTCCGAAAGTCGAACTATGTTTGACTTTCTGCATTGACCAGTTTATGGTCGATGCGAAGTTCGTTGGAACTTCAAAACGTGAGCGTGATCACGATGGTTATAGTCCGTAGTGACTATACCTACTGATTACCACGTTATCTAGGCTCAGTGACGAGTCGTAGTTTCGGCCAAAATGCGCATTCTTGCGTATTTTGTAACCAAACTACTCGTAGGTATCAAAACCGTTTGTTTTGATACCAAACCTGTTTTCTAAACCTAGTTAAGCATGTTCTAACATGCTTAGCTCGTCGCTTTTAGTTTAGTGCATATATAGGGTCGTAAGGTAAGCGATCTAAACCATCGCTTATACTTTCGAACCCGACCCATTTGGTCGATCATTAGGATCCGACCAAACACATTTGGTGACCATAGCTGTAACCTCCCGAGGTTATACCTTGTGGTCACGATGTTAGGCGTTCCAGACGCGTTCTACGCGGACGACGCGTAAGGTAGCATAAGCTACCTAAACGGATCGTAATGGGTCGCAAGCACTTAGGTTAGGTTTCATTTTAGTATGTAGGCTTTGTTAAACCATATTTCACGAGTCTCCATACTCGTTTGGTTTACGAACCCGCATACTATCCGATCCTTCCGATTTTGGTCCGGTATATTAATATAGCTACCTATTAGGTGCCGTTTGATATCCCGTGATCTCTAGCATTGTGTGATTATTACACAAGGAATTTAAAGCAATCTCAGGTGAGTACATTGAACCCCTCTTTTACTGTTTTCCAAACTGTTTTGTGGTGAAACACATGTGCCTACTTGTTACTTTCATGCTTTCCCGTTTTCACATAATATACCTGCTATGTTCGTTAGTACATTATAGTACATGATTTCATTACATTTCATGCTACGTATGCCCATCGTGTGCGTACTTAGTACATTGCTTTACATTACATTTCATGCTATGTATGCCCATTGTGTGCGTACTTAGTACATTGTTTCACATTGCATTTCATGCTATGTATGCCCATTGTGTGCGTACTTAGTACATTGTTTCACATTGCATTTCATGCTATTTATGCCCATTGTGTGCATACTTAGTACAAATTGTTTACATCACATGCCTTCATTTTGGTACAACATTTGGTTTGTTTAACATGGAACAATACATTCATTAACATTAGCTACGCCGTTCGTTAGTAGGTAGTGGTACCATAGGAATTGACAACTCTCGTTCCTGAAATCCTGGGTTTGATAGGATTGGAAGGAATGACCGAATTCGATATACATAACTTAGATAAACCTTTAATTTGTTTAAGGGTTTATCACCACAGTCTCAAGGCTTGGATGTATGCATATTTCACAATACCGCATAAATGTTTATATCAGTAGAGCATGCATTGTTCCACAAAACATAACATTGATTTAAACCATGTTTTACTTCAACACCTTGTTTTGTGCATTTTACATATGGTTTAAGTTGATATATCTCACTCACCATACAAGATATATTTTGAGTACACATTTCATTATCTACATTGAACATAAACATTTTGACATTTATACACATACTTGGTGGTTTACATTGAACATAGACATTTCGACATGGTTTACACAATAACACTTGACATTTGGTTTATACATGAACAATTTACATGGTGGATGGTTTGGGTAAATGGTTGGTGTAACGTGGCGTATGTAATATGATACAAACATGGTGGATACGCCGCTGGTACTTCCTATATATAAATGCTTGTATGGTATTACATATCGTAGCGTTATCCAAGTCATTTCAGTTTAGATACATTACATTTTACAGAAATAACATATTCTTCACAAGACATTGTTTTACAAACAACTTACCTTATACAAACTCGTTTTACATGGTTATCCATTTAACCATACAGTGTTCTCTTATTTATACATATCATCTGATCTTATCGTTTTTCAAATGATTTACAAAACAAAGCAAATTACAAGGTTCATGACTAAACATTTTCTCAAACATAAGTCATTAATTCCGTTTTCACAAAACCAATGTATCTCACAGGCATTTTTATGCTGACGTACCTATTTTCACATGTGTTTTCAGGAGATGATGCATAGGATTTATCAAGATATACTTAGGCGGACCTGTGCCTTAGTGACTTAAAACGAGACAAGAACTAGTTAATTTATGTTATGTACTCTTTGGTTCTTGTTTAAACAATGTAAACTTTCATGTTTGATCAATAAAACGAAACTTCAATTGCCATGGATTTGAAACAATTAATTCTGTTACAACACTCCCCGACATTTCCGCCACGTTTGGTGTGTTCTACGTGGTCGAGGTGTGACAGGTTACACCCCTTGAGTTACAAGTAACTCTTGGTGGTAATCTAAGTGAAGCAGCCACTACAAGTGTTGAACCCATTGGTTTACATTTGGACAGTGGTTACATCAATAAGACTTCCTTAGAGGCAATTCCTTCTATAGCACCTCTGATATCCACTAGTGAGTTTGTTTTGACCACTGGTACCATCAAAAGGTTATCAAGTGCTGAAGGAAGAAGACCCCAATACCAAGAAAAAGGGGCATCAGTGGATAATGTTTGGAGTACACTCCCTGCATCAACCACTGATACAACCACTGTTAGTGGGAAATCAGATGATCCCATTAAGTTGGGTGATGGTTTAAAGTACCTAGAATTGACGGCCAGAGTTGAAAAACTAGATACTTCTGTTGCAGAAATCAAAGAAATGCTGCATCAGTTGTTGAAGGTACCGAAGGTGCAACCCACTGCTGTTCCACCTCAAGCACCTGCTCCACCACAAGCATCTGCTGAAACTGAGTTATGGAGCTTATTTCAACCTTTTCTCCAACAGCAAAAAAAAATGGCTGATCAGCAACATGCTAAACATGTACAAGAGCTGAGAAACATGCTGGAGTCCAGGTTTAGAAACACTCAGGCTGATATCAAGGCAATAAAGGCCCATATTTTGAACACCACTGGCACTGCTCCTCCCACTGTTCTCTTCATCGATCAACTGCCCCCAGATAATGCCAAAAAGGGGGAGAAAATCAAGGAGTGGAAAAAGAAGGGTATAGACGATGGTCTGTATGTTGAACCAGAAAAGGATCCTATGACCAGAAAAATTCCCTTGCCAGATGGTAGTAAAAAGGTTGATGTTACCCAAAATGCACTTGATGAAGCTATAGCAAGTGTAAAAAGGGACAGAGCGGTAAAGGATATGTCAAGGTGGAATGAGGAGAAAAGAGCTTACATGGAGCTGAATGCGCAGGGTTGTTCTGAGTCAGAGGATGTTCAAAGTCCTGTGCTAAAAAGAAATCCCACTAGAAAAGTGAAGGACAAATCCATACCATCCAGACCCACAAAGCATACTCCAAAACCACCATCCAAAAGCCCCCAACATCAAACTTCCACCCAAACAGTTGTTGTAACACCTGCTGTGTCAACAGTTGCTGGTACTTCAGTGGTTTCAACAATTGTCAGCCAAACACCTGCCATCACATCAACACACACCACTACAACACACACCATTACCACTGCCTTACCACCAAAAAATCACTTCACCGCCAAAAACAGCCAATCCCTCATCACCTCCTGCCAAAAAGCAGAAGACACCAAATGTTACAACATCTGTTGTAATGACAACAGTGGTTGAAACACCAGTTGTTTCAACAACTATTAGTCAATCACAAACCACTGCCACTAAAATCACCACCACTGCTCCACCTAAAACATCATCAACCTCTCCTCAACCAAAAAGGAGAAGGTTAATCTTGAAAGATGATGACATTTCACCACCACCAACATCTTCAAAACCTCTATCACTTGTCACAATTCCAAATCCCATTCCTCTCTCTTCAGCTCAAATTTAAAAGCCATTACCTCCTGTAGGTGTTCAATTTCCTCTGGAACTTATAGCAGTTAGAGAAGAAATCAAATCTTTCTATTATGAGGATGACCCTGCTAAAAGGAGCTTGCCATCAGTTGAAGGATATCCCAGGCCTAACAATATTGAAGAATATTTGAAAATCAAGGCTAAGCAAGCAGAGGATATCTCAAAAAGAAATACACAAGGGAAATCTGATAGAGAAATTCAGCAGAATTATCAGTTTCTACTTACACAAGTCAGATCTTTGGAGCAATTTTCTAAAAATGTATGTCAACAAATCTCAAGAAGGGCAGATGAGACCTTGAGAAAAGACTACATTGATAACATCATGACTTACAAGAAATACAAAGGAGAGAAATACATGTATAAAGACTGGACCATTCCTGAGCTTGAAAGTGAAGCAATCAGGATTCAAGAAATGATCAAAAATAAGGTCAAACATACTCCTCCTGAAAAATTCAAAAAGAATGTACCTGACAAGGGTTTAGAGTTGAAGAGAATGAAAGAGGAGCCGATAGCAGCTCACTATGGGTCAAAGAATTCAGTGTCAAAATGGAGAGAAGATAGGGTCAGGGCCACCTACAAAAGGTTGGAGGAACTAAGAAAGAAAGATCCAAGAGTTCCACAAAAACCTGACTATTCCAAAGCAGATGTCTCAACAAGACCACCAAAGCTGCAAGTCAAAAGAGCCACTGCTCCAGCTAGTGCTGCCATCTATAAAAGAAGGGAACAAAATCAGTTGGATGCTGAATCAATCCAAGAGTTAATGGCTAGTGATGACCTGGTGAAAGAGGGCATAAAGAGAATGATTGAAGAAACTCTTGGGTCGAATCAAACTGCAAGTACTGCTCAGTCAGTCATGAATAGGCCTGCATCACCAAACACCTCATCCAATAAAAATCTCCCAAGAAACCCACCAGACTCAAAAGTACTAAAGTGGAAAATTGACAACAGACCCATGTACTGACAGTGATCAAGTCTAGTGGAGAAGTGAAGAAAATAACAAGGGAACAAGCTCTTGGCCTGAGTCTTGAAGATTTGCAGGATCTCCTTGATCTTCCACTTAGCAGGGATGATGATGACACATATGCCTTAGCCTTTGAACTACAACTCAAAGGGCAAATAAGGGAACTGTTGATGAGGCAATAAAGATCTATCAATAATGAAGAGTTTTGGCATTATCTGTTCTAGGGGGAGATTGTTGGGATTGAACCCTATCAGAGGAACAGATAATTAAAGCCAAAACTAGATCAGAGCAGTGGATCCAGAATAAGCAGATGTTATGCTTCAAATCTCTCCCCTTGAAAGTGGTTTCAACATCTACTGACCTCCAATCTACTGATCGCTACAAACTGCTGACCAACAACTGCTGTCCAAGTCAAAGACTGATGGAAGACTAAAGCTCTGTTATTCAATCTACTGCTATGAGTCAAGCTTTGCTGGATATGTAAAGTGCTGCTGGGTTCACATAAGTGGAAGGATGCAGCAGTAGTTTTGTTTACTTTATGAATTATATTGTAATAACAGTTGTTAGCATAGCAGAGTTTGTATAGGTCAGATGTTAGAGTTTGTTAGGAGGTTAGATGTCACTTTCTTGGTGACGTCAGCAAAGATGCTCAGTGGTTTGTCCGTGCCTATAAATAGAACAGTGCTCTGTACTGTTCTATTAGTTCTTCACCATCTTTCTCCTGCACGAACAAACCATTGTGAGCTCAGGCTGAGGGGAAGTAAGTAAGCATACAAGCAATTGTAATAAGTGTTTGAAATATACTTAAACATTCGGTTCTTTGATGAAAATATATGTTGAAAGCATTTCTCCTGTTTGATTGTGTGCAAAGTTTGTTATCATTCATATTCCGCTGCATTTATCATTCATCTTCATCTTAATTCAAACGTAAAACACAATCAATCCAAACTCAGATCCTAACATTTATTAATTACACAGCGGAAAAATTTTCAGCAGAATCATAGTTAGGAAATAATTTCAGAGTTTATAAAACACCAACTTTTAATATTAAATAAATGGGCTAAAATCCATATTCAATTCAATTGTTTTTATAGGGATAAACCCAAATAAATAAAACATGAATTTATTCAGGTATTTATAGCCACTTTATTTAAGCCTTCAGTGCTCCAAAGCTGGCTACTATTATCTTTACAGCAAATTACCTGAAACAGGTTTTGAAAATATTTTATCAGTAATAAATACTGGCGAGTTCATTCCATTTTTATAAAATATATTGTTATACTTTACAACATCAAGGTTTTTATATTTATTTATATTTACCCAACTCAATCAGTATTTGTCACATGGTGGCAGTTCCGATGTGACAGTGGTCATATCATTTATTGGCTCACTTTCGTCCAATAGTGAATTTATCAAGTAATAGATATATAGTATATCTTACTATTATATTGGTCACTAGGCGATTCCTGTGACGGTGGTTAAATCACTGTTGATCATTCTCTCAACTAGTGACTCGGGTCATATTACTGTTGATCATTCTCTCGACTAGTAATTGTTTACTTTATAAATTATATTTTCTATGGCACAAAACCACTTAACCCAGAAAATAAAATATATCATTTTCTGTCAAACTAATAGCTATAACTTTATCAAATATGTAGTATTATTATTTAATATATTAAAGTGACTAAGACTAAAAATATAATCTTAGTATAGTAGAATATATTATATTTGACGATTTTATTATGGTATACATTTATGGATTAAACATTATTTTATAATGTAAATAGTAATTTAGGTTTATTAAATATATTTTCTTTAATATATTTTAATAATGATTAATAAAGCTCTATTTTATATACACATCATTTAGATTTATTTCAATCATACATTAAATTTATTAATGATTTAATGTTAAAATAATATTAGTTATAGGCTATGACAACTGGGGCACAATTCCCCCTGTGATTGTGGTCATGTTACTATTGGCTAACTTTTTGGCCAATAGTAACGAGGGTCAAGTAATGTATAAAACCTCCCATACCGATAGTTATTACAAATATAAAAATTTAATCACTGTAAGTATAACTGGTAAACATTCAGGATTTTGGAAAGCATTTTTAAATATAATTGTATCACAAAAAGGTGATAAAAAGGAGAATGACTCACTTTGTAACTTTAGGGTTCAACTAGAAAGCCTCCTGGTAGAATCTTGGGTATAATTTCTGAGCTATTTTAAAAAAATATATATACATTTGCACTCGTGTTAAGTATAGTAACCCTAATTCAACCTTATCCCTATGTCACGAGATAGAACCCCAACGAACTTAGTCGGGCAGAGCCTTGACATGCGTTATGGGACTCCAGATCAATCGGAAACGGTAGCGGTGATTGGGAGTTAAAACACTTAAAACGAGGCAAGGCTTTATTATTATTATAGGTGAAAATATATATATATATATATATATATATATATATATATATATATATATATATATATAACTTAGAAAGAGAGAAGCGAGAGAAATGGAAAGATATTACACAATTTAGAATGTTGCCTTCTTGTGCTATTTATAGTTGAAAATGCATTTGTTGCTCACAATATGTAAGGACACGTAGCACAAAAACAATTAAATGAGGTTTTTGATTATTTTAATATTTTATGTTGTACGTGTAATCATGCACACAAAAAAATGCATACGTAGACATGCATTAAATCAAAATTTGAAATGTAAGTTTTATTATTTTATTATTTTATTTTTATAATTAATTCAATTGCTTCACTTATTTGGCGTTTATAATTTCTAAAATATGACGTTTTACAAAACAATGAATATATCATTAGAACGAGAATATTTTTGTCTACATTTTGGACCAAGTTTCATTAAAAATGGAGTAGGTTCAAATATAATGTATTTTTATAATTTAATTATTAAACGGTTCCTAAGCTCGTCTAGTTACTTCATGTTTCTAACATTCAACTTACTCGTAATCTACCTGTTTATATACTTTTATTTTATTAGAAAGGTCACCCATATACATGCCAATTAATTAGTATACCATTACAACCAACTATATATAAAATAGTTGTTAAAACTATTTGGGTCGAATAATTATATTAAAAATAAAACTAGTTACTAGTGGTTAATAAATTTTAATAAACATATAATTCTTATATGATAAAAATGGGAATGTTACAGTATGTATGACAATTCAAGAACACTTGTAGTTACTAATCGCAATCGAATCAAAAGTCATCATTATCTTAAATATAGACATAGTTATTGATGTTCTTAATCTTATAAACCCGACCCAACGGATCGGTAAACTGCTAGTTGGTTATTGCCAAGGGCGATGGTTAGCCGCAAAATTACAATTCTACCCTTTATATTTAGTTATGAATATTATATATATAACATTGACAAAAGATCAAATATAAATACTCTTATTATACAAAACGTACGAATGACGTGGATAACTAAAAAAACGCGGTGACATTTTCGTACTTATTCCATTAGTAGAGTAATTATCAAATGTAGAGTAATTATGATACATTTGTAGAGTAAATTTGAATGATTAGTTGTTTGATGTACTTGTAGAATAATTTTAAAATTTATGTTGTTTGATGCACTTTAGAGTAATTTTGAATGATATCTTGTAGCAGTGTATTAATGACGAACCGGTAGAGTAATTATGATGGACTTGTAAAGTAATTTAAATTGTATGTTGTTTGATGATCTTATATAGTAATTGTGTCTGTTATGTTATATTGATAAATTAGTAGAGTAATTATGATACACTTATAGAGTAATTTTGATTTTTATGTTGTTTGATGCACTTGTAGAGTAATTTTGAATTTTATGTTGTTCGATGAACTTATAGAGTAAATGTGTCTGTTATATTTTTTTTGATGAACCGGTAGAGTAATTATGATTCACTTGTAGAGTAATTTTAAATTGTATGTTGTTTAATGAACTTTGTAGAGTAATTGTATATGTTATTTTGATGAACTAGTAGAGTAATTATGATACATTTGTAGAGTAATTTGAATGACTGGTTGATTGATGCACTTGTATAGTAATTTTGAATGATATCTTGTAGTAGTGTATTAATGATGAACTAGTAGAGTAATTATGATACACTTGTAGAGTAATTTGAATTTTATGTTGTTTGATGGACTTGTAGAGTAATTTTGACAATTACTCTACTAATAAAATAATTACGAAAATGCCACCACATTTTTTTACTTTTCCCTTCCATTCATACGTTTTGTAAGTTAAGCGTATTTGTACGCGAACTTTACTCATTTCACATTTACCGTGAAAATCAAGATATACCTCCAGATCTAAAAAGCGAGTGGATGAACCCGTTGTTATACTTATACATAATGTACCATACTACTTGTCTATCAAATACCTCTAGATCAAACAAGCAAATGGATGAACCCTTTGTCAAACTTATACATAACGTATCATACTACTTGTCCATCAAATAGTTAAACTTTTCTACCAAATATTTAATCTTTTTTAAGTATAAATACTAGCTTAAAGTAGAAGAGAAAATGCACCTCATGTATACACTTTCATAAGTTATACATTTCTCTACTTCTTACTCTTACAATCTTTCTAAAGCTTTTAAAGTTTTATCACTAATCTTGTGTTAATTCTTGTTATATTATAACACGTCATCAACACGAGTCGCTTATATCCTAATCAAGAAAGGCTTCAAGCACAAATATATCCATCATAAGAAATGTAAGCACTTTATTAACTTTATAATTTATTTTGTAAAAAAAAGTACAAAAGAACATTTTTATACATATTTAATAACTACAGGACTACTAACAATCTAGCTTTTATTTACACATCTAACATTTAATTATGCATCTAACTTTTACTTTTATTGCAACCAACTTTTATTATTACACACACGCTCACATTTCACTTAGACTTTAGGCTTATTTATGTATATTATAATTTTTGTTCTTATTATTATACATCCTTATTATATATCTTATAAAATAACCTTTTATTTAATACCTAATTTATTATCTTATTTACAAACACAAACACACACACACACACACACACACATATATATATATATACATATGTATATATATAGGGGGCTGCTAGAATGAGAACCACCCTGAGTTGTAAGAACCGCGAGAACTACACCCCACGGAGCGCCGTTCGCCATGATTTTTTTTTACAAGTAGATGTGTGTATTATAAACACAGCCGTAAAAAATCATCGCGAACGGCGCTCCGTGGGGTGTAGTTTTTTACACCACAAGTTTGGTGTTTTTTAATTTTTTTTCTTTTTTCTTTTTTCTTTTCACCAAACTTGTGGTGTAAAAAACTACACCCCACGGAGCGCCGTTCGCCATGATTTTTTACGGCTGTGTTTATAATATACACATCTACTTGTGAAAAAAAAATCATGGCGAACGGCGCTCCGTGGGGTGTAGTTCTCGCGGTTCTTACAACTCGAGGTGGTTCTCATTCTAGCGGCTCCCTATATATATATATATATATATATATATATATATATAGTGGAGGGTTCAAATGAGAAGAAATTTTTTGTAAGAATAAAAAAGAAGAAGTTTCAACCAATAAGAATGCTTCATTTTACTTCATTTAATATTTGCATTTAATTTTAATATAAGAGTATATTTGTAAACTTACATAGATCATTAATTTGTAGTCTTCCTCTTTAATAGCTAATTACATTAAATTTGTAACTTATTTTTAAAAATATATATTTTTTTCAAAAAATAAAAAAAATTAATTTAGAGTGTAGGACAAATTACTTGGTGTGTAGGATAAATTACGAGTTGTGAAGGATAAATTTAAATATGTGTATGATAAATTTCGAAATGTGTAGGATAACTTTTTATGTGTGTAGGAAAAAAAATTAGTGTAGAGAATGATAATCTTTATGAGTAATTAATTACTTAAAGATAGTAATAAATGAGATGAATGAAAAACTACTTAACAATTTACAATTGTACCCTTTGTTCTTTTTCTTCTCAATTAAATTTTCTTCTCAAATGAACCTCCCCTTATATATATATATAGGTACGGGATCAGGAGAAAACACCCTAAAGTGTGAGAACGGTTAGAACGCATCCTGATGGAACACATGGCGCGGATGTAATTAGGGTATGAGGGGTTTTTTTGTCTTTTCAATATTCTTTTTTTCTCGAGTTCGTGCGTCACATGCTACTTCAGTTTTGGCGTCTAAGATAATTTTGGCGATAACTAGCTTCATTAATTACTTGGCGTTTTACTGTTTTTTGATCTGTCTCGTTGAATTATTTTTTTTGTCTCACGTAGTTAATTTTTTTTGGCGTTATGGCATTTTCCAGGTCACTTTTTTTGGCGTTCGTGGCGTTTGTTGTTTGTTAATAACTGATTACCATTGATTAATATTTTATAAGATTACAATAATACGAAAATAAAAAAAAACTAATAGTCTTCTGTGGATGGGATTACATCAGAGTTGTACCCATCGCTTTGTTCCTCACTTTCTTCAGATTCATCATCATCAAGTTTTAGATTGGCGTATAACGCCATCATTTCGTCTCTTCTTTGCTGCAGCCTATACTTGAATATCATTGCAACCCTGGACTTTTTACCGTTCGAAGGTGCTAAATCACAGAGTTGTTTAAGCATATGTAGCCTCTTTGTCTTCAACATTTCCTCCATCGGCAATGAATATTTCACCCCGTGTTGATAAATCACTTCAACCGTTCATGCTTCTTCATGCACCACCCAATTGCTAACTGTTGGTAGAGGACTATCGTCAATATCATCATCATCTTCTTCTTCTGCCTGAAATTTTCTCTCCAGCCTTCTTATTACTGTTTGAGTTCTTTCACAATCGTTGGCCCTTGGAACCCTAAGGGCCAGAATATCCCTCTGAACCCCTTCAGACATACCAAGTATGGCTTTGATTGTCCTTACCTTCACCCTTCTCCTATCAGAGAACTTTAGGATGAATCGTCTCTCCGACCTTTCAAACCTCCATGCAATAACCTTAGCATTTATTTAAGTTTTTGGCATTTTGGACAATATGTGGCGTTTTAGACAATGTTTTTGGCGTGTTTGAGTTGTGTTCTCATGGTCTACTTTTATAATGACTTTTTTTCCCGCACAGTGACAGGTAATTATGGCGTTTTGAAAAAGATATATAAATTCAATTTCCCAAGTATTTGGCTTTCAATATAATAAATGTTAGTAATTATGTTTCCGTCATTTCATTTTACTGTTTGCAGTTACCGTGTTTTGTTTTCAGATTCATCTATTTTATGGTGTAACACGTCCCATCTTGACGGCTGTAATTATGGCGTTTTGTTTTCCAATGGCGTTTAGATAAAGATGACACTTTTTGTTTTATTCTCTTTGCACATTGTTTTAACCTTTTTTTCGATTTATTATTATAATAGTACTTGTTCAAAGTAATTTTATTATAGTTTGGTAGTTTTTGGGGCGTTTTATGGCATGATGGCGTTTCACAAGCATTTGCCCGTTTGGCGTTTTATTATATTTTTCCTTACAAGATTAATGTATTGTTGTTCTTAGCTGAAAATTATATAACAAACAACAGAAAAAGAAAATTAAAAAACAAAAAAAACAAATAGAAGCAATTTATGATCTACATCTTCAGTGTCATCAATCTCTTTCTTCTTTTGAAACTATAAGAACTGTCACAAATAAATGGCGTTTTGGGTTTGGCGTGTTTTTTTTTCTTGTTCATGTGTTGAAGTGGGTTTGTGGATGTTGGAGACATAGATCGACTCCGTGTGGGTGGATGCTATTATCTGCCCGTCATCTTCATTATAATCATCGAGGCCAATATCATCCATATTACAATACCATTACCAATATTTCATTTTATTACATGTACATCAACACCCTTTATACCATCCAAACAACATATTACATGATCAAGTGATAAATATAATCAAATCATCAACCACTAGATATAACTCACCAAAAAACATGTATTTGGGCCTAGTTCATCATTTAAAGTCACAAACTTTTTGTACCAAAACACGTTTATCATGGTTATACATAATGATGCATATGTGCATTTTTAATATTGGTAATGTAAAAAGTAGCGTATTGCGGATGGTAATGCAAATGAAAATGCATTTGTCTACTACTGGCAATATATTACGGGATTTGTCCAAGAAATGATACATACGCACATGTGCATCCATAATTGTTACTCGAAAAAAAAGTTTTTTTTTTTTTGTAACGAAATATAGTTATTTTTTTTAAAATATTAAAAAAAATTGTGTGTTTTTTTTTCTGATGACACATTTTGCCTATTACTGGACCATCTATCTGAAAATGGGTCCCACAATAGGCAAAATGTGTCACATGGCCGTTAGTATTCACCAATCAAAATTCATTATGTGAAGAATATTTGGAGACATATCAAACGGTTTAAGTAAGGCTAATCAACATTAACTTACCCTGAAACCCACGATTTAACGGTTATATATGAATCCCACGATGTATGGTCCTAGGCTTATGATTCGGAGCCTTCTCAGAATATCAAAATTACTTTTTTAGTCCCTCTTTGTTATTAGTTATGTCATATTGTGTAACAACGTATAAGTTAAGCATAAAATAGGGTTTAAAGGGTGGTGTTTAAGCATGTCATATGTATGGTGTATGATTGATTGACTTCCCAAACATCGAATAAACATAAACATGTGTCGGTTTTGTATAAATTATATATCGAGTGATTGATTACATGTTGTGCAAGCATGATTTAAACAAGATTGAAATAAAACATGATTTCCATTACGATCAAAGTCTCGAGATCACAAAGGTTGATGCGAAGTACGAATACAAGCTTGATAAAAATAGGAAGTACAAAAATACGGATCGTTATAGTTTCCCAAGTGAAAAAGATGCGGGTACTTGGTCTTCATATCACTTTCGAGTTCCCAAGTGAATTCGGCCACGCGTTTTCACTCCCAACAAACCTTGACAATTGAGATTCGAATTCGCCTAAGTTGCTTTGTCCCACGATCCATGATCTCGACAGGTTTCTCGATAAAGTGTAGAGATTCGTTGATGCACAAGTCATCGAGTGGGACATGAAGTCCTTCATCGGCCAAACACTTCTAGAGGGTTGGATACGTGGAACGTCGGGTGGACGTTGTTAAGCTCTTGAGGCAAGTCAAGGCGATAAGCTACTTTGTCAAACCTTTCGAGAATCTTGAAAGGTCCTACAAAGTGTGGAGCAAGTTTGCCCTTTTTACTAAAGCGTATGACTCCCTTCCAAGGGCATACCTTGAGAAGTACGGGGTCACCGACATTGAATTCTAAAGGTTTGCGACGCTTGTCGGCGTAACTCTTTTGTTGACTTCTTGCTTTAAGGACATTATCACGGATTTGCAAAATATTGTCTGTTGTCTCTTGTATGAGCTCGGAACCCATGATTTGTGTTTCGCTAATCTCGTGCCAATAAATAGGCGAACGACATTTGCGACAATACAACGCTTCAAAAGGTGGCATTTGAATACTAGTGTGGTAACTATTATTGTATAAGAACTCTACCAAGGGTAAATGCGCATCCTAGTTTCCACCAAAATCGATGACACGAGATCAAAGCATGTCTTATAGAGTTTGAATTGTACGCTCGGTTTGATCATCGGATTGAGGGTGAAAGACGGTACTAAGGTTAAGTTGAGTGCCCATTGTGGTCTGAAATGATGTCAATGGGAATACCATGATGGCAAATGACGGACCGTTACAAATGGTATGATATTTTGATGATGTGAGTAGATCGATCATTGTATGAAATTCTTTTATGGCGTCAGTTTTCACAAGATATGGAAGGTAGTTATGTGGTGGTCTCAAGTTGAGAGCCATTTTGAAAGTAGAATCCTTTTGATAGATCTTTTGAACAGATAAATCTTTTGGATTGTGAGAGAATGGAGATTAATCTTTTAGAAAATCTTTGAGTAGATGATCTTTTTGATTTGTTTGTAAAGAATGAAGATGGTAATTTCTAAGTTTATCATTCTGGTAAGTGTAAGCTCTGTTTGGCTAGGGTTTTTATAGGGTTTTCTAACCGTGGTGATGACGTGTCCAACGGTTACTTTTTGAGTGACGTGGTAGTCTTTTATTTGTTGGAGCAAAACACTATTCAGAGATTGGGCCCCTTTGAGGAAACCCTTTGGTGAAGGAAGGTAAGTTCCGTTTTCTCAAAGGTCTGTCTTCAAACCTCTGATGGTTGTCAAAAGACGTTTGAATGTATAAAACAGTGGTTGGGACAGCTGTTTGACTTTTGGTCAACAGATGGATGAAAACCTATGTTTGAAACCTCTGTTGGGTTAAAAACAAAGTTTTGAAGAGAATAGTGGTTGTTTTTGCAACGACAATGGTTGCGTTTGACTTTTTTAGTCAAACAGTGGATAGTGAATCAGTGGTTCTATGTTGCAATCAGTGGTTAACAAAAATTAAACAGAGTTTTGAACCACTGAAAAAGATGTTTCACTCCTTTTAATAAGGTTTTGTTTTTGGTGATTTTTAACAATCTTTTTAAGATTATAAAACAAATTTTTTTTTTCAGAACAACCTGATAATGTTTTTATTAAAAGAACTAAAGTTTTCTTTTAGTCCATGTTTAGCATCCCAATTATGGAGATCAAATTTTCAAAAGTAGATGTATCCAATGCTTTTGTGAATATATCTTCTAATCTATCTTCAGTAGGGACATGATGAAGTGAAACCAATCCATTTTCGTAACAATCTCTTACAAAGTGATGACGAATGTCAATGTTCTTTGTTTTTTAATGCGACATTGGGTTCTTGATAATGTTTTCAGCTGCTTGACTATCCAACTTGAGTGGTGTCTTTAGAGCAGTTATACCAAAATCAAGTAATTGATTTTGAAGCCACAGGAGTTGTGCAGTGCAACTTGCAGCAACAATGTACTATATTT
This sequence comes from Helianthus annuus, assembly GCF_002127325.2. Taxonomy (NCBI): domain Eukaryota; kingdom Viridiplantae; phylum Streptophyta; class Magnoliopsida; order Asterales; family Asteraceae; genus Helianthus; species Helianthus annuus. Next base: position 86,138,313 of record NC_035437.2, on the reverse strand, counting down.
CTATTGTAAAATTAGAGACTGTTGTTTGCTTTTTTCTTGCCATGAAATCAAGGCATTTCCAATCAATTGGCAACCTCCTGATGTAGACTTCCTTGTTGTATGGCATCCAACAAATTCACTATCTGAATGACCTGAAGGGTTAATATTTCCATTAGTTGGATACTAGATACCAAGTTCTGTGTTGGTGCAGTTGTCTGTCGACTACATCTTAGTTCGAGTCTTAGGTTAGGGCTGTTTGTATCATGCACGGAAATCGAGAAATCATGATTTAGGAATAGTTCCGCTTTTATGACACTAGGTTAGTTCCGCTTATGTGTCATTAGTATTAGGTCCGCTTATATGTCAAGTGATGTAGGTCCGCTTATAAGTACATGTCCGTATAAGCGAACCAATGTCTCCTATATATAGAAAGGTCATTCAAGCGGATCTAGGAAGCAGTGAAGGTGGTGTAACGGCGAAGCCCTGCCGAATCGTCTCCAGAGCTTGTAAATTGTTATCAAGTGCAATAAACAGAGACAAATTAGTGAAATCAAGCTAAACAAAGACAGAATCATTGAATTCTGCCTCTGATTCTGTCTGAGCACTCTTCTGATAGACTCGTCAGGTCGTATAACGATCCTACATGTGGTATCAGAGCTTAGGAGGAAGAGTTCTTACCGTTTAGCTCGTTTTTGCTCAAAAATTCTGATTTCTACACCTTTTTTCATCATCGGATCAAGTTTTAACGGTCGAAATTCGCTCAAAATTTCACAGACTGTGTGGTATTGGACACTAACAAACCCTGGAAAGTTTTGGACCAAAATACGGACTAAAAATGGATCAAATCAGCTTCGGACTTGGTTTCGCTTATTCGAACACCTGATAGTTTCGCTTATTTGACCATATAGTTTCGCTTCTGTGTCACGAAATTGAGAGGTTCCGCTTCTAATTACCTGATAGTTCCGCTTTTGTGTCAACAAAATCCAGGAGTTTCGCTTGTAAGGTTTTGCTTCAAGTGTCAATTTGGAGTTTCGCTTGAATAGTTCCGCTCCAAATTGATTGTTAGATCCGCTCTTGTGTCATCAAATCAGAAGGTTCCGCTTCAAAGATCACATAGATTCGCTTATTTGAACATCTATAAAGTGACACATTTCACAGATTGCTAACAAAGTGGATTGTAGAAGTTTTCTTAATAAGTCGTGTACAAAAAAAAAATCAAGAAATAAAACGAATAATGTTACATTTACAATTTACTAAAAGTAACATGAGCTTAGTCCGGTAAGGTTGAATATGGAGAAATGTCACCTTCTGTATTTTTGAGCTACACTCGATCTAAGCATGAGCATTGATTAGCTTCTTCATGTCTTTTCCTTATCTTCCTCTTCATGGGTTTCTCTCTTTGAGAATCTTAAAAAGGCACAACCTTTGCACAAACACCTTTTACATGATGGGCGATTGCCATAGACTGAAATTTCCAAATCTACAATTCAACCCATTTACAACGACACACAATAGGTTGTACAAATTTCCTCCAATGAGATGCCAAATTTTTCTTCCTGAAAATTCAGTATCCCATTAATCAAAACATAGCACAAAATATATTTTATAATTGCATATGGTATCGACAGATTCAAAGAAAACAACTTAAACTAAAAAAACCAACCTCTTCATAGTTAATGTGGTATTTACTCTTTATATGATTTTCCTTGTTTAATGTAATGTAAAAAACACTAACCATGGTTGGAAATAGTGTTGTACTACCAAACCTTTTTTGGCTGGAAATAATGTAAAAACACATGATTAGTTTGGTAGTCATTGGAGGAAAATCATAAATGAACATAAAAAAAGTTGAAAAAAAGAAGAACTAGAAAAACGATAATAACATTTGACTGGGAATTTATCACCTGCTCATCTACTTAGGCTCCAAAAAATAAAAATTAAATAAAAAAAACAAATAAACTCTTAAAAGCATTACATTTGCATTGGAAAGGTACACCTTTTCCATTTCATTTCCAAATTAAAGGTGCCTATTCCGATTAATTTACCTAAAAATGGGTTAATTTGGTTTTCATATCTTCTATGTGTGACAACCCTCACCAAATCAGGGATCCGTACGAATTAATTAATATTTAATTACTACTTAATTACTGTGCTTGCTTACAGTTGTGAATAAACTGCTACATGATTCCTGAAATATACATAACCATGCATCATACTTTATTAGCTGTCACTCCATTTATTTACACGAGAACTTTAGTGACAAACTTGATACACAAAAACACAGTAGCACAATGAACGGATAACCCAGAAAACATGCTGACATAGCCAGCACCAGGCAGACACTGCCTCTAAGGCGTGTATGACCCGGGAATAGTTTACTACACTAGTAGAGAGTGTAGGGAAATGAGGGTTGTAGAACTGCGTCACTAGGTGATAGTTATAGTGACCGGATGTGCCTAAAACATGTTTTAAACACAAAATTCTGCACTTTAATATAAAATTCAGCATTTAAGCTAACTAGTAAAGTGAAAAAACATGGGAAAATAATACTGGACACTTTCCAAAGTGTCGGGAATTCTTTGTGTCACTAAAAATAATAATAAAGAAACTTTAAAGCATCGTTTGACACTTTAACGGATCAGTATCCAACCGAACAACCGGACTTAACCCGGGACATAAAAATATTGTCAACGACAATGTTTTTCCTTTTCTGAGCCAGTTAGGGTCCCCGAACGCCCTAACACCGGCTATAGAACATAACACACTAGTAAATGGTTTAACCTTCTAATTAAACTAACTAGACTTTAATCATCTAGTTCAAAACAAACCAAACCCCCCCATCCTAACCGATCGGTCCCATGTAGGGGACACCCTCTTACACATATGAATATTTTATTTGCTTGTGTCTTGTATCTAGTAAGCATAATATCTCTTGGATAATCAAGTTAATTGGTTTATAAATATACCCTTGAGACTACACTTAACATTCACAAGACACCACACAAAAACTCCACTCTTTCCTTTCCTCTCTTGCATTCGGCCGAAACCACACACACACCCACATCCACTTTCAAGTTTCAATCTTGCAATTCCAAGCATACACAAAGGTGAAGGATCACGTATAAGGAGGCTCGGTGCTTACGGATTGCCAAGGACCTCACCACAACGCTATTAACCACCCATTTTTCGTCTAGTTTCTTCCCTAGCCACGAGCTAGTAGTAAGTGACTCTAAACACCCTATTGATCTTGTCTAAAGTGGTTAATAAGAGATTTGTCGGATAAAAATCATAAACACTCAAGAACAAAACTTAAAGTCTAGTAAAAATGATGAACATGGTGGTTAATGAGTAAATATTAGTGTAAAACTCTTGAAACTTGTTTTGTTATGATTATTTTATGTTGGTTGATGCTAGTAGTAGTGCGGATCGTCATCTAACCCGGCTAGGTCATGTTCATGGAACACGAACTAGTGTATGTTAAAGTATGAAAGTGATTAGATGATGAACATTACCACTTATGAACATGAACTTGTGTAAAAGTGATTTTTCTTGTAAAATGGAGTTCTAAACTAGTAGATCTAAAGATCTACAAGTGGTATTTTCGAAGAACCAAATGTAAAATGAAATCATGTTTAGAAGCCGGATCTTTCTTGAAACAAAGGTGTTTTTGTGAACAAACAAGTGTGTAGACACTTGTGTAACAAAAGGATTTAACAAAGGAATGTTTTTGAGATTTTTTACTAGAAGTTGTATAAATGCATTTTCTTTAAAAATAAGATTTTCAAGAAACCGATTTCATTTATAAAAATAGAAAGATCTACTAAAAATATTGGAAGGTTACTACCTACTTTTACACAAACTGCAAGTTCATATGTTTGCGATTTATGTATATTTTTTACTAGTTTGATGTTGAAATATTGTTTGTTGATGTTGAGAAAATTGTTGATTGAGTTTTGAAAAGAAAATGATACGCTTGTAAGCGTGGCCACCTCCAGTTAGAGTAAAAATAATATTACTGGAACACACTGAATAGTAACGACTCCGAAATAATACTAACGCCTTCACGATAAATATTTAAGTTACAGCGGTATTATTATTACCACCCAAACTTCAAAGGTAACTTACGTATTTTCAGAAAATGCTCTTACATGCGTATTTAGATAAAAGTATTATTTTGGGAAAATCATATGGAATAAAATATAATATTTTTGAGAAAAATATTTATATTTTGGAGATAGAATTAAAATATATTTTTAGTGTGACTTAATAATGTATTTTTGGAATTACAAGAAAACACACATGTATTAAAGCCCCCATCCTTGGGAAGGAATATAATTAATACATAAATAAGAAGCGTAAACACGAAATAGTTGTCTAACTATTTCCCAAAAACTTAAACCCTAAGCTAAGGCACGGCCGTCCGTCTAATAGAAGTTAGTACGTGTAGGTCGTCGCACAGCAGGTTGACTGGGAGATTTCTAGTTAGAGACGCACTTCAGTGAGTTCATGTCCTCTTTTTCTCTTAATTGTTTTCAGTTTTTATTCTCCGGGGGTGAAATACATGTTACTATGATTACGAATACTTTTACATATGGTATGGTTAGCGTAAGGAGGGTTACTACTTAGATCATGTGAGTGGGTAGGCGGGAACTGAAGGCCATTAATCCTCAGTGTAGGACCGAGGGACAATAGTGGTAGATCTATCTCGGTGTAGCGAGCCCAGCCCCAGGCCCAACAGTACGGACCTCGGGGTGACTTGGTGCCCAACGCAAAAATCTGCTAGGTTTGAGTCTTCCTACTGCACTTCACACATATCAATCGCCTTGCAAACCATTGATGATCTCTTTGTTTCCTTATTTGCTACATACCAATGATTTTTATACTTACGAAGGTTTTTCATACTCACTACACATGAACTCGCTCAACATTTTTGTTGATTTTTCCAACTTACATGTATTTCAGGGAACTAAGGATCTGGCACGGTAAGCTACGTTTTCGCGCTGCGTATGAGTTATGGGATCATCCAAGTTTAGGGGTTGTGGCTTTTACCTGGACGAGTCGCACAGCAGGTTGACTGGGAGATTTCTAGTTAGAGACGCACTTCAGTGAGTTCATGTCCTCTTTTTCTCTTAATTGTTTTCAGTTTTTATTCTCCGGGGGTGAAATACATGTTACTATGATTACGAATACTTTTACATATGGTATGGTTAGCGTAAGGAGGGTTACTACTTAGATCATGTGAGTGGGTAGGCGGGAACTGAAGGCCATTAATCCTCAGTGTAGGACCGAGGGACAATAGTGGTAGATCTATCTCGGTGTAGCGAGCCCAGCCCCAGGCCCAACAGTACGGACCTCGGGGTGACTTGGTGCCCAACGCAAAAATCTGCTAGGTTTGAGTCTTCCTACTGCACTTCACACATATCAATCGCCTTGCAAACCATTGATGATCTCTTTGTTTCCTTATTTGCTACATACCAATGATTTTTATACTTACGAAGGTTTTTCATACTCACTACACATGAACTCGCTCAACATTTTTGTTGATTTTTCCAACTTACATGTATTTCAGGGAACTAAGGATCTGGCACGGTAAGCTACGTTTTCGCGCTGCGTATGAGTTATGGGATCATCCAAGTTTAGGGGTTGTGGCTTTTACCTGGACGAGTCACAGTTCTTAAACTACGTCTATTTTAAGTTTGTGGTTGTGTCTTTCGAACAATGTTTTTATGTTATTAGGTTGAAATTTCCGTTGCATGTGTCAACGCTTTAAGACACTGTTGTGTTACTTTTATTTTAAAACTTAAATCAATGGATGATCTGCATGGTTTTACTTTCATATAGCTTTGTTGTGATTAAGCTATGGTATTAAGAAGTCACACCAAATTAACCCACGCTTCCGCAAAGCCAGGGTGTGACCGCTTGGTATCAGAGCTCTGATCATAGCGAACTAGGATTCTTTCTCGAGTCTAGACTATGATCACTAGGGCTCTCACGAAAACATTTTTACATTGCATCCACTAAGTCCAGATCCTGAGAACAAAACGCTTTTACAAACAAAAGTTGAGCACATTTTATTTGTTAGTTATGAGTCAGTCTGGGAGGCTGGGAGAATTGTCTAGTTGGACTAGGGAGTCAGTCTGGGAGGCTGGGAGAATTGTCTAGTGGGACTAGGGAGTCAGTCTGGGAGGCTGGGAGAGTTGACTAGTGGGACTAGGGAGTCAGTCTGGGAGGCTGGGAGGCTAGTGGGACTAGGAGGACTGTTTGATTGCTTATTGTTGATTAACGTGTTTATATGACTATAGGATTGATTATTTGTGCATATGTGTGTTTGTATTACAGACGACATGCCTTCATCCGGCACTAGAGAGTCGGACACCACAGACCCCATGCCTATCGTATCGGACGACATGGTCTCATCAGAGCATGAGGTGTATACCTCTGACACCACCAGCACAAACGACGATGATTTCCAGCCATTTGCGCTGCCCGATGTCGTTGCTGAGCCCGCTGATGGCCCTATCGCTGGGGACTTGTCTCTCGTGGTAATCCCTGCTCCTGTACCTCTTGCAGCTTATCCTATGGTTGACATGCCCCTTAACGTTGTCGCTGACGACAACGTCGACTTGTTTGATGAGGACCCACTCGAGGATGATTTTGAGGGCGAGGCCCACATTGCTGCTGGTGACCTCCTACTTCTTGCTGATGCTCCCGCAGAGGAGGCACCTATCCATTCACCTGTCCCAGACTCTTTTGAGTCTGTGGCATCTGCACCATCGCACGCGCAGGGAGTGCAGCACTATTCGCATGATACAGACCCTGATAGAGCGTCATCCATTGAACCTGCCCCTGCCCCTAGTTTTGCGATCGATCATGACATTGATGACGATACGGATCCTGTTTTCCCACCGGGCTTTGATCCCGATCATGACATAGAGTTTATTCATTTAGATCAGCCCATGGAGGATCCCGTAGCCCCAGTTGATCCTATGTTTGCTGTGGGGCCCAAATTTTTCTCATTCGACCAACAACATAAAATTCTTACAATTTTACAAAATTTTGACATGACCCGTTCATAGTAAGTACTTTTCTCCCTGTTTTTAACAATACCATTACTATTAATACTACGACACTTTCCATCATAACAAAGGTTAAGACCATATATGGTTCGCCATGAACATTTTGTACAAACTACACAAAAGTTTAGTATCCAAACTTCTTACTAACAAACTAGACACTTACTAAATAACATTTACTAGACAAAATGGTAGGTTAACCCATCAAAACAAACAACTTGGACCGGAAGCGCATAAGGTCGACGTTACGTGTGTGTGTTCGGTCCGGGTGCGCCGCAATCAAGCAAGGGATTTACCTAGCATTCATAACAAAAACATTATTAGTTCATAACACATAGTACTTTAAAATCCTTTAATTACCTATCATTGTTCGACCCGTTAACATGACTTGTTACCTTATTAGCATCCTTACTTCCATTCGGAAACATCCAACATATCACTTTCCGACTCATTCGCAATGAATCGTTACATACCATACTTTTCAATATACTTACATCATTTGACCCGTTATGAACATTTACAACAAATCCATAGTACCAAATACTACTATTCATAAAACTACATTTAAAGTAAATAAAGCTCATATGAACTTACCGCGATCTTGAGATGCTTGTGCCTTCGAGTGACTTGCGCCTTCTTCCTTCTTTGTGCCTATATGTCATAATCTCATACTTTAGCTTTCTTAAACATTACTTTCACAATCCTTATAGTACGTTATGGCGTTTACTAATCACATACATCATTATCATAAGAAAATTGCATCATTTTAACAAGTATACATGCAAAAGCCATAACTAAACTCACTTAGGCATTTTGCCAAACACATTGTGTGCGTATCACTAGTTTAGCATAATGTACAAGCATTTTAAGCACAACTTCCATAGTTCACTCTTTGAGTAACAAAAACATCCCTAACTTAGAAATTTATCATTCTAATCATGATCACATAATTCTAAATCAATTACATCTAGCCTTTTCACCAACATTCATCAAATTAACATATAGAGCTTCACAATTTCTTGATCATCTTTTATCATATGAATGGGTTTTACCCTAATCTATCATCATAGAGAAATTAATGCATGATTTCAACTCTTACAAGTTCATATCATCTTGCATTCATGTTTGATTCCATAAAACATCACAAATTTCACATATCAAATTAATCAAACATCACCAAATCATGAAATTAGACTTACTTGATGTTAATTTCACTTAGGGATGAACATTCCTAACTCATGCATTGATAAACCTTCAGTTTTTCCCTTTCAATTTGAGAGATTTGTGATGTTAGGGTTTTGACTCCCTTGGCTCCCTCCTCTCTCTCGATCGAACACACTGCCAGACCAAACTGGCTTTCTTTTTTTTTTAATCTAATTTTATTCTACATTTACACATTTAGCCCCTAACTTTTATGGTATGTTCATATTAGTGATTTTTCACACTAACTTTGTTACTTTTCTTTAGTTAACTTTATTCACATACAAAGGGTTTTTAACTTACCATTATTTATAAGACTTTCATAATGGTAAAAATCTATATTTACCATTCTTTGTCATTAAATCATCACTATTAGTTTATTATATTACGACATACGAAAACTGGGGTGTTACAAGTCCACCCCCCTTATAAAAGGTTTCGTCCCCGAAACCTGACTACGTACCAATTAATTCCGGGTAGTGCTTTTGCATGTCATCCTCCGCTTCCCATGTGAGATCCGATCCCTTCCGGTGTTGCCATTGAACCAACACTTGTCGAACGGATTTGTTTCGGAGGTGCTTCACTTTAAAATCTTTAATTGCGACGGGCCTTTCAACATAATTCAACTTCTTATCCACTTCAATGTCATCCATAGGCACGTATGCCGTCTCATCCGCAAGGCACTTTCGCAACTGCGACACATGATAGGTGTTATGAATCCCATCCAGCGCGGGTGGTAATTCTAACTGATATGCTGTCACACCCCGAAATTATCAGAGCATTGGCGTGACTGGACTGGTATCTTCATTGCACAACGGAAGCAAATAAGCTAAGTCTTTCTAGAAACTGAACGCCCACTAAGTACTCGAGTCTCCAATGGTCCTCCTATTCCAACCGTGCCTTGACTTTGAAAAGCAACCTGAGAAAGAACATCCGAAAAAAAAGTCAACATAAAGTTGAGCGAGTTCATAGTTTGTTTGTAAATGATCTGAAATAAATCTTTTGAGTTGTGAAAGATTTGAAATAAATCTTTGGAATAACCGGTTTTCGAAATGGTATTGAGAAAACGAATTTAAAAATCATTTTCTTGTCCAGATTATATGAGGACTTTGTATTTGTAACGATCTATGATCGTAAAAACCATGTATTTGTAAAGTATGTATATCCGTCAATGCCCACCCTGACTTTGACTCTATGCCCGTATAATCCTATACTTTAAATTTGTATAAAACATGGTTTTTATTTTGTATAAATCAAGCGTTTTGTAAGCGTGTATGATAAAAATCCCTGGTATGTAGCAAATAAGGAAAAAGAGATCACCAATGGTTTGCAAGGCCATTGATATGTGTGAAGTGCAAGTAGGGAGACTCAAACCTAGCGGATTTATGCGTTGGGCACAAAGTCACCCCGAGGTCCGTTTCTAGTTTGGCCTGGGGCTGGGCTCGCTACACCCAGATAGATCTACCGCTCCTGTCCCTCGGTCCTACCATGAGGATTAATGTCCCCATGTTGCTCCTACCCACTCACATGATCTAAGTAGTAAACCTCCTTACGATAACCATACCATGTAAAAAGTATTCGTAATTACTGTAACATATATTCCACCCCAGCCACCCTGGCTAAACCTCTCCAGCCACCCTGACTGAACCTCCCTAGCCACCCTGGCTGAACCTCCCCAGCCACCTGGCTGAACCTCCCCAGCCACCCTGGCTGAACCTCCCCAGCCACCCTGACTGACTCCTAGTTATGAAAAATCATTCACATTTCGAAAATACGCATTTGTTTTGTAAAAAACCGGTATGTTTAGTATAAACCTTTCGTAAATCATTTGAGTTCCTCGAAATCCATTCGTGATATAATTTAGAAATACGAGTTTTGCGTTTGTTCAAAACTTTGTATGTTTCTGAAAATCGTGCATGTCTTTCCACCCCGAAAACATTTACAAAAAAAAAATGTAAAACAGTAAAAGGTGGGGGTTATGAACTCGCCTGAATATTCCTGTGCAAAGCTAGCTAGATACGACTTCGTGATGTCGTTTCCAAGACGAGGCTCGCTAGCGTGCGTTCTACAATATTCCTAACACGGAATATCTAATAAGTTTCTAATTTTTGTAGTAACAAATCTACGTGTTACCGAGCTCTACCGAATCGTTAATCGAACGATTCGACGGTGTGTTGATAGCTTAAAAAAACGAAGAAGTTAAACTTGCTAAGTTTCGTTTACTATATGTCGAATGTATATGTCGTTTAGGCGTTCGAATAAATATATAAGTTATATTTATTTTATGAAAACTTCCTTGAGTCGTTGCATGTTTAAAATAAATATATACTATATTTATTTTTATAAAAGCGAATCCATCTTGTTTGATATTTGGAATAAATATAAAAACTTTATATTTATTTTTACAAAATGAAATCATGTCATTTGATATTCGAAATAAATATGTGAACTATATTTATTTTGTAAAAGATTCGTCGACTTGTATTGGAAAATAAATATATAACTATATTTATTTATAAAAGGATTCGAATTCGTTTGAAATAAATATAATAATAACTATATTTATTCTTGTTGTCGAAATAATTTCCATATCGTTGTTCTCGTAAGTTGTAAGTCGTTGTCGAAGGAAACTTTATATTTGTATCTTGTAAAAGTCGCTTTAATACAATAGTTGTCGTTTTACAAGAAAAAGCACGTTTTCATAATAAAACTCGTTTTATTTTACGGGTTTTCTTGAAAAACGGGCAGAGTTTCCTCTGTTTTTGGACGTCCCGACAACACAAGTTGTCGCTATTTTTATCAAAATTCAATCAATTCACGCAATATATATCAAATATGCCAAATTAAAGTGTAAATAGTCGCTAAAGTTATCGGTTGAGCTCGTTCACGGAATATATAAAATTATAAGAATAACGAAATGTATTGCGCCGTGAAATCTTTACCATCTTCTCGTGTCGAAAACCGAGCTGACCGAGTCAACTCGCTGAGTTGACTGAGTTGACCGGGTTTGACCGAGTTGACTCAGTTGACCGAGTTGAACGAACCGCTTCATGAGTTGACCCGAACCAAGCCGTGGACCATTTGTGGACCAATACCCGAACCGAGTTGTTGACTTTGACTGAATCTGACCCGAAGTGCGGCTGGCCCGAAGGACCTGAACTGACCCGAGACTCGAACCACAACAGAATCAACCGAAACCCGTCTGAGTTTGAACAAACCTGACCTGTACAATATCACCACCATCATTATCGTCACAGCATAAACCTCGGTAGGTCCTCGTCATCATCAACAGCATCCAAACATCGTTCTTTATAAAAAAAAATAAAGGTAAACGGGAAGGGGGGGTCTTACCGGGACCTTTCAATCGCCACCGCCGCGTTGCTACTGCCGTGAGGGTCCACCGCCACCGCCGCCGCAGGTGGCGGCTCCATGCTCCTCACACCGTCTCTCTCTGCTTGATACCGCCGTCGCCTTCATCATCTTCTCCGACGGGTCGCCGGAGAACCACCTCGAACCGCCAAATAAAGGCTTTGTCCGCCGGTCAACGGCACAGACCGTCGGACACCTGGTTCTCTCTCTCTTTCTGCCTTTCTCTCTCTCTCTGAGTTGCACCACCGCACCACCACCGGACGGTGGTGGTGGCGATGGTCCGATCCGCCAGACAAGAAGGATAACGGGGGGGTCATGGGGGCCTCACCGGCACCACCTGACCAACCGGAGCCCCGCCGGTGGTCTTGCCGGTCGTGTGTTTGTCTTCACCGAGTAAAGACCGAGATGGAGGGGAGGGGGTGTTTGCCCGAACTGTTGACTGGTGGGTGAGGTTTTTGTAATCAGCTTTAATCTTTTATGTGTGTATTATAGTTAAAGTGATAGAGTGTGGTGATTCTTTGGAGATAAGGTCTCAAAATTTGAGTGCAGTAGATTTCGAGAGGGAGAGAGAGAGAATAGAGAGGATAAGGGTTTTTGTGTGTATGCAGACAAATGAAAATAGTGGTCCTTTATATAGAAATTGGAGGGTTATGGTTTCTTTTGGGTATTTTTGTTACATTCAGGTCAATATGTCTTACCCTTGAATCAAAATCTTTTGAAGAAACTTGTAGAGATTTAGGTAAGATTTTGCAAGATCTTACAAATCTTGTAGGATTCTTGTAAATCTAGTAAAGATTTTATAGAGATCTTGTATGTTATGTGCGGGTTTAGGTTTGTGGGTTTTGGGCTTGGGCCCAGGGCCCACAAGCCCATCTCGTGTGTAAGTGGCCCGTAATTCCTACGAAACCCGTTTTCAAAATTCTGAACTCTGTTTAACGTCAAAAATTAAAATACACCAAAGTACGGTCGTTTGTCGTTGTTTGCACGCCCGTTCGTCGACTACGGTAATAATCGCGAAAAATTGTATCGTTGCCGTCTTTAATCCGTTCTTCGATCCGGTTTTGACTATAGTTACTAAAATTTAATTACGAAGCTAAAATTTATCGTAAAAATTTAATACTTGTCGGCGTTGTCAGTATTTTGTACGGTTTCAATCCGTTACCGTTTAACGTTTCACAAGCTGCTCTGTAAACCACCGTTCGCTCACTGTAAAGTCGGATAAACGTTCCTGGGCATTGAAAATGCCTAATTACATTAATTGGCTTTGTAAACACTAACTATTATTGCGTTAATCCTCTGTTAATCACGTAATTAAGATCCGTAAATTACTGGTTGTCACATTCTCCCCCTGTTACAGAAATTTCGTCCTCGAAATTTAGATTATGTTATCTCTTCATAATTGTGTTTCAAGAGTTGATGTCAAGGGAATCAAGATGTATAGATACAGTCACTAGTTTAGTTAAGTTAACAGGATCCAACAATGAACAGGAACTCCGACCAATCAAATTCCATATGAACGTTTATAACATGTAAACGAGTTCTTGAAGCAATGACATCCACTGGATGAACTTAGAATCAACAATCTCAAATATAATAGTTTGCATGAAACGCTCGATCGTGATCAGCACAAGCTGCAAGTTTGTACCAACACCACAAGGTGTCGTAATGATTTAAACAATCCAATAATAGCGGTGATCAAACAATTTCACCGTGTTTGAAGTCAAATGAATGCGCCGTAATGGGAATCTGAAAGTTTGTTTCAAATGACATCATAGAATTTTCAATTGAAAATGCAACATCAATGAGATAATGTTTTCGATCGAAGACGAAGAAATAATGAATATCGTAAGATAGTCGATCGATGTTGAAAGGACTGTTAGAAGGTACACCGGAATATGAAACGAATTTTGTGTACCCTTGTCTTATCACACGATTGTGTTAAGACTGTTTTAATTATGATAAATCAAAGCGGATTTAAAGCAATCAATAAGTAATATTTAAATCTGTGCATGAGATGTCTAAACGAGTTTAGCGCAAGCTTCAAATAAGTGAAAGATACCACCACAAGGTGTCGAAATCAACAAACAATTTAGTGGAGTCGAATGTCAAACAAGTTTACTTCGACTCGGAACAAATAAAACATTTGTTAAAACGAATTTTGAATATGATGCCCTCAATGCATCATATGATGCTCTGAAGTGAATATGTGTAATGGACAAGTTCAAACAATTGAACTTGGTTTTAGCGCAATCTGACAAAATTATATATGTTCCAAAAAAGGAAATTTTGGCATGGTGACGACGAAAACCATGTGTGTAACTTGAAGAGAAAAGAAAATTTTCAAGAGAATGTGTTGACTTGATAACAAAGGAGCCAACAATTACGATAATGCGGGTCATTCGAATCACAAATCAATAATTAGATTTAGCGAAGCAATATTTGAACTTTAATGAAACGCTTATTTGAAACGAAACCACATGCCTAACAAACGATGCATGTGTAACATATAAATTTTCCAAGAAATGAAGCAATTAGTGTTCGCTATACTGAAAGAAATGATCGTGGCACAATGACCATTAAGAGGAGTAGAGATACGAAAATCTACTCAGAATTGTGAAAGTCAAAATTTCAACAAAAGAAATTTGAGGACTTTACCCGGGGTTGCGTGTGACGACCAATTGTTAGGTGACATTACCATGGAATGTTGAACATATCGTATTCATTGTTAACCGAAATAGGGGGATGTGGAGACATACGTCTTTCCCTTGGAGTGATTCGCGTCGTTGCGGGATCGCGTGACAAGTTGCCGTCTCCTGGCCGTTAGTTCTCCTGTTGACAGGAATCTAGCGTCGCCGTTGAATTGCGCCATCGTGTCTTTTCAAAGGCCTCGCCTCGATAGTCGTATGTGACGTACTTCAACCTCCGTTGATGTAAGCTTAAGTTTCACGTATACCTGTGCACTAGCGTCGTGTGCCACTTAGAAGGTGATGTACCCCGACATCCGTTGACGTAAAAAAAATAGAGTTCCATGTATTCTTGTGTGCTAGCGTTTTGTTATGCGTAGGCTGCCTGTTCGGGAAGTTAAAATATCATAGACAATATGGATAATAGTGCGTGCCCGAGTTACTATTCGCGGTTCCTACGTGATGACCATGCACAAATAATCGATCATATAATCAAATAAGCATGTTAGTCACCAATAAGCAATCAAGTAATTCCCCTAGTCCCACTAGTCTATCCTCCCAGCCTCTCAGACTGAACTTCCTAGTCCCACTAGACTATCCTCCCAGCCTCTCAGACTGAATCTCCTAGTCCCACTAGACTATCCTTCCAGCCTCTCAGACTGAATCTCCTAGTCCCACTAGACTATCCTCCCAGCCTCTTAGACTGAATCTCCTAGTCCCACTAGACTATCCTCCCAGCCTCTCAGACTGAAACTCCTAGTCTCTCGACCAGATCCAGCCACCCGGCTGAATTCCCTTTTACGAAGGTCTTAAATGCATGTTTCCTAAACTCTCAGAGTGTTGTGTACTGTATGTAGTTGTTTTGTGTACCGTGTATAAAACATCACAATAGCGTATGTTTGAAAACAAAATTTTGACTGTTTGCTTTTCGGCAACGGTTGGAGACCATATTCGAGTACTAGGCGTTCTGTATGTATTCAACGTCTCAATGCTCTAAGTCCCAGAGAAAAGGGAGGTTAGAGCCTAGGTATCACTACAGAAACCTAATTCGTTGTAACCTATAGCTCTGATACCAATCTGTCACACCCCGAAATTATCAGAGCATTGGCGTGACTGGACTGGTATCTTCATTGCACAGCGGAAGCAAATAAGCTAAGTCTTTCTAGAAACTGAACGCCCGCTAAGTACTCAAGTCTCCAATGGTCCTCCTATTCCAACCGTGCCTTGACTTTGAAAAGCAACCTGAGAAAGAACATGCGAAAAAAAAAGTCAACATAAAGTTGAGCGAGTTCATAGTTTGTTTGTAAAAGATCTGAAATAAATCTTTTGAGTTGTGAAAGATTTGAAATAAATCTTTGGAATAGCCGGTTTTCGAAATGGTATTGAGAAAACAAATTTAAAAAACATTTTCTTGTCCAGATTATATGAGGACTTTGTATTTGTAAAATCTGTGATCGTAAAAACCATGTATTTGTAAAGTATGTATATCCGTCAATGCCCACCCTGACTTTGACTCTATGCACGTATAATCCTATACTTTAAATTTGTGTAAAACATGGTTTTTATTTTGTATAAATCAAGCGTTTTGTAAGCGTGTATGATAAAAATCCCTGGTATGTAGCAAATAAGGAAAAAGAGATCACCAATGGTTTGCAAGGCCATTGATATGTGTGAAGTGCAAGTAGGGAGACTCAAACCTAGCGGATTTATGCGTTGGGCACAAAGTCACCCCGAGGTCCGTTTCTAGTTTGGCCTGGGGCTGGGCTCGCTACACCCAGATAGATCTACCGCTCCTGTCCCTCGGTCCTACCATGAGGATTAATGGCCCCATGTTGCTCTTACCCACTCACATGATCTAAGTAGTAAACCTCCTTACGCTAACCATACCATGTAAAAAGTATTCGTAATTACTGTAACATATATTCCACCCCAGCCACCCTGGCTAAACCTCTCCAACCACCCTGGCTGAACCTCCCCAGCCACCCTGGCTGAACCTCCCCAGCCACCCTGACTGACTCCCTAGTTATGAAAAATCATTCACATTTCGAAAATACGCATTTGTTTTGTAAAAACCGGTATGTTTAGTATAAACCTTTCGTAAATCATTTGAGTTCCTCGAAATCCATTCGTGATATGATTTAGAAATACGAGTTTTGCGTTTGTTCAAAACTTTCTATGTTTCTGAAAATCGTGCATGTCTTTACACCCCGAAAACATTTACAAAAAAAAATGTAAAACAGTAAAAAGTGGGGGTTATGAACTCGCCTGAATATTCCTGTGCAAAGCTAGCTAGATACGACTTCGTGATGTCGTTTCCAAGACAAGGCTCGCTAGCGTGCGTTCTACAATATTCCTAACACGGAATATCTAATAAGTTTCTAATTTTTGTAGTAACAAATCTACGTGTTACCGAGCTCTACCGAATCGTTAATCGAATGATTCGACGGTGTGTTGATAGCTTAAAAAAAACGAAGAAGTTAAACTTGCTAAGTTTCGTTTACTATATGTCGAATGTATATGCCGTTTAGGCGTTCGAAATAAATATATAAGTTATATTTATTTTATGAAAACTTCCTCGAGTCGTTGCATGTTTAAAATAAATATATACTATATTTATTTTTATAAAAGCGAATCCATCTTGTTTGATATTTGGAATAAATATAAAAACTTTATATTTATTTTTACAAAATGAAATTATGTCATTTGATATTCGAAATAAATATGTGAACTATATTTATTTTGTAAAAGATTCGTCGACGTGTATTGGAAAATAAATATATAACTATATTTATTTATAAAAGGATTCGAGTTCGTTTGAAATAAATATATTAATAACTATATTTATTCTTGTTGTCGAAATAATTTCCATATCGTTGTTCTCGTAAGTTGTAAGTCGTTGTCGAAGGAAACTTTATATTTGTATCTCGTAAAAGTCGCTTTAATACAATAGTTGTCGTTTTACAAGAAAAGCACGTTTTTATAATAAAACTCGTTTTATTTTACGGGGTTTCTTGAAAAACGGGCAGAGTTTCCTCTGTTTTTGGACGTCCCGACAACACAAGTTGTCGCTATTTTTATCAAAATTCAATCAATTCACGCAATATATATCAAATATGCCAAGTTAAAGTGTAAAAGTCGCTAAAGTTATCGGTTGAGCTCGTTCACGGAATATATAAAATTATAAGAATAAGGAAATGTATTGCGCCGTGAAATCTTTACCATCTTCTCGTGTCGAAAACCGAGCTGACCGAGTCAACTCGCTGACTTGACTGAGTTGACCGGGTTTGACTGAGTCGACTCAGTTGACCGAACCGCTTCATGGCTTGACCCGAACCAAGCCGTGGACCATTTGTGGACCAATACCCGAACCGAGTTGTTGACTTTGACTGAATCTGACCCGAAGTGCGGCTGGCCCAAAGGACCTGAACTGACCCGAGACTCGAACCACAACAGAATCAACCGAAACCCGTCTGAGTTTGAACAAACCTGACCTGTACAATATCACCACCATCATTATCGTCACAGCATAAACCTCGGTAGGTCCTCGTCATCATCAACAGCAGCCAAACATCGTTCTTTATAAAAAAAATAAAGGTAAACGGGAAGGGGGGGTCTTACCGGGACCTGTCAATCGCCAGCGCCGTGTTGCTACTGCCGTGAGGGTCCACCGCCACCGCCGCCGCAGGTGGCGACTCCATGCTCCTCACACCGTCTCTCTCTGCTTGATACCGCCGTCGCCTTCATCATCTTCTCCGACGGGTCGCCGGAGAACCACCTCGAACCGCCAGATAAAGGCTTTGTCCGCCGGTCAACGGCACAGACCGTCAGACAGCCGGTTCTCTCTCTCTCTGAGTTGCACCGCCGCACCACCACCGGACGGTGGTGGTGGCGATGGTCCGATCCGCCAAACAAGAAGGAAAACGGGGGGGTCATGGGCGCCTCACCAGCACCACCTAACCAACCGGAGCCCCGCCGGTGGTCTTGCCGGTCGTGTGTTTGTCTTCACCGAGTAAAGACCGAGATGGAGGGGAGGGGGTGTTTGCCCGAACTGTTGACTGGTGGGTGAGGTTTTTGTAATCAGCTTTAATCTTTTATGTGTGTATTATAGTTAAAGTGATGGAATGTGGTGATTCTTTGGAGATAAGGTCTCAAAATTTGAGTGCAGTAGATTTCGAGAGGGTCGAGAGGGAGAGAGAGAGATAATAGAGAGGATAAGGGTTTTTGTGTGTATGCAGACAAATGAAAATAGTGGTCCTTTATATAGAAATTGGAGGGTTATGGTTTCTTTTGGGTATTTTTGTTACATTCAGGTCAATATGTCTTACCCTTGAATCAAAATCTTTTGAAGAAACTTGTAGAGATTTAGGTAAGATTTTGCAAGATCTTACAAATCTTGTAGGATTCTTGTAAATCTAGTAAAGATTTTATAGAGATCTTGTATGTTATGTGCGGGTTTAGGCTTGTGGGTTTTGGGCTTGGGCCCAGGGCCCACAAGCCCATCTCGTGTGTAAGTGGCCCGTAATTCCTACGAGACCCATTGTTTCTGAACTCTGTTTAACGTCAAAAATTAAAATACACCAAAGTACGGTCGGTTGTCGTTGTTTGCACGCCCGTTCGTCGACTACGGTAATAATCGCGAAAAATTGTATCGTTGCCGTCTTTAATCCGTTCTTCGATCCGGTTTTGACTATAGTCACTAAAATTTAATTACGAAGCTAAAATTTATCGTAAAAATTTAATACTTGTCGGCATTGTCAGTATTCTGTACGGTTTCAATCCGTTACCTTTTAACGTTTCACAAGCTGCTCTGTAAACCACCGTTCGCTCACTGTAAAGTCGGATAAACGTTCCTGGGCATTGCAAATGCCTAATTACATTAATTGGCTTTGTAAACACTAATTATTATTGCGTTAATCCTCTGTTAATCACGTAATTAAGATCCGTAAATTACCGGTTGTCACATATGCCACCGCCCCGACCCGGGAGAGTATTTTGAATGGCCCGATGTATCGAGGGCCTAGCTTCCCGCGTTTACGAAAACAGATTATTCCTTTCCATGGAGAGACCTTTAGTAATACATGATCTCCCACTTGAAATTCAATTGGCCGCCTTCGTCGATCCGCATAAGACTTTTGTCTATCTTGCGCTGCTTTTATTCTTGATCCAACCATATCTATTTTTTCATTCGTCTTGGCCACTACTTCTTCTGACGTGATTTCTCGTTGACCCACTTCCCCCCAACAAACCGGGGTCCTACATTTCCTTCCATAAAGCATTTCGTAGGGGGCCATTCTTATGCTGTTATGATAGCTATTATTATATGAGAACTCTACCAAAGGTAGATGATCATCCCAGCTTCCTCCGAAATCCATAAAATACGCCCTTAACATATCAACTAATGTTTGAATAGTTCGTTCTGACTGACCATCGGTTTGTGGATGGTAGGCGGTGCTAATGTGTAATTGGATCCCCAATTCATCATGAAACTTCCTCCAATAACGAGATGTGAACCGGGTGTCCCGATCGGATACTATAGACACCGGAACCCATGTCGGGATATGATCTCGTTCATATAGACTTCCGCCATCTTTTCTGAATTATAATTTTCCCGAATAGGTAGGAAATGTGCACTTTTGGTCAGTCGGTCAACGACCACCCATATTGCATCGTGCCCTTTTCTTGTCTTGGGAAGCTTAGTCACCAAATTTATCGTTACACGTTCCCACTTCCACACCGGGATCTCCAAGGGTTGTAACTTTCCATACGGCTTTTGGTGTTCGGCCTTTACTTGGGAACACGTCAAACACTTAGTAACATACTTGACAATGTCTCTTTTCATCCCGGGCCACCAATAATTCATCCTCAAGTCTTAATACATCTTTGTAGCCCCCGGATGAACGGAGTATCAAGACTTGTGAGCCTCATTCAACAGTAATTCTTTCACACCACAATGCCGAGGTATCCAGATTCGGTTATACCTCGTTTTCATACCATTTGCATTCTCTTCCAATTCATGAATAAACCCTTTCGTTCTTTCTTTCTTCGGGTCAACATCATTTAAAGATTTCGTTTGAGCTTCTCTAATTTCATCAAGGAGTTTAGGAGTGACTACCATCTTCATGGATTTTACCCGAATCGGGGGTGGGTACTCCTTTCGACTAAGTGCGTTCGCCACTACATTAGCCTTCCCGGGATGGTAATGAATGTCACAATCGTAATCCTTAATGAGTTCCAACCATCTTCGTTGCCTCATATTGAGATCTTTCTGCTCGAAAAAATATTTGAGGCTTTTATAATCCGAGAAGATAGTACATTTCACCCCATAAAGGTAGTGCCTCCATATTTTCAAGGCGAATACGACCGCCGCCAGTTCAAGATCATGAGTCGGATAATTGCCTTCATGTTGCTTGAGTTGTCTCGAAGCCTAAGCAACGACTTTACCCCTTTGCATTAACACACAACCTAAACCTTGGTGAGAGGCGTCAGTATACACCACCAAATCATCCATTCCATCCGGTAATGTCAATACTGGGGACCTTGAGAGCTTCTCCTTCAAGGTCTGAAATGCTCTTTCTTGTTCTTCGCCCCATATAAACTTTTCGCCCTTCTTTGTTAACTTCGTCATGGGCGAGGCTATCTTGGAGAAATCTTGGATGAACCTCCTGTAGTACCCAGCCAAGCCTAGAAAACTTTTTATTTCACTTGGATTCTTCGGGGGTACCCAGTTCATTACCGCTTCCACTTTGGACGGGTCCACATGGACACCCTCCGCATCAATTATATGACCCAAAAACTGTACCTCTCTAAGCCAAAAGGCACACTTTGAGAACTTTGCATATAACTTTTCCTTGCGAAGTGTTTCCAATACATTACGCAGGTGGGAAGCATGTTCTACTTCACTTCAGGAGTATATTAGTATATCGTCAATGAAAACGATTACATACTTATCAAGCATAGGTCGGCACACCCGATTCATCAAATCCATAAACACAGCTGGCGCGTTTGTTAACCCAAAAGACATTACTAAGAACTCGTAATGTCCGTATCGTGTTCGAAACGCAGTGTTCGGCACATCTTCTTCCCGCACACGCAATTGATGATAACTCGACCGCAAATCAATTTTCGAAAACCAACTTGCCCCTTGAAGCTGGTCAAATAGGTCATCAATTCTGGGCAAGGGATAACGATTCTTCACCGTTAACTTGTTCAACTCTCGATAGTCGATGCACATTCGCATCGAACCATCTTTCTTCTTTACGAATAATACGGGCGCTCCCCATGGTGAAACACTTGGTTTAATGAAACCCTTATCGAGCAACTCTTGAAGTTGCGTCATCAATTCTTTCATTTCGGTCGGGGCCAGCCGATAAGGGGCTTTAGCTACCGGCTTTGCATCCGGGTTAAGCTCTATCTTGAATTCTACTTCCCGCTCACGCGGAAGTTTCCGGAAACACATCCGGATATTCGTTCACTACATTTACATCTTCAAGCTTTGGAACACCTCGATCGGTGTCAATCACATAAGATAGATACGCCCTTCCTCCGTTCTTCATATGTTTAACAGCTTTGATTATAGAACACAATTTCGACTTGATGACCCTTTCCCCTTGAATACTTACCCGTTTCCCCCCCGAGGTTACTACATGAATGACTTTCTTTTCACATTGAATTTCAGCATGGTTTTGGGCTAGCCAATCCATTCCTACAACTACTTTAAATTCCCCCATGTACATTGGAACAAGATCTATACTAAATTCCTCATCTTCGATTATTATCTTACAGTTTTTGCAAATATCGTGCAACAAATAGCTTTTACTATCAGCAACTTCCACCTCTAAGGGTATTAACATCTTTTCAAGCTTAAACGATGGGTGAACTAACAATTCATTAGAAATGAACGTTCTACTAGCCCCGGAATCAAATAAAACATTCATAGGCATAGAATTAACCAAGAATATACCTGAAACCACATCCGGGCTAGCTTTAGCTTCATCCGAGGTTAACTGAAACATCCTCCCGCGAGCCTTGGGAGGCTCATCCTTCTTTCCATCTTTCTTTGCCCCTTGTTGGAGTTTCGGACATTCCGCCTTAATGTGTCCCGTTTCATTGCAATTATAACACGCCTTTGGGTTTTCGGGGCACCTATAAAACGGATGTCCCTCTCATCCACATTTGTAGCATCCCTTCTTTCCCGACAAACATTCATCCGAATGATGCTTTCCACATGTCTTGCAAGTCGGAATTTCACTACTTGTTTTCCCCTTTTTGCTTTGGTCTTGATATCTTGCCTTTTTCGATGGGCTTGCGTTGGTAGGCTTCTCTGCTACCCTTTTCTCTCCCCGTTCAACCTGTCTTTTTATCTCAATTTATCTATCTCTTGCCCATTCGATTAATTCATTTAACGTTGCACACTTGGAGGGATTTACAAATTCCCGATATTCAGCCTTTAACATAGCATGGTAACGTATAATTCTTTGCCTCTCAGTCCCCGCTATCTCCTCACTAAACTTCACCCTCTCAAGGAACTTGTTCGTTATCTCGTCAATCGTTTCATCCTTTTGTCTGAGACGTAAGAAGTCTTCCTGAATCTTATCGATTGCGGATTGTGGACTGTAATATTTCAGAAATGACTCCTTGAATTCTTGCCATGTTAACGACTGTACTTTATCATCCCCCAATTCCTTCGAGTATGCGTCCCACCAATCTTTTGCTTGAAGTTGTAGGAGGCCCGTATCAAACATTACTTGGTCCTCCACTTCACATCTACTTCGTGTAAACACGGCTTCGGTACTTGAAATCCACCTTTGACAAGCTATCGGATCAACTTCCCCTTTGTATGGTAAGGGGTTACATGCCATGAACTCTTTGTACGTGCATCTTCGAATACTTTTCTTCACTTGCAGTTCACTAATCATTTCTTTCAATTCTTCCACCTTGGATGTTACCGAGGTATTAACTACCTCCAATACTTGTCCTTCGACTTCTTAAGCTAGTCGGGGTATACTAGCCTCAATTGCTTTCTTTACTTCTTCCACAACCATAGTTCTTATTTCATTTCGGCGTGCTTCATCGTCATCATTCACATTCACCATATCAGCCATCTACATAAAACATTCATTACATTCATTAGGTTTCATTTCATACTTGCCACCATCATGTTTCAACATCATTTTATCATGACGCATTCAATTCATTATTCATACTTCATGCCTTGTCGTCATTGACAATCGTATCGTGTCATTCTTATTTTAGACATTCATTCATTCTTTCTGTCATAACCAAGTTAATAATACGTAGCTCTCATTCTTTCTAATACGTAAAAGAATTACTCGTGACTAAATCATACTTAAACTTTCTTTGGAAACTCCACGTTTCCGACGTTTTACATCATAATATTCTTTCTCCATTATACCTTGGTATCACTTTTCTTAACCTTTAGGATCTCATTATAACGTTCTTAATACTTTCCGTATGAATAAAACAATAAACAGAACAATATACTTCAAAAAGGCTGAAAATGGCCTCCACCGTAAGCTACGGTGGCTACCGTAGCTTACGGTGGCCCCTTTTCCTTTACGGTCCTAGGATACTGTCTTACGGTGGCCACTTTCTCCCAGGTGCTACCGTAAGCTACGGTACCACCGTAACTTACGGTAATGCCCAGCGTACTATTATTGATTTTTCATGTTTTTCCACCCATTTTTGACCCGTATTACCCCCAAACTGACCCGATTCACCCCATATCTTCCCACAACATCTCGTAACCATTTCATAATGTTCCGTAACTAATTATGTTGTAATGCAAATATTTTAACTTTTAAAACACTTACTTGCTTTGCGGCGCGGATCGAACACACACTTCTCACG
The DNA here is from genome assembly GCF_002127325.2 of Helianthus annuus. Taxonomy (NCBI): domain Eukaryota; kingdom Viridiplantae; phylum Streptophyta; class Magnoliopsida; order Asterales; family Asteraceae; genus Helianthus; species Helianthus annuus. The sequence continues at coordinate 86,114,141 of NC_035437.2, read as the reverse complement.
AGCTTTTAGTTTGAGTTCAAGCACTTGATGCTTAAATCCCTCAAACCTAGGCTCTGATACCAACTTGTGGGGCCCAAATTTTTCTCATTCGACCAACAACATAAAATTCTTACAATTTTACAAAATTTTGACATGACCCGTTCGTAGTAAGTACTTTTCTCCCTGTTTTTAACAATACCATTACTATTAATACTACGACACTTTCCAACATAACAAAGGTTAAGACCATATATGGTTCGCCATGAACATTTTGTACAATCTACACAAAAGTTTAGTATCCAAACTTCTTACTAACAAACTAGACACTTACTAAATAACATTTACTAGACAAAATGGTAGGTTAACCCATCAAAACAAACAACTTGGACCGGAAGCGCATAAGGTCGACGTTACGGGTGTGTGTTCGGTCCGGGTGCGCCGCAATCAAGCAAGGGATTTACCTAGCATTCATAACAAAAACATTATTAGTTCATAACACATAGTACTTTAAAATCCTTTAATTACCTATCATTGTTCGACCCGTTAACATGACTTGTTACCTTATTAGCATCCTTACTTCCATTCGGAAACATCCAACATATCACTTTCCGACTCAATCGCAATGAATCGTTACATACCATACTTTTCAATATACTTACATCATTTGACCCGTTATGAACATTTACAACAAATCCATAGTACCAAATACTACTATTCATAAAACTACATTTAAAGTAAATAAAGCTCATATGAACTTACCGCGATCTTGAGATGCTTGTGCCTTCAAGTGACTTGCGCCTTCTTCCTTCTTTGTGCCTATATGTCATAATCTCATACTTTAGCTTTCTTAAACATTACTTTCACAATCCTTATAGTACGTTATGGCGTTTACTAATCACATACATCATTATCATAAGAAAATTGCATCATTTTAACAAGTATACATGCAAAAGCCATAACTAAACTCACTTAGGCATTTTGTCAAACACATTGTGTGCGTATCACTAGTTTAGCATAATGTACAAGCATTTTAAGCACAACTTCCATAGTTCACTCTTTGAGTAACAAAAACATCCCTAACTTAGAAATTTATCATTCTAATCATGATCACATAATTCTAAATCAATTACATCTAGCCTTTTCACCAACATTCATCAAATTAACATATAGAGCTTCACAATTTCTTGATCATCTTTTATCATATGAATGGGTTTTACCCTAATCTATCATCATAGAGAAATTAAAGCATGATTTCAACTCTTACAAGTTCATATCATCTTGCATTCATGTTTGATTCAATAAAACATCACAAATTTCACATATCAAATTAATCAAACATCACCAAATCATGAAATTAGACTTACTTGATGTTAATTTCACTTAGGGATGAACATTCCTAACTCATGCATTGATAAACCTTCAATTTTTCCCTTTCAATTTGAGAGATTTGTGATGTTAGGGTTTTGACTCCCTTGGCTCCCTCCTCTCTCTCGATCGAACACACTGCCAGACCAAACTGGCTTTCTTTTTTTTTATCTAATTTTATTCTACATTTACACATTTAGCCCCTAACTTTTATGGTATGTTCATATTAGTGATTTTTCACACTAACTTTGTTACTTTTCTTTAGTTAACTTTATTCACATTGTTAGTGCAATTGCTAGTGCATGTTTTGTGATAACAGCTTAATAGTTTGCTTATTTAGTCTTTGGATATTTTGTAATGGGCTTAGCATATTGGTTAGGGAGTTAGTTAGTGTTATGGGCTTGGAGAATGGCCTGGCTCAGACCAAAGCCCATGTGCAAAGCTTGTCCTATAAATACAAGGCTTGGCATTAGGGTTTTGGTTAGCGATTGGAGACATTGAGAGAGAGTTAGAGAAATCTACAGAGATTGGCTGAGAGATTTCTTGTGGTCTTGAATTGATTGTAAACATCGCGTTGGATAATCAATAGAAGACCGGATTGAAAGTGCATCGTGTTCTTGATTCGTGTTCTACTCGTTTTCTGTGAAATCTGATCTAGAGGATTCCACACTCTAGGTTGGACGACGATTCTGTTACGATCCGCACGCATTACGGGACTTACAATTGGTATCAGAGCATTCGGCTCTTGATTGGCTTGGTTCAGAATCGTTTTTGCAGAAAAAATCGACGTTTTTGGAGTTTTTGGAGGCTGTTTCGGAGATCTGCTGCTGATTTCGGATAAAACACAAGCATTTCGGATCATTACTGAAAAAAAGGCTTGGATTTCGGACTAAAAATCAGCCATTTCGGATAAAACAGCATCCATTTCAGATCCATTTCTGATCACACAGTTGCATTTCGGATTGAGGGAGTGCATTACGGATCAATTACGGATAAAACTGTTAAATTTCGAACAAGATCAGTTGCATTTCGAACAGAATCCAATCATTTCGGATCAATTTCGGATCTAGAACAAGCATTTCAGATCATTAAGCCTCACTTCGGATCAGAGTCTTCCATTTCGGACCAGAAGGTGTTGATTACGGACCATTTCAGACTATTACGGACCATTTCTAACTATTGCGGAAGGGGTGGAATTTTCCTTGGCTTGCGTTACCAAAATTCATTTAAACTTTTACGCTGCGTAATGGCTAAGAAGGATAATGGAAGAGAGGTTGCTAAAAACTGGCCAAAGCTTGTAAATGTCAAAGAATACGCAGACTGGAAAGAGCAGTTTGAGGCACTTATGAAGAGTGAAGATACAAGAATGTGGAGCTGTATGATAGATGGATATGTTGCTCCTACACGTCGTGTTGAAGGAAGAGTTAAAGTTATTTCTTATGAGAAGATGGATGAATCTGAGAAACAGCTGGTTGATGCTGAGAAGAAAGCTTTCGCAGCAATAAAGATGTCCTTGCCTGAGGGTGTTAAACATACTTTCAAGACGTATGGGACTTCTAGAGAGCTGTGGGAAGCTTTGGAAAAACGTTATCAGATCTCATCAAAAGTGAATACTTGTGATCAAGCATTGGTTGCTGAGTTTGCAGCTGTGAAGATAGGAGAAGTAGCTGCTGAGGTTGAAAAGATGAAAGCTGATAAGGAAACTGCAGAGAAGAAGGATGCAGAAGTTTCAAAGGGCTTGAAAGATGTGAATGAACTTGCAACAGAGGTGAAGGTAACATCAAAACATGTAAGTCATACATGTCTTAATTGCACTGAACTACAGGGTAAAGTTGACAGACTATCGAAGCAAAACAAAATTCAGTTAGCTGAATTGCAAAAATTAAAAGAGTCAAATGTTCTTTTGATTAAACGAGAGTCAGACTGTTTAAATAAACTCAAATCAACTGAACAAGAAATTAGCAGTCTGACAAGAAAAGTCAATGAACTGTTACAGGTCATTGATTTGGCTCGTGAAACTGTGAAAGAAAAGACTAACGAGCTTTCAGAAAAGTGCACAGAATTGGCTGATGCACAAGCCAAAATTGTAGAACTTCAGGGGAAGTTACACAATTTTGGGAATTCTTCGTTAGTCAGAACTCAAATTCAAAAGGGTTTAAAAAAGAGTAATGATAAAACAGGGGTGGGGTATACAAAAGCTTCATCTTCTGGAAATCAAGAATACTCATTTTTACCAACTGAAGATGAGCTAGCTGATTTTGTTGCCACTGCACAAGTAGTAGTAGATCCGATAGCTGTTGACTTGCCAAATAGTCCAGTTTCTTTGAAAGAATCTGTTGGGTCTAACAGTACACCTCATAAAGTGGATGAGGATACTGAAGACAAAAAGACCAACACATTTAAAAAGGGATCAAATAAAAAGAAAAGTCGTAAGCAAAGATCCTGTTTTAAATGTCACAACAAAGGACATGTGGCGAGTTGTTGTCCTTTGAAGAAAGGTAAACAAAAGATTGAGGAGGTTAAGGATGAAAATCAGGTTGGGTCAAGCAACAGTGTAAAAACTAGTTGTCAAGCTAAGAAACCTGAATCTCAATCAAAACCTTCAACTTCGAAAAGATTTGATAGACCAAGAAGTATTTCTCCACAGCTTAGTAATTATAATGGTAAATCAAATCGTTTTCAAAGTCAAACTAGAAATTTTTGGAGATCGAAATCGATACCAAACTGCTGGTAATCGAAATTTTCAACAAAGAAATGGACATAGGGGTTTTAGTAACTCGAATGTTCAACAACATCCAAAATTTTTCCAAAATTCATGGTATGATTATGGGAAAAGAAGGTATCAAGATAAAAGGTTACCCAAGGATCCACTGAAATGTGATGGATATTGGATGGATGTTCCTGTATTGGATGAATACGGCAAACCCAAGACCATCAGGGCTTGGGTTCTCAAAACTAACTAAGTTGTTGAGTGAATGCAGGATGACCAAGAAGGACTGTTGATGTGTTCGACAATGGTTATTCCTGTACAGCATCTGAGGTGAATAGTCGGTTAACATGGGTAACGAACTATTTACTTTTGTGATTGCTTTGATGTGTTTAGCGTGAAAAACTTTTGTCAGATTTAAAGTGGGGAGTCTGTTTGTGTTTAAAATTTGTGTTTTTAAAACTTACTCCATAAAAACAAAAATATAGGGGGAGAAATTTCCCTAAGCCAAAAAGAGTTTAGTTAGTGCGTGTGTTTAGGGGGAGTAAGTTGTAAATTTTAAAATCAAAAACAAAAAAAAAAATTAATTAAAATTAAAAAAAATCAAAAATGAGGTATCAATGTGTGAAAAATAAGATATGATAGTACATCAACAAGTTAGACTGTCACACTGAAATTGAACCAAAATTGCTTAAGTGTGATAGCAACTTCATCATATGATGTACCAGTAGGCAAAAGCATGAAATAATCAACTTACCAATGTGATATAAACCTAAATGCACTGAGTATGAGTGGGGAACACATCAGTGGTGTATGGTTTAATGACCTTAATTCTTGCGTTGATAGATTGCCAAAATCTGAAGTTTTGGGTCTTTATACTGTTATTTCATCTGGGGATATCATGGGTGTCCTTCTGCTGCATCCAGATACATGCTGACCTAGACACACCCAGGATATCTTAAAAGAGCTAAAAATGCCAAAACCCTGAAAATACTCTCAAAGAGAGTCACTCAATAAGTGCAAAATGCACAAATTCGTACCAAAAATGGTATCTGTCTTAGCCCTCGATAAGATATTTTGGTCTCTCTGCTGTACGGAAGTACTGACCTGTTCACCAATTATCTATCGGTGAAAATTAAAACGGATGAATTCAGTATACTCACCTACTACGATGAATCTTTGTGCATACCTTGATCGCGGGGGTACATCCTGAAGTGGGACGCGCTTGTATTTCGGTATAATAAAATTACCTTAACGTATCATACGGTAATGGTACTTGAAATGTTCATGCATTTTGTTTAGATGGACAAACATACTGGTAATCGTCTTGAACTGCTTTTCACGAAAAATTAAATAAAGAATTATATAAATGTGAAAAACAGTTTGATTTTGCTGATATGATCTTCTTGCACATGATTCTCACAAAAAGAGATATTGTAAATATTTTTGAGTTTATTTTAGTTAGTTTAGTTTGTGTTGAAATATATCAAAAAAAAAAATTTCCAAAAAGATTTTCTTTTTAAAAGATCTCCCATTTTGAACTGACAGGTAGTTGTTTTTGCATGATAAGATAAAATAGTGGTTTATCTTTAACTGTGAAAAAGGCTAATGGTTTTTCGAGATACTTGCTTGTGTTTCTAAACAGATTGATGCAGTTATCAAAATGAAGTGCAGAATACAAGTAAAGTGCAGATTGAGAGTGAAGTGATGAATGTGTGAAGATGCATGGTAGGATCCTTCTACTACATTGCAGAAAGAGAAAGAGAAAGAGATATGGAAGATTTGAAGATACTTGCTTAACCAAAGATTGCTAGTTCGCTGATCTACAACGAATGAAAGTTTTGGAGATTGGAAGCATCAGCTAAGGGGGAGTTTGTTGATGTCAGAAACTTTGTAGCTGACGCTATCCAAAGACCAAAAGACTGCAAGATGTTTGAAGACAAAGTTACACTATGAAGCTATTGTCAAGGGGGAGTTTGTTAGTGCATGTTTTGTGACAACAGCTTAATAGTTTGCTTATTTAGTCTTTGGATATTTTGTAATGGGCTTAGCATATTGGTTAGGGAGTTAATTAGTGTTATGGGCTTGGAGAATGGCCTGGCCCAGACCAAAGCCCATGTGCAAAGCTTGTCCTATAAATACAAGGCTTGGCATTAGGGTTTTGGTTAGCCATTGGAGACATTGAGAGAGAGTTAGAGAAATCTACAGAGATCGGCTGAGAGATTTCTTGTGGTCTTGAATTGATTGTAAACATCGCGTTGGATAATCAATAGAAGACCGGATTGAAAGTGCATCGTGTTCTTGATTCGTGTTCTACTCGTTTTCTGCGAAATCTGATCTGGAGGATTCCGCACTCTAGGTTGGACGACGATTCTGTTACGATCCGCACGCGTTACGGGACTTACACACATACAAAGGGTTTTTAACTTACCATTATTTATAAGACTTTCATAATGGTAAAAATCTATATTTACCATTCTTTGTCATTAAATCATCACTATTAGTTTATTATATTACGACATACGAAAACTGGGGTGTTACATTTGCTGATCCCGCTGATTTTGAGATGGAGTTTGACGATCCGGAGCCTGTTGTAGCCGCCGAGCCAGTAGTTGCTCCAGACCCCGCATTCGAGCATGGCCCTATTCATGCTGATGTACCCGCTGTTGATCCTTTGATTGCTGATGTACCTATTGACGATCATCCTATTGTTGTTCCACAGTTGGTGGATGATCATGTTGCTATTAATGCTCATGTTGATGTTCCTCATGTTGCAGACATTCCTGCTGATCCTCTTGTTGCCCCTCTTCCTGACCCAGTGCATGTGGAGCCCGATCAGGCACCCATTGCGACCCATGTTGACCCTCGATACGCGCACACCCGAAATGGGTGGATAGACGATGATGATGACTACCCGCCTTTTGTGGTACCTGTTACACCTGCTTCAGCACCTCCTTCAATGCCTATTGATGCACCATTGCTTCCCACACTTACCGCTGATGCTCACCGCACCGATTTGCCTATCACATTTCTCAAGGACATACCCCCACCACGTCCTGGGGAAGGTTCATCCCGTCAGCCATTTGGTCAGATACCTTTCATGACTGGAGGAGATCAGTTTGTACCACAGATCCCTCATCATACTGCTGTTCCCCCTGTTGCACCATTTACTATGCCATCCTTTGCTCCATCTAGTGAGCCTTTTCTCTGGACTTCGCCACCCATTATGCCACCATCTGATCCTTATCATCCTTATCACATGGGTTATTCTACAGAGGATATTCTCAGGTCTTTCATGATACATCAGGAGGCGCTGACTCGTCGCGTGCAGGAGCTTGAGAGAGCTCAGCGACTCCCGTGCCAGTGCCAGACTCCACCTGCAGTATCTCATCCTCCACGTCCACTTTCATCAGATTCTGCCGCTCGCTTTTGGACTCCTGAGCAGCAGATAGCTTACTTGTTGCGCTCTCATCGAGCTATGGAGGAGGATTGGCTTCACATACGACGTTTGCTCTTTTCTCATTTCCCCCCTCCTCCACCGCCATCAGCTTAGGGCCATTTTGTACGACACGGGTAGATTTTTGTTGAGAAGACGGCGATTGCACAGATTGCACAGCTTTTGGGAGACTGCATTTTGATTATAACTTTTGTTGCTATGTATATTGGTTGTGGTTGACACTGATTAGATATTTTGGACTAGGGCGATGTGGCCCTTAGTCATGGATGTTGTATGATACAGTTGTGTACTTGTAAACCTTACATTGTGGTCTCGATTTATGACAGTGCAATCGCAGTATTCTCATCATATGTGATGTTTGATTTATTGTTTATGTTCTATAACATGATATGTTATATGTTTGATTTGTTTATAACATGAGATGTTATGTGTTGTGTTGATATTGTTACTATATACGTATGATCCTTCTATTTATTACGACCTGACCAACGTGAACACATCTTTTAGAAGATGCCACCAAGACGCCAAACACGCATGCCTACCAACGAGGCAGAACTCCAACAGGTCATTGCTGCCGCCATTGCACAGTATGCAGCCTCACTAGGAGGAACTAGCGGGAGTAATTCAAACAACAACGACAATAACAATCCACCTCATGGGTGCACCTACAAGCAGTTCCTAGACTGCAAACCTGTAAACTTTGACGGCACCGGAGGTGCTGTTGCTTTTGTCCGATGGGCCGAAAAGACAGAGTCTGTTCTTCGGATGAGCAAGTGCGCTCCAGACCAACAAGTTACTTACATTTCTGGGCTATTCTTGGACGGAGCCCTGTCCTGGTGGAATTTACAAGTACAGACTCTTGGTGAAGCCGCGGCTTACGCGATGACTTGGAATGAGCTGAAAGAGTTCATGCGAAGAAAGTATTGCTCTCACGCTGAAATTCAAAAGTTGGAAACTGAGTTTTGGCATCTGAAAATGGAAGGTCCGAAAATTCCGGAATATGTTCAAAGGTTTCACGACTTGTGTCATGTGGTACCTTATATGGTTACACCAGAATTCAAGCGAATCGAGCGCTTCATTTGGGGTTTAGCTCCTCAAATCATGAGTATGGTGACTACTTCAAAGCCTGCAAGCGTAGCTCTTACTGAGGAAGCCATCCGCTTAAACAAGTTTTCTGATGTTGAGCAAAAGAAGAAGGAGACTCACGTAGAGTCGTCCGGTGGTAATAAAAGGAAGTTCTCGAATTTCAAACAAGGAACAAGCGGGGTTGTTAAGAAAGGAGAGCCAAGCACGCCGGTTCAAGCTACAACCGGTGCTGGGAAGAAAGAAAAAGGGTATATGGGTACACAACCCAAGTGTAACACCTGCCAGCGTCACCATTATGGCCGGTGTGGGTCAAAAGTATGCGAAGCTTGTGGAAAGACTGGACACTTGAAGGATAACTGTTGGGCTAATGCTGGCCGGGGTGGCCAAGGAGGTTTTGGTAATCGGAACAATAATCGCGGTGGAAATGGAAACCGTCCACAAGGAAATAATGGAGGAAATGGAAATCGAGGCAACGACGCGAATCAAGCTGGTAATGCGAACCGAAACAACAATGCACAAGCTGGGAATGGAGCAGGAAACAGGCAAGGACCGGGTTGTTTTAACTGTGGTGACATTGGGCACTATAAGAGGAACTGCCTAGAATTGAACCAAGCTCGGGGAAGAGTCTTTAATATTGAGGCGAGGGAAGCGCGCCAGGATCCCAATGTTGTTACTGGTACGTTCCCTGTAAACCAACGCTTTGCATCCGTTTTATTTGATACTGGTGCCGATTATAGCTTCGTGTCGTTAGAGTTTAAGTATATGCTTGGGTTAGCCGCTAGTAAATTAGATATCCCGTACTCAATCGAATTGGCAAATGGAAAGTTAGTAGAAGCCAATGAAGTGGTCAGAGGTTGTGTAATCGAGTTGGGAGAGCGTGAATTTGCTTTGGATCCACTGCCAGTCAAGTTGGGAAGCTTCGACGTGGTAGTAGGGATGGATTGGTTATCGAGTAACAAGGCAGAGATTGTTTGTCACGAAAAAGTCGTACGCATCCCAACCGAGGATGGTGAAACAATTGTGGTTCATGGGGAGAAACGTGATACACCTTTAAGAATCATCAGCTGCCTGAAAGCTCGTAAGTGTTTACAGAAGGGATGTGCTGCCTTCCTGGCACACATTGTAGATAAGAAAGCTGATGAACCAAAGATCGAAGACATCCCTGTCGTGAGGGAATATCCGGAAGTCTTCCCAGAGGACTTGCCAGGATTGCCACCCCAGAGGCAAGTGGAGTTCCGTATTGACTTAGTTCCAGGCGCCGCGCCTGTGGCTAAGGCAACCTACAGACTTGCAACGTCAGAGATGCAGGAATTTTCGACACAACTTCAAGAGTTGCTAGACAAAGGATTCATCAGACCAAGCTTCTCACCTTGGGGAGCTCCGGTCCTGTTTGTCAAGAAGAAGGACGGTAGTTTTCGAATGTGTATCGACTACCGGGAGTTGAATAAGTTGACGATCAAGAATAGGTATCCTCTGCCAAGGATTGGTGATCTATTTGACCAGCTGCAAGGCTCAAGCTTTTATTCAAAGATCGATCTTCGATCAGGATACCATCAGCTAAGGATACAAGAGGAAAGTATCCCGAAGACAACCTTTAGGACTTGTTATGGGCAATACGAGTTCCTAGTTATGCCGTTTGGGTTGACAAACGCACCTGCAGTCTTTATGGATTTGATGAATAGAGTTTGCAAGATGTATCTAGATAAGTTCGTAATTGTGTTTATCGACGACATTTTGATTTATTCAAAGACAAAGACAAAGGCTGAACACGAACAACACTTAAGAGCTATTTTGGAGTTGCTGAAAAAGGAACAGTTGTATGCCAAATTCTCTAAGTGCGAGTTTTGGCTACGTGAAGTCCAATTTCTTGGAGATGTGGTAAATGGAGATGGGATTCATGTGGACCCCACCAAGATTGAAGCGATCAAGAGTTGGGAGACCCCAAAGACGCCAACCGAGATTCGACAATTCTTGGGTTTGGCTGGTTACTATCGAAGGTTCATTGAGGATTTTTCAAAGATCGCTCAACCATTGACACTCCTCACGCAGAAAGATAAGAAGTTTGATTGGGGAATCAAACAGGAAGAAGCGTTTCAGCTGTTAAAAGACAAGCTCTGCAATGCGCAATCTTAGCACTACCAGAGGGTACAAAAGATTTTGTGGTATATTGTGACGCTTCACGTCAAGGCTTGGGTTGCGTGTTGATGCAACGCCAGAAGGTTATAGCTTACGCATCGCGCCAGCTGAAGGTACATGAAAAGAATTATACCACACATGATTTGGAACTCGGCACAGTGATATTTGCGTTAAAGATCTGGAGACAGTACCTATATGGTACGAAATGTACAATCTTCACAGATCATAAGAGCCTGCAGCACATATTCGACCAGAAAGAGCTGAATATGAGACAAAGACGTCGGGTCGAGTTGCTGAACGATTACGACTGCGAGATAAAGTATCATCCAGGGAAGGTGAATGTGGTCGCCGATGCCCTAAGTCGAAAGGAGAGGATCAAGCCCATAAGGGTTAGGGCTTTAGAGATGATTATCCAAACAGATCTTTCCTTGCACATTCACGCCACGCAGAAAGAAGCTCTTAAGGAAAGAAACCTTGAAGAAGAATATCTCCGTGGGATGGAGAAGCAATTAGTGCCAAACAAGGAAGGGACGTTATGTTTTATGAAAAGGATTTGGGTTCCTCTGTTTGGTGGTTTGAGAAAGGTTATCTTTGATGAGGCACACAAATCACGGTACTCTATCCATCCAGGAGCGGATAAGATGTACTAGGATCTTAAAGATTACTATTGGTGGCCTAGGATGAAAGGCGACGTTGCTGTTTATGTGAGCAAATGTTTGACGTGCGCCAAGGTTAAAGCTGAATACCAGAAGCCTTCAGGACTTCTGCAACAACCTGAGATTCCCAAGTGGAAATGGGAACAAATTTCCATGGATTTTGTAACAAAGTTTCCAAGAACGCCAAGAGGTCATGACACTATTTGGGTAATAGTGGACCGATTAACGAAATATGCGCACTTCTTACCTATCAGAGAGAAGGATAACACGAGCAAATTGGCTGAAATCTACATGAGAGAAATCGTTGCACGTCATGGAGTGCTCTCTCGATCATCTCTGATAGAGACGGAAGGTGTCTGTCAAGAATTTGGCAGTCCTTCCAAGAAGCTTTTGGCTCACAATTGAATCTGAGCACTGCATTTCACCCACAGACTGACAGACAAAGCGAACGGACGATACAGACATTGGAGGATATGCTGAGAGCATGTGTTATGGATTTAGGCGGTAGCTGGGATAAGCATTTGCCGTTGGTTGAATTTTCATACAACAACAGCTACCACACCAGTATTGGTGCCGCGCCATTTGAAGCTTTATATGGCCGCAAGTGCAGATCACAGCTTCGTTGGTCTGATGCAGGTGATAAACAATTGGTTGGTCCTGATGTAGTCCAGGAAACCACATATAAGATTGCACAGATCCGAGATCGCATCAAGGCGGCTGGTGATCGTCAGAAATGTTATGCAGACCGAAGAAGGAAACCTCTAGAGTTTGAGGTAGGTGATATGGTTTTGTTGAAAGTATCACCCTGGAAGGGTGTGGCATGCTTCGGGAAGCGTGGAAAGTTGAATCCACGGTATATTGGTCCGTTCAAGATTCTGGAAAGAATTGGGTTAGTAGCATACAAGCTGGATTTACCTGCCGAGCTGAACGGTGTTCACGATACATTTCATGTATCAAATCTGAAAAAGAGTCCAACGCAAGATACTGTGGTCATTCCCGCAGACGAGATCCATATTGACGACACGCTCCATTTTGTTGAAGAACCCGTTGAGGTTACGGATTGGAAGGTGAACAAAACCCGCCAGAGCAGTGTCAAACTCGTCAAGGTTCGTTGCAACGCAAGACATGGTCCTGAATACACCTCGGAACGTGAGGACCGAATGAAAGAAAAGCACCCCCACTTATTTCCCAAGACTCCTGCAACTAGAAGCAGAACTTAAAATTTCGGGATGAAATTTTTCTAACGGGGGGAGAATGTGACAACCGTCACCAAATAAGGGATCCGTACGAATTAATTAATATTTAATTACTGTTTAATTACTGTGCTTGCTTACAGTTGGAATAAACTGCTACATGATTCCTGAAATATACATAACCATGCATCTTACTTTATTAGCTGTCACTCCATTTATTTACACGAGAACTATAGTGACAAACTTGATGCACAAAAGCACAGTAGCACAATGAACGGATAACCCAGAAAACGTGCTGACATAGCCAGCACCAGGCAGACACTGCCTCTAAGGCCTGTGTGAGCCGGGAATAGTTTACTACACTAGTAGAGAGTGTAGGGAAAGGAGGGTTGTAGAACTGCGTCACTAGGTGATAGTTATAGTGACCGGATGTGCCTAAAACATATTGTTTGTTGATGTTGAGAAAATTGTTGATTGAGTTTTGAAAAGAAAATGCTACGCTTGTAAGTGTGGCCACCTCCAGTTACAGAGGAAACTCTGGCGAAATTTTTCCAGAATATAACACTTGGAAAATATTTTTACAACAAGTGTTATGAATATATTTTTAACTTGTTTTCCAAATAAATTTCGCCATGATTTTGTTACAAGATTACCAGGTGTCGGAGGTGGGTTTTCGTAAATAAAACTTGCTAAAATATATATTTAGAATATATATTTTTCATAATAGCACTTGTGTGAATTTTTATGATTATTTTGTGAACTATACAAATATTATTTTTAGAGTAAAAATAATATTACTGGAACACACTGAATAGTAACGACTACGAAATAATACTAACGCCTTCACGATAAATATTTAAGTTACACCGGTATTATTATTACCACCCAAACTTCAAAGGTAACTTACGTATTTTCAAAAAAATGCTCTTACATGCGTATTTAGATAAAAGTATTATTTTGGGAAAATCATATGGAATAAAATATAATATTTTTGAGAAAAGTATTTATATTTTGGAGATAGAATTAAAATATATTTTAAGTGTGACTTAATAATATATTTTTGGAATTACAAGAAAACACACATGTATTAAAGCCCCCATCCTTGGGAAGGAATATAATTAATACTTAAATCAGAAGTGTAAACACGAAATAGTTGTCTAACTATTTCCCAAAAACTTAAACCCTAAGCTAAGGCACGGCCGTCCGTCTAATAGAAGTTAGTACGTGTAGGTCGTCGCACAGCAGGTTGACTGGGAGATTTCTAGTTAGAGACGCACTTCAGTGAGTTCGTGTCCCCCTTTTCTCTTAACTGTTTTCAGTTTTTATGCTCCGGGGGTGAAATACATGTTACTATGATTACGAATACTTTTACACATGGTATGGTTAGCGTAAGGAGGGTTACTACTTAGATAATGTGAGTGGGTAGGGGGGAACTGAAGGCCATTAATCCTCAGTGTAGGACCGAGGGACAATAGCGGTAGATCTATCTGGGTGTAGCGAGCCCAGCCCCAGGCCTAACAGTATAGATCTCGGGGTGACTCGGTGCCCGACGCAAAAATCTGCTAGGTTTGAGTCTTCCTACTGCACTTCATACATATCAATGGCCTTGCAAACCATTGATGATCTCTTTATTTCCTTATTTGCTACATACCAGGGATTTTTATACTTACGAAGGTTTTTCATACTCACTACACATGAACTCGCTCAACATTTTTGTTGATATGGAGAAATGTCACCTTCTGTATTTTTGAGCTACACTCGATCTAAGCATGAGCTTAGCTTCTTCATGTCTTTTCCTTATCTTCCTCTTCATGGGTTTCTCTCTTTGAGAATCTTAAAAAGGCACAACCTTTGCACAAACACCTTTTACATGATGGGCGATTGCTATAGACTGAAATTTCCAAATCTACAATTCAACCCATTTACAACGACACACAATAGGTTGTACAAATTTCCTGCAATGATATGCCAAATTTTTCTTCCTGAAAATTCAGTATCCCATTAATCAAAACATAGCACAAAATATATTTTATAATTGCATATGGTATAGACAGATTCAAAGAAAACAAGTTAAACTAAAAAAACCAACCTCTTCTTAGTTAATGTGGTATTTACTCTTTATATGATTTTCCTTGTTTAATGTAATGTAAAAAACACTAACCATGGTTGGAAATAGTGTTGTACTACCAAACCTTTTTTGGCTGGAAATAATGTAAAAACACATGATTAGTTTGGTAGTCATTGGAGGAAAATCATAAATGAACATAAAAAAAGTTGAAAAAAAAGAAGAACTAGAAAAACGATAATAACATTTGACTGGGAATTTATCACCTGCTCATCTACTTAGGCTCCAAAAAATAAAAATTAAACATGGGGTTTGGTTGGGCCGGTCTCCGGTTCGATCCCCAGTTGTGGCATTATGGGAGGGGGCGGTCCCAATGTTAGATCATATCCTACCGAGGCAAGGTGCGGTCTTGAGGAAAACCCGGTTTTACCCAGCTATAACCCCAGCGAGTCTCTTGTGTGGGGGCATTATGGTTTCCGGGCGGAAGTCAGCTTGCGCGGCGGCCGGGGCCCAATCGAACATCGCGTCTGAGAGTGAGGGGCTGACGGGGGAATGCCTTTGACATGAACCCGGTGACCAATAGGTCCAGTACATAGAAAGTCACCTTCCAGAAAAAAAGCATTACATTTGCATTGGAAAGGTACACCTTTTCCATTTCATTTCCAAATTAAAGGTGCCTATTCCGATTAATTTACCTAAAAATGGGTTAATTTGGTTTTCATATCTTCTATGTGTGACAACCCTCACCAAATCAGGGATCCGTACGAATTAATTAATATTTAATTACTGTTTAATTACTGTGCTTGCTTACAGTTGTGAATAAACTGCTACATGATTCCCGAAATATACATCACCATGCATCATACTTTATTAGCTGTCACTCCATTTATTTACACGAGAACTATAGTGACAAACTTGATGCACAAAAGCACAGTAGCACAATGAACGGATAACCCAGAAAACGTGCTGACATAGCCAGCACCAGGCAGACACTGCCTCTAAGGCCTGTATGAGCCGGGAATAGTTTACTACACTAGTAGAGAGTGTAGGGAAATGAGGGTTGTAGAACTGCGTCACTAGGTGATAGTTATAGTGACCGGATGTGCCTAAAACATGTTTTAAACACAAAATTCTGCACTTTAATATAAAATTCAGCATTTAAGCTAACTAGTAAAGTGCAAAAACATGGGAAAATAATACTGGACATTTTCCAAAGTGTCGGGAATTCTTTATGTCACTAAAAATAATAATAAAGACACTTTAAAGCATCGTTTGACACTTTAACGGATCAGTATCCAACCGAACAACCGGACTTAACCCGGGACATAAAAATATTGTCAACGACAATGTTTTTCCTTTTCTGAGCCAGTTAGGGTCCTCGAATGCCCTAACACCCGCTATAGAACATAACACACTAGTAAATGGTTTAACCTTCTAATTAAACTAACTAGACTTTAATCATCTAGTTCAAA
This sequence comes from Helianthus annuus, assembly GCF_002127325.2. Lineage (NCBI taxonomy): Eukaryota > Viridiplantae > Streptophyta > Magnoliopsida > Asterales > Asteraceae > Helianthus > Helianthus annuus. The sequence continues at coordinate 86,098,025 of NC_035437.2, read as the reverse complement.
ACAAACCAACCCCCCCCCCATCCTAACCGATCGGTCCCACGTAGGGGACACCCTCTTACACATATGAATATTTTATTTGCTTGTGTCTTGTGTCTAGTAAGCATAATATCTCTTGGATAATCAAGTTAATTGGTTTATAAATATACCCTTGAGACTACACTTAACATTCACAAGACACCACACAAAAACTCCACTCTTTCCTTTCCTCTCTTGCATTCGGCCGAAACCATACACACACCCACATCCACTTTCAAGTTTCAATCTTGCAATTCCAAGCATACACAAAGGCGAAGGATCACGTATAAGGAGGCTCGGTGCTTACAGATTGCCAAGGACCTCACCACAACGCTATTAACCACCCATTTTTTGTCTAGTTTCTTCCCTAGCCACGAGCTAGTAGTAAGTGACTCTAAACACCCTATTGATCTTGTCTAAAGTGGTTAATAAGAGATTTGTCGGATAAAAATCATAAACACTCAAGAACAACACTTAAAGTCTAGTAAAAATGATGAACATGGTGGTTAATGAGTAAATATTAGTGTAAAACTCTTGAAACTTGTTTTGTTATGATTATTTTATGTTGGTTGATGCTAGTAGTAGTGCGGATCGTCATCTAACCCGGCTAGGTCATGTTCATGGAACATGAACTAGTGTATGTTAAAGTATGAAAGTGATTAGATGATGAACATTACCACTTATGAACATGAACTTGTGTAAAAGTGATTTTTCTTGTAAAATGGAGTTCTAAACTAGTAGATCTAAAGATCTACATGTGGTATTTTCGAAGAACCAAGTGTAAAATGAAATCATGTTTAAAAGCCGGATCTTTCTTGAAACAAAGGTGTTTTTGTGAACAAACAAGTGTGTAGACACTTGTGTAACAAAAGGATTTAACAAAGGAATGTTTTTGAGATTTTTTACTAGAAGTTGTATAAATGCATTTTCTTTAAAAATAAGATTTTCAAGAAACCGATTTCATTTATGAAAATAGAAAGATCTACTAAAAATATTGGAAGGTTACTACCTACTTTTACACAAACTGCAAGTTCATATGTTTGCGATTTATGTATATTTTTTACTAGTTTGATGTTGAAATATTGTTTGTTGATGTTGAGAAAATTGTTGATTGAGTTTTGAAAAGAAAATGATACGCTTGTAAGCGTGGCCACCTCTAGTTACAGAGGAAACTCTGGCGAAATTTTTCCAGAAATATAACAGTTGGAAAATATTTTTACAACAAGTGTTATGAATATATTTTTAACTTGTTTTACAAATAAATTTCGCCATGATTTTGTTACAAGATTACAAGGTGTCGGAGGTGGGTTTTCGTAAATAAAACTTGCTAAAATATATATTTAGAATATATATTTTTCATAATAGCACTTGTGTGAATTTTTATGATTATTTTGTGAACTATACAAATATTATTTTTAGAGTAAAAATAATATTACTGGAACACACTGAATAGTAACGACTCCGAAGTAATACTAACGCCTTCACGATAAATATTTAAGTTACAGCGGTATTATTATTACCACCCAAACTTCAAAGGTAACTTACGTATTTTCAGAAAAATGCTCTTACATGCGTATTTAGATAAAAGTATTATTTTGGGAAAATCATATGGAATAAAATATAATATTTTTGAGAAAAATATTTATATCTTGGAGATAGAATTAAAATATATTTTAAGTGTGACTTAATAATATATGTTTGGAATTACAAGAAAACACACATGTATTAAAGCCCCCATCCTTGGGAAGGAATATAATTAATACATAAATAAGAAGTGTAAACACGAAATAGTTGTCTAACTATTTCCCAAAAACTTAAACCCTAAGCTAAGGCACGGTCGTCCGTCTAATAGAAGTTAGTACGTGTAGGTCGTCGCACAGCAGGTTGACTGGGTGATTTCTAGTTAGAGGCGCACTTCAGTGAGTTCATGTCCCCCTTTTCTCTTAACTGTTTTCAGTTTTTATACTCCGGGGGTGAAATACATGTTACTATGATTACGAATACTTTTACACATGGTATGGTTAGCGTAAGGAGGGTTACTACTTAGATCATGTGAGTGGGTAGGCGGGAACTGAAGGCCATTAATCCTCAATGTAGGACCGAGGGACAATAGCGGTAGATCTATCTGGGTGTAGCGAGCCCAGCCCAGGCCCAACAGTACGGACCTCGGGGTGACTTGGTGCCTGACGCAAAAATCTGCTAGGTTTGAGTCTTCCTACTGCACTTCACACATATCAATGGCCTTGCTAACCATTGATGATCTCTTTATTTCCTTATTTGCTACATACCAGGGATTTTTATACTTACGAAGGTTTTTCATACTCACTACACATGAACTCGCTCAACATTTTTGTTGATTTTTCCAACTTACATGTATTTCAGGAAACTAAGGATCTGGCACGGTATGCTACGTTTTCGCGCTGCGTATGAGTTATGGGATCATCCAAGTTTAGGGGTTGTGGCTTTTACCTGGACGAGTCATAGTTCTTAAACTACATCTATTTTAAGTTTGTGGTTGTGTCTTTCGAACAATGTTTTTATGTTATTAGGTTGTAATTTCCGTTGCATGTGTCAACGCTTTAAGACAATGTTGTGTTACTTTTATTTTAAAACTTAAATCAGTGGATGATCTGCATGGTTTTACTTTCATATAGCTTTGTTGTGATTAAGCTATGGTATTAAGAAGTCACACCAAATTAACCCACGCTTCCGCAAAGCCAGGGTGTGACAGCTTGGTCAATGGATGATCTGCATGGTTTTACTTTCATATTGCTTTATTGTGATTAAGCTATGGTATTAAGAAGTCACACCAAATTAACCCACGCTTTCGCAAAGCCAGGGTGTGACACTATGGCTAACGGGTCTTCATTTTAAACCAAAATAGTCAAGGTTGACCTATTAAACCATACATATATATTCTAGATTCCGATTTATGAAAGTCAACTTTATAATTTTATCCTTCTGTACATTTTTTAGAGGTCGAACTCCCAAATGACCTAAAAGATATCGTTCTGATTATTACCACCAGAGTTGTAGTACCATATGCTTAAAATGTTGTTCGTCTGTTAAATATGCTCTATTACATGTTTGGCTTGTTATTATGAAATATGCTCTCTTACAAGTTTGGCTTGTTATTATGTGTCATGAGTGTTAGAATAGCCTTTTATTGTCATCAAGTAACCATCTTGCTAGTAGAAATTCAACATATTTTCAATCACCAGTAGGTCAATTCCTATATCTATCTATAAACACCTTCGGGCTTTGATTATTAGTAAATAGAATCCAAAAACTTCAGAGAATAAAAGTACCCTTTTAAAATGCCACCAGTATACTTCTTGGGTCTATGACAATTCAGCATACTTGAACCATCGTACTGCTGCAATAAAAAAGACAGATGAATTTAGTAAAGGCGAATCTAAATCATATTTTTGTGAAAAAATACTAAAAAATGAATTTAAATATTGATGATATCATAATTGTAACCATGTTCTCCTCAAACAGAAGTCGTAAAAAATGAATCATGATCTGCATGCACATCCATTGATGAATCAGAGTGATCTTCATTGTTTCTTGGTCCATGAGATGTGTAATAGTCCTGAAGGCTGCGATGAACTGGGCATGACTTGAGAATATATAATTCATGGGTGCAGCTTGATCGCTAGCGACGTTGCTAGTATTAGTCGAGTCAGGTTGTAAACTTCTTGGAGCCCTTGCCATTGATGGTTCCTCCCTAGATGATTCCAGCTTCTTAGCCTAGAAATTAATGTAGTTATGCATGTGGTCCAAGATACATTGTTCATAGTTATTTAAAATAATAAATGGTATACTTGTAACATTATAGCTACTATTATAGATACCTCCAATTGTGCAAAAGCCTCTTTATACTGTCTTCTTAAAGTCATTACTTGAAGTTGTTCCCTGGCAGATAATGTCATAGAAAAAGTCCAAACTATTAGTTGTTGGCCAGCAACGGTCCCAACTTCAAAAATAACCAATGGTGGTCTTTCAGATATTGTAAACTAATGGACCTTTACTAACATAACCTTAATTTCTTTTTGTCCCCTTATCATTTTGGGTTTAGTAAAGGTCCTTTGGTTTACAATATATGAAAAGGTGGGACCACCACTGGTTAGTTTTGAAGTTGGGACGGTTGTCGGCCAATGGCTAATAGTTAGGATTATTAAAATCCATTATTCCAAATTTGTATAAATCATAACTCTAAATATAAAAGAAATTTAAAGGAAATTTTACATATTAATAAGGACAAAGTTCTGATGAAAATGAACATCAGGCTTTTGATCTCTTAGACATGTCATTGTATATAGACTGTATAAAAGAATTAAGATAAGTTGTACGTAAGAATAGAAAAAGTCCAAGCATAGCATGTTTTGGTGAATAAACATATTTCATAACAATTTCTTCGAAATAAAATTCTCTCCAAACATAAAATATAATGGAATTTAAGACAAAAAAATCAAAACTTAAAATCTCTCCAAACACGTCGACTCTTTTATAATTCCAAATCCACAGAAAAAAGCAATGAGGATATAGGTGGACTTGTCAACATGTTTGAACACAAGAAGAGCTCCTATTTTTAATCCTAAGTCATCAAGACATTTTTTCCTAACCATTGGTGAAAGACAATTCATCGTTTATTGTCTGTATTTAAACCACTCATGAATTACAAACAATAACTTAAATAAGTACTTTAAGTTCAGGGAAGGAGGTTCCAAGATACTTATTACATTAAGTTGTTGCCTACACTTGCAAGAAGGATGAAAAAGAATGGGTACCAAATTGAACTTTAACATAAATAAAATTCAAACATGGATAATCTTTCTTCAGTAGCAGCACTATTGAGGCCTTCTTTGCTACATCTCAAATTCCAAAACAATACTCCTCATAGGGTATACTTTCCTGCAAAAATCACTCAAATTTTTTTGACAATAAACCACAAAAATTGATAATCCACAATCCATAATCACAAGTAAACCAATATAGAATGTATTCAAAGGGTTTTTTCATAGATGATCTTACAGTTGTATGTTGAGTACAAAGGGATATAAAAATGGAATAAATCAACATGTGATTGATCTTTTTAAGCCAGTAAATAAGAAAAAAAGGATAGAATTAAACATATTAGAGGGATTGTCAGCACCTTGATACAAATTCATATGATGAATTAAACATATTAGAGGGATGGTCAGCACCTTAGCCTAGTTAGTGTTTCTTTGCAGACTCCTAGTCCCTGCAGATTACAAAGAAAATGCAAACAAAACTGATATATCAAAATACATGTTTTCCACTGCCCTAATCAACATCCTTAATATAGATTCAAACCTAAATAATCAATTAAGTATGAAACTTAATCCGAATGCTTTGGATTCACAGTAAGCTAACTATCTAATCACATGTAAATCGACATCGCGGAATGCGGTACAATCGATAAATTTGATACGTATACAACCATATGCATAGAATCAGAGAAATTTTTGGAGGTGGAACGCTAACTAATGAAACCCATTTCACCTTCAAATAAACTTCAAAAAAACTTAATCAATTGATCAATCGATCAATTTACCAAGAAGCATAAACAGAATGAAATCCAATGGATCTGGAAGACAAGAAACTGTAATTCGATCAGAAAATAATGCATACCTACGCCACCATCGAGATAGACAGAGATTCGACTGAGTTCGCCCATGGCGTTTAGTTGAAGAAGAAGAAGGAAGATGATTGTGATTGCTGAAAGTTTAGTTGAAATCAATGTTGATTAACGGAGCCAGAAACATACCTTGAATATAATCGTAGAGCACAAAAGCAGCATCTCTAATGTGGCGCCGTCGATTATCGGAACCAAAACGCACCTTGAAGAGAATAGCTTCGACAGAAGATTAGGGTTTGAAAGAGTAAGGTTATAAATCGTGAAAAAAATGAGCGATAATAAAGGTGTACTTGATGGTTGAATCGATTCGATTGCAGAGGTTGATGGTTTACAGAGCTTGAAAGAGAAGAAGATGAACAAATGAAAATCTAGGGTTTTGTTAAAGATGCGTACGTGAGAAGAGAAGAGGAGTACAAGAAGGAGATACAGATCTAGGGTTTTACAAAGAAACTTATATGCGGGTCATAAAAACAGAATACGAATCCCGTGTCAACCCAAAATAATCATCCACCATTTTCCCGCCAAAACCACTCTGAGATGCAATATCACGCTGACACGTCAGCCCATATCTTTCATGTTTATTAAATATAATAGATAATAGATAATATATGTTGCTCGAATTAAAGAGAAATGAAATGCTCGTTAATACAGTGTAACCTTTTATTTTTCTGAAAAATAGTAACTTGTCAAAAAGTTATAGCCGTTTAAAAATCAAAGGGGAGGGGGGTTATTCAAGTGAGAAAAGACTAAATTACCCTTCCTGCCAATGACACTTGTCACTCCTCTCCTTCTCACGTATACCCTGTACTTAAATTATGTCTTATACATGATCTCTACACCATAAAAATAACTATTATATAAATAAATAATGGGTTGAGTTATAGTACAAAGAGTAAGAAGCCACTATAGAGTGACAAGTGTCCAAGGAGAAATCATTCACATGCCAGTCACATCTTATCCCTGCTTTTTCAAAATGGCGATAACTTTTTTATATGTTATTTGTTTTTATTAATTATACCATACAATCGAGCGTCATCTTATTTTTAATATGAGTATCCTATAGTTATACTTTAAAAAAATCGAAAATCCAGTTGCGTATTGTACAATGGACATAACATAAAACATAATGAGCATCAAACTAAAAATACAATGGAAAGTTGACCAAAAACACAGTCGATGACAATAATAAAAGACACAATAGACAACAGACTAAAACACAATGGACATAACGTAAAAGACAGTAAGTATCAAACAAAAAATGCAATGGAAGTAGACTAAAAACACAACTGATGACAACAGATAAAAGATGTGGCACCCACAGAAAATCCACAATCATCCTGATCCAACATCTTGCCACTTTGGATTACTTGTCAAATTTCGGGCCGAAATTTCTCTCAAGTTGGGGATGATGTGTCAACCCGAGACTTCAAGTTCCTTCCTACGTATCTCTTGTTCCGAAATTCTTGTGGCAAATTTTTTTTAGTTTTTGTAATATGCTTTGAAATGCTATTGGACCGAATAGTGTTAGGATCTGAGTTTGGTTTTGATTGTGTTTTATATTTGAATTAAGATGAACAATGAATGAGTAGTGCAGCGGAATATAATCTAGAAGCAAACTTTACACAATCAAACAGGAGAATTGCTTTCAACACACATTTTCAACAAAGAACCGAATGATTGAATTTATTTCAACAACAATTACAATTGCATGTATGTAACAAACTCCCCCTCAGCCTGAGCTCACAATGGTTTGTTCGTACAGGAAGAAAGATAGTAAAGAGCTAATAGAACAGTACAGGGTACTGTTCTATTTATAGGCACGAACAAACCACTGAGGCATCTTTGCTGACGTCACCATGAAAGTGACATCTAACCTCCTAACAAACTCTAACATCTGATCTATACAAGTACTGCTATGCTAACAACTATTATACAGTACATTACATGAGATAAACTAAACTACTGCTGAATCCTTCCACTGATGTGAACCCAGCAGTACTTTTCATATCAGCAGAGCATGAATCATAGCAGTAGATTAAACAGCAGGTCTTTAGTCTTTCATCAGTCTTTGACTTGATCAGCAATTGCAGGTCAGCAATTGTAATGATCAGTAGATTGGAGGTCATCAGATGTTGTAATCACTTTCAAGGGGAGAGACTTGAATACATAACATCTGCTTATTCTGGATCCACTGCCCTGATCTAGTTTTGGCTTTAATTATCTGTTCCTCTGATAGGGTTCAATCCCAACAATCTCCCCCTGGAACAGATAATGCCAAAACCCTTCATTATTTGTAGATCTTTATTGCCTCATCAACAGTTCCCTTATTTTCCCTTTGAGTTGTAACTCAAAGTCTAAGGCATCTGTATCATCTTCATCCCTGCGCAGTGGAAGATCAAGAAGATCCTGTAAATCTTCAAGACTTAGGCCAAGTGCTTGTTCCCTTGTTATTTTCTTCACTTCTCCACTAGACTTGATCACTGTCAGTACATGGGTCTGTTTGTCAGTTTTCCACTTTAGTACTTTTGAGTCTGGTGAGTTTCTTGGGAGATTTTTATTGAATGAGGAGTTTGGTGATGCTGGCCTATTGATGACTAACTGAGTAGTGCTTGTAGGTTGATCCAATCCAAGAGTTTCAACTATCATTCTTTTAATGCCCTCTTTTACAAGATCATCACCTTCCATTAATTCTTTTACTGTTTCAGCATCCAACTATTTTTGTTGCCTTCTTTTATAGAAGGCAGCACCAGCTGGAGCAGTGGCTCTCTTTTTTTGCAGTTTAGGTGGTCTTGTTGAGACCTCTGCTTCAGTGTAATCAGGTTTTTGTGGAACTTTTTGATCTTTCTTCCTTAGTTCCTCCAACCTTTTGTAGGTGGCCCTGACTTTATCTTATCTCCATCTCATCACTTGATTTTCAGACCCATAATCAGCAGCAATTAATTCTTCTTTCATTCTCCTCAGCTCTACCTTTTTATCAGGTACATTCTTCTTGTATTTAGCCTAATCAGGAGGAGTATGTTTGACTTTGTTTTTGATCATGTCTTGAATCCTGGCTGCTTCACTTTCCAGCTCAGGAATGGTCCAATCCTTATACATGTGTTTTTCTCCTTTGTATTTCTTGAAAGCCATGATGTTGTCAACATAATCTTTTCTCAGGGACTTATCTGCCCTTTCTGAGATTTTCTGGCATACATTCTTTGCAAATTGCTACAAGGATCTGACTTGTGTGAGCAGAAATTGATAATGTCTCTGAATTTCTTTGTCAGTCTTTCCTTGAGCATCTCTTTTGGAGATATCCTCTGCTTGTTTAGCTTTGACTTTCAAATATTCTTCAATATTATTGGGCCTGGGATATCCTTCAACAGATGGTAATCTCCTTTTTGCAGGGTCATCCTCATAATAGAAGGACTTGATTTCTTCTCTGACTGCTATAAGCTCAAGAGGAAATTGAACACCTGCAGGAGCTATTGGCTTTTGAATCTGAGCTGATGAGAGAGGAATAGGGTTTGGTATTGTAACAAGTGATAGAGATTTTGAAGATGTTGGTGGTGGTGGTGGTGAAGTATCATCATCTTTCAGAATTAACCTTCTCCTTTTTGGTTGAGGAGAGGCTGATGATGTTTTGGGTGGATCAGTGGTGGTGATTTGAGTGGAAGAGATTTGTGGTTGGTTAACAGCTGTTGAAACAATTGGTGTTTCAACCACTGTTGCCATTACAACAGATGTTGTAACATCTGTTGTCTTCTGCTTTTTGGCAGGAGATGATGGTGGATTTGATAATATTTCTGGTGGTGAAGTGATTTTTGGTGGTGGTGGTAAGGCAGTGGTTGTGGTGTGTGTTGAAGTGGTGACAGGTGTTTGGCTGACAGTTGTTGAAACTACTGAAGTATCAACAGTTGTTGATACAACAGGTGCCACAACAACTGTTTGGGTGGAAGATTGATGTTGGGGGCTTTTGGAAGGTGGTTTAGGAGTATGCTTTGTGAGTCTGGATGGTGTGGATTTGGGTTCCCTCACTTTTCTAGTGGGATTCTTTCTTTTTGGCTCAGGATTTTGAACATCCTTTGGCTCAGAACAACCCTGTGCATTCAGCTCCATATAAGCTCTTTTCTCCTCATTCCACCTGGAAATATCCTTTGCCGCTCTGTCCCTTTTTATACTTGCTTGTGCTTCAGCAAGTGCATTTGTGGTAACATTAATCTTTTTGCTACCATCTGGCAAGGGAATGTTTTTAGTCATGCAAGCTTTTTCTGGTTCAATATAAAGACCATCATCTATTCCCTTCTTCTTCCACTGCTTGATTTTCTCCCCCTTTTTGACATTATCTGGGGGTGGATTATCGTTGAAGAGAACAGTGGGAGGAGCTTTGCCTGTGGTGTGTAAGATATGGGCTTTTATAGCTTTAATGTCAGATTGAGTATCTTTGAATCTTGTTTCCATGAGATTTCTAAATTTTTGGATTTGAATCTCATGCTGCTGATCAGCTAATTTCCTTTGTTGTTGGAGCAGTGGTTGAAATAACTTCCGTAACTCATTTGCAGCAGGTGCATTTTGTGCAGAAGCTTGAGCTGGAGCAGCAGTGGGTGGTACCTTTTGAATTTTCAACACCTGTTGCATCATGTCTTTGATTTGTGCAACAGATGTATCCAATTTGTCAATTCTCGCCGCCAATTCCAGGTATTTTAAACCATCACCCAATTTAATGGGATCATCTGATTTCCCACTAACAGTGGTTGTAACAGTGTTTGATTTAGGGAGTGTACTCCAAAAATCATCCACTGATGCCCCTTTTTCTTGGTACTGGGGTCTTCTTCCTTCAGCACTTGATAGCCTTTTGATTGTACCAGTGGGCAAAACAAACTCACTAGTGGATATCAGAGGTGCTATGGAAGGAATTGCCTTCAAGGAAGTCTTATAGATGTAACCATTGTCCAAATGTAAACCAGTGGGTTCAACACTTGTAGTGGCTGCTTCACTTGAATTACCACCAAGAGTTACTTGTAACTCAAGGGGTGTAACCTCCTCAGGTTGTGTTGGTGGGTTAGCAGTGATTGATATATCAGACCCAGTCATTTGTTGAGGTATGTTCTCATTGATAGGTGATTGAGAAGGACTGGTTTGTGCCTGGTTCAAATCAATAGCATCCAACAGAATTTTTATTTGTGGGGGAAGTGTGGATGTGAGGTTGGGTATAGAAAGAGAATTGGCCCCGGGCATTGGGCTGTGGATGATGGAAGCAAGTGATTCCAGAGCATCATATTGTGGTGTCCCTATTTGTATAACCTGTTCTTGTTGAGAAGAAGCAGGAGGAGTTTCAAGAAAAGGTTGAGATCTTTCTACCAACTGCTGTGAGGAAGTAGCAGTAGTGGTTTCTTGTTACTTTTGTGTTGTTACTGGCAATTGCTCTGGGATCTCATCTTCCAGAGTTGCCTTTGATTTGGGTTTGGGGGGCTTTTGAGTTTTCTTTTGTTTTGTCTTTTTGAGGATTGTAGGTGTGGGTTTCAAAGCAGTTGTTTTGCAGCTTTGATCACCTAGAGCAGTGGGCTCAGTAGCAGATACATGAGGAGCAGTGGTAGCTGCTAAAATCTGCTCAGGCACCTCTGCTTGTGTTTTGCAAGGTGTTGACATTCTTGTGAAAGTTTCAGCAGTTAAGCTGTTTATTTGAAAAGAATCACCTTGTTTTATAACAGAAGCATCATCCTTACCAAATTTCTTTTCAAAATAATAACTTAGAAATCTTGGAAAAAGTAAGATTGGCTTTTTATCAACATTTTTAACCAAATCATTAAAGATTTCATGGGAGTAATTAAAGTTTTCATTTTGTAAAATAGCATACCCCAGGGATTGAATCTTTAATGGTATCTCGTTGAAAGCAGTTGTTTTATTTGAAACACACATTAGCAGGGTGTGGAATAGAAATCTTGTTGTAGGAGGAAAATAACCTTTTTGTAAGGTATCCCTCTTTGTTTGTTCTGCATACCCCTTTTCAAGGAAATCAGTTTTTAACTCGTTTTTGGGAAAAGAAATTTTACCTTGCTGATCATCGAGTTCAAAGACTTTCGAGATGGAGGCTGGTGTAATTTGGACTGCTTTACCCATTAGAGAAGAGTTAATGGCTATGACGTCTTCACCTTGTTTTGCAAGAGTAACATTTTTCCAAAACTCTCTCTGGGTTTTCAGATAAACTGGAGCATCTGCTGTTAACAAAGTTTTGTACTTTGAAGCAGACATGATGTCAATGATGGAGTCGAAAGCATCGGTGGTGTCAGGTTTTGTAAGGAGACCCAAGTAATTGTTAGGAGCTTTGTACGGAATTTCGATGGGTTTTGAAGCCTTTTGAGTGGCCTCTTTAGAAGATGATTTTGAAGTGGATTTCGCCGATGACTTTGATTTTGTCATTTTGGAAAGAAGATTGATGAAGGATTTGAGAGACGTAGATGGAAACTGCTTTGAGTAAGGAATTTTTGTGAATTCAATTCGACAGTAAAACCCTGTTTGGGGGTTTTGAAGGGGGTTTTATAAAGAAAAAAGTGAAAGCTGACGTGGCAGTGGTTACAAAAGGTCTGACCACTATGTACTGTCCGCGTGCCAGCCCCTGATAAAATGAAGGACAAGTACTTTATGAAAACCACTGATGAAAGAAGAACAGTGGTTGCAACGGTAACAAATGGAAGCAGTGGGTGATTTTTACTATCGGTGGATAGCATATCAGTGGATAGAGACACCGATTTTGAATAACATTGCTTATCAAGGAAATAAGAGAACAGGGGTTGACTTTCAGCAGTGGACAGACTTTGAAGTAGAACAGACTTTTGAACAAATCAGTGGTTATGGCAGACTTTTAAGGATTTAATGAAAAAATTAATTTTTAGCTATTTTTAATGATGGATTTTTGATTTTCTGAAAACATTTTAATGCTTTTATTCATAGAAAAACAAGATTTTGCCTGTTATACCATGTTTAGCATGCCAATCCTAGAGATCAAGCTTTCAAAGGTAGATGTGTCTAATGCTTTGGTTAGCACATCTGTCAGCTGATCTTTAGTTGGAACATGGTGCAGACTGCAGAGAAATCAAACCGTTTTTCATAGCAATCCCTCACAAAGTGATGTCTGATGTCAATGTGCTTGGTGGTTGAGTGGGAAACTAGATTTTTGATGATATTTTCTGCTGCCTGGCTATCCAACATGAGTGGTGCCTTTAAGGCAGTGATACCAAAATCCAGCAATTAATTTTGAAGCCAAAGCAGTTGGGCTGTATAGCTTGCAGCAGCAATATACTCTGCCTCAGCAGTGGATGTGGAAACAACTGCTTGCTTTTTGCTTTGCCAAGACACTAAGCAGTTGCCTAGTAATTGACACCCTCCTGAAGTGGACTTCCTTGTTTTGTCACATCCAGCAAAGTCACTATCTGAGAAACCTGAAAGCTCAATTTTACCATCAGCTGGATACCAGATACCAAGTGTGGGAGCACCTTTGAGGTATCTAAATATCCTTTTTACAGTAACAAGGTTTGACTTTCTAGGGGCTGATTGGGATCTTGCACAAACACATGTTGCAAACATGATGTCTGGCCTAGATGCAGTTAGGTACAATAAAGACCCAATCATGCTTCTATATAAAGTTTGATCAACCAAATCATCCTTCTCATCAGACATAACTATTTTATTGGTTGCAATGGGTGTACTGCATGGCTTACAATCATCCATATCAAATTTCTTTAAAAGTTCTTTTGCATATTTGCCTTAATGGATGAAAGTGCCATTTTGCAGTTGCCTAACTTGGAGACCAAGAAAGCACTGGAGTTCACCAATTGCACTCATTTCAAACTCAGCTGTCATGAGTTTTCTAAACTCTTCACACATTTTATTACATGTGCTTCCAAAAATGATGTCATCCACATAAATCTGGATAATCATCAAATCCTTTCCTCTCCATTTTAAAAATAATGTTTTATCTATTTTACCTCATGTGAAACCAATGGATAGTAAAAAGGTGGAAAGAGTTTCATACCAAGCCCTTGGTGCTTGGTGCTTGTTTCAGGCCATACAAAGCTTTATTTAGCTTGTAGACATGATTTGGATTAAATGGATCCTCAAAGCCTGGAGGTTGACAAACATATACCTCTTCTTGAATCTTACCATAGAGGAATGCACATTTAATGTCCATTTGATACACCTTAATTTTGTGGTTGACAGCAAAGGCCAGAAATAATCTGATAGCTTCAAGTCTTGCTACAGGGGCAAATGTTTCATCATAGTCAATGCCCTCTTCTTGTCTGAAACCTTGAACCACAAGCCTGGATTTATTCTTGACAATAATGCCCCTTTCATCGGTTTTGTTTTTGAAGACCCACTTTATGCCAATAGGACTTACACCCTCTGGCAGTGGTACAAGCTCCCATACTTGTTGTCTTTTGAATTGCTGGAGCTCTTCTTGCATGGCTTCTACCCAGCTATTGTCTTTCAGTGCCTCTTGGTCATAGACTGGCTGATGGAGGAATAGAAAACGAACAAAAAGATAAATGTTTTGGGATTGACTTCTTGTGAGCACCCCTTCATTGATGTTGCCAATGATTTGGTCAGGTGGATGAGATTTCAAGAAGATTAACTCTCCTTGGTATGGAACAATGGCATTAAGTGGTGAGGGCTGCAGATGTGAATCATCTGAGCTAACCACTACTGGTGACTTTGATGATCCAGCAGTGGCTTCAAAAGGTGGTGGTATAGGAGGTAATGGTGTGGACACATGCTGACTTTTATCCACTATTTGAGGACTTTTATCAACAGTGTTTGATGATGTGGAAGCAGGGGTTAAAGGGCCACTTTGGTCAACAACTGTTGAGGTAGCAGTGGTTGAGCTTTGACAGCTGTTTTGGACATCTCCTGCTCTTCCCATAGAGACAGACCTTTGTTGAGGAATGATGACTTCATACCCATAGTCTGATGATGATTCTTTTGATGGACCTGCACTGTTAGTCTTGATAGTAGTATGTTCAAAAGTAAATTTATCAAGATCAAACAACTCTACAGGGTTTGCTGGGATTTTCATTGATGAAAGTTGATTGAACTTTACATTCAAAGTCTCTTCCACAGTTTTGGTCCTTGTGTTAAACACTTTGTAGGCCTTAGCAGTGGTTGAGTATCCCAGATGAAAACCACAATCAACTTTGGCTGCAAACTTTGAGATAGAATCTTTTAAGTTTAAAATAAAACATGGGCAGCCAAAAACTTTGAAATATGTGATCAGTGGTTTTATTTTATACAGCAGTTCATAGGCAGTCTTTTGATGCCTGGGGTTGATTAAAACTCTGTTTTGGACATAGCAAGCAGTGTTTACTGCTTCTGCCCAAAAAGTTAATGGCAAACCTGAATCTGCAAGAATGGTTCTGGCAGCCTCAATCAAAGTCCTGTTCTTTCTTTCCACAACCCCATTTTGTTCTGGTGTTCTAGGAATGTTGTACTGCCTTACAATTCCTTTTGACACACAGAAATCATCTAACTCATTGTTTCTGAACTCTGTCCCATTATCACTTCTGAAGATTTTTACTGGCAAGTCAAACTGCTTTTCAACCTGTTTCACAAAGTCTTGCAGAATTCCTGCAGTCTCATCTTTTAAGTGTAAAAAGTAAGTCCATGTAAACCTAGAAAAGTCATCAACAATAACCAGACAATATCTCTTTTTCTTAAGACTCATGACTTTAACTGGGCCAAACAAATCCATATGAAGCATTTGCAAACATTTGGTTGTTTTGGACTCATCAATTGATTTGTATGAGCTTTTATGTTGCTTTCCTTTTAGGCAGGAAACACAATGCTCAGAACAGGTGAACAGTTTTTGAGGTAAACCTATTACTAACCCCTGTTTTGAAATAGCAGTGATTGTCTTGAGATTTGTGTGCCCCAGTCTTCTGTGCCATAATTCTGTCTCTTTGTTAGAGGCAGCTGATAACAGACAAGCATCAGTTCTGGGGCTCTCTTTTGACATGTCAACTACATAAACATTGCCACTTCTTTGAGCAACAAGTTTGGTGTTTCCATTTTTAATTATTGCTTCAATCTTTTCAACCATTTCTGGTCCAACAATCCTACAACAATCCTTTGTGAAAAATGAGCCATACCCCTTATCACTCATTTGTGAGACACTTAGGAGGTTGAATTTTAGATTGTCTATCAGATTGACATTTTCAAATTTTACATTACCAGACTTAACTGTACCAGACCCTAGAACCTTCCCTTTACTATTATTGCCAAAGGATATATCACCCCCTTCATGAATTTTGAAATCTTGAAGAAGGGCTTTACATCCTGTCATGTGCCTAGAGCCTCCACTATCTACATACCAAAGGCTATCTAAGCATGCAGAAGCTCCCTGCACATGAAGTAAAAGGATTAGTTCATTAAGGTCTCCAAAGCCAATAAGGCTTTGGATAGGGTCTCAACAGTGTCTGGGATGAGTTAAGGTGCATGGAAAGTGGTTAGCTCAGGGGTTTGAACATTTTTGGGAATATTTTTCTCTAACAACTGTTGGGGGTTTTGACCAATCACCTGCGGATAACCAAAAGGATGCCTGTTCACTCTTGGTTTAGCAGGTTTTTTGTAAACCTCATAAACATGTGGGATCCTTTGGTATGATGATTGTCCCTTACCTCTTCTGTATTGATTGGCAGGGGGTGCATCAGTCACCTGAACATCTCTTTGGACAGATGTTTGGTTCACTGTTTTGTGATAGCTGTTTGGACTGGCACAAACAATGGTTGTTTCTTGGTGAACTTGACAGATGATGCTGATGAACTTAAGGATGTTTTTGTAGTACACTCATTCCTTTTTTCATCAAATACACACATTCTTGAGTTTTGTGGTTTGTTTTACCACAGATGGTGCAGCTCTCAGCAGGTGTGATGACACTTATTTTGTTTAGATCATATGCTTTTAGATGAAAACAGTCTTTTGTTAGATGATTTCTTTTTTCACAAAAATCACAAAACAAGTTTTTGATCTTTTCTCTTTTCTTCCTTTTCTCAGACTCCTTAGCAATAGTGTTTTGAACCACTGTTGGGATGTCTTTGAGAGGAATGACCTTTGCTTTAGGAGCTTTTACACCATCAGTGGTTGTGAAATCCATTGGTTTGAAGTTTTCAAGGATGTCACACTCATCAGACCATGTGGGTTTAAATTGGTATTTCTCAATTTCCTCAAAGGTTGAGGACCCCACAGATCTTTCCAGAGTAATTTTGTTACCAAGTTTGTCAGTTATTTTAACCTCTTGGCCATCCTTGTTTGTGGGAATAACTTGAACAATGGACTGAACAGATTCTTTTGAGGCATTGTTTTCAATTTCATCATGTTTTCTAAAACCAACACCAAATTTCACATTGCTTTTAATCTGTTTTTCAAGCATGACCTCATAACCTTTGCAAGACTCCACACATTTTTCACAAGTGATTTGGGTGGATTCCAACTCCTTTTTACAAACCTGATATTTTTCTATCATAGTTTGGAGTTGGTTCTTGGTTATGCTCTGCTCATCTTTGAGACTGCAGATTTATTTATCCTTTTCAGCCAATTGTTTTTAAGTTCTTTTAAGGACTTTTCAAATTTGACTTCATCATTCAACACTCTATCCCTAAGGTTTTCATTCACCTCTTTAATGTTAGCAAATGCTATAATGCATTTGTCTGAACACAGATTTTCTAGAACCTGAGATGATACCTTAGCTGCAGCCATCATGGCACAGTCACAAACATGCTCTTCTTCATCAATCACCTTCTCTACCTTTTCACCATGTTTTTCTTCTTCTTCTTCTTTATCTTCAGACCAAGGGTCAGACAGTGGTTCCAACAGGGGTTCTGAACTTTCTTCCAACAGTATTTCCTTTGTCATAGTAGTAAACACTGCTTCAGCAACTTTGTCCACTGTTTCAGCACTTAACTGTCCTTCTTCAGTTTCCTGCTCTTCCTGTATAGACTCTAATGCCATGAAACAGAAATCATCATTAATAGAGTCATCAATATATAGTGCAAAATTTTCACCACCTAGCTTCTCAGGTAAGCTGCTCCAGTCAACAAAGCCTTGTGTAAAGAAGCTTTGCTGATCTGGTTGAACCACTGTTGGTGGTGCAGCTTGTTGTGGTGCAGCTGGTTGCACTTGAACCTAAGGGACAAGAGCTTGGACATACTGAATTTGTGGGATAGTGGTTTGAACATAATGCACAGGAACAGGGTTTGCATAAGGAGTAGTGTTTACATGGGCAGCAGGGGTATAATGGGAATAGTGCACAGTGCTTTGGTTTTGTGGTCTAGGGTTTGAGCTAGGATGAGTAACTATTGGACCAGTGGTTTGACTCCTACATTCCCTAGCAAAGTGACCTAGCCTGTTGCACTTATAGCACTTGATCTTTGATTTATCCAACCCTACTTTTAGATTCCCATGTAGCCCTGGGAATTTTCTCCCTGTCCTTTTGTAAAATTTACTTGTTCTCACACTAAGCAAAGCCAATTGGTGCAATATGTCCATTTATTCAAGATCAGTTGGATCAAAGTGCTGTAAATCATTGAGTTCAAAGCATAAATTGTCTGAGCTCTGGCTTTCTCCATTTGCAGCGAAGGCAAAGTTGGATGAGTGAGGATCAGAGTTAAAATTACCTCCAACAGTTATGTCAATAAAATGATCATAACTCTGATCCTTACTACTGCTAGACTCTTCTTGACCCAACAGAGCTGTGTTACCAAATAAATAATCATCTGTAACTTTACCAGACTCTTGCAGCTTCTTTTTCTGGTTCAACTCCCTTTCATAGGTCAGGAGTCTACCATGAAGCTGGGTCAGTGTTAGATCTTTGAACCCAACAGAATTTCTGGTCACAAAGGCTATTGTATCCCATTTATCAGGAAGTGATCTAAGAAACCTGCTATTTTATGCTGATTTAGTGAATTCAACATTAACAAGTTTTAGCTCACTCGTGAGACAACTAAACCTCTCAAACTTTTGGGTTAATGATTCACCCTTAATATGACAAAATGTTTCATACTGTTGATTCAGAATTTCCCTGTTGTTTTCAAGCCCTTCTTCAGTCCCCCCAAATTGTTCCTTAAGTGCATCCCATAAATCTTTGGCACTATTACGATGTAATAGTCCAGCATATATTTCATTTGGTAAAGCGGATGCAACAATGCTAAATGCCTTGGCATCGAGTTCAAACTTTTGAAAATCAGTTTCAGTATAATTTTCTGGTTTTTTAGGTTCAAACTTCTTTATATCCTCAGCACTTGCCACAATTGGAACATGAGGTCCAAAGATAACTGACTTCCAACAT
Source organism: Helianthus annuus (assembly GCF_002127325.2). Lineage (NCBI taxonomy): Eukaryota > Viridiplantae > Streptophyta > Magnoliopsida > Asterales > Asteraceae > Helianthus > Helianthus annuus. Next base: position 86,079,033 of record NC_035437.2, on the reverse strand, counting down.
CCGGTGTTCTGTTGAGCAAGGATGTGACCCATCCTTCTCTACCAGATGTTATATTCATTGCGCTTCAACATGGGTGGTTTGAAGAGTGATCCGATGCTGTTATTAGCATCTTGTGATTGTGACGTCATCCTGTTTGTTTTACAGGCACTGATTAATCAACTTTAATGGTGATTAAACCTTACTTTGTTTTTCAACAAAATGAACAACTATCAGTATCAATAATTCTGAGCTGAACTATTTATGTCAAAATGATTGTTAAATCAAATTTGACTGTCCAGGCTCTGATACCAATTGTTAGGATCTAAGTTTGGTTTTGATTGTGTTTTATGTTTGAATTAAGATGAACAATGAATGAGTAGTGCAGCGGAATATAATATGGAAGCAAACTTTACACAATCAAACATGAGAATTGCTTTCAACACACATTTTCAACAAAGAACCGAATGATTGAATTTATTTCAACAAAGATTACAATTGCATGTATGTAACAAACTCCCCCTCAGCTTGAGCTCACAATGGTTTGTTCGTAGAGGAAGAAAGATAGTAAAGAGCTAATAGAACAGTACAGGGTACTGTTCTATTTATAGGCATGGACAAACCACTAAGGCATCTTTGCTGGCGTCACCATGAAAGTGACATCTAACCTCCTAACAAACTCTAACATCTGATCTATACAAGTACTGCTATGCTAACAACTGTTATACAATACATTACTTGAGATAAACTAAACTACTGCTGAATCCTTCCACTGATGTGAACCCAGTAGTACTTTTCATATCAGTAGAGTTTGAATCATAGCAGTAGATTGAACAGCAGGTCTTTAGTCTTTCATCAGTCTTTGACTTGATCAGCAGTTGTAGGTCAGCAGTTGTAATGATCAGTAGATTGGAGATCATCAGATGTTGTAATCACTTTCAAGGGGAGAGACTTGAATACATAACATCTGCTTATTCTGGATCCACTGCCCTGATCCAGTGTTGGCTTTAATTATTTGTTCCTCTGATAGGGTTCAATCCCAACAAATAGCCTGAGGGATTAATATGTTGGGCCGCTCAACAATTTACAAATTGTTCTTATTGAGTTCACATGCACCTAATTAGTGATTGCTTATGAAATGGCCGACATGAATGGTGATGATTTTGGACTTTTATATTTTTGAAAGTAAATGATTCACAACTAATTATGATCAGCACGTCGGCTATAGGATTCTATTGGACCATTTTTAGCTTAACATTTATTATGCACACATGGGCCAAGAATATGCACGCATGCACCATGTTAGGGTAATGTTTTGGGATATTCACCAAAGACGACGAAGATCGATATTTCGCCATCGTCACCATATACATTGTGACGAAACTTATGTTTCGTCGAAGTTGATTTTTCGCCAAAAAGGGTTGTGGCCCAGTTGAACCCTCGGGCCCAATACGGAACCAATCTAGGCCCGGCTTACCCAAGAGGTCGCTTATGACCCTGTCTACGGTTTCTAAAATCTTAGAATCATATTTTGGAAGTTGCAAACCCTAGCAGTCTTCTCTCCTCCTCTCATGATCGACGGCAGAAGCTCTTGTCCGCAACTATCCTCCTCGTTTTGTCGTGGCACTCTCGCACACTCAACCTTCCGGTTAGTGTATCACCTTCTTTGATCGTCCTAGTTTTCCAGTTGTACATGATCCTTTGAGTGCTTATGTGGTTAAGGTGTGCATGATCAAGGGTGTGATTAAATAACATGATTTTGTGTGGGACGAACCCATCGCTTGTTATTGTTGAATCGGATCCCTTAACGTAAATTGGTCCATGTTAGACAACTAGTAAACTAGGGTTGCATGCTAAAAGTTCGTAGTTTTAAATAACGGGAATTGCGGGCTTGAAATAATATTCGATGTTTGCTGATTGGTTCGGTTAATTGTTAGTAGTATTAGTCGCTACTGTAATGAGGAGATGACTGATTGCTATTCATAAGGTAGGATGTGATATTTTTGGGCATGTGATCCTTGTCTGCTTGTCGATTATGTTAACTGCCATTGAATGAATTAATTAATTACTAGGATGTATTTGAATTATAACACCAAGATGATTGAACAGTTCTAAATGTTGATTGATGGGTTAAATTTAGCTATAGGGGAATGTGTAACTGTTTTGATCTCACTGAAAGTGTGTAACCGATATTGTGTAATCAAGGCCTTGTAACTGATCCCGACGAAACATGGGGATGTTTCGTCATAGGTAACCCGACGAAATATAGGGATGTTTCGTCATGCCTCGTCTCGACGAAATACAGTTTACGTCGTCTATGAAGTTTTGTCGGAACAGTAGAAGGATATGGAGTGTAAGGTTGGATGATTGTGTTTACGAATGTTAACTGTTATGTGTCTTGCGAAATATGAACTTGCGATATGAACTTGTAAATGAGCCAACCACCTTCTATGAGATTTCATAACCGGCTGTTAAGTGTTAATTGAAACTTGGACTTGTGAAGTAAACTTGTATGTGGCACAGTAAACTGTTGTGTGGATAAACGTTGTTAACATGAGTGATGTGTGACATGGCTAACAGTTATAACATGCATATTATGAACGTAACTTGTGTAATATATGATGAAGTACGTGGATTAATGTGAATACAAAACTGATTGTTATTGATAAACCATGTTAGGACGTGCTTGATCAATTGATAAACAAAGTAACCAATCTTACCGAGCAAACCAAAGGTGAGTTCACTGCTCTTTTTCCAAGCATGCGTCCCGGGGAGGGACATCTGGTAATTGTTCCGGGGAGGAACGTCGGGTTATTGGGATGTTGGTTATTACACTTATTTCTATCGATAAGTCCCCTAACATCTACCGAATAGTTGTCGGGGAGGCAACAGGGTTATTAGTTGATAGCGCTATTAGGTTTGGCACCCTCACACCGTACCGGGGAGGACGGGCGTGAACTAATTACCTTAACCACTTGACCAATGTTTTGATAGAGGCATTGGGGTTTGGGCAAATAAATCTAGAGCCATCTGCGGTAATCGAGTTAATAACAACATCAAATCAAATCAGTGAAATGTTTTATACTCATATCTGGTAACTAAATGTGTTAACAAAACTTTGAACTCACCAGCGTCGTCTGACACACTTGTCTGCATGCTTGCAGGTCTATAGGTTTATATCATTGGGACTTGCTGTCTGGGATGCTGGAGTGGTCATGGGTCGAGATACATGGAATCGCGAGACAAGTTTAAGGGTTATCATACACATGGGTTGTGAAACACTTAATTAATGATTTATGCTTCCGCTGAATACGATGATTTGTAATTACTGTTTTGTAATACTTTATTTTAATGAATGAAAGTTTTATTTAACAATTTGTATGAGTTCAATGTGATTGGTGACTAGATCCTGGTACGTCACACGCCTCGCAGGGGTTTCTGCTTGGGGTATTTTTGGGGGTGTGACAGTTTGGTATCAGAGCCAGGTTTTAGTGAACTTGGTTTTAAAAAACGCTTTTATAAAACCAGACTATAACCGAACAGTTTTGAAAACGAGAATACGACCATGACACCCAGCTCCAAATTGCAAGGTTCGTCTTCTCACCTGTTGTATACATTACATGACTAGCACACATTTGTTTATGACACAACATACGAACACACACTCGTCACTATAGCATGATTACATGAATTGCTTGCTTACATTATGATGCGTTGGTAGCATGTCATAGTCCTTAGATTCTTGTGATCTTATCATTTTGATAACCTCTGTTTGGCATTCGAGTTTGAGGAACCATTTGATATGAGTTAGGAGGAACTGAGATGAGCATGCAAATCGCAATATTATTGTGGGTGCACACATAATAAAAATGTGGGGTGCATGCGAGTCCCAGTGAGGCTTAACAAGTGAAAAAGGGGTTCCGTTCCGTTATTTGATCGAAGTGAAACACAACAGTCTATAGGAGTCGTACCAGTGATTGTCTCCTACTCGAGCGAGATCTTTTCACTCCTCTCTGAATTCTTACGAATCTCGAAGCTATCGAGTATACATGAACACCCACCTGAACGCCTAGCGAATCGTGTAGAATGTAGGTGCTAGTACGAACGTCACTGTGTTGGATGTCGCAGCGTCAAATGATTGGTCTATACCATTCTCACCTTTCTTCGTTTGCTGCAATTTAATGTATTGACGTCTTAGATCCCGAAGTGCGATCACTTCTGCAACACTCTCGCAATAACTCGTGTATTACACAATCAACATGCTGGATCGATGGACAAGAGGATGAGTGTAGTACTTTACCGGTCCCAGTATTTGAACAACCCAGATTGCCGGCAACGAACACCAGTACCGGCGCAGTGAGTAGCACGATAGGACGTGGCACAGAATGTGAAAGATGGACTTGGTTGGTGAAAGATTGTAGGGCTCCGTTTCAAGCAACGAAGTTAGAGACAATAGTCACGGCGACATCAAGGTATCTGTAACCATAGCTTACAGTATGGAAATGAAGGTTCCTACGACATGGATTGGCCGTGGTTAGAATCAAGATGACAACAACCAAGGGAATGACGTAATAACAACACTGGAAATGATGCTCGTGGAAGGGCATTTAGGATTAGCGTGGGCGACGCCAGGGTTATAAGAACATGGTAGCTTGTATGGGTAGCTAATCGCTTTGTCTCTATTCTGCTTAACCCTGATGTTTCTTGAAACCGAACCTGTTATGGAATCGGCTGATGGCAAGTCAGTTGAAACTACATATGTTCGTTGGGATGCAAACTCGATCTGGTGGGACAAGTGTTTGACATCGACCTTCTTTCTACTACTCGTGATAGTTTTGATGCAGTAGTCGGTGTGGATTGGTTGTCCAGATATCGTGCAGATATACCCTGTGAAGAGAAAGTTGTCGCCCATCATAAAGTATTCGAGTGGTGCAGAGGTTAGCATAAATTCAGCAATGAAGGCTAGAAGTGTCCACGGAAGGATCACCCCGCTATGTTAGGCTAAGGAAAAGAGGATTGAGGATCCACCAATTGTTCGTGATTTCTCCCTATGTGCTACCAGAAGAACTATCAGGTTTACCTTCACATCGTCAGGTGGAATACCAGATCGGTATCATGTCAGAAGCAGCCCTTATTGCTAGTACTCCTTATTGTCTCACATCATGAAGGTTGCAAGAACTATCTGATCAACTACAAGAACTATTGGACAAGAGTTTTGTTGGACATAGTTTTTCGCTTTAGGGAGCCCCGGTTTTATTCGGGAAGATAAAGCCTTTTCGTATGTGTACTGATTATCCAGAACTCAGCAAGGTGAGAGTCAAGAACAGTTTGCCTCGACCATGTATTGACAATCCGTCGACCCGTTGCGAGGGTTAAGCTCACATTCGAGGATGGCCGGCCGCTCGAGTGGCTTGTCCGGTCAGACAGTAGTCTGGTCGGGTCACACTCCGTGCCGGTCGTTCCGTTTGTCTCTCTCTTGGTCGTTTTGATTGTTTGTAGTTATATCGAGACTCCTTGACAACATACTAACCATCTGAACCCCTTCTCGACCCCAGTAACCTGACCGAACATGTAACACCTCGGAATTTTTGTGTCCAATAATGTATTGACATGTGTCTTAGGTTTACACGTGGTGTTAAATACTAAATAAAGGACTAAAGTTGACAAACATTGAAAGTATGTAAATTCGAGGGTTAAAAATGTCAACGAGGGGTAAATATGCTGTACAATAACCCTAAATGATGCTAGTACCTTCAAACGAATGAATCATGGATCGTACGGAACGAATTGTGAAAGAAAGTGAGGAATTACAAACTACAGGGGCCAAATGTGTCAACATGTTTAAGTTATACCTCTGAGTGACCTTTGGGCATACCCGAGGCTTTGTAATGGTAAATTATACTCACTAGAAAGCGTGGTTTAAATTTCGCGAAGTTCCGTTTTAAAACGAGAAAGTTATGATCAAATTCGTTAAAAAAGGGTTGAAAGCGTCAAACAATGAAAGTTAAGACATTTCGGGTAGTAATTAAACTAATCGGGGACTTAACGACGCGGGTAAAAGTCACGGGGCCCTTAATCGTAAATAAACAAGGTCCAAAACGCAAAGTTACCCCTTCGAAACCGAAAGGCCAGGGCAATAATTACAAAAGATTTGAAAATCTTGAATTACAGGCCTCAGGCGGGCCGCGTCGAAGAAACCAAGAAGCTTACGCGGGCCGCGCGGGCAGTGCAGATCCGGTTCCTGACATTAGGATTCAGGCGACCTGCGTAAAGGTAGGCTGATCCTTAACGCGGGCCGCGTCAGACCGCCAGATGCAGAATACGGGGACAGGTTCACTGTTTGGTATTTTAACCGCCTTAGAATGCCATTATGAGAGCATTGGCGCCCCCTAAACGACCCCTAGCACCCAGGGACACATGTTGATGATCAAGGAAGCCTTGTAGCCTTAGTTGTGATGATCTTGTGCTTCCATTTTCACAATAAAAGGCCATGAGTTGTGCACTTAGTAAACACACCTCAATCTGCTTTCTTGAATCACATCTGGAGCTCAAGAGCACTCTTCTAACATCTCTGGTCGTGTACCAAGCTTCTGTAAGTATGCATAACCCTTTGTGGTTTAGTTTTTACATAGTTATAGCTTGAAAGTCAATCCGTCGTAATTAACAATTGACTTTACGATTAATCACAAATGGTCCAGTGGTTTGTCGAATCAAAGGTAGTTATATGTTGGTAATCATGTGGGCTTTAAACCCTTAAAAGAGCACCCTCTGATTCCCACTCTAACTATTCCAAACGTCGAGTCAAACTTGCTTAGAAAAAAGTCAACAGAATGCTATTTTGTGATATTATGCATAATCAGTAATGTAGATAGCGTGCAACCTGTTTTAACACTCATATAACATGATCATAGGTATATTAACTAGTCTAAGCTTGTTTGATCCGACCATTTACTATTTTGACCCGGTTCGGAGCCGAAAGTCGCAAAGCTTTGACTTTTGCTATGACTTCAGCTCTGACCCGTTATGGTATGATTTAGATATGCCTTAGGACTCTCTTAGGACCAGGTTACATGATGGTATAACCCTCTGTGACCGGTTCATTGTTTGTCCGAGTCTTTAGCACATTTCCGTTAAACGCCTAAAAGTTGACCATAACGCCCTTTTTACTTTAAAATGAGAATTTTGGACATGTGAAAGGACAATAACCTTGGTTGCTGATTTCTAAGCATGTCCCTAAAATTTCACGTCAATCCGAGGTCTAGAATAGGAGTTATGCTAAATAGCGCAATTACGGAAACTTTAGTAATTAAACGGCGCATTTAGCATAAAGCCTATCTAAACCCAGATTTCGACACCAAACCTTCTACACCCTGAGGTAAAATAATATTTTGAGATTTTTAAAGATTTTTAATCATTTTTAACCTGCTCATAACCTGCGGTCATGGCAGCGGTTCGGTAAATACCTAATATACCCTTTTTGGACATAAGTTGAGTTCTACAAGGTATTTTGACCCGATTCCAGTTGCTACTGATTTTAAATAATAAATAGAGTATTTTGGACTTTATAAACTGTTCGGAAAACTCAGATTTCCTGTAGAACTCAGAAACCCCTTTTATAATCTTTAAAGTGACCGAAATACCCCTACGGGGCATTTATTGGATTTAAACTCATTACGGGCATTATGGAAGGTATCATACTGATACCACAACCTCTTTAGAGCATGTTAACTTAGGAAACCTGTGTAGGACTCTTACGGTTACCCGTTACGCCTTTTGCGTGCACGGTTCAGTTTATGTAACTAGTTTACAGAAACTAGCCGAAACGGGTCAAACCTTATTGTTTTGACCTCAAAATCCAGAGTGTGGTTATATTACCCATATAAGACAAGTCTTCAGACTTGTTGGGTCCAAACCACATTCCATTCCCGGTTTTCGCCTTTCACGCGACTAAACCGTATATATCCTTTGAAACTGACCGGTCTAAGCTAAGGCTAAATTAAAGACCCGTTAGGATTCTAATAGGTTGTTTAAACCTTCGTTCCAGAATAGGAGACCAGTAAAAGAAACTTGCATTTGTTTATTAAGGATATTACTTGCTCAGGTAAATACTTTTAACTTATTTTCCGTTATACGGGCTTGGGTTACGGTATTTAAAATACCGCTTGGTCGGGCAATTGACCCCAACTCATTAGTAGTCGGGTGATTCAATGTGTCCCGTTTAAAAAAACGTTTTGTTGGCTTTACGCCTTTGGGAGCTTAATGACCATGTCCCGGATATCCTTGGCATCATTTTACAAAATGGCCACGACCTCGACACGCGGGTGTAGGCGTACACCCGACAATGTGTCTATATTGTTTAAGGTATAACCGTTGGTTTTCCCGCCACGGCTTTATGCTTTGTGGCGTGTCTATTAACCTTAAACCCGGCACGACCCGGGCGACCGAACGCATAGTGAACATGTAATTCTTTTACAAGATTTGATTATAAATTATCCCAAGTTATAAAGAGTTTGTGCCATGTGCATTCAAATCAATTTTATTAAATATTTTACAAAAGTGTCGGTTGAATGTATTTACCAGTGTAAACTGACGTATTTTCCCCAAAAAGATTAATGCAGGTTCTATACGTAATAGGCTGGCCACTCCTTAGCACCGTTAGAGTCTCGCAAGCTTGGGATGCCAATATCCGTTGAACAATTATTTTTCTATCTTATTTTGATCCCCTGTGGATTATATTTCGACGATTGTGATACTTGGATATTACATTCAATAGTTGAAAAATATTTATCTTTATGCTTCCGCTGTGCATTTAAATATTGTGTGGTTTGACTATATTGTTGCCAACTACGTCACGGTAATCCCCCACCGGGCCCACCGGTGATACACGTGGAAATCGGGGTGTGACAGGTTGGTATCAGAGCCAACGTTGAATGAATTAAACACTATCCTTATGTGTTTAATCTCAATGACACAATTGCACATACTTGAGTCTAGACAAGAACATAGGACAAATTCGAATTGTTATTCTAGTTTGTCTTTTATTGTTTATTGTGATTTAAAAGTTTGTTAAGCAGGAAATATGCCACCAGCAATTAGAAGAGGGGGAAGAGGCAAAGGGCCGATCACCACTCATAATGATCACGAGGCCGGACCTTCAAACATGCGAGCTCCCTCCAGCACGAGGAGCGAAGAGCCTCAGAGACGTAGAAGAAACCTCTTTGAGCCAGCAAGACGGTCTACCTCACACAGTTCGACACCTTCATACCGTCACTCTTTTGGACCAAATTCGGAGAACGAGCCCAGTAACCCTCAACCTTCGTTTATACCTCTCCAGCGATCTGCATCGCACCGTTCCTATGGCGATCCTACTCCTTTCTTTCAAGGCCGATTTAACCCGGCTGATTATGTCCAAGAACCAATAGGTTAGAACCCTTTAGGACCAGAGGATCACTTTTCCGAAGACAACGCGATGGATATGGACGAGGATACAGATCCCGTTGAGCCTGCAAGGGGTACTCCCAATCACCCTATCGAGATCTCTGATGGGTCATCCTTCCATGGAACGCCCTATCAAGGTCCCGACAGTTTGCAGGCAAGGTTTAACCAGTGCGAGTGGTACTTTACACCCTCTCACCATTCTTCACCTCACCAACAGCAACAGGATCCTTCCGAGGATTCGCGTTTCGTGGCAGTTACGCCACCGCCACCGCCACCGCCTCCACCGCCACCAGTTCAGCAAGCACCTCCAGATCCGCCAAGGCGAAGAAGATCAGGCGCGCGGATGTCCACCCGAGGAGGGGAATTCCACTTTAGCACCCCTCGCCACTCGAGTGCAAGTCACTTTCCGCCAGTGCCTGAAGAACCACAGTTAGGGGAACCTTCGGGTCACCCTGCAGAGGTGAATTCTGCACCAGTTGCACCACCTCCGCCACCATTCGGCTATGACAATCTGATACCAGTATACGCCGGTTCCACCGCGTACAACCCGTTTGACCAGCCGACTCACACGCACTACAACTATAATTATGATGCCGACCCATACGTGGTAGCGGCCAATTATAACGCCCTCCATCCCGACAGACCTTATGGGGATCCTTGGGGATTAGGATACGCAGCTCATGGGTATCCAGCGCCTCCTAGGCCTCCGATTCAGCAGCCGTCGCAGCAGCCGCGATTTTCTCCACCGGAGCAAGAAGAAATCCTCGACCGTCTAAACCGAGTGGAACGAGACTTTGAGCAAGAACGCAAGAACAATCATGGATTCCTTAAAGGCCTAGAAAACCTATTAAAGGGGAAGAAAAAGCGAGATCATTAGTCTTTATATGTTCTAGTGTGATTTCTATTTTAAATCAAGTCCCTGTGTGGACATCTGTTGTTTTAGTCCCTGTGTGGACATTTATTATGTTTAGTCCCTGCGAGGACAATTGCCTTTTCAGTCTCTGCGTGGGCTTATCTTTTTGTCCCTGTGTGGACATCTATCCTTGTATTTGGTCCCTGTGTGGACTTGTTTTCTGTAAACCTCTGCGTAGGTATTTTGTCTACTTAAAAGTCCCGTTTAGGGCAGTGTGTAATCATTATTATGATTAATGGAAATGTTAAGTTATAAATTTCATTTTTGTCATTATATACATTATTATATGAAATAAATAAATCAAAAATCATTCCTTTTGAATTAGTCTGCCTACTAAATAAAGAATCTTAATGGTGAAACCTAGCCTGGTGTCATTATAAGACCCGGCCAAGATGGTAAGATCTGATTAAAAGATTCAGATTCCTGTTAGCCTCTGTAAATATGTTAACGTTCTTGGCAGATGTGATTCGTTAAAATCGCACGCGCCATTCTTATATAAGAATCCTTCAAAGGATTCCAAAACCCAAATTAATGAATTGTAAACCAAGGGTTAAGTAGTCAATAAAGATGATCAATTATCAAACATCCATTAGTGATGAAGTGCCTACGGGCCATACTTATTGTCATATAAGACAAAAGGCAGTTGTAGTCTATGACTCCCTGTCAGAAAAGGTAAAAGGACTACGGTTCAAACCTTCATGCCTTGATTCTCTGTAATCCCGGCTCATATTATAAAAACGTCCTTGTGACTAGGCTTTTGTGCCACTAACTATATTGTTTGTAATTAGGATAAGTTATATTCAAATCCTAAATAAAAGTGAGTAACAAATTAACCAAATATGGTATATGCTTACCATGGTTAATGAATTGCCATAAAAGACAATTCCATAATAAACTCCTAAATAAAATTCTGTCATGTTCCTTGTAACAAATCAAGACCACGATGACCGACCCAAATGAAGTTAATAGTCATTCGAAGGAGGATGACAATGATAATGCCCAAATTCATATAACGGGCGCTGAATTGAAAGCTTTAGTAGACAACGCTGTGAAGACGGCCTTAGATCGTCAATACGAAGAATACACCGAGTCTCGAAGCAGAACCCTATCTACACCACACTCAAAGCCAAGAACCCACTCTAAATCTCACAGCAAACCACCCTCGACTCCGTCTAAGCCTAAGAAGGACGACGATAGGCACTCATCCAACGAGAACAGTGTCCACCCTAAGAAGAAAGTGGTCGATGATGCACCTAACGCCAGGGGTTGCACGTATAAGTATTTTGTTTCTTGCAAACCCCGAGATTTTACTGGGGAAAAGGGCGCGGTGGATTGTATGACCTGGTTAGATGAAATGGACACTGTAGTGGACATCAGTGGTTGTGCTGAGAGAGACATGGTGAAGTTTGTTTCACAGTCGTTCAAGGGTGAAGCTCTAGCATGGTGGAGATCTCTGGTTCAAGCCTCTGGGAAGGTTGTTCTGTATGGTATGACATGGGAGGAATTTATTGCTCTCATCAAAGAAAATTACTGCCCTCAGCACGAGGTTGAAAAGATCGAGTCTGATTTCCTATCGCTGGTCATGAAGAACCTGGACTGCCAGGCTTATCTCACGAGTTTCAACACTCTGTCGAGATTGGTTCCGTACCTTGTAACACCGGAACCCAAACGGATCGCGCGCTTCATTGGGGGTTTGGCCCCAGAAATAAAAGCTAGCGTGAAGGCTTCTAGGCCTGCTACCTTCAGATCCGTGGCAGATATATCTCTGTCTCTCACACTAGATGCAGTGAGACAGAGATCTCTGAGAAATGCCGACAGTGAAAAGAGGAAGCGTGAAGATGATGATTCACGGAGGTCTAGCAAGAAGCACCGGGGAAATCGTGACCACAAGAGGGGGTCAGAGAACAAGAAAAATGACCGACAGTCGGGCGATAAGCCCTTGTGCAAGATTTGTCAGAAGCACCACTTCGGAAGGTGCAGATTTGAAAAGAAATCCCAGCCGAAGGCCTGTGGGATATGCAAGTCCTCTGAGCATAGGACTCTTGAGTGCAAGAAACTCAAGGATGCAACTTCTTATAGTTGCGATGAGAAGGGGCACATCAAGACTAACTACCCGAAGATAGTGAAGAAGGCTGAAGATGGGAAAAAGACCAATGCGAGGGTCTTTCAGATGGATGTTAAGGAGGCTATCCAGAACGACAACGTTATAACCGGTACGTTTTTTATCAACAATGTATTCGCAAGAGTATTATTTGATTCTGGAGCAGATAAATCCTTTGTGGATGATAAGTTCTGCGAGTTGTTAAAATTGCCTGTTAAAACCTTGAATGTAAAATACGAAGTAGAACTAGCTGATGGGACTATGGGAACAGTCTCAACTGTTTTAGATGGATGTGTTATATCCATTAGGAATCACTCATTTCCTTTATCCCTATTGCCCTTTAAATTAGCTGGTTTCGACGTAGTATTGGGTATGGATTGGTTATCGCATAACCAAGCCCAAATCGTGTGCAACCAGAAGCAAGTGGTAATCAAGACTCCGTCTGGAGAACCACTTACGATCCAAGGAGATACTCGACATGGATTGCCTGCACATGTATCTATGCTAAAGGCATCCAGATGTTTGAAGAAAGGATGTGTCATTTATATGGCACAGGTGACCATCGGTGAGGAGAAACCCAGAATTAAAGACATCCCAGTCATCTCTGACTATCCTGAAGTTTTCCCAGAAGAACTGCCTGGTCTGCCACCAGACAGGCAAGTGGAATTCAGTATCGACATCATTCCAGGAGCCGCACCTATTGCGAGAGCACCTTATAGATTGGCACCCACGGAAATGAAAGAATTGAGGATGCAGCTAGATAATCTGCTAGCCAAGGGTTTTGTTAGACCAAGTTCATCTCCTTGGGGAGCACCAATCCTGTTCGTCAAAAAGAAAGATGGTTCGATGCGCCTATGCATCGATTACCGTGAGCTGAATAAAGTTACAATCAAGAATAGGTATCCTTTGCCTAGGATCAACGATTTATTCGATCAGTAGCAAGGAGCAAGCTATTTCTCCAAGATTGACCTACGGTCAGGCTACCATCAATTGAAGGTCAAGGACGAAGACGTGCATAAAACTGCATTTAGGACTCGTTATGGTCATTTCGAGTTCCTAGTAATGCCTTTCGGGCTCACTAATGCACCAGCCGCATTCATGGATCTCATGAATCGCGTTTGCAAGCCTTATTTGGATAAATTTGTCATTGTCTTCATCAATGACATCCTCATTTACTCCAAAAGTCAAGCTGACCACGAGAAGCATCTTCGATGTATTCTTAAATTGCTCCATCAAGAAAAGCTTTACGCCAAATTCTCTAAATGTGAATTTTGGCTACGAGAAGTCCAATTCCTTGGACATGTAGTCAGTGAGCGTGGTATCCAAGTAGATCCCGCCAAAGTTGAAGCCGTCATGAATTGGCAAGAGCCAAAGACACCTACGGAGATTCGCAGTTTCCTAGGTCTGGCAGGATACTACAGACGCTTCATAGAAAACTTTTCAAGAATTGCTGCACCCCTAACTTCCTTGACTAGGAAGAGTATAAAGTTCAATTGGGGCCTTAAGCAGCAAGAAGCTTTTGATATCCTCAAACAAAAGCTGAGCAATGCTCCAGTGTTGACATTGCCAGACAGAATGGAAGAATTTGTTGTTTATTGTGATGCATCGCACACCGGTATGGGTTGTGTGCTTATGCAGAGGGGCAAGGTGATTGCCTATGCATCACGACAATTAAAGGTGCATGAGAAGAATTACACCACCCACGACTTGGAGTTGGGTGCCGTTGTATTTGCACTAAAACTTTGGAGGCATTACTTGTATGGCATTAAATTTGTGATCTATTCTGATCACAAAAGCCTTCAGCATCTGTTCAATCAGAAAGATCTGAATATGAGGCAGCGACGTTGGATGGAAACTCTGAACGACTATGACTGTGAAATAAGATACCATCCAGGCAAGGCCAACGTAGTCGCAGATGCCTTGAGCAGGAAAGAAAGAGTGAAACCAATAAGGATAAATGCCAAGAGCATTGAAATCAAGAGCAGTCTGAATGAGAGATTGTTAGCTGCACAGAAAGAGGCTGTGTTAGAAGCTAACTATCCAAACGAAAAGTTAGGAGTAACTGAAGAGCAGTTATCCTATGGCAAAGACGGAATTCTGAGATTGAATGGAAGGATATGGGTTCCTATTTATGGAGGTCTTCGTGACGTTATCCTCCAGGAAGCCCACAGTTCCCGATATTCCGTTCATCCTGGTGCCGATAAAATGTACCAGGACTTGAAGGCAAACTTTTGGTGGATAGGCTTGAAAAAGTCTATAGCCACCTATGTAGCAAGATGTTTGACTTGTGCGCAAGTAAAAGCTGAACATCAAAAGCCGTCAGGCTTGCTACAACAGCCTGAACTTCCCGAGTGGAAGTGGGAGATGGAGACGATGGATTTCATCACCAAGTTGCCAAAGACAAAGAAGGGAAACGATACAATATGGGTGATAGTTTATAGACTAACTAAGTCAGCACATTTCCTACCCATAAAGGAGACTCATAGCTCAGATATATTAGCCCAGTTGTTTGTAGACAAGATTGTAGCCCTTCATGGCGTGCTTGTGTCTATCATCTCCGATAGAGATACCAGATACACGTCACACTTTTGGAAAAGCTTCCAACAATCCTTGGGCACACGTTTGAACTTTAGTACGGCTTACCACCCTCAGACAGATGGACAGAGTGAGCGTACGATCCAAACGTTAGAAGACATGCTTCGTGCATGTGCGATCTACTTAGGTGGCAGTTGGGATAACCACCTACCATTAGTCAAATTCTCCTATAACAACAGCTACCATACAAGCATTAAGGCTGCACCTTTTGAAGCCCTATATGGTAGAAAGCGTAGGATGCCTGTTTGTTGGGCAGAAGTTGGGGATGTCTAGATGACAGGACCTGATATAATATTTGAAACAACGGACAAGATCGTCCAAATTCGCGATCGATTGAAAGCTGCCCGAGACAGGCAAAAGAGCTACGCAGATTTGAAGCGTAAGCCTTTCAATTTCGAAGTAGGCGACAAAGTTTTGCTTAAGGTATCACCCTGGAAGGGGGTGATGCGATTCGGTAAGAAAGGCAAGTTAAGCCCGAGATATATTGGACCTTTCGAGGTAATCGAACGTGTCGGATCGGTTGCCTACAAATTAAACTTACCGGAAGAGCTCAGTGGTATCCACAATGTGTTCCACATCTGTAACCTGAAGAAGTGTTTCGCTGACGAATCACTGGTTATACCGCATACAGATGTACACATCGACGAGAGCTTAAAATTCGTTGAGAAACCTGTGTCGATCGAGGATTGACAGGTTAAGAAGCTTCGCAGGAAGTATATACCAATAGTGAAGGTAAAATGGGATGCTCGTAGAGGTCCCGAGTACACGTGGGAGGTAGAATCCACGATGAAAGAGAAGTACCCTCATCTATTTCAATAAATCTCGAGGTCGAGATTTCTTTTAAGGAGGTGAGGATGTAACACCTCGGAATTTTTGCGTCCAATAATGTATTAACACGTGTCTTAGGTTTACACGTGGTGTTAAATACTAAATAAAGGACTAAAGTTGACAAACATTGAAAGTATGTAAATTCGAGGGTTAAAAATGTCAACGAGGGGTAAATATGCTGTACAGTAACCCTAAATGATGCTAGTACCTTCAAACGAATGAATCATGGATCGTACGGAACGAATTGTAAAAGAAAGTGAGGAATTACAAACTACAGGGGCCAAATGTGTCAACATGTTTAAGTTATACCTCTGAGTGACCTTTGGGCATACCCGAGGCTTTGTAATGGTAAATTATATTCACTAGAAGGCGTGGTTTAAATTTTGCGAAGTTCCATTTTAAAACGAGAAAGTTATGATCAAATTCGTTAAAAAAGGGTTGAAAGCGTCAAACAATGAAAGTTAAGACTTTTCGGGTAGTAATTAAACTAATCGAGGACTTAACGACGCGGGTAAAAGTCACGGGGCCCTTCATCGTAAATAAACGAGGCCCAAAACGCAAAGTTACCCCTTCGAAACCGAAAGGCCAGGGCAATAACTACAAAAGATTTGAAAATTTTGAATTACAGGCCTCAGGCGGGCCGCGTCGAAGAAACCAAGAAGCTTACGCGGGCCGCGCGGGCAGTGCAGATCCGGTTCCTGACATTAGGATTCAGGCGACCCGCGTAAAGGTAGCCTGATCCTTAACGCGGGCCGCGTCAGACCGCCAGATGCATAATACGGGGACAGGTTCACTGTTTGCTATTTTAACCACCTTAGAATGCCATTACGAGAGCATGGGCGCCCCCTAAACGACCCCTAGCACCCAGGGACACATGTTGATGATCAAGGAACCCTTGTAGCCTTAGTTGTGATGATCTTGTGCTTCCATTTTCACTATAAAAGGCCATGAGTTGTGCACTTAGTAAACACACCTCAATCTGCTTTCTTGAATCACATCTGGAGCTCAAGAGCACTCTTCTAACATCTCTGGTCGTGTACCAAGCTTCTGTAAGTATGCCTAACCCTTTGTGGTTTAGTTTTTACATAGTTATAGCTTGAAAGTCAATCCGTCGTAATTAACGATTGACTTCACGATAAATCACAAATGGTCCAGTAGTTTGTCGAATCAAAGGTAGTTATATGTTGGGAATCATGTGGGCTTTAAACCCTTAAAAGAGCACCCTCTGATTCCCACTCTAACTATTCCAAACGTCGAGTCAAACTTGCTTAGAAAAAAGTCAACAGAATGCTATTTTGCGATATTATGCATAATCAGTAATGTAGATAGCGTGCAACCTGTTTTAACACTCATATAACATGATAATAAGTATATTAACTAGTCTAAGCTTGTTTGATCCGACCATTTACTATTTTGACCCGGTTCGGAGCCGAAAGTCGCAAAGCTTTGACTTTTGCTTTGACTTCAGTTCTGACCCGTTATGGTATGATTTAGAAATGCCTTAGGACTCTCTTAGGACCAGGTTACATGATGGTATAACCCTCTGTGACCGGTTCATTGTTTGTCCGAGTCTTTAGCACATTTCCGTTAAACGCCTAAAAGTTGACCATAACGCCCTTTTTACTTTAAAATGAGAATTTTGGACATGTGAAAGGACAATAACCTTGGTTGCTGATTTCTAAGCATGTCCCTAAAATTTCACGTCAATCCGAGGTCTAGAATAGGAGTTATGCTAAATAGCGCAATTACGGAAACTTTAGTAATTAAACGGCGCATTTAGCATAAAGCCTATCTAAACCCAGATTTCGACACCAAACCTTCTACACACTGAGGTAAAATATTTGAGATTTTTAAAGATTTTTAATCATTTTTAGCCTGCTCATAACCTGCGGTCATGGCAGCGGTTCAGTAAATACCGAATATACCCTTTTTGGACATAACTTGAGTTCTACAAGGTATTTTGACCTGATTCCAGTTGCTACTGATTTTAAATAATAAATAGAGTATTTTGGACTTCATAAACTGTTCGGAAAACTCAGATTTCCTGTAGACCTCAGAAACCCCTTTTATAATCATTAAAGTGACCGAAATACCCCTACGGGGCATTTATTGGATTAAAACTCATTACGGGCATTATGGAAGGTATCCTACTGATACCACAACCTCTTTAGAGCATGTTAACTTAGGAAACCTGTGTAGGACTCTTACGGTTACCCGTTACGCCTTTTGCGCGCACGGTTCGGTTTATGTAACTAGTTTACATAAACTAGCCGAAACGGGTCAAACCTTATTGTTTTGACCTCAAAATCCAGAGTGTGGTTATATTACCCATATAAGACAAGTCTTCAAACTTGTTGGGTCCAAACCACATTCCATTCCCGGTTTTCGCCTTTCACGCGACTAAACCGTATATATCCTTTGAAACTGACCGGTCTAAGCTAAGGCTAAATTAAAGACCCGTTAGGATTCTAGTAGGTTGTTTAAACCTTCGTTCCAGAATAGGAGACCAGTAAAAGAAACTTGCATTTGTTTATTAAGGATATTACTTGCTCAGGTAAATACTTTTAACTTATTTTCCGTTATACGGGCTTGGGTTACGGTATTTAAAATACCGCTTGGTCGGGCAATTGACCCCAACTCATTAGTAGTCGGGTGATTCAATGTGTCCCGTTTGAAAATTGGTTTTGTTGGCTTTACGCCTTTGGGAGCTTAATGACCATGTCCCGGATATCCTTGGCATCATTTTACGAAATGGCCACGACCTCGACACGCAGGTGTAGGCGTACACCCGACAATGTGTCTATATTATTAAAGGTATAACCGTTGGTTTTCCCGCCACGGCTTTATGCTTTGTGGCGTGTCTATTAACCTTAAATCCGGCACGACCCGGACGACCGAACGCATAGTGAACTTGTAATTCTTTTACAAGATTTGATTAGAAATTATCCCAAGTTATAAAGAGTTCGTGCCATGTGCATTCAAATCAATTTTATTAGATATTTTACAAAAGTGTCGGTTGAATGTATTTACCACTGTAAACTGACGTATTTTCCCCAAAAAGATTAATGTAGGTCCTACACGTAATAGGCTGGCCACTCCTTAGCACCGTTAGAGTCTCGCAAGCTTGGGATGCCAATATCTGTTGAACAATTATTTTTCTATCTTATTTTGGTCCCCTGTGGATTATATTTCGACGATTGTGATACTTGGATATTACATTCTATAGTTGAAAAATATTTATCTTTATGCTTCCGCTGTGCATTTAAATATTGTGTGGTTTGACTATATTGTTGCTAACTACGTCACGGTAATCCCCCACCAGGCCCACCGGTGATACACGTGGAAATCGGGGTGTGACAGAACAGGAATCAACCAAGTTCAACCAGTTAACCGGTTCAAGACGACTGTTCTCGGTTAACCCGAAATCGGCGATCTCGTGGATGGAATCCAGACCTTGAACTAACACAATACTAAGAACGAGTAGAGGTTAGAACGAGATCCGATTCTATCGGTCTTGGTGGATTGAAGTCAAAACATGAAGTTCTTCATGAACATATGATGATATCATCCTAGAACACCTCAAATCCGGTGATTTCATGGTTAAAAGTTAAGATTTAAAAGATAGAAATGTGTGGGAGTGCGTGTAGATCAAGAAAGTACAAGATTTAGGGCGAGATCTAACCGGAATCGAGAGAAATCTGATAAAAGGTGAGGAGCACAGGCTGGTCGGTCAGAGAGTTTCCAAAAGTGGAAATGATGAAAGTGACATGGGTATTTATAGGATTCCAAAAGAGGAAATGGTGGGTCGGTCGGATGACATACCACCCGGGTGTCACACCAGTCGGATGGCATGTCGACCGGATGGCAGCCCGGTCAGATGGCAATAAGGCCGGATGGCATCTGGTTCGAGTGTTTGACATGACGATTTTTGATGTTTCGATCTCGATTTCGAGCGAGGCGATTACGGTAGAGTTTCCTATTCAAATTACTTTTAATCCCAACCACTCATATCGAGCACTGTCTTTTCTCCACTAATTATCATAATACGATTTTGATTGAGTTCGATTGCGACTCGATTGCGATTCAATTGATTACCACACATAACATAAAGAAACATGCACAAGTAACACGTAAGGCACACACACGTACAACAGTCAACCAAGATGCGTATTTCGAGTTGCGAGCGCGATTGCGATAACTGATAACATATGCGATAAATATAGCGAATAAATTTCGATTATTTGCAAATACTCCACATAATACAACTAACGTAAAACATAAAATAGACTAACTATATTCAAAGAAGTCAAAACAGGATTAGAGCACGGGGTGACAGATCGCAATTAGCGATCTTTTCTTCCTTTGACTTCAATCTTGACTTTGACTTTGACTTCCAAAACACGGGGTGTTACAGCCTCCCCTTGTTTAGGGAATTTCGTCCCGAAATTAGGCTGAAGCCGTAACAAACAACTGCGGGTACTTCGCCTTCATGTCACTTTCGAGTTCCCAAGTGAACTTTGCGCCTCGTTTGCCTTCCCATCGGACTTTCACAATAGGAATGCGCGAGCGCCTGAGTTGCTTGGTTTGAGGATCCATGATTTCGACAGGCTTCTCCACGAAGTGTAGTGTTTCGTTTATTTGAAGGTTGTCGAGGGGTACAATTAAATCATGCTCAACCAGGCACTTCCGGAGGTTTAACACATAGAAAGTCGGGTGGACGTTACTAAGTTCCTCTGGTAGTTCGAGTCTATAGGCGACTTTTCTGATCCTTTCCAGAATCTTAAAAGGTCCAACGTATCGAGGCGCTAGTTTCCCTTTCTTGCCGAATCTGACCACACCCTTCCAAGGTGATACCTTTAGGAGTACGTAGTCGTCAACGTCAAATTCAAGGGGCTTGCGTCGTCTATCAGCGTAACTTTTCTGTCTACTCCGAGTTTTCAACAGGTTGTCTCGATTTTGGAGGACTTTGTCAGTCGTTTCTTGCAATAGCTCAGGACCGGTTAGATGCGAGTGACCGATCTCGTGCCATACGATAGGCGATCGACATCTCCTCCCATACAAAGCCTCGAATGGTGCCATTTGTATGTTGGTATGATAACTATTGTTATACGAGAATTCAACTAATGGCGGGTATTTATCCCAATTGCCACCGAAATCTATAACACACGAACGGAGCATGTCTTCAAGAGTACGGATCGTTCTTTCAGTCTGTCCGTCGGTTTGAGGATGGAATGCGGTACTTAAGTTAAGCGTCGTACTGAGAGCTGCTTGAAACGTTTCCCACAATCGCGAGGTAAACCGAGCATCACGGTCAGAGATGATGTCGCGAGGCATACCATGATTACAAATGATCTCGTTGGTGTAGATTCGGGCTAATCGTTCTACCTTGTAGTCTTCCCGTATTGGCAGAAAGTGAGCTGATTTGGTCAAGCGATCAACGACAACCCATATGCTGTCGTGACCTGATGACGTGTGCGGAAGCTTTGTTATGAAGTCCGTAGCTATACTCTCCCACTTCCACATAGGGATCGGTGGTTGTTCGAGTAGGCCAGAGGGTCTCTGATGTTCAGCCTTGACCCTTGCACAAGTCTGGCATTTCCCAACGTAGAGAGCAATATCCCTCTTCATGCCCGGCCACCAGTACTTCTAGCGAAGATCCTGGTACATTTTGTCGGCACCGGGATGAATAGAATATCGGGACTTGTGGGCTTCGTCCATCAAAATCTTTCGCAAATCGGTCCGCTAAGGGATCCAAATTTGGTCCAGAAAATAGAAGATCCCATTCGATTACTTACAAGCTGAGCTCCATCATGATAGATTCTTTCCTTCTTCAGAGTGCGTTTATTGATACAAGCATGCTGGGCTTCGCGGATGAGGGTTTCGAGATCGTGTTGGGGTTGAGTATTAGGAATGCTGAGCAAATAACTCCGTCTGCTGAGAGCGTCGGCAACAACATTTGCTTTACCTGGGTGATAACGAATCTCACAGTCGTAATCGTTGAAAAGTTCCACCCATCGGCGTTGATGCATATTAAGTTCTTTCTGATCAAAGATGTGTTGTAAACTCCTGTGATCGGTGAAGATCATATAGTTGGTACCATACAGGTAGTGTCGCCAAATCTCTAACGCAAAAACAACCGCGCCTAGCTCGAGATCATGGGTTGTATAGTTCTTCTCGTGGATTTTGAGCTGACAAGATGCGTACGCTATAACCTTATCCCGCTGCATAAGAACACAACCAAGACCAAGGTTAGAAGCATCACAATAGACAATGAAGTCGTTATTTCAGTCGGGCAATGTGAGAACAGGAGCATTGCAAAGCATGTGCTTGAGGGTTTGGAAAGCAGACTCCTGTTCGGTTCCCCAAACAAAAGGCTTTCTTTGTGCGTAAGAGCGGTAAGCGGCACAGCGATTTTAGAGAATCCTTCGATAAATCTTCTATAATATCCCGCTAATCCGAGAAAAGAACGGACTTCAGACGGGTTCTTAGGCGTAATCCAACTCTTAACTGCTTCAATCTTCGCGGAATCGACATGAATACCTTGACTATTAACGATGTGGCCCAGAAACTAAACCTCTTCCAGCTCGAATTCACACTTGGAGAACTTGGCATAGAGTTGATTCCCCTGGAGTAGCTCGAGAACCAAACATAGATGTTGCGCGTGTTTGGCTTTCGATTTGGAATAGATCAAGACATCGTCGATGAACACGATGACGAAACGGTCTAGAAATGGCTTACACACGCAATTCATCAGATCCATGAAAACCGCGGGTGCGTTGGTTAAAACAAAAGGCATAACAACGAACTCATAGTGGCCGTAACGAGTGCGAAAAGCAGTTTTAGGTATATCTTCCTCTTGAATGCGTAGTTGATGATAGCCTGAGCGCAAATCGATCTTCGAGAAACACGTAGCACCTTGCAATTGATCAAACAAATCATCGATACAAGGCAGGGGATAGCTGTTCTTGATGGTTAACTTATTCAACTCCCAATAGTCGATGCACATCCTGAATGACCCATCCTTCTTTTTAACGAAGAGGACTGGCACGCCCCAAGGAGAGGTGCTCGGGCGAATGAAGCCTTTCTCAAGTAATTCCTGGAGTTGGTTCGAGAGTTCACGCATTTCGGACGGTGCGAGTCGGTAAGGGGCTTTGGCAACAGGGTTGGCTCCAGGAATGAGTTTGATATGAAAGTCGATATCACGACTTGGCGGTAATCCGGGAAGATCGTCAGGGAACACATCAGGAAATTCACGAACCACAGGAACGTCTTTCACTTCTTTCTTTCCTTTCTTTTCCTTCTCCGCTACTACAATGTTTGCCAAGAAAGCTCTGTATTCCTTGCGGAGATACTTGCTATCTTGGACACATGACATGAGCTTGAGTCCTTTCGAAGCAGTTTCACCATACACACATAACAAATCACCATTTGCGAGCGAGAATCGAATCATTTTATCGAAGCACACAACTTCACCATGGTTTTCGCAAAGAAAGTCCATGCTGTGACAACTCGAAATTTAGAACCTTTCGTTGTAACTTGCTTGTACGTTATGTGACTAGTTAAAATGATAACGTGAACCTTTTTATATGATAAGTGCTTTGTTGCGTGTGTATTATATATATATGTGTGTACGTGTTATATGTGAACCGAGAACCCGACACGAAACAACGGACCCGACTCGAGACCAAGAGGTCTCGAGTGAATAGTGACCGAATAGGCCTTTGGGCCGAGAACCTTGTGGCCGGTTGGGCCATTGGGCCGTGAACCCCCACTCGAAACCCACTAAGGGTGCACACTCTTGGAACTTGACTATATAAACTACCCTTAGTTAGTTTTTGCCATTTGTTGAACAATACAACACACACACTCTCCTACTTTTCTCTCTAAGCCTTAAGCACACAAACCCACCTCCAAGACTCTCGGATCTAATCGGTTAGCACAAGAACTCTCGGGCTTGGAACTTCGGATCGACACACACACACACTTCATTAACCGGTTAGTGCTTTTAATGTTTATGGATTTATGTTAATCATGTTAAATGATAAAATGCATGAGATGATGTTTATTGTTAGTATTTCTTGATGATTATTGATTAGTTTATGTTATGTTTGTGTTTAAATGGATGCATGAATGAGATGAAGTTTTATGTATGTTAACAAGTTATAGTGTTGGAATGTGTTGCTAAAGAACTCATGACATCTTGTGTTAAATAGAGTTAAACTACTAGATCTTGATGATACATGAAATCGGATTTGCATTTCTCATGAAATCGGACATATATAAAAACCGAGTTGTGTGCTATGTTTAGTGTTTTGATGCTTGTTCATAGTTTTGTTTGAATAAAGGATGAATACTTGATGAATATGTGTTTGAACATAGGAAGAACACTTTGAATGATAGTTGAAGATTGAAAACCCTTGTGATTTTGATCCATCTTTGACTAATAACCTGATTAGGAAATATGTTAGTGGAATTCTATTGGTTATTTCCGGATTTGGGCCTGATTATACTGTACCACTAATCTGACTACATCTGCATCAACACGTGAACTTGAAAACGACTGCTACCGACTCGCAATCACCCGGTTGCGACTCGCAACCACAGCGTGATGACTCGAGACCACGCGGTTGCGACTCGCAACCATATCAGGACAAGCCGAAACCGCAGGTTACGAGTCCCGTTGCGACTCGAGACCTCAGCATGATGAACCGAGACTACGGTTGCGACACCGGTTGCGACTCGCAACCATCCATGATCAACACACAGCATGACTCGAGACCATGCTTGCGAGTCCGGTTGCGACTCGAGACCACACTTTGGGCCTAAGTTAGTGGGCCGGACATATGAACTTCTGTGCTACTGTTAACGTGTTATTTGGGCCTGTTATCACAAGCCCAACTGTTTGGGCCTCACACTTGGACTTTGGATTATGTCTGACTGTTAACTGAGAACTGTTACTGATTATACGTGATTTCCATGCGTGTTGAACATTTGTACACTACTTGGTTCGAATCTGATTATACGTGATATCCGTGTTAGGACGTTATTGACTACTTGCGACTTGATTGACTTTCTGTGATTAACTGCCGAGCAAACCGAGGTGAGTTCACACCCTTTACAAAGCATGGGATTCCCTGGGTTGGGAACGGGGTTAAGGAACGTGGATTCCTCGTCTACCTTGGGTAGGACGTCAGTGGTTCAGGAATGTGATTCCTCGTCCGGATGGACGGATAAACGTACTAGACTAAAACTCTATCACGAAGTCCCTCCTTTTTGTATCGACTAATCGCCGGGCCAATGGCGAGCGGGTCATTAGTTAGATAGCGCTATTTAGGTCTGACAAGCCTCACACCGTGCCGCAGAGGACGGGCGTGAACTAATGGATCTGGGGCACGTCAATGATGATAGACATTGATGTTTTCAGGGCACATAAACATGACTACAGTCAGCAATCGATACGGTAACGAGTCTAGTATACACATGGGGTAGCCCCCACGGCTGGAGAGCCAGATGATGTACATGGGGTAGCCCCCACGGCCGAAATGCCTGATAACTACATGGGGTAGCCCCCACGGCCGGAGTGCCGGAGTAACTGGGAATGAACTGGTCACGTCTTTTTAAACTATGGGGTAACCCCCACGGCAGGATGCCAGATAAAGTAAACTGTTTTCGAAACAACTAAAACGAACGCCCACCCGTGAACTCACTCAACTAGTTGTTGACTCGTTACTACATGCTTTGCAGGACCATAGGTACGCAGTGGGAGCTTGCATGGAGGAGGATCGTTGTGGGACAGGGATTGCTACAAGACTATGTTAAACTTGAAACTTTTGGAACTTATGTTATAACTTTAAACTTATGCTTCCGCTTGCAACTTAAACTTATTTGTTTTGGAACACCAATCGTGATGGTTAAACTTTTATAACTACTTATACGCTTGTTCAGTATGATTGGTGGCTGGATCCTGGTCAGTCACGCCTCCAAGCGGTAGTACTCCGCAGGTGGGATTTTGGGGGTGTGACAGATTGGTATCAGAGCCATT
Organism: Helianthus annuus; assembly: GCF_002127325.2. Taxonomy (NCBI): domain Eukaryota; kingdom Viridiplantae; phylum Streptophyta; class Magnoliopsida; order Asterales; family Asteraceae; genus Helianthus; species Helianthus annuus. The sequence continues at coordinate 86,053,140 of NC_035437.2, read as the reverse complement.
GGTTATAGTGAACTTGGTTTTAATAAAGGAGAAACGTTTTTGTTAAAACCAGACTATAACCGGTTTAGTGCTCAACGGTCCACAACGACACTTCGCTCCTCATGCAAGGCTCGACGTTCTAGGTAATATAATGTATGTATATTGCCTACTTGTTAGTTACGTAGTACATTGCTCATGGTATGCTTGATTAGTATAACTACTGTTGTTTGATCACGTGTGTGCTTACTCTGTCTTACTATCGTACTTTCGCGAACCTCTCTCACACGTATTACTCTTGTTATGAAGAACCATGTCTGGACGCGTTAACATGACACAAGCCCAGTTGACGGCTTTGATCAACGAACGAGTTGCCGCAGCGCTCGCAGCTGCACACGCAGGAGGTATATCCTGCAGTCCGAAATGTTCTAGGATCATTTGGATCCTACTCTCGTGAACCAACCTTTGTGTTAAACTCTGTCTTTTCTTTCACCTACCTTAGGTCAGGCACCGGTGTGCACTTTTAAGACCTTTATGGACTGTCGACCCACAACTTTTAGCGGCACTGAAGGAGCAGTAGGTCTCCTACACTGGTTTGAGAAACTGGAGTCTGTGTTCGAAATGTGTGAATGCCCTGAAGCGCGCAGGGTGAAGTATGCTACTGGTACTCTCGAGGGTTTGGCCCTCACGTGGTGGAATGCTCAAGTGCAGATGTTAGGGTTGGTTGCTGCCAACGCCACCCCATGGGAAAACTTCAAGGAAATGATCAGGGAGGAATACTGCAGTCGTGACGACATTCACAAACTGGAAGATGAGTTCTACAATCTTAAGATGTCGGGATCAGAAATCGAGGCATACACTAAGAGATCGCATGAGCTTGCCTTGTTGTGTCCTACTATGGTGGATCCTCCGTATAAACGAATTGAACTCTATCTCAAGGGCTTGGTGCCAGAGATCCAAAGTCATGTGACTTCAGCGAGGTTGACTACTATCCAGCAGGTTGTACAGTTGGCTCACCGTCTTACTGACCAAGCGGTGGAGCAGAACAAGTTACCGAAGCGTATAGGTGCTGCAACTACTTCTGGTGCTTCTAGTGGAGATAAACGGAAATGGGATGGAACTTCAAGCAGGGGTTCAACTTCTGTGCAAACTCAGTCTCAGCAGAGAAAGACAGATGATCACAAGAGCCCTAGTCAGCAATCGTCCGGTGGTCAAAGTCATGGTGGGTACAAAGGAAATCACCCCAAGTGCAATCGTTGTAGCCTACACCACAGTGGGCCATGCACCAGGGGCAACTGTCATCGATGCAACAAGCCTGGTCATGTTGCAAAGGATTGCAGAAGCGCATACCCCGTCAATCAGAATCGTCAGCAACCTCAGCAGAACCAGCGACAGCAGCAGGGTAACAACAAAGGATGCTTTCAGTGTGGAGCTGAAGGCCACTTCAAGAAGGATTGTCCCCAACTGAACCAGAACAACAACAACAATCAGGGGAATGGTAACAATGGGAACAACAACAACAACAATGGTGCTAGGGGACGAGTGTTCGTGATTGGTCAAGGTGAAGCAAGGAATGATCCCAACGTGGTGACGGGTAAGTTCCTTCTCGACGACTTTTATGTTACAGTCTTATTTGATTCGGGTGCCGATACTAGCTATGTGTCACTAGAAGTTAGTAAGATGCTTAAGCGTATTCCTACACCCCTGAGCGACAAGCACACTGTAGAGCTAGCTAATGGTAAGAGTTTGGAAGCCTCACACGTAGTCAAGGGTTGCCAGCTTATTCTCGCTAACCAGACTTTCTCTATTGATCTTATTCCTATTGTCTTGGGTAGTTTCGACGTTGTCATTGGGATGGATTGGTTATCCCAACACCGAGCAGAGATCCTTTGCAACGAGAAGATCGTTCGTATTCCTGGTTTAGGCAGTGAACCTCTCATGATTCGTGGCGACAAGAGAAGTGCTGTTGAGAACATCATCTCTCTTCTTAAGGCCCAGAAATGCTTACGAAAGGGCCACACTGCGATTTTGGCTTTAGTTACTGATACCACAGAGAAAGAGAAGAAGCTAGAAGATTTTCCGGTTGTACGCGACTATCCTGAGGTATTCCCTGAGGAATTACCTGGTCTTCCGCCCCATCGCCAAGTCGAGTTTCAGATTGATCTAGCTCCTGGAGCCGCGCCTGTAGCCCGTGCACCTTATCGTTTAGCGCCATCAGAGTTGGAAGAACTCTCCACACAACTACAAGAACTCTTGGATAAGGGTTTTATTCGTCCTAGCTCATCGCCTTGGGGAGCTCCAGTGTTATTTGTGAAAAAGAAGGATGGTACCTTCAGGATGTGTATCGACTATCGCGAACTCAACAAAGTAACTGTGAAGAATCGTTATCCTCTACCGCGCATTGACGACTTGTTCGACCAGTTGCAGGGGTCGAGCTACTACTCAAAGATTGATCTGAGATCGGGATATCACCAGTTGAGAGTTCGAGAAGAGGATGTCTCTAAAACGGCCTTTAGGACTCGATATGGGCACTATGAGTTTTTGGTCATGCCGTTTGGGCTGACGAACGCACCGGCAGTTTTTATGGATTTGATGAATCGAGTGTGCAAACCGTATCTGGACAAGTTTGTCATAGTCTTTATCGACGACATCTTGATCTATTCTAAGAGCAAAGAAGAGCACGAACAACATCTACGACTTATTTTGGAACTCCTTCGGAAGGAACAGCTTTACGCGAAATTCTCGAAATGCGACTTCTGGCTTCGTGAAGTCCATTTCCTAGGGCATGTGGTGAACAAGGATGGGATTCACGTTGATCCATCCAAAGTGGAATCTATTAAGAACTGGCCTGCACCCCGTACACCAAAGGAGATTCGCCAATTCTTGGGATTGGCAGGTTACTACAGGAGATTCATTAAGGATTTTTCTAAGATCGCGCAGCCTCTCACTTTGTTAACACAGAAAGGCGTTGTTTATCATTGGGGAAATGCACAAGAATTAGCTTTTCAGCATCTAAAGGATAGACTCTGTAGTGCACCTATCCTTTCACTGCCAGAGGGCACAGAAGATTTTGTGGTTTACTGTGATGCATCAATTCAAGGTCTTGGTTGTGTATTGATGCAACGAGATAAAGTCATAGCTTACGCCTCACGACAACTTAAAGTTCACGAGAAGAACTACACGACACATGATTTAGAGCTGGGAGCTGTTGTTTTCGCACTTAAACTATGGCGGCATTACCTGTACGGAACCAAGTGCGCCATCTACACCGACCACAGAAGTTTAGAACACATATTCAAGCAGAAGGAACTGAATATGCGGCAGCGACGATGGGTCGAACTGCTGAATGATTACGAGCTGCTCAGATAGAAGCACTGAAACCAGAAAACGTTAGAGCAGAAGCTCTACGCGGGTCAAGACAATGCTTAGAACAGAAGGAAGACGGCGCTTATTATGTAACAGGACGCATTTGGGTCCCACTCTATGGCGACTTACGCGAACTTGTGATGGATGAAGCGCACAAATCTCGCTACTCGGTACACCCTGGTTCGGACAAGATGTACCACGATATTAAAACTACGTATTGGTGGCCTAGCATGAAGGCCCACATAGCAACTTACGTCAGCAAGTGTTTGACTTGTGCGCGAGTCAAGACGGAATATCAGAAACCTTCAGGCCTACTCCAACAACCAGAGATACCACAATGGAAATGGGAGCAAATTTCCATGGATTTCGTTACTGGCCTACCTAGATCACAGCGCGGAAACGATACTATCTGGGTGATCGTGGATCGACTCACAAAATCCGCACACTTTTTGGCAATCAAGGAGACGGATAAGTTCTCCACTCTAGCGGAGATATACCTCAAGGAAGTTGTTTCAAGGCACGGGGTGCCCACCTCTATTATCTCTGATCGAGATGCACGCTTTACTTCGGAACTGTGGCAGGCAATGCACAAGTCTTTTGGATCACGTTTAGATATGAGCACAGCGTATCACCCACAGACGGACGGGCAGTCCGAGCGAACTATTCAGACCTTAGAAGATATGCTTCGCGCTTGCGTAATCGACTTTGGCAACAGCTGGGAAAGGCATCTGCCACTCGTAGAATTCTCGTACAATAACAGCTACCACACCAGCATTAAAGCTGCTCCGTTTGAGGCATTGTACGGACGTAAATGCCGATCACCCCTCTGTTGGGCAGAGGTGGGGGATAGTCAGATCACTGGTCCAGAACATGTGGTAGACACTACTGAGCGGATTGCTCAAATACGACAACGTATGGCGGCCGCTCGTGACCGTCAGAAGGCATACGCCGATAAGGGCAGGAAACCACTTGAGCTCCAGGTTGGGGAGCGGGTTTTACTCAAGGTTTCACCCTGGAAGGGTGTGGTTCGTTTTGGTAAACGCGGCAAACTCAACCCACGATACGTTGGACCTTTCGAAATCCTTGAGAAAATAGGCAAGGTGGCCTACAGACTGAAATTACCAGCAGAACTCGGGGCAGTTCACAACGTTTTCCATGTGTCAAATCTGAAGAAGTGTCTGTCAGATGAGACGCACGTAGTTCCTCTGAAGGAACTCACGATCGACGAACAGTTGAAATTCGTCGAAGAACCTGTCGAGATCACGGACCGGGATGTTAAGGTCCTCAAGAGCACTAGAATACCTCTTGATCGAGTTCGTTGGAACTCACGTCGCGGCCCAGAGTTTACCTGGGAGCGCGAAGATCGGATGAAACAAAAGTATCCCCAACTGTTTGAGAACAGTACAAACGCTACTGAGGCTGAAGCTACGGAATTTCGGGACGAAATTCCAGATCAACGGGGGGTGGATGTGACACCCCAGGATAACCGGGAAAACCATGCAACTTGACTAGCTTCCTCAGTGAGTGCCATCAAATTTCGGGACGAAATTTCTTTCAACTTGGGGATGATGTGACAACTCGAAATTTAGAACCTTTCGTTGTAACTTGCTTGTACGTTATGTGACTAGTTAAAATGATAACGTGAACCTTTTTATATGATAAGTGCTTTGTTGCGTGTGTATTATATATATATGTGTGTACGTGTTATATGTGAACCGAGAACCCGACACGAAACAACGGACCCGACTCGAGACCAAGAGGTCTCGAGTGAATAGTGACCGAATAGGCCTTTGGGCCGAGAACCTTGTGGCCGGTTGGGCCATTGGGCCGTGAACCCCCACTCGAAACCCACTAAGGGTGCACACTCTTGGAACTTGACTATATAAACTACCCTTAGTTAGTTTTTGCCATTTGTTGAACAATACAACACACACACTCTCCTACTTTTCTCTCTAAGCCTTAAGCACACAAACCCACCTCCAAGACTCTCGGATCTAATCGGTTAGCACAAGAACTCTCGGGCTTGGAACTTCGGATCGACACACACACACACTTCATTAACCGGTTAGTGCTTTTAATGTTTATGGATTTATGTTAATCATGTTAAATGATAAAATGCATGAGATGATGTTTATTGTTAGTATTTCTTGATGATTATTGATTAGTTTATGTTATGTTTGTGTTTAAATGGATGCATGAATGAGATGAAGTTTTATGTATGTTAACAAGTTATAGTGTTGGAATGTGTTGCTAAAGAACTCATGACATCTTGTGTTAAATAGAGTTAAACTACTAGATCTTGATGATACATGAAATCGGATTTGCATTTCTCATGAAATCGGACATATATAAAAACCGAGTTGTGTGCTATGTTTAGTGTTTTGATGCTTGTTCATAGTTTTGTTTGAATAAAGGATGAATACTTGATGAATATGTGTTTGAACATAGGAAGAACACTTTGAATGATAGTTGAAGATTGAAAACCCTTGTGATTTTGATCCATCTTTGACTAATAACCTGATTAGGAAATATGTTAGTGGAATTCTATTGGTTATTTCCGGATTTGGGCCTGATTATACTGTACCACTAATCTGACTACATCTGCATCAACACGTGAACTTGAAAACGACTGCTACCGACTCGCAATCACCCGGTTGCGACTCGCAACCACAGCGTGATGACTCGAGACCACGCGGTTGCGACTCGCAACCATATCAGGACAAGCCGAAACCGCAGGTTACGAGTCCCGTTGCGACTCGAGACCTCAGCATGATGAACCGAGACTACGGTTGCGACACCGGTTGCGACTCGCAACCATCCATGATCAACACACAGCATGACTCGAGACCATGCTTGCGAGTCCGGTTGCGACTCGAGACCACACTTTGGGCCTAAGTTAGTGGGCCGGACATATGAACTTCTGTGCTACTGTTAACGTGTTATTTGGGCCTGTTATCACAAGCCCAACTGTTTGGGCCTCACACTTGGACTTTGGATTATGTCTGACTGTTAACTGAGAACTGTTACTGATTATACGTGATTTCCATGCGTGTTGAACATTTGTACACTACTTGGTTCGAATCTGATTATACGTGATATCCGTGTTAGGACGTTATTGACTACTTGCGACTTGATTGACTTTCTGTGATTAACTGCCGAGCAAACCGAGGTGAGTTCACACCCTTTACAAAGCATGGGATTCCCTGGGTTGGGAACGGGGTTAAGGAACGTGGATTCCTCGTCTACCTTGGGTAGGACGTCAGTGGTTCAGGAATGTGATTCCTCGTCCGGATGGACGGATAAACGTACTAGACTAAAACTCTATCACGAAGTCCCTCCTTTTTGTATCGACTAATCGCCGGGCCAATGGCGAGCGGGTCATTAGTTAGATAGCGCTATTTAGGTCTGACAAGCCTCACACCGTGCCGCAGAGGACGGGCGTGAACTAATGGATCTGGGGCACGTCAATGATGATAGACATTGATGTTTTCAGGGCACATAAACATGACTACAGTCAGCAATCGATACGGTAACGAGTCTAGTATACACATGGGGTAGCCCCCACGGCTGGAGAGCCAGATGATGTACATGGGGTAGCCCCCACGGCCGAAATGCCTGATAACTACATGGGGTAGCCCCCACGGCCGGAGTGCCGGAGTAACTGGGAATGAACTGGTCACGTCTTTTTAAACTATGGGGTAACCCCCACGGCAGGATGCCAGATAAAGTAAACTGTTTTCGAAACAACTAAAACGAACGCCCACCCGTGAACTCACTCAACTAGTTGTTGACTCGTTACTACATGCTTTGCAGGACCATAGGTACGCAGTGGGAGCTTGCATGGAGGAGGATCGTTGTGGGACAGGGATTGCTACAAGACTATGTTAAACTTGAAACTTTTGGAACTTATGTTATAACTTTAAACTTATGCTTCCGCTTGCAACTTAAACTTATTTGTTTTGGAACACCAATCGTGATGGTTAAACTTTTATAACTACTTATACGCTTGTTCAGTATGATTGGTGGCTGGATCCTGGTCAGTCACGCCTCCAAGCGGTAGTACTCCGCAGGTGGGATTTTGGGGGTGTGACACATGCCTACTATGACGTCAAAACTTCCGAGTTGCATCGGAATAAGGTCGATTGGGAAGATGTGATTGTTGAGTTCAAGAGTACAATCACGAAGAACGGAATTTACGGCGACGGTTCTTCCAGTGGCGACTTCTACATCGAACGTCGAGGAGAGTTGGGAGCGTTTTCGACTAAGGAGCTTCTCGAATTCAAACGATACAAAGCAGTTATCAGCTCCAGTATCAAACAAACACGATGCATAAATACCATTCACAAGGAATATACCATTAACCACGTTGTTGTCAGCCTGGGCTTGGCGCACATTGATGTTGAAGGTTTTCGCGCGTGCTGCTTGTCGCTGCTGCTGAGGCTGCTGCTGCTGGTGTTGCTGCTGCTGCTGCTGGGGCTCTTGTTTCACAACCCTGTTCGGGCACATGGTCGCAAAGTGGTTGGGATCACCACAAGCGAAGCAGACTCGGGCGTTGATCGTGGGTGCCTGAGCCGCGTGTTGGCCTTGCGGGGCTGGGAGTAGAGCTTGATGAGCAGTGGCTTGAGCTGGGGCTTGGCAAGGATTAGTACGGCAGTTAGTAGTGAAATGACCGTACATGTTGCAGTGAGCGCAGAAACGACAGGCAAGACCCACCGGATGATGATATGAGCATGTCGGGCAGGCCGGGTGGGGACCTGTGTATGCACGCTTTGATGGCGGTGCATATGTAACTGGTGCAGGTCGGTGGTGAGACTGCTGCTGAGCCGGGACGGCTTGCAGAGGAACAGCAGTGGTAGTGATAGCACAGTTCTTATTGCTGGAGCTGCTGTTGTTGTTGTTCTTCTTGCGGCGTGAGGACTTTGATGGTTGAGCAGTGGCGGTTTCAGCGGTTGGTGCGGTGGTAGCTTGATGTAGAGACTTGGAGGGCTTATCCCAAAAACCAGCTTTTACTCGCTTATCGTTGATTTCAGCGGCAAGCAAGCAGGTCTCTTCAATCGATGAGGTTTTCACGGCGTGCACAAAATCCGCAACACAGTCTGGCAAAGCTCAGATGTACTTCTTGATTGCCATGTCTAGCGTCTTGACTTGATCGGGACAAATAATGCTGAGCTGCTTAAAGCGAGCAGTCAGGGCAGCGTTGTCTCCATCCTTCTGCTAAATGTTCCAAAACTCGTCCTCCAGCTTTTGGCGTTCATGGGGAGGGCAGAATTCGTCTATCATGATGGCTTTCAACTCTTCCCAAGTCAACTCATAAGCTGCATCATTCCCGCGTTTGTTTCTCTCGGCCATCCACCAGTCTAAAGCGCGGGACTCCAGTAGCATTGAGGGTACGGAGATTATCAGGACATCCGCTTTGGCGCAGAGTGACTTCGACGGAATCGAACCATTGGAACATAGCTGTTGGGTCATCTTCTCCAGTGAATTCCTTTGGACCACATGCCTTGAACTGCTTGAAGCTGAAAGTAGTCTTGGGAGCGACTTTAGGAGCATCTGTTCTAGACTCCTCAGACGATTTACTGACGTTCTCGTAAATTTCGCTCACAGCCTTGGCCACTTGTTTAGCGAGGATGGCGGCAAGGCATTTGTCTCTCTTTTCTTAACGAGTGAGTCGAGTGTTACGAAGTCCAGATGACGACAATGTCTGCAACAGACATCGTCATAGGTCTCAGACAAAGCTTAATCGAATCTCACCTCACACGTCTAGTTCTAACTAAGCTCAGGAACACAGTAAGACGTGTATCACATAAACACATAGGCACATAATCACAGATTCACATAGTCACGGAAGCACATAAGCACGTAGGACACAGAAGCATAGAAGCACGTACGCAGGCAATCACAGAGGTAGTCAGAATACAGAAACCTATCCTTCAAAGTTCGCGAGTCGTTCGAATATGGCGATCGCGTATAACATATCGAGTAGTATAGTATAAGCGCATAACATAGGATAATGTCGTCCATATTGTAGCGACTTGTTAGCGTGTTGAGATAATTGAGCAGTGCGAGTCGTGCGTGTCGATCGAGGTGGAAACAAGAATCGAATAACTCCCCGAAATTTAAAGCATATAAACAGGTAATTACACATAAAACTCTTAAAATCGACGAGTTATCAGAGTCAGTAGTTGCGGGCTCAGAATTGAAACACATAAAAATCGAGAAATGGATTGTCTGCGGCTAAATAGACATCGACTACCCAAAGCGGTTCGACTATTCTCAAGGATCTGTCGTGCACATTTTGACTTTCAGGATCGGCCTCTGCCTCGATTCTTGGGCATTCGGCACTCATCCCTCTAGTCACATTGTGAGTTCAGGTCGTTGGAGTCCGTCGAGACTTTGGTGAGAGTTTTCGTAAAGCAAAATTGAGCAGAATAGGTCGTCAAGGTTCGGGTTTCACCCCTAACTTAATGACTCCTATCCTGTTTTTAAAAAAATGGCAACGAAAATCCGTGTCAAAGTATGGATTTCACTCCTGGTTCAACGCGAATTCTCGTGTTTTATAGATAAATACAGATCAATAAGCAATTTAATCGAGAGTTTGCGGTTTTCACACCTAATCTCGATCAAATTACTTGTTTGGTTTCGAATAATTGTGTGGTGATAGTGTAGTGTAGACGAGAATAGCGAGATATAGCACATAAGCTCGTATCAAACTTTTAAAGGTTTGTACAAGTCAGTCTGTTGGCTCTTAACCATAGTCTAGGTCTCTAAGACATCGACCCGGACTAGGTCGAGTCTTTGCCTAATTCCCTATAGTTATGGCTCTGATACCAATCTGTCACGCCCCAACCGATGGCGGAATCATCGGGGCATGGCACTGAGCGAAACAGATTGTCCAGAAGTTTCCATAACAATTACATTTATCAATTACTTAAAACGACATGTACCATACCACATCATAAAAGATAGTATAATTATTACAGACCAAAATCTAGACAATTAATTCTGTTCTGACAACTCAGATTTTCAAAATAGAGCAATTGTTTATCTGCTTCTAGAGACCCTTGATTTAGTTTGTACAGACAACTATTTGTTGGACTCTAGAGCCTTATTCTAGCCTCGCTTTCCTAGCAGATAAGCATCCTAAACACCTGTCACATACGTTAAAATAAAGTCAATACACATAGTGTAAAGGCGAGCATACAAGTTTGATAATGGCATATAGAGTTCGAAATAGTTTACGCATAACCAGCACGTACACAGCGGAAAACGAAGTATGTTAGTTATCGACATGAACCTATCGATGCCAATGACTGCGGGTTGACTGCCCAAGGCAGTTCGTAATACATGATCACCACTGTAATCCATGCAAATAATTGTCCTTAACAACCCCCGCATGAGCGGGTGCTGAGTCCAAACTATAGTACTATCGTCGTTAAGGCAGGTAGACAGCATTCCATGTGTAAACATAACAAACAAGCATTCATTAAGTCACGTATAACATGCGATAACGGTTAGCGTTTAAAGTATTGCGTAGTGTGTTCGATTGTGATTTAGTATAAGTAACGTATGTAACACCCAAAAGTGTGAAAGCAAAAAGGGTTCGAGTATACTCACAGCGGTTGATGGATTGAAGGGAGCGCTTGAGAGTAGGGTTAGCCTGAATGGTTCGATAGTATAACGATAAGTAACGCGTAAAACGGAAACAAGTGTGAGTGGGTCGGACAGCTGGTCGATCGGATGGCAGTCCGATCGGACGGCTGGCCGTGCGGTTGATAGTCCGTTCAGACAGTTGTCCGGTCGGACGGTAGTCCGGTCGGATGACTGTTCGAGTGGATTGTTTCTTCCTTTGAGTAAGGTGTGTTTGTGTGTGATGGTTTGACTTTTGAAGTTTTTGTTGTAGTATTTGAAAACATTGAAGTATCTCTACCCTTCAGGTCGATCGATCGGACGGTCGTCCGATCGGACAGCAATCTGTCAGGTCGACACCTCAGTAAGAACAAGTTCATAACATGTCGTCACTCGATCGGACAGCAGTCCGGTCGGGTGGCATCCTTGGTGCTTGAACAAGTTTGAAAAAAAATCGACTAAGTGTTTAAGTCAAGTATCTCATGATCCGAAGAGTAATCCGGTCAGATGGTAGTCCGATCGGTTAGCAATTTGTTCAATACTCAACTTTGGATAACTTTTGTTAAGTGTGGGACCCAAGTGTCAGCCATTCGGATGGCCAGCCGCTCGAGTGGCTTGTCCGGTCGGATAGTAGTCCAGTCGGGTCACACTCCGTGCCGGTCGTTCCGTTTGTCTCTCACTTGGTCGTTTTGATTGTTTGTAGTTTTATCGAGACTCCTTGACAACGTGCTAACCATCTGAACCCCTTCTCGACCCTAGTAACCTGACCGAATAGGAATCACCCAAGTTCAACCAGTTAACCGGTTCAAGACGACTGTTCTCGGTTAACCCGAAATCAGTGGTCTCGTGGATGGAATCCAGACCTTGAACCAACACAATACTAAGAACGAGTAGAGGTTAGAACGAGATCCGATTCTATCGGTTTTGAGTGTATTGAGTGTAAAAGAGTTGAAAGAAAGTTAGAAAACCACCTTACAATCCTTTTTCACCATGAATCTGTTAAGATCTAGCAAGATCTTTATTTAGTTGTGTGGAAATCGGTTAGATCTAAGTTGTTCTTGGTGGATTGAAGTCAAAACATGAAGTTCTTCAAGAACACATGATGACATCATCGTAGAACACCTCAAATCTGGTGATTTCATGGTTAAAAGTTAAGATTTAATAGATAGAAATGTGTGGGAGTGCGTGTAGATCAAGAAAGTACAAGATTTAGGGCGAGATCTAACCGGAATCGAGAGAAATCTGAGAAAAGGTGAGGAGCACGGGCTGGTCGGTCAGAGAGTTTCCAAAAGTGAAAATGATGAAAGTGACATGGGTATTTATAGGATTCCAAAAGAGGAAATAGTGGGTCGGTCGGATGACATACCACTAGGGTGTCACACCGGTCGGATGGCTTGTCGACCAGATGGCAGCCCGGTCGGATGGCAATCCGGCCGGCTGGTATCTGGTTCGAGTGTTTGACGTGACGATTTTTGATGTTTCGATTTCGATTTCGAGCGAGGCGATTATGGTAGAGTTTCCTATTCAAATTACTTTTAATCCCAACCACTCATATCGAGCACTGTCTTTTCTCCACTAATTATCATAATATGATTTCGATTGAGTTCGATTGCGACTCGATTGCGATTCGATTGATTACCACACATAACATAAATAAACATGCACAAGTAACACGTAAGGCACACACACGTATAACAGTCAACCAAGATGCGTATTTCGAGTTGCGAGCGCGGTTGCGATAAGTGATAACATATGCGATAAATAGCGATAAATATAGCGAATAAACTTCGATTATTTGCAAATACTCCACATAATACAACTAACGTAAAACATAAAATAGACTAACTATAGTCAAAGAAGTCAAAACAGGATTAGAGTAAGGGGTGACAAATCGCAATTAGCGATCTTTTCTTCCTTTGACTTCAATCTTGATTTTGACTTTGACTTCCAAAACATGGGGTGTTACAACAATAGTCACGGCGACATCAAGGTATCTGTAACCATGGCTTACAGTATGGAAATGAAGGTGCCTACGACATGGATTGGCCGTGGTTAGAATCAAGATGACAACAACCAAGGGAATGATGACAATAACACTGGAAATGATGCTCATGGAAGGGCATTTAGGATTGGCGTGGGCGACGCCAGGGTTATAAGAACATGGTAGCTTGTATGGGTAGCTAATCGCTTCATCTCTATTCTGCTTAACCCTGATGTTTCTTGAAACCGAACTTGTTGTGGAATCGGTTGATGGCAAGTCAGTTGAAACTACATATGTTCGTTTGGATGCAAACTCGATCTGGTGGGACAAGTGTTTAACATCGACCTTCTTTCTACTACTCGTGATAGTTTTGATGCAGTAGTCAGTGTGGATTGGTTGTCCAGATATCGTGCAGATATACCCTGTGAGGAGAAAGTTGTCGTCTGTCATAAAGTATCCGAGTGGTGCAGAGGTTAGCATCAATTCAGCAATGAAGGCTAGAAGTGTCCACGGAAGGATCGCCCCGCTATGTTAGGCTAAGGAAAAGAGGATCGAGGATCCACGAATTGTTCGTGATTTCTCCCTATGTGCTACCAGAAGAACTATCAGGTTTACCTTCACATCGTCAGGTGGAATACCAGATCGGTATCATGTCAGAAGTAGCCCTTATTGCTAGTACTCCTTATTGTCTCACATCAGGAAGGTTGCAAGAACTATCTGATCAACGACAAGAACTATTGGGCAAGAGTTTTGTTGGACATAGTTTTTCGCTTTAGGGAGCCCCAGTTATATTCGGGAAGATAAAGCCTTTTCGTATGTGTAATGATTATCCAGAACTCAGCAAGGTGACAGTCAAGAACCGTTTGCCTCGACCATGTATTGACAATCCGTCGACCCGTTGCGAGGGTTAAGCTCACATTCGAGGATTGATTAACGAATGAGCTATCATCAGATGGAAGTCCAAGGGGAGAATGTTCCTAAAAAGGGTGTATCAAACGCATTGCGGCCATACGACTTTGTATCCCATGACCTTAGGGTTGATCAACACACCAGCAGCTTTATGGATCACATGAATCGACCGAGTTTTGATGACGTTTTGAATCATTTCCAAGAGAATGGAACAACAAGGGCGGCATATGTAACTTATTATAGAACTCCTGAGGGAGGAGCCACTCCACACAAAGTTTTGTTAAAAGTAACTTCTGGATTCGAGAGGTCCAATTTTTGGTCATATAAACAACGAAGTGGGAGTACACGTGGATCTCGCTAAGATCCATTTTGTTAGAAACTGATCGACATCAAAGATTCCTTCGAGGATACAGCAATATCTTGGTCTCACCAGATACTATCGCAGATTCATTACGGGGTTTTCGAAGATCGCACCGCTTAAATCTCTTCAGCACAGCAGGGTGCTGTGTACTTGTGGGAAACAAAACAGGAGGACGTCTTTCCAGCTTTTGAAACCCAACTCCATAATGCACTAAGCATCGTCTTTACCCGAGAGTACGGGTGCTCTAGTGGTATACCTTAAGGGTTCGAATCGGAGTCCCAGTTGCACATCGATGCAACACGAGAAGTGATGGCTTACGCAGTGGATTTACAAGAAGAGTTGCACGAGTCCCAACCTGCGGTGGAAACCATGGTCCTTGGATTTAAGTTGGAGGCATCACTTGGAGGGTACCAAATGCACTACTTAGACCGATCACAAGGGCCTCCCATGTGCCGTTGTATCGAAAGAGTTAAAACATGTAATGACATCGCTAGATGGGGCCTTTGAATGATTTCGACCGTGAAACCTAGACGTGTACGAGCCTCGCAGCACACCATCGGCTCTAACCTACCTGATCAGATTTGCTCTGCTTAAACCGCAGCACTGAAGGAAGAGAATTTTCGGGTTGTGTCCATGCGGGGCATGGAGAAGTGAATTTTTGGCAAGACGAACGATATTCGCTACTTCATGGAACGGATATGGATCCCACTGTACAGCAATACAGGGGAACTTGTGTTGAGCAAAGCACACCAGCCTCGACATTCTAGTCATCTGGATTTTGATGGAATATATTAGGACCTAAGGATCCTATAATGACGACTGGGCTTGAAGGCCTACGCAGCGAAGCATGTGAACGACGTTTGACATGTGCGAAAGTCGAGGCGGGACATCAAAAACCTTCTGGTTTGTGTCAGTAATCAGAAACACCCATTTGGAGAATTGGAACAGACTGCCACAGATTTTATCTCTGGTCTACCTAAAACTCAAAATGGAAACAGTATCACCTGGGTGATCGTTGATTGTCTCATGCAACCAGTACACCCTCTTGCAATCAAGGAAACTGACGAGTCTTCACAGCTTGAGAATATTCCTCTGAGAGAGGCGGCTTTTTAAGCACGAGGTGCCAACTCCTGTTATCTCTGATTTTGATCTATACCTGAATTATGACAAGCATTACACAACACTCTTGGCTCGCGTATAGCCATGAGCATTATTCATCATCATAGGACAAACGGTTAGAGTAAACGAACCATCCTGACACTTGAAGACATGCTGCGAGCATGTGTGTGATCGACTTAGTAAATTGGGAGGACACCTACCTTTGGTTGAGTTCACAGCAATAGTTACCATTCTAGTATTCAGACAACTTTGTTTGAGGCATTGCGTGGACAGTAACGCTAATCTCCTTGTTAAATTAAGGTCCTCGAAACTCTTGGGAAGTTTGCTTGTATTGGAAACCGTTTGGCGGCAACGCGTGATCGTCAGAAAAGTTGATAAGCTTAGGAAACACTAGGAGTTCACTGTAGGCGATCGTTTCATGTTGAAAGTCTCACCCTGGGAGGGTGTGGTACGCTTGGGAAGCATGGCAAGCTTGATTTACGTTATGCTGAGTCATTTAGAATTCCGGAAAGAATCGGTCACGTGGCCTACAAACTCGAGTTACCCGACGAATTGGGTAACGTGCGCAATGTCATTTATGTCTCGAATCTAAGGCAGTGTTTGATGAAACATTAGTGATACCTTTATTAGACAAGTTGCAGTTGTCGAGGGGCTAATCAAAGTCATAGACAAGGACGTAAGGTTCGTTAATATAGCCCAATTTCCAATCGTGAGAGTTTGTTGGAACTCTAGAGGTGGACCGGAGTTCACGTAGGGACGCAATGACCGGAGTAAGCTCTAGTATCCTTGGTTGTTCAAACGGTTGTATCAACTTCTTGTATCATTGGCGAATTTTGGGATGAAATTCTCTTTCAAGTTGGGGATGATGTGGCACCCGCGGAAAATCCACAATCATCCTGATCCAACATCTTGCCACTTTGGATTACTTGTCAAATTTCGGGACGAAATTTCTTTCAAGTTGGGGATGATGTGACAACCCGAGACTTCAAGTTCCTTCCTACGTATCTCTTGTTCCGAAATTCTTGTGGCAAATTGTTTTAGTTTGTGTAATATGCTTTGAACTGCTATTGGACCGAATAGCCTGAGGGATTAATATGTTGGGCCGCTCAACAATTTACAAATTGTTCTTATTGAGTTCACATGCACCTAATTAATGATTGCTTATGAAAATGGCCGACAGGAATAGTGACGCTTTTGGACTTTTATATTTTTGAAAGTAAATGATTCACAACTAATTATGATCAGCACGTGGGCTATAGGATTCTATTGGACCATTTTTAGCTGAACATTTATTATGCACGCATGGGCCAAGAATATGCACGCATGCACCATGTTTGTGTAATATTTTGGGATCTTCGCCATAGACGACGAAGATCGACCTTTCGTCGTCGTCACCATTTACATTGTGACGAAACTTATGTTTCGTTGAAGATGATTTTTCGCTAAAAAGGGTTGTGGCCTAGTTGAATCCTCGGGCCCAATACGGAACCAATCTAGGCCCGGCTCACCCAAGAGGTCGCTTATGACCCTGTCTACGGTTTCTAAAATCTTAGAATCATATTTTGGAAGTTGCAAACCCTAGCAGTCTTCTCTCCTCCTCTCATGATCGACGGCAGAAGCTCTTGTCCGCAGTTATCCTCCTCGTTTTGTCGTGGCACTCTCTCACACTCAACCTTCCGGTTAGTGTATCACCTTCTTTGATCGTCCTAGTTTTCCAGTTGTACATGATCCTTTGAGTGCTTATGTGGTTAAGGTGTGCATGATCAAGGGTGTGATTAAATAACATGAGTTTGTGTGGGACGAACCCATCGCTTGTTATTATTGAAGCGAATCCCTTAACGTAAATTGGTCCATGTTAGACAACTAGTAAACTAGGGTTGCATGCTAAAAGTTTGTAGTTTTGAATAACGGGAATTGCGGGCTTGAAATAATATTCGATGTTTGCTGATTGGTTCGGTTAATTGTTAGTAATATTAGTCGCTACTGTAATGAGGAGATGATTGGTTGCTATTGATAAGGTAGGATGTAATATTTTTGGGCATGTGATCCTTGTCTGCTTGTCGATTATGTTAACTGCCATTGAATGAATTAATTAATTACTAGGATGTATTTGAATCATAACACCAAGATGATTGAACAGTTCTGAATGTTGATTGATGGGTTAAACCGAGCTATAGGGGAATGTGTAACTGTTTTGATCTCACTGAAAGTGTGTAACCGATGTTGTGTAATCAAGGCCTTGTAACTGATCCCGATGAAACATGGGGATGTTTCATCATAGGTAACCCGACGAAACATAGGGATGTTTCGTCATGCTTAGTCTCGACGAAATACATTTTACGTCGTCTATGAAGTTTTGTCAGAACAGTAGAAGGATACGGAGTGTAAGGTTGGATGATTGTGTTTACGAATGTTAACTGTTATGTGTCTTGCGAAATATGAACTTGTGATATGAACTTGTGATATGAACTTGTAAATGAGCCAACCACCTACTATGAGATTTCATAACCGGCTGTTAAGTGTTAATTGAAACTTGGACTTGTGAAGTAAACTTGTATGTGGCACAGTAATCTGTTGTGTGGATAAACGTTGTTAACATGAGTGATGTGTGACATGGCTAACAGTTATAACATGCATATTATGAAGGTAACTTGTGTAATATATGATGAAGTACGTGGATCAATGTAAATACAAAACTGATTGTTATTGGTAAACCATGTTAGGACGTGCTTGATCAATTGATAAACAAAGTAACTAATCTTACCGAGCAAACCAAAGGTGAGTTCATTGCTCTTTTTCCAAGCATGCGTCCCGTGGAGGGACATCTGGTAGTTGTTCCGGGGAGGAACGTCGGGTTATTGGGATGTTGGTTGTTACACTCATTTCTATCGATAAGTCCCCTTACATCTACCGAATAGTTGCCGGGGAGGCAACGAGGTTATTAGTTGATAGCGCTATTAGGTTTGGCACCCTCACACCGTACCGGGGAGGACGGGCGTGAACTAATTACCTTAACCAATTGACCAATGTTTTGATAGAGGCATTGGGGTTTGGGCAAATAAATCTAGAGCCATCTGCGGTAATCGAGTTAATAACAACATCAAATCAAATCAGTGAAATGTTTTATACTCATATCTGGTAACTAAACGTGTTAACAAAACTTTGAACTCACCAGCGTCGTCTGACACACGTGTCTGCATGCTTGCAGGTCTATAGGTTTATATCATTGGGACTTGCTGTCTGGGATGCTGGAGTGGTCATGGGTCGAGATACATGGTCGCGAGACAAGTTTAATGGTTATCATACACATGGGTTATGAAACACTTAATTAATGATTTATGCTTCCGCTGAATACGATGATTTGTAATTACTGTTTTGTAATACTTTATGTTAATGAATGAAAGTTTTACTTAAAAACTTGTATGAGTTCAATGTGATTGGTGGCTAGATCCTGGTACGTCACACGCCTCGCGGGGGTTTCCGCTTGGGGTATTTTTGGGGGTGTGACAAAAGATACAATTGATGACAACAAATAAAAGACACAATGGATAGCAGACTAACACATAGTGGACAATAGGCTAAAAATACAACGGACAACAGACTAACAACACAATGAACAACACTAAAACACAATGAATAACAAATTAAAACACAATGGACAACAAAACAAAAACGCAATTGACAACATATTAAAACACAATGGACAGCAAACTAAACACAATGACCAGAATCTAAAACACAATGTATAAAAAATCCACCTAGCTGAAAAACACATTAGAACTAATAACATAATGCATACAAAACCCAAATATAAGACCATTTTCATTGTGTCATATATTGTGTTATAGGTTCTGATAAAAACGCATTTGACAGAACCCAAATTAACATTGTGTTATAAGTTTCGATAATAACACAATGTGTATAAACCCTAGTAAAAATATAGAGTTATTTGTCAAAATCGTCCCTAAGGTTTGGGAATGTTTGCCATTTTCGTCCAAAATGACCTTTTTGTACCATATTGCCCCCCACGTTTGTAACTTTTTGCCATTTTCATCCAAATGCCTAACCAGGTTACTTTATGCCATATGTTGGGGTATTTATTGAAATTTATAAATTATAAAGGAGGTAATTTTCAGATACCGGTTTTGAACACCCCTAGTGGTGGTGTGTGGCGGTGGTTGTGTGTGGCGGAGGGGATATCCGAAAATTTCGGATACCTGATTTCACTATCCAAATCCGTATCCGAATTTCCAGATATCCGAAATTCGGATATCCGAAATTTCGGATATCCGATCGGATAGTGAATCGGATATCGAATCCATTAGTTATTTAATTTTAATTTTTTTTAATATTTTGAACCGGATATTCCGGATAGTTTTGGATATCCAAATATAAATTTTCGAATAGTTTCAGATATTTTTTGGATATTTCGGATGTTTTTCAGATATTTCGGATAGTTTCGAATATTTTTCAGATATTTCGGATATCCGAAATATCCGAAAATTTTCAAAATCACTACCCGAATCCAAAAATTCGGATATCTGAATTTCGGATATCTGAAATTTCGGATATCCAAATTTTCGGATATTTCGGATTCGGATATCGGATAGTTCGGATCGGATTTTCGGACACGGATATTTTTGAACACCCCTAACCACCACCATCCCCGTCAAACAACCACCACACCCACACCCACCCCACCCTTACCATTTTTCCCTTTTTCTGTGAACAACGACAACCACCACCCAACACCATTCAACGTTCAATTGACACCATTATCTAAACAACATTCAACCTACAATCGACGGCCAATCACAAACCTGCAAATATCACCGGCCACAGTTACGAGTGGAGATTAGAAGCTTAGATTGCTAGTACCGAGATGGAGATTAGGTGCTTAGATTTGTTAGGGTTTGTGGGTTTCTTTCTCAATCTATATGTTCTCAAGTTGAAAGCTTCCATTTTCTAACAATGTCTTAGAAATGGTGATGTTGTTCCCTTGTCATCGAAACCCCACTGGTCATCACCGACACTCTTGCGTTTGATTTATTAAATCTCGTAAATTTATTCTAACCGGAGGTGACCGGAAAAATTTGGGGTTGCCAAAGAAGATGACGAGAAAACATGGGGACGCCGGAGAAGATGACCGGAAAAAATGGGGTGGGGAAAGAAGTTTTGCAACTTTGTGAAGTGGGACCCAACTTTAATGGGTTTTGGTTCATTAGAGGTTCAGCTATGATGATACCTGCATTATTCATGTTTAGAAGAGATAATTACAAATTACCTCCCTTGTAATTTATAAGTTTCAAAAAGTACCCCAACAGATGACATAAAGTGACCCGGTTAGGCATTTGGATGAAAATTGCAAAAAGTTACAAACATGAGGGGCAATATGGTACAAAAAACATCATTTTGGACGAAAATTGCAAACATGCCCAACCTCAGGGACGATTTTGCCAATTAACTCAAAAATATAATAACCAAAACCCAGTTGAAAAATACAATGACCAGAACCTCTAAGACAATGCAAAGAAAACCCAGTAAAAATAATTTGTTTAATATATTTTTACATTGCAATATCATACTCATATTAAAAATAAAAAAGCTCGTTATTATACTATACTGGTTATTTTTTAAATGTCGTATGAAAAAAGTTATAGACGTTTTAATTTGATGGGAGAATTGGCATGTGAAGAGAGAAATTCATTAATGTAGGATCAATTCCATTATCTTTTTTTCCCTAAAATTAATCTCAGCCCTCCAAATTTAATTTTAATTTCTATGGACTAGAATTTGATCCTAATCCAATAAATTATAATACAGTTTTTGCAATATTCTGAGACAAGTAAAATAAAGGCTTGTAAGTACAAGTGACTTGGAAAAAATGAACTTTCAACAATAGCATTCTTGTTTAGAGTGGAAGGGAATAAATTACTGTCAAATTAAATAAGTAAAGAGTACAATGCGAACAGTATCATTTGAAGCAAAGATGATTTGAGATAGTGTCAAATGTAAGTTCCTAAGCTTTTGAGTTGATGGTGAAGTCATTGCATGTCTGACACGAGCAATCTGAAAACCGACAGGTGGCACAACCGAAACAAACACAGGACGTGCAGCCTTTGCAGGTCGGAGAACGCACACACCCTCTGTACACCCTTCGGCTCGCTCTTTCCTCGTCATCGTCACATGTTATCCTGAAACAGATAATGTAAATGTTAATGGTAATGGTCATGGTTATGGTTATGGTAATGTTCATGGTTATGGTCATCATAGCAGGTAATTAATTAGAGACCCTAAACGCGTCGTGTTGGCAAGTTGGTGGGGCTCAATCAGCCACAACCCTGAACTTGACATGAGCCCAAAAATAGTGTCAAACACATGAGCTCAATATTCACGGGTTGAAACGAACACACACCGTTCGACCCGATTTGTATTATTTTTTAATGACCTAAACACGAACCGTTAGCTAAATGTATCCGCAGGTCCGACCCATAATTGACGCATACCCGAACTCGTGATTTTGTGTTAGGTTATCCAAGGGTCAAAAGGTAATTTCTTATTTGAACCTCACTCCATTATAAGGGCGACTAAGGATGTCCGTAGCATTGGAGATAGTCTAACTGAGTAAGGTAACTAGGGTCATGAAAAACAAACAGGGTTACAGGAAAAAAGTTATAAAGGGAGGTGACAATTTCAAACAACTGACAATGGACCAATACACGTTTATATTTTATTTCTAACAAGTCAAATGTGTAAACTCGGAAAAAAAGGGTACAAAATGTAATGGATCAAAAGGGTCAAACGTGATCTGAAGTGTATTAAAATGACAACCCCTTAAATCACTTTCATCTACAAACCAAGATTACTAATTTAGTAAAATAGCTTTTGTAATCATATTTAATCTTAATAATAATTTCATAAGATAGAAAACAAAAAATGACAAAAGTATGTGTTTTGGCACAAATCGTTGCTTCGTCCAGATATAATGAATTTATAAACAAAAAAAAATCACAAGAGAAATGAGAAATAAGAAGAGGTATACTTGTCATAAGGCATCTCAGAACAGCTCCAATTAGCATCTATAAACGCATCATGATAAGACCGGCATTCCTCTTTTGTGCGAAGGCGGAACCTTCTATGCTTATTGCATTTTGTGCACCTAAGAAATTCATCCCTATGACAAACCCGACCCGCTTGTGACCTGTTTGACCCGCTGCTCAAAGCTTTATTGTAATACTTGAGAAGTGCGGTTTTGAACAATGCGACTTTCTCTCCATCAACAATCACCCAAATATTATTCTTCCATTTTCTTGATGTTTCTCTTCCAGAATGCTTCTCAAATGCAGCTGGGCTTAACTTATCTGGAAATTAATAAAAAAATAAAGGATAAAAACGTAACATTTATGAATCTTGATTAATAAAGACGGAGATAATTCATAATTGCAATGTTTAACTGCTCTAACAGCAAGATTCATTAATGACAGCAAATTAGATCAACCCAAAATCAAGTAATAACTATCTTTACATGATCAATAAAGACAAACAAAGCTAAATTATGTCTGTTTATACCTCTATCCTAGATTCTTAACTGTTTCAATGGACCAACCTACGATCAAATCTTCGTTCTTTTCCTATTTGTGAAAATAGAAATGCTACACATCCAAAATGGATAGAAAGAAACCTTGGTATTTGCATGACATAACATCAAATTTATCCCAGATGATAAGTAGCCGATTGGCTTTTCGAGCATGTAATTGCTACTGAGTTAGAGTTCCGCCTTTATATCCCTATGAAACATGTCATCCATGGCTTCCAATCATAGCAGATTACTAAACTTGAACGACCGGCTGCCATATTAATTCAGACAACCCTATGGCAGCTTCTCATCCAAACACAAAAGATAGCAAATGCTTATGCTGATAACACGAAAATCAACAGTCAAAAAACCGTGCTTAAACATAGATCACATGCTTTAATAGGCATAGGCAAAATACCAATATGAAACATGTACATCATTATCCATTTTCAAACCTCCTCAATCACAAAAACTCTGAATATTTCAACAACAGCCAACAACTGCAACTGCAACATCTATACCTTTCCATACATAAACCAAAAACTTTCTTATGATCATGTAACAAACACATGACTAACATAACATCATGACAACAAAGATCAAACAGACACAGTATGAGTGTAAACACAAACAGCAAAAAGAAACATAAGGTTCTAATCCCTACATACAAACACCAACAACCAAACACAACTGAATGAGTGTAAACATAAACCAACATAACATGATGAAAAACCTAACAAACAAACAAACACCCAGATTTCATTGAGACATATCATCATACACTTCACGTGTATTCACCCATCACCCTCAAAAAAACCATCGGAAATCCATAAAAACACAAAACAAAAACTAACAATCCTTCACTCAGTGAAGTCAAAATTCGCGACGACAGAGTAACATTACGCATCAACCCCAACAAAATCACATGAACATGCAAGTGGGTATCTACTAAAAAACCAACGAAATCACAACAAACCATGAACTCACCTTCATCACAACCAGGGGTACATTCACAGCTGATTTCAAGATCACCGTTGACAAAAACCCTAAGGGTCCCAACAGCATCGCCGTAACGATGGCTCGTGCACCCGCACGTGACCTCCACGTGATCCTCGCCGCCACACTTGAACCCACTTATATCCTTCACTTCTTCATCTGTAAACATTGCCGAAACATTATTCACACCATTCGCCATATCTCTGTTATCTCACACACAAAAAAAAAGGTGTAATCTTTATGATGAGAATGGAAACGAACGAAATCAAAGAATGAAGGATACTCAAATGGGTATTGAAAAGAAGAGAGATCTGATAAAGAAAACGTTGAATAAGGGCTCAAAGAGAGAGAAACCGAGAGGGCTTTGATGCGTTTATTTAGTGTGTGTGTGTGTGTGTATACGTATATGTGTGAGAGAGAGAGAGATGGGTGTAGTGAGAGAAATTGGTTGGTTTTGGGGTTGGGAGTTGTATTACTATTGAATGAATGAATGGGATGAGCTTGCTGATGCTGATGTAAAGAATTGTGTCTTTTTGGAATAAAGGAAAGTTGAGGAGGTAAAGTGTAAATTTAAGATTTGAAATGTTGAGAACTGGCTGCGTTTGCATGACATGACCTGCACAGGGTAGGATTCTGAGCCTGTTATATACATGAAATTTCAACTTTATATGCCCCAACTTTTTCATAATATTTAAGGAAGTTTGAGGGTGTTTTTTTAAAGATATAGTGTCGAATGAGTATGTGAGTGAAGGAGGAGATAGAGTATTTCATCGTGTTTTTAGAGTAGATAGTGAAGGAGAGATGTTAGACAGAGCCTGATTTTAAGGGTGTTCGGATGCTTTAATGATAAAAATGGAATCAAGTACATTGTTTCGAAGAGTATTGTTATTTGGCGTGAAATACTATCAACGCCTTTTAAACGTTCGATTTTACACAAGAGGATAAATGGTTTGGTTAAACATGCTTGAATTAGAAATTCCATGACGAGTGGGCTCCTGCCACATAGACAAAGTGAACAAACTTGCGGGCTTTAAAAACAAAAGGTTCTCATGAAGATCAAGCTTGTTGTTGCTATTGTTGAGATAGGCAGGCGTTTTTGAGCAAAGAAACTTTGGTCTCTAAGCTCGAGATCATTATAGAGTTAGTAGGTGTAATATTATGTAGTATGGGAATAACTAATAATAGTAATAGCAACAACAACCGAGAAGATGGTCAAATTTTAAGAACAACAAGAGTACTTTACATCTCCTTTTATTTTTATTTTTATCGTTATTATTATTATATAACCCGAAAGATTTATCTAAAAAAGTGAAAGCTTTATTATAAATCAAATAGTAATGTTTTAGCGTTTTACCATTAAAACTAAGATCATATTTAAAGGTCTTCTAGGCCCATATATGATCTTTGAAAACAATGCATTTTGGGAAGTCATCAAGTTTTTACATATGTTTTTTTTTTTTTACTGTTTATTAGCCAGCCAGAACATTGTAGTTTTGTACTTTGGTGGGACTTCACCAATCAGTGTGTTTCTGTTGTAAAGGACAAAACTAGAATTGATACCCTTGGAGATTGTCCAACAAACTTTTGAGCAATAGGTATGAATTTTAATAATATTTTACTTTAAAGTTTTATTATTATTTTTTTCATATCTTTTAATTGTTTGATATTCGCTTTTGTTAATATAATATAATATAATATAATATAATATATATACTGCTTAGCTTTTTGTGATAATATTATACTATTTTTGTGATAATATTTTTATTTTGTGATAATATTATATAAAAATATGTTATCTGCTTGACATACATGCTTTTAACTTTATATTTTTTTTAATGATATTATACTATATTTTATATGTTATCATATAATACTATATTTTGTACTAGTATTAAGCTCATGCGTTACAGCGGTTGTCATAAAACTAAAACTGTGTTAAATAGTAGCAATACTATACCATTGTCAGCGGCCACCAACACCGGAAAAGCTCGTAAAAACAAAATAAATAAAAATGAAAAAAAAATAACGCCGAGCGAAAAGCAAATGTAAAATCTTTGAATCACGCACGCTCGTAGTTGAGAAATTAAATCAAAACGTAAAACATAGAACAAAATAACTAAGTCCATCCAGGACCCGCGTATTGGACGAACTTGTCAACCGTAGTAAAATAGATGTGACGCGACGGGCCAGTTAATATAGAAAGAATATACAAAAAATTGTTGAACGCCACACGCACGTTGTGGTGCGTTAACTCACACAATTTAGAACGAAACGAAAAACTTGGGAAAGGTGAAAAGTATGGTGGGCCAAAACTGAAAATAAAAAAGAGTTGGGATTAAATTGTAAAAGATGAAAAACTTTGGGTTAAAAGTAAAAAACAAAGGGTCTAAATTGTAAAATTGAAGTTATTTATTAATTTTAAATATAGATAAGGATAAAAATAAGGGATATCTATATATTGGTTATTAATTAATATTAATATTAAAAGAAATTTGTTAATTCTCCTACTAAATATTATTTAGTTTAATTTTTTATGGATAATAATTATTTAGTTTAATCTCCTTCTCATTTATAATATTATTTATTTAACTAATACAGTAAATTACGATTTTGACCCCTGTGGTTATAACACTTTTACTCTTTTAGCCCAAAAAGAATTTTTAACATCTGAGCCCCCAACGTCTTTTTTTCTAATCTTTTTGGCCCCTAACGTCTTTTTTCTAACTCTTTTAGCCCCTAACATTTAATGGATGAGGTTAGTGTTAGGGGCTAAAAGGGTTAGAAAAAAAGACGTTGGGGGCTCAGATGTTATGAAATTACGGATAAAGTTCCATAAATTATCTTATTATTTATTTATATTAATTACTAGGTTACAAATTATATCTTAATAATTAAAACAAATATCGAGCATTTTCATAAAGATGGTGGGGGGAACGATTTTCTTCTTTATATTAATTACTAGATTAGAAATTATATCTTAATAATTGAAACAAATATCGAGCATTTTCATAACGAGGGGGGAGGGAACGATTTTCTTGCTTAACAAATAATTTATTTATTTAATATATTTAAAATACAAGAAGAATAATAACTACATTTATCATACTAATAAATTTATCCAAAAACAACCATCTTTTTAAGATGGAATTCAAGTCTATATGTTTAAATTTTAAAGTTATATAACTTAATAATTACCGATAATTTATACTTATATAATTAATTTAAATATTATTTTGTAGCTATAAGTTTATCTAATTGGCTAATTGCTATATGCCTAATCTAAACATTTCAACAATATTTTTAGAACTAATAAATTAAGACCGCTGTTATTTAAATAAAACTTGGGTTCACGTCGTGAGAAAGTCGATGATACAGTTTGTCTTCTAATCGATGGTTCAAATGTTTTTATATTTATAAACTTGACAAACATCGCAAGTTTTGATCATACATAGAACAAAATTTTGTTCGGATATCAGAAAAGTGTCTTAAAATATCGTTTTATAATTGTTAAATCTTCGTTATTAACTATTTGATATTTTATTTTCTCAACCCGTGTAATACACGGGGTTATAACCTAGTAAATAAATATAAATAAAATTTATGAGGTTGAAGGAGAGAATGACATTTGTCATTATTTGGAGTCTTTTATTATAAGTTAGATGTTATCGGCTTGGCATACATGCTTTTAACCCTATATTTTTAAATAAAATTGAGATTTAAACCCTATAATTTTTAAATGATATTGAGATTTAAATTTTCAAATATCATAATAATAATATCCTTATTACTTCTATGTTATTATCATTAACCAGTGGGATTTTCTGCGTGTTACGGCGGACATTTGGTTGGCATCGGTCGGTTCTTTACAGTATTTGTACGATACTGATAGGTGGTATAAAAACCGAAACAGATATTGCCAACATTATATTAACACGTGTTTTACATTGATCGAAAACCATAAAACGAATACGGAAACAATGTCGGCTCCACTATTATTCGGCCGGAATTAGGTTGAATACCGTTAGGAACGTCGAAAAATCATAAAAATGAATACATATACTGGTACCGGTGTTGTTCAAACAATATAAATTTGATTTAGAATAAAACCTTTTTAATGGTAAACGACACACTTTGTATTAAAAATACAAACCTTGAGGTGGCTTTAATGACATATTTGTTTTTGTGCTTCAATTGCTTGAAAATCATTATTCACAACTTTATTTTAAGTAAAACTAAGATTGCGACTCGCCGCATTGTGGCGGGGATTCTTTACTTATAACTAAGTCAATATAGAACCCGCACGTTATGTTAAACCTGACAAACGGAGAAAAAATAGACGATGTAAAAACGTTCACCCACACACGCACGTTGCGTCGTGTTAACTCACAAAATTTAGAACCAAACGTAAAAACGTTAAACCAAAGACGCACGTAGCGATGCGTTAAGTCACAAAATTTAGAACCAACCATAAAGCGAAAATTTTGTGGAAAATGAAAACTATAAAGGATCAAAGTTGAAAATAAAAACAGTTATGAGAATAGATTACGATAAATTAAAAAGTTTTGGGTTGAAAGTAAAAAAAACAAATAGTTTTGGGTTAAAAGTAATTTATGAAATACTTTTGGGTGAAAAGTAAAAAAAATCATTTTTTTTTTTGGGAAAACCCCCAAAGTCAACGTTACGACAACCATATGCATAACCATTTTTTCTTTGAAAGCCCCACAAAGCACACCCCGCGTTGCGGCGGAGCGTAAATATGGTGTGTCAAATAGTACCAATGTAACACAACCGTCATCGATCACCAACACTGACTCGACCTAGGATATGCATGTTGCGACGAACCTATCAAACATGAAAAAATAGAGGTAAAAACGTTGAACCACACATGCACGTTGCGTCATATTAACTCGAAAAATTTAGAACCATACGTAAAACGAAAATTTGTGAAAGATGAAAAGTATAAGTGACAAAAGTTGCGAAGTTAAATTGCAAATAATGAAAAGTTTTGGGTTAAAGTTAAAAAACAAATTATGTAGGGTTAAAATTGAAAAAGGTAAAACTTTTTGGTTCAAAGTAAAAAAAATCAACTTTTTTTTTTTGAAAAACTCACAAAGCACAATGTATAAGTTGTTATGCACAGAAAACTTGCAAACTTATATATGGAATAATTTATATCAAGATGTAGATCAAACGAAGCATATCGCAATGGTATATTTAAAATTATATTGTGTTTGTAACTTTTTTGACAGTATCAGGACACATACATACATAGCACACGTTTGATGTTTGAATATTTTGAAGCTTAAAAAATCCCAAATATAATCTATATATATTAATAAATGAAAAGGATTTGGGCCATGTGGCACGTGATGGTGGAACCATTTGCTGACATGGCATGTTATGGTGGAGGTTTTAGGTGGGAAGCAATGTTATGCATCCATTTAACTGGGACGCGGGATCCGGCATCAATTCGGGTCGGATTTTTGGGTTTTTAACGCACCAGCTTTAATCATTTGAATCATATAAAAGCTTACGTCTCAATTGAAACCCTAGCCTCCCTCAGATTCGTCGCTTTACTGGATTCATCATCACACTAGGGTTTCAGCTTCTTCACAACGCTTTCAATCTCAATCTCTATCGTCTTCTTCACCACGCTCCTAATCGTCTTCTTTACCCGAACAATCATCAGTTTCCTTCTCAAATTCTAGGGTTTCCCCGAATTCTCTCTCCCTCTTCGCAAGCAACTAGGTTAGTTTTTCTCGATCTATAATGTTCTAAACTTTGTTTCATAATTCGTGGTTTATCTTTCTCCTTCAACGATTTTACATTTTCAGTTTCAAGGAACCCTGCATTTTATCTATCGCGATTGAAGCAAAAAAGGTAACTTTTATTCTCAATCTGTAATGTTCTAAACGTATCTTTCTTTGATGATCCGTGTTTAATGTTCGTTCAATCTTGATTTATAATTCGATAATTCCTATGTTCGTCTTTTTGTTTGATCGTGAATTGAACTATGTGTGTTTGAATTGTTATTTTTGTTTGTTGGTTGGTTTTAGGTGTTTTTGGAATGTGGGGCATCTGTTTGTTTAATTTTCAAGTTTTTATTATGATTTGGTTATGTTGGTATTAGGTGATTTGGGAATGTAGGGTTTCTACTGAATACAATTACTCTATCATTAGTAATTTTAGTTTGTTTGTTTTTTTCAAATACAATTGTTGTGACGTAAGAGGGTTGGAATAGACATTGATATCTCGATATTGGCTCAATAAAAATATATGTGGAGTTGAAACTAATTATTTATGTTGGAGATGACGTAAGAGGGTTGGAATAAACATTGAGAGCTCATTTTTTTTTATCAAAATTCGATTGCTTTTGATGATTTTTTTTCGAGTTTATTTATGTTGGAATAAACTAATTATTTAAATACAATTTTTTTGACAACACTTTTTCTATAAATAATTCTTGATGCTTTGTGATTTAGATGTGTTAATTTAAAGCCTTTTCTTTACTACTTGCTTAATTTTAGGTTGTTTTTTTTGCCTCAGATGGGCTTTCCTCAAAATTAACCATAAATGCATAAGAAAAATAAAATATATAAGTTGTACATTATGCCAAAAAGGTTGTACTCCAATGATGTTAGTTGATAGTCATGTAATCATCATTGGGAGGATTTAAAAAAAGAGCATGTTTTGGGAAGTATGAAACAATTTGATGCATGTGGGTAGAAGGTTTAGAAGATTTGTTGTATGAGGGAAACAAAGAGATGAATTTAAAACTGATTATGTATATGTCGTTGCTGGCCAGGTGCTTCTTTGTTTGTTAGTTGTATTGTTAATAGACTTCTAATCCTCTATGAGTTTCGCTCAAAGTTTTAAAATCCGGTTTTTATACCGTACCGGAATTGGGTCAGAAATGGTTAACTGGGTGTATCGGACGGTTCAACCGGGTGTACCGGGTGGTTTAACCGGGTTTACCGGATGAAGCAGCCGGTTTGAACCGGTTTTTAAACATTGGTTCGCTTTCTGTTATTATTTAGTGAAAAATATATCATGTATGTTGTTTGTCAAATTGCCTCTAATAGATGTGAAATAAGTCAATGCTCCCATCTTCATAAAGAAAGTGAAAAAAAGAAGGATTGAATGATGGAGCATGCTCTACACTTGGGAACAACTCAAAGGTATGATTTATTCTTGGAACCTTCTTCTTATTGCATCACGTTGGTGAAGGCAGAAATCCTAAATCGAACATTCACGAAAACCCTTTGATTAAGTCGCTAGGGTTGAGAAAGATACGACTTCGGTGGTGGCGATTATTGGTGAGATTTTATTGATCTAATTTTGACCAGGACGATCAATACCATTTTTACTATATTTCTGCAAAAAAAATGCATTATCTGTTGTTTGTCACAAGTTATTGCATCTTAATGCGTAATCTGTTGAGGCGTATAACCACATTATATGTGAATCGAACAATTTCAGGTGTATTGAAGTAGTGTTATAATTCTTGGATTGAAGGTTGAACCCCTATGTGATAATAGTTGGTCTCTTCTTTTTTCTATGGCTTAAAAAGAACGACACTTGAATGTAACCTTTATGTATTTTTTTTTCGTGTGAGTTTTGAAGGCCAAATGAAAGTGACTGCTTATGTTGGTATGGCGAAGTATTTAGTTTAAATAAATTGATGTTAGTGTATTTTGTTTAATCTCAGCTCCTTTATATAAAATTTTTGATAAAAATGTGACAATTTTGCAGGTGAAGTTTGGGGAAACATGCTGGTGCTTCAATAAAAATATTATCAACTTGTGTTAAAGGTAAAAAATGTAAGTATTTATATGTATTTTATTTTTCAAAGTTTATGGTGGTTGTTTAGATTTAATTTAACATTTGATTTTCCTCAAAACTTGAAAAAAATGCATTACTCTAGAAACTGTTAAAAAACAAGAATTTAAGATGAGTGGTTCAAGTATTAAGTTGTAGGGAGCTCTAATAAGCAAAGGGAGAATGGTGTTGGTGGAGCTTGTATTATTCAGATGGAACGATGAAGCACTCCGTTGTCTTGCAGTGATCCAACCAACAACCATAAGGTATTCATAAAGGTACATACTTTACCTTTTAGGATGAAGATCAATACCTATCTTATTCATTCAGTATAATATTCAGCAAACATAAGGTATATATTTATTTTTCAGGATTAGGTAAGATATTCACTAAAAAGACTTGCTAACAATGATGCTTCTCGAGCTAAATGTCCATCATCTTGAAGGTAAATGGAAAAAAGATGGCGGTTTAATTTCATTTCCTAATTATACACTCTAATTATCCTCCATTCTTTTTTGTTATCCCGTCATCATTAGATATGCAAGTCAAGCAAGACCAGTCTTTTACAAAACTAACATTCTCTTCAATCTCGCATCTTCGCAATGCCTACAGTCTCACATGGTCGGCCTGCCCTTTATTGTCCATTCTCTAAATTATAAATATGAGTGGTAACATAGGTGGGTTGTGTAATGTGGTCATAACAGGTATACAGCTGTGGCTAAATAGCTGGGTCAGGTAGCGGGTCAAAATCCAACCTCTACTGGTTTTGTGGCAAAGATAACAAGAAAATAAGGGCTCTATTTTTCTGGTAATCCTCTCATTTATACTAATTTCAACTTCTTTTATTCGTTTTTCTCTTTTAATTTCTAACAACTTCGTAATTAACAAGATAAAGATAATCACTAACATAATGTATACCTTTTTGGTTATCAATTAGTTGAATTGGTATTATATTTGTGGATATGATATATAGCATAAATGGAAACTGTAAAACGATTAGAAGCATGAAAGCATATATGTATGATTGGTCATGGAGTGAACGATGCACTTGCACTAAAAATTTTCAAAATTTGATGCACATTTTCAGAATGATGGATCAGCAGATCCTTCTTCAAGTAATTCGCCATATAACGAGTCAGCTTCGGATGTTGGTCCTATTTGAGTACTCCCCAACCCTTGATGGTAACAGTTACTTTTCATGAACCACTTTATGTATTTTGTATATGTGAAATGCTCTAATTTATTCAGCAGATCAAGTACTGGTTAATTAGGCATCAATAATTTGGATCTACTGGGAGGAAAAGTCAAACTTTGTCAAGTCTTAGGTATGTGTAGAGTAATCGATTATCCTTTTCTTTGTCACAAATATTAGTATACAATTCAGAACATATTTATACTACAAATTATAACTTATTTGGACGCCAACTATATTATGATCACTTTCCGCCAATTCTATTTGGAGTCGGATTTTCTTTTGGATTAAAATCCATCCTTTTGGACCGAACATGGAGGTGAGGTATATGCTTTAATTTTTTAATGAATGGGGTTGCTCTGCAAATAGAATAAAGATCATTCTGACTATAGTTTATACTTGCTTTTGGATTTTGTCTTCTGGAAATGAGAGTCCTTAATGGGAAGCTGGTGTCACTTAAAAGGTGTTGGACGATATTAAGGACTCGACATTGATGTGGCTGGTGAACCATACAAAGTTCTCAATTCAATAATGGAGAGTTTAGCTTAGAAGTTTGACTTTTGTTATGTTGTTTTTTCGGTACCTTAGTTTTTTTTTCTTTTTGCTGTATGTAGCTTGGGGCGAGTCTCGGTTGCTTGCTGGGTCTCCCCAAGTTTCCCTTTTTTGGTTAAATAAAGACAGACAGCCTTGCAAAAAAAATTATAATATTTGTACTTATATTTGGAGTTCTGTTTATTTTGCAGTGTCTTTTGTTCTTCTATATCGGCTTTTTTTTCAAGGCTTGTATGAGAACTATGTTTTTAGTTAGGATCATATTCCATTAATAGTGCGTATGCTTGATCTATAACGCAATAATAATAATAATAATAATAATAATAATAATAATAATAATAATAATAATAATAGTAATAATATTGAACTTTTAATAACTGGAATTTCTTTTTTTAACAACTAACTTTTCCCCCTATAAAATACTTATTTTCCCACACATCATACATTTTAAGTATTTATATCGACTGGCGGGTCAAACTTTTCACATGTGAACCTTAAAAATAAATTTAAGAAGTTATTTGGGAAGTTTCATACAATTTAAATACATTGCGGACAACATTTGTCCCATTCAACCTATTTCATTTTTAGCTAATATTTTGTTTTACCAATTTGACATGTCATATATCGACTGACGGGTCAAACTTTTCACATGTGATGAAAGATGCAAAATTAAAAAGATGGTAGCATGGAGCTCACTTGAGATGTTATATAAACATTTATGATTAATAAAATTTAAATATCCAACCCGTGAGTATTCACGGGTGATAACCTAGTATGTAAACAATGTAAAGATATTTCTTCGAACCATCTTTCGGTTCAGTCATCCAAAAATTTGAGTTTAGATGGTGCCCGTACCATAACACAAGTTTATGTTAAATTAAATTAAACAATAATGTAAATGGAGTTTAGATGGACCAATTGGTTGAGATAGTTGTTCACCCTCTTCTTAAATGTATGGTACAGTAGAAACTCCATAAATTAATACTCGATTATTTAATAAACTCTTTAAGATAATATTTTTTGCCGGTCCCGACTCGGGGATAGGGTGCTAAATTAATAATTTGCTAAAATTATAAGATAATATATTTTTGATAATTTCTTTAGACCCCATATAAAATATAAATTAATAATTCCTTATATATAGCATATTACATCAATGATTTATGAAGGTT
The DNA here is from genome assembly GCF_002127325.2 of Helianthus annuus. NCBI lineage: Eukaryota > Viridiplantae > Streptophyta > Magnoliopsida > Asterales > Asteraceae > Helianthus > Helianthus annuus. The sequence goes on along the minus strand of NC_035437.2, from coordinate 86,018,496 downwards.
TCTTGAAAAATGACTCAATTGTATTTTGTTTTTTGTTGAAATCAATTTCCCCTTGAATCTCGTCTCTAATTTTCCTTAGCATGGTAAGAACTTCTGGTGTTGTTTTCTCATAGCTCAACAAGAAATTTTTCAATGTGATTGCCGCTTTAATAGCTTCGTTTCGCGAAGGAGGCTCCATTGTAGAACTTTCATCATCTTCATCAATATCATCTTTATTAATTCCAATAACGTTTTCAATAATTTCTTCATCAGTCAACAACTGTGCAACTACATTTTCTTCTGGGTGAGTCAGAACATCTTCGACATCCATTGCATTGCGATAACCCAACTCTTTGATCAAATTCTGGAGTTCTTGAGTGCTTTCACCACCTTCATCTGAGTTCTCAAAAGTCATGTTATCTGTTGATCGAAGTTTATAATGACGAAAGCAGTTTGCAATTGTATTTGCACGAACATCCATAGTCCATGCTGAAATTGCAAGATTCATTGCATCTAATACATTTATTTTTGCTGGATTTGGAACCCCTAACTCATAACCCTCCAAAAGACTTCTATAAAATCGACGACGATAATGCATCTTAAAAGCTCGTATGATCCCCGCGTCACAAGGTTGAATTTTTGAAGTTGTGTTTGGTGGCAAAAAAAAATAATTCAACAGTTCGTAATCCTTCAATAATTTTTGGATGAGCAGGGCAATTATCCACAATCAAGAGAATTTTTCTTCCAACCATTTTTTTTATCAAGTTGGCGAACATATTCTTCAAATAACACACCAGTCATCCAAGCTCGTTTGTTAGCACGGTACTCACAGTTCAGACTGTTCAAGTTTACATTCTTGAAGCACCTTGGTTTAGCATATTTCCCAATAATCCATAAAGGAAGTTTTTCCGAACCGTCCTCATTACAGCAAATAGCAACAGTTAGTATTTCCTTGTCTTGTTTTTTCCCTTCAAGCTGCATTGTTGCAAGGGAATGATCCGGTTGAAGTCTAAAAAACAAACCTGTTTAAGATCAAAACAAGTAAATAATTACATCACTAAAGTACAAAATATAAAATAAAATAATAAAAAAACAAACCTATTTCATCCATATTAAAGATGTCTTTCATTTGAAACTGATCAACTTTGTCTCTTATGGATTTTAATATGTCCTCCATGCCCTCCATTTCAACAGATCCACTCTCTCCAAAACGACGGAAATTTTTAATTCCATATCTTGCTTTGAACTTTCCAAGCCAACCAATAGAATAAGTAAAGTCTGGAGTATCCACTGGATACATATCTTTCATGAACTTTTTCGCCTTCTCGATGATTAGTTCACCTGTCATATTCACATGTTATTGATATTGAAGAATCCATTCATAGAGAGATTTTTTTGGTCAGGAAATTTTGCCGGTTTGTATCGCTTAACATCGCCTCTTTCGGGAGCAAGTGAGAGATACTCTAAAGACCGCTTAACTGTATTCGATATTGTCGCTTGACTCACCTGCAAACCATTGTTACTATGAACCCATTCTTGCAATTGCTTTTGAGTGAGACTTGGATTATCCTTGTTGTGCTTGCATAATGCTCTTCAAATCTCGTCTGTCATTGTTGTTTTTTTCACACCTTTAAGATGGGAAGCCATGTTGAGTGTATGATTTGTTTGTGTTAACCTATTTTGATCTTATATTTATACAGAAAATATTTTTAATGTCCATAAAGTGATACATTGAACACAAGAAGCATAATAAGGTGGGAGATTAAAGGTTTCTTTCAAATTGGGCCATTCATTTGATATACATGCATTGTATACAATAAGTAAGTGGAAGCTTGAAAGGTGTTTGTAAACTAAGTATTCTACTATAAATTAATAAAATATTAATTAATATATAAATTAATAATTATTAATTTATCGATTAATTAATAACTCTTTTAATTAATAAATTTTGGTGGTCCCAAGTGTATTATTTTATAGAGTTTCTACTGTATAATGGGTTGAGGTTGTCATCACTCATCATTCATCACTCACTCACAACTTCCAATCAAGTTCCGTCATCACTCACCACACCCAATAATTTCCCTCACAACCCAACAATTTCCCTCAACTTCCTCACTTTCTTCACATGTGATATATTCAACGCGTTGTAAAATCGACGCGTTATAGTTGTAAGTGGCGGTGGTGTTTTGTTAAACATCACGTGTTATATATGTTCATCATGGGCAAAAAGTAGACCGCCCCGGGTGGCCTAAGAATTTGTTCAAAAATAAATTTTCTTTTTAACTACCGAATAAAACTATTTATCATATAAAACACATACATGTAGTTTTATACCCATCCTTATTTTTCCATTCTATGTAGTAAATAAGTTAAGAGTGAATTTCAAGTTTTGTCTTTTATCTATATACTCTTTTTCAGGCGGTGTCCTTTGTCTTTAAAATTGATGAGTTTTGTACTTATTGTCTCAAAATCTTGCACGTTATGTCCTTTGACACTAACCCAGATAGATTTGAACGTTAAATCAGGTCACATGCCTTGCACATGAGGGCGTATTAGTCATTTCATTATGTAGGGACTATTTTGTAAATAATATATATCCAGGGAGCATTTTGTAAAAAAACAAAGTATATATACAAGCAGAAAAATACTTTACACACACACTCTCTCTCTCTTTAAACTCTCTCTTTCTAAAACACAGAGCAACTCCTTCTTCATCCCTACTCATAAATCAACACCAGATCACAAATCACATTCACACCATTATAGCACTAGTCTGACCAGTAGCAAAATCCACAGTACCAACTGAATTTCTATTAGCAGAACCCATTTAATGAGATGAACCGATGGAGCTTCGCCTGCGACAGGACCCACAAAATCGAAGGACTGTTAATGGTGGTGGTTGAGAGATGAACCACCACCGTCGGATGTTCGTTTCAACCCCACCATTTTTCTTCTCCTCCTCAGATCTGGGCGGTGGCCATTTCAACCCCACCATCGTTCTCTTACAAATCCCTCAACTTTTTCTTCCAAATCTGCCCATTTCTCCTAATCTATACCATAATTTCTATTATACAACATTATGAGGTTATTATCAATGTCTATCGCAAACTCGTTTAGACCTTGCGACTCTAAAATCTGTCTTCAAATATGGATGAAGTCATGAATCTGAGGCTGTATGGGGGGATTTGACATGTTGCTGAAGCAATTAGATCTAGGGAGGTGGGTGGTGGCCGCCACCGCCTTTCTTCTCCTCAGATCTGACGGAGGGTGGTGGTGGTTGGGAGTGGTGCAGTGGTGGGCGGTGGAGAACAGTGGTAGTGGTTGGTTGCGGGTGTTGTTGGTGGTGGCGGTTGTTGGTTTGGTGGTGGTGGACCGAGGTAAAGAGAGTTGGAGAAGTAGAGTGAGAATGACTGGGGTTTGTATATAACATCTACATATATTATCTACATATATCTATTATATATACTTTGTTTTTTTACAAAATGCTCCCTGGATATATATATATTATTTACAAAATAGTCCCTACAGAGTGAAATGACTAATACTCCCTCATGTGCAAGGCATGTGACCTGATTTAACGTTAAAATCTAACTGGGTTAGTGTCAAAGGACATAACGTGCAAAATTTTGAAACAATAAGTACAAAACTCGTCAATTTTAAAGACAAAGGACAACGCCTGAAAAAAGGGTATATAGATAAAGGACAAAACTTGAAATTCACTCATAAGTTAATGTGGTGTCATGTTGCACAATTATAGGACTCGACATTTTTCCCTGCTTTTCATTAACCTGGCCTGATTAGCGACCTGCTTCTTTTGAAATTCTTCAATCATTTTCTTATTTTCCTCTGCAATTAAATCTCCATTTATTTATTTATCTCTCTAATTAAATCGTCCTTTCGTTATTAATTATTTAATTCATAAAATTTCATTACTAACTATTTATATTTCATTGATTCAATCTAATCTTTGTCTCTATCTCTATCTCTGTCTTTATCTTTTTCCTACTAATAAACGATTTCAAATAATGTCATGTGGCACACTATCTTTCAACCTTACAATTATTTTACTGATAATTTTTAATACATAATACATAACTATCACTTATTATCTATATTACTTATAAATCATTTTCTATGTACAAAAGGGTGGAGATATAATAGGAAGTTTATTTGGCTAGGAAGGCTAGGAAGTGATCTTGACCATCCATTTACTTAATCAAGGGCTAAGATTAAATCAGGGAAATTGAAAGTAAAAAAAGAGGCGCGTGACTTTTTTCAGGGGCAATCTAGTCAATCCAAGCCAATAGTTTCTCTCTCCTCCAATTCCCCCCATTTTTTAAACGTTAATAACTCTTTCATACGACATTATTTTTTTATAAAAATTGCACCAAAAAAACGAGTGTTTTTTTATCTTTAAAACGAGTATACTATTGCTATATTTTGAAAAAAAAAATTTAAAACCCAGTTGCGTAAAACGCAATAGAAAAAACCCCAGTATCGTAAAACGCAATGAAAAAAAAACCCTAAAAAATGACATTTTTCTAAAACGCAATGCACAAAAAACACAAAGAAATGACTTTTTTGTAAAACGCAATGGCCAGAAAACACATAAAAATGTGTTTTACCTAAAACGCAATGCACCAAAAACACAAAAAAATGACTTATTTGTAAAACGCAATGGCCAGAATACACTTAAAATGTCTGTTTTCTAAAACGCAATGGACTGAAAACACATAAAAAAGTGTTTTACCTAAAACGCAATGCACCAAAACCACAAAGAAATGTCTTATATGTAAAACGCAATGGCCAGAAAACACTTAAAAATGACTCATTCTAAAACGCAATGGACTGAAAACACCTAAAAAATGTGTTTTACCTAAAACACAATGACTAAAAACACTTAAAAATGTGTTTTTTTCTAAAACGCAATAGCTGTCTGTCACTGTGAACTGTCTGTCACTGTGAACTGTCTTATTTCTAAAACGCAATGGACACATAAAACTGTCTGTCACTGTGAACTGTCTGAATTGTCTACGAATTACTGTCTTCGAAATGAGCCAATTTATGGAAATTTAATTTTTCTGATGCGTTTTTAGTACAGCTCAACCCCAGCCAGGGGCTCTGCCCCTTGGACCCCGCCAGGGGCTGCCGCCCCTGGGACCCCGCTACCGGGGGCTGCCGCCCCCGGACCCCCGCAAAGATCGTAAAACGCAATGACTAAATAAAAAACCCAGATCATGAAAATGAAATTAAAGAATTTCTTACATGGATCGAAGCCGATTTCTTCATCAATTGACGGAATTTGAATGATAGAAACACTTATCAACGCTCGAATCGAACGAATCGAGTGATTATCTCCAAAATCACCGGAAAAAACGAGATTTTTTTATGAAATTAAACTGGGTTTTCTTCAAAAAAAAAAAGCTGAAGAACACGTTGATCGGGTTCTGAATCATTGATTTGTGATGAAAATCGCACTATAATGTAGTGATTATTGAGATATAAAGTGAAGAAATAGTTGAAGATGGTGGATTTTGAAAATGATGGGTTTTTGAATTTACTGGGTTTTGAAAAAGGAAGAAGAAAGAGTTGGATTGACTAAAATACCCTTTCTCTTTATTTTAAAATTTGCCACATGTCATAATCCTATGGCTTCCTATCCTTCCTAGAGAAAATTAACTTCCTATTTGATCTTTACCCATGTACAAAATAGTAAATTTCTATCAAATTTTAAGATGACATATGAAGAGTTAAGTTAAAATGCCTAACTTTTTGCTATTTTCTTCTATTCATGTCCCTGTTCCCTTGATCAACAACATTTATGTTTAATAAATCTACACTATATATTAGATTACTTACAAATAATAAAAAATAAGCTTATGGATAATAAACTCATCACATTCATCAAGAACATATATTCAAAAATATCTTCTATTGTATTTGTGTATTTGGACTAAAGGACTAATCAGTAAACCAAAATTAATCAAACTTAACATAAAATGTGTTTTATAATTTTAGAGAAGTTAGTTAAAGATTTAGATGTAAATTGTCGACTCTGCTGCAACACGCGAGTTTCCCACTAGATAGAAAAGTGTTGTAGTATACTATATAATGCTTATCATAAGGGTTTTCTTGTTTATCTTACGGGTTTCCTGTGCGTTGCAGTCGCGAAGCGCGAGTGCTTTTATATACAGGCACAACGTATATACGATTTTTAACGTTTTTAGGTTTGAAATATGTTCTCAGCCCATATTGTCGACTCCGCTGCAACGGGCGGGTTCCCCACTAATATATATATATGTAGAAAGAACTTTGTTCTAATTTATAGTAGTGAATAACAAAATTGTTGGTAAGTCAAATTTAACACCCCGTCCTATTATAAAAACAACCCGCGGTGGAAACGTCGAGGGGTCACGTTACAAATTGTTTCAAACATAAACATATGGTATTTAAAGTTTTGTTTTATTGAATTAATAATTTTACATTGCCTTTGAGACATCGAAACAAAACACAACAACTATTTTATTCTAAGCAAGCTAAGGCCTGAGTCCATCCTACGTGTAGCATGCTTTTCATAATCACACATTGGACCTGAAACATATGTGAAAAGATGGTCAACAATGAATGCTGGTGAGTAACATAGGTTTTGGGTCAAGATCATGGCTTTGAATTTGTATTGCAATACCTTGTCCGACTACGAGAGTCGATAAGTGAAAACTTTGAAATCAAACTTGTATTAAATGTGTTTGGTATTCCAATATGTTTAATCAACTATAAAAGTTGGTATAAGTATGAAAACCATGTAGCCATGAATCTTTGACAAAAGTGTTTCCTTTGTAAAACCATGTAAGAAATCGATTTAAAAGAAAACTTTGTATGGTTTATATATCTTTAATTGAAAACAGTTTGTGACTTGTATAAACCAATCGTTCGTATTATGTATAAACCAATCGTCTTTGTTTTGTATAAACCAATTGTCCTTGTTTTAATCATCTTTGAGTAAACAAGTGTGGTCGTGTGGTGAATATATTCAAGCCTGTGTTGTCACACCCTCAAATTTCCATATGCGGAGTATTACCGCGAGGCGTGTGACTGACCAGGATCATGCCACCAATCATATTGAACAACTAATTAAAATAAGTAAATCCATCACCATCAATACGATTAGTGACTAAGTGTTCAAAGGTTCAAAACAAAGTCTAAGTTAACAGCAGAAGCACTTTGTTTGAAACCCAAATAATAGTTTAAAGTTCATAAGTGTCTAATAAAAATCTAACAATATTTCTCCGCCTCAACGACACTCCCCATGTGCAAGCTCCTACAATGTACCTAACGACCTGCAAAGCATGTAGTAGTGTGTCAACATAAAGTTGGTGAGTTCACAGTTTATCAGTATTGGTTCAAAAAAACGTATGTTGTTAAGTTACTCACTTTTATAAAACATGTCATGGGGAGCTACCCCATCTTTAAGCTACTAAACTGTGCCATACCGAAACTAACAGTAATGTTATTGGTGCCCCAAGTCAATGTCTATCATCATTGACCAGTTTCCCAGGCATAAAAGTTCACTCCCATCCCCTATGGCACGGTGTGAGGTTGATCAAACCTAATAGCGCTACTAACTAATATCCTGTTATTAACAGTGAGCTTATTCAACTCTCTGTAATCAATACACATCTGCAAGGTTCCATCCTTCTTCTTCACCAACAATATTGGAGCTCCCCAAGGCGAAAAACTCGGCCTTATAAATCCTTTATCCAATAACTCCTGGAGTTGCGTAGATATTTCTGGCATCTCGGATGGCGCAAGTCGATATGGTGCCTTGGCTACAGGAGCGGCGCATGGAACCAAGTCAATATGGAACTCGACTTGTCTTTGTGGAGGTAATCCTAGCAAGTCTTCGAGAAAAACATCAGGGAACTCCTTTACCATAGGAATGTCTGCAAGCTTTGGCTCCTCAGCTTTCTTATCTACTACATGCGCCAAGAATGCAACACATCCTTTTCGCAAGCATTTTTGCACCTTCATACAGTTGATGATTCGCAAGGGTGTGTCTCTTTTCTCTCCATGGACTATGAGCGTTTCATCATTCGCAAGAGGGATGCGAATGATTTTCTCGTGAACGAACAACTTCGACTTTATTCTTGGACAGCCAGTCCATTTCGACTACAACATCGAAGCTACCCAACTGAACAGGCAAAAGATCGATACTAAACCTTCGCTCACCAAGTTCTAATGTACATCCTCTAACAACTTCGCCCGATTCAATAAGTATACCGTCGGCTAGTTCTATGGAATAAGGAATATCTAATCTACTAGATTCTATTCCAAGCATACATTTAAATTCCACAGACATGAAACTATAATCGGCACCAGTGTCAAATAATATGGATGCAAAGTGATTGTTAACAAGAAACGTACCGGTGACCACCTTAGGGTCCTCGCGGGCGTTCCTTACTCCTATCACAAATGCTCGAGCTTGAGCGTTGTTCTCTCTCGGACAGTCCTTCTTGAAATGCTCTTTGCTACCACAACCAAAACATCCTTGGTTCTTCCCAGTTCCTTTACCATTTCTGTTACCAGTACCATTGCCATTTCCGTTACCGTTCCCATTACCAGCACCGTTGCGGTCTCTATTCCCATTTCTATTTCCACTTCCACCTCTTTTTCCCCAGCAATCTTCGGTACGGTGACCCAATTTTCCACACTTGTCGCATTTTGGAATGCGACAAACTCCTTCATGGTGACACTTGCACTTGTTACATTTGGGCATGGTGCCCTGGTACCCTCTGGTAGTAGCGTCATTCGCAGCTGCAAAGGTTTTTGTCTCCTTGGGTGGATTGGGGTCACGCTTCTTGTTGTTGGAACCCTTGTTGTTGTTACGCGTTGCTTGATTCAGATTCGAATGCTTCCTTTTCTTGTCACCAGACGTCTCAGCATGCGTCTCGGTTTTCTCAGCAGCTTTCAGCGATAACTTTTTCATACGGACAACATCTTCAGTAAGGCTGACAGCCAGAGTACCAAGTATTGACAATGTTTCTATTGCTTAACACGTTATCAAAACGTCTCGATAGAACGGCAAACAATCTAAACAACCAAGATGAGTAACATCCTGGATAGTAGCAAGGTTGACCGATGTCACATAACTTTGAATCTTTGAGGCTAGACCCTTGAGGTACAATTCGATACGCTTGATCGGAGGGTCCACCATGGTTGGACACAGGATGGCCAGTTCGTTCGACCGTTTCGTATAAGCTTCAATTTCTGACCCCGTCATTTTCAAATGGTAAAGCTCCACTTCCAACTTATGGATGTCATCACGCATGCAGTATTCCCTTTTTAATGAGTTCCTTAAAATCGTTCCAAGGGGTGGCGTTAGCAGCTGCCAGCCCTAATATCTGAACTTGCGCGTTCCACCAGGTAGTGCGATTCCTTCCAACGTACCAGTGGCGTACTTGACCCTGCGTGCCTCAGGGCATTCACACATCTCGAATACTGACTCGAGCTTCCCAACTCAATGGAGTAGTCCCACTGCTCCTTCTGTGCCACTGAATGTGCTTGGACGACAGTCCATGAAGTTCTTGAATGTGCAGACAGGTTGTTGTGCGTTCTGACCCGTTGCGCGAGAAAGGTAGGTCAAGGTTAAGCGCGAGAGTTGGGTCACGAGAGTAGGATCTAACATCCTAGGATAGGTCTGAAATAGCAGGTTATACCTCCTGCTTGTGCGGCTGCAAACGCCGCAGCAACTTGTTCGTTAATGAGAGCCGTCAACTGGGCTTGAGTCATGTTAACACGTCCAGACATGATCGAGCAGTAAAGGTAGCATAAGTATGAATGGTTCGCGAGTAGTGCGATGACAGAAGAGTGTAAGCACACAAGTGTTCTCAAGCAATAACAAATAGTGAGCAATGTAATCTAAGCATACCACGAGCAAAGTTCTACGCAATTCTAGCATGTAGGCAATAAATATAAACCTTATTACCTAGGATGTTGAGTCTTGCACGTGGAGCGAAGCGTCGTTGTGGATCGTTGAGAGCACTGTACTGGTTATAGTCTGGTTTTAATAAAAACGTTTTCCCCATATTAAAACCAAGTTCTCTATAACCAATGGCTCTGATACTAATCTGTCACACCCCCAAAATCCACCTGCGGAATATCACCGCTTGGGAGCGTGACCGACCAGGATCAAGCCACCAATCATACTGAACATGTAATTAATATCAAGTAAAATAAATGTAAACCAATCATTCAATACGATAGGTGTTCAAAACATAATCATAGTTTCAAAGTGTAGCGGAAGCATAAGTATGAAAACCCAATGTGTAACATAAGTTCAAATGTTTAAATGTTTTAACATGGCATCCACGATCCATGCTCCACAACGACCTGCTCCTCCCTGTGCAAGCTCCATGTATCTAACGACCTGCAAGGCATGTAACAGAGGATCAACAACTAGTTGAGCGAGTTCACAGTTTATAGATCGGTATATGTAATAGTATAGTAAGCCATGTATTCGTTCATTAAGTCATGTATCGTAATAGTTCGTATCGCGGCCCTTCAGGCATGTATGCGAAGATTAGGGAAAGTTCTCAAGTATTCTAGACTAGGTATGTTACACACGACCTAGGATTCATTGCACACGACCTAGGATTCATTGCACATGATACGATGTAAGTGTTTGCATCAAATTAGGGTTTGCAAGTCATTGATACTCAAGCAACTGTGTTTTGTGTGCTTGATGTGTGTAAAATGCAACATATAAATCACATCAATTAAGGCATAAAACTAACCCTTTTTAAGTACTAATGTTGGAAAAAGAGTGTTTTTGTCTTCCTTTTGTATTTTCAGGATGAAATGAGCTCAAAATCACAAAAGAAGCAAAAAGACAACTAATTCTAGCATAAATACAAGAAAAGGAACAAAAGTAGACTGCCCGGACCCTCAACGGCACCTCCCAAGGCAAAGAAGAGAAAACAGAGACTGAACACGCCCCGTGTCCAGCGAACACGGGGGCGTGCCCAGGAAGCAGCAGAAAAGACAAACCAGTAGAAGCTTCCATTGCCCACCACGGGGCCGTGTCCAGCGGACACGGGGGCGTGGTGAAAGTACAGCATGCGCATTAATTGTAATTGCGAATTACAATTAATGAAGAGAGAGAATGTCAGACGGGCACGGGGGCGTGTCCAGCGGACACGGGGCCGTGCCCAGCCTTCTGTTCAGCCTATAAATAGGGGTGCTTGGCTTCATTCCATTTCATCCCTTGGCACACCACCTCTCTCACACTTCATCCACCACCCACCACCACCATAACACCATCATCCACCACCATCATCCATTGTCCATCGTAGAGTGTGTGAGTCGTCTCGGGATCCAAGATTGATCGTAAGAGTTCTTGACAATCAAGGCCATGTTTGCCTAAGTCTCTTACATCACTTGGTGAAGACAAGTGTTTAGTATAATACTTTTTATTTTTAATCTTTTGCACTTTTTATTTGGTTTTGTATTAATGACTTTAATAACTAGTTACTTATGTTGAAGGTGATCTTTCCTTATCGTTTGTCCGTGGTGTCTTGGCGTTATTTTACTGTCTATATAAAATAAAAGATTTTCACCATTCATATCTCCACGGTCTATATGGAGGTATGTTGGCTACCTGGTCGGGGGTTAAGGGAACGGTTTGGTAAGGGTCTTGCCCTTGTTCAGCGTTTAGAGGTCCTGCTTGGGACCTGGGTCAAATTTAGTAGGATCTCCTTCAATGCCCATAGGTATTGGATGGCGGGGATCCAAACTCTTTGACCCCCTCATAAGTTAACTACTATTAATACTATAACCCGGCTATTTAGGACTGTATCCCTGCTGACTCAGACTACTTAGCCGAGGGTAACGTCACCGCCAAAAGCGGGGCCTACCACAATTTGCATTAATAACTTAATTCATTATCTTTCAATAATCCGACCCTTTAGGATTGTATCCTTGCTGACTCAAACTACTGGGTTGAGGGTAACGTCGCCTTCAAAAGAGGGGCCTACTACAATAACTAAGATAATCTCTTAAACAAGTGCAAAAGTGCGAAAATAATCAAAGGTTATACTAATACACGTGTCGGATCCAAGTGATTCATCTTGTCTATCTGTTTTTATTTTTTATTTTATTTTTTAGCATTTAGTTAGTTTTTATTTTCTTAGATTAAAACATTTTTTTTCTCACTTTTTGATTTGATTAGACGTTGAGGATAAACAGGTATTAAAAGCTCTTGTGTCCTTGGACGACCTCGGTATCTTACCAACACTATACTACATCCACGATGGGTGCACTTGCCCATATGTGTGTTTAGTGTTAGTGAATATCGTGTTTTACAAATTTAAAACTTTGCTAAAAAGTGTAAAAATGGCTTAAATATACATCTAAAATATCTCACACACCGACACGCATCAAGTTTTTGGCGCCGTTGCCGGGGACACAAGGATTTTAAGAAAGTTAGGAATCAACGGCCTAATCATATTTTTATTTTTCTTTTATTTTTTAGGAATTTTTCTTAGATTTTCAGCTTCTGCAGAGCTCAACACGGGGCCGTGCCTGCTGAACACGCCCCCGTGCTCAATCATTGGAACTGGCAATCCTGTTTTAAGTCAGACAGTAAGCTGAACACGGGGCCGTGTCCACTCAACACGCCCCCGTGCCCAAGATTCAGTTACTGAAAACAGAACAGTTAGATCCCAGCGGTTGGTAATTTCTGACACAAACATGAGTGATAGTAATTCTTTTTACTTTCGGCACTCTTATGGTTTGTGGTGTCGATTATGTGGAGGCAAACATGAGGAATTAAAATGTTATTTTCTCAATTATAGGCCCCACTATATAGACCCACCAATTCCTTGTAACCTTAAGAGGGGCGAAAGTAAAAATAAGCACTATCTCTCCCTCGAATGCGCCCAGCCAGATATTCTAGGAGAAATGCTCCTTGACGAGTTATTTCAACTAGAAGAACTAATTCTCAATTGGTCAAAAGAACTTAGGAAGGATTTTATAGATCCATCCCAAGACGATGACCATGAGGAAATGTTGGAACCGCATTCCGACAACCTCGTTGCTCCCAAAAATACCTCCATACCTAGAAAAGATGTGGATGATAGTCGTCCCTGTGTCGATTGTGCCGTGAAGGATTCCCCATCGACTTCGTTCGATGCATACATAGACCTGAGCGATTCGGCATACACCTTCTTTAACGAGAGCCCGGAAAAGGGTTGGACTTGTCCACCTAGAATGAAAATAGGAATTACCCTCACCGATAACCTCTTGCGTTCTCGCCTTAGTATAGGACAATTAAGGTATCTTAGGCACTTTGGGGTTGTTCCAACAAATCAAGAGCCACCCGATATAAATTAACTCCTTAGTAAGAGACAAAACTTCATAAAACAGCTTTCCGACACGGGGCCGTGCCCGGCCAACACGCCCCCGTGTCCACCAAAAGATTCCCTTCTGATCAGAACGTCAGAATACGGACAAACTGTGTCAGAATTTCATCTGCACACGGGGCCGTGTCCAGCGGACACGGGGCCGTGTCCAGAAGGCTGTCGTTTTCTATAAATGCAGCCAAAAATCCTGCACATTTGGACCAACTTGGGACAGAGATTTGAAGGAATCTTCTCTCAAACAATCCTAGGTAAGTCTAAAAGAAGTTTCCAACAACCCATCTTGTCCTTTCCTCTTCTAGACATTTCCTTCTTTTTCATCTTTCTTCAAGAACTACCATGAAAAGTTTGAATTCTTCAAGCTTTGTGGTAGGAAACAATGAGTTTTGATCATGGAATCTTGGTAAAAACATGTTGTGTAACATTGTTTAAAGTTATTTATTGCCAAAAAGTCTACATAAATTCAGGAAATAACTTAAAAACCCAAGATTCCTTGCTCCAAAATTCTGCAGAAGGATGAACACGGGGCCGTGCTCAGTGAGCACGGGGCCGTGTCCAGAAACTGTTTCATCATATAAACTGCTTTTGGTTTATTTTTCGTAGAATGGCGAGTGAGAACAGTGAAACATCATCCGTTCATTCCTCGAACAGCCGAAGGGGAAGAAGGCCATCCGTTGAAGCTACACTTGTGCACTATGTGATAGCACTGAGAGAAGCTCTCGACGAAATGACGTCAGTAGAGGAGGTCCTTATTGACCGTATTAACGATCTTACGATGGGACTTGAAAGCAGCTTCCAAGAGATTAACCTTTTGTACCAAAGGTTAAACATTCTGGTAGCACCTCCTATGGAACCAGTCCTTCCACAACAAGACTGGAACTTGGCACTCGGGGTTAATAACCCTACCGGGTGGGAAGACTTTCCCGCAGAACCTCCCATGGAAAACCCACAAGAAATTCCAGCGGAAGTTGCAACTCCTCAAACTAATGCAAATGAGCCCTCTTTTCTCCTTCCAAGGGAGGTAGAGGAGTGGCTCGCCGACATATGAGGAGAACCACACCCGGAAGAAGGAGTTCTAAAAAGCCTTATCTAACCAAGATTAGTAGTTCTTGGAAATTTTGCTAAATTAAAATAAAACATAGGGCTAGAAATCCATAGTTTAATATTTATGTACTTTCATCTTTAACTTTATGTAATGTCTCTCTATGTTCGCAATGTTATGATGGTTTTTAAGATTGATGGTTGTTTTGCGAATAAAACACACTCATGGTGGTAATGGATGAAAAAGGGAACGAGAAAAATGGAACCATGCACGAAGAACAGAGCAACCCGACACAAATCTCCATCACAGAAGGCTCAACACGGGCCGTGCCCAACCAACACGCCCCCGTGCTGAGCCCCCGCAGAAAAACACCCAATTCAGGTAACTGGACACGGGCCGTGTTCAGCGGACACGCCCCCGTGTCCAGGCTTCTGTTTCAATTCTCTAATTTTTGTTACTGGCACTTGACCACGGGGCCGTGCCCGGTCACCACGGGGCCGTGTCCAGGATGCCAGTAACAAAAATCTTTGCTTTTTAAACCACTTTTACACATCCTAATCGACCAAAAACCTTATTTTTGGACACATTGAGGACAATGTGTAATTTAAGTGTGGGGGGATGCTAAAACCTTGAATTTTGCAAATCCTAAACACAAGCCTTACACAAAACTCTATTGGAACCGCTAAACACCCCAAATTTTTTCAAAAACTTTTTCATTTTTTTTTATTTACTTGTCTTAGTTTAAGTTGGGAATAACAAGTTCTAAAAAGGTTATATTTTTATAAGTTTACAACCGA
This sequence comes from Helianthus annuus, assembly GCF_002127325.2. NCBI lineage: Eukaryota > Viridiplantae > Streptophyta > Magnoliopsida > Asterales > Asteraceae > Helianthus > Helianthus annuus. Next base: position 86,003,266 of record NC_035437.2, on the reverse strand, counting down.
TAGCGTCGTGATAACAAAGAACCAAAATAAGAAAATTATGAAACGGCGTAACAAGTCTAGTTAAAAATTCGATTATATATACTTGATCACATTAAAAACCCATTCCCACAAAAGTGAGTTTTGAGCCTTTATTGAGCATAAAAATATACATATTTAGACTAAATGCTCATTTTTCGTTTCTTGTGTGAATAGCCGCTTGGTTCTTACAAATCTAGAACTTGCCACAACAATACATTCCCGGTCCTTACCAACTTAAACCCAAGTAAGTAAATGATGGAGGCATTAGGACTAACCATTTTTCTTTCAAAACCATTATTTTTCATTTTTTTATCACCTACCCAAAATCCCCCTAGATAGCCCCTTTGAGCCTAAACCTTTCATTTCATTACCCCAAAACCCTTTTTACCCACCAAAAAAAAAAAAAAAAAAAACCCTTTTTATTTTTTACCCTTTATTTTAGTAACAAGCTCGGTTCTTCGTAAACTCGCCTTTTTATGTGATGAAAAAAAATGATGAAGTCAAAAACAAACAAAAGCTATATAAAAGCTTGTTTGGAGAAATACTTCAAAATAAAAAGTCGCTAAAGACAAGGTATTTTACGAAAACCGACGCTTTTTACGATTTTCGCCCTTTTACTAACCACTAACCCAACCACTCACCTTTAACCCAAGCCTAACCCTTCACCCCAAAAGTCCTCTTGATATTTTACCAAGGTAAAAAGTTAAAAAGGAGGAGGATTGATTGCTTGGCAAGCCTATGGAAGGCGTAAGTTCCATGCCGCTCTCGAGTGATTCACTAAAAATATACACCTTCGGCCGAGTGTTGAGTGATCCCCCGTGAGGTATGTGAACTTGTATATAAATGGAATTTGAATAAGGCATGCTATGCCCAAATAAGTAATTTATCTTATGAAACGTTCAAAATAAATCATAACGAATAGGATTGTAAATAAATAAAAATAAAACTTACTAAGACCTTGGATTCCCGACACTCTAGGACAAGCTAAAAACTTTCTCTTCTACCTATTCCATTTGGAGTGTAAGCCACATTTAAAGAGTTTTGCTTGAGGACAAGCAAAAGTTCAAGTGTGGGGGTATTTGATGTGTGTAAAATGCAACATATAAATCACATCAATTAAGGCATAAAACTAACCCTTTTTAAGTACTAATGTTGGAAAAAGAGTGTTTTTGTCTTCCTTTTGTATTTTCAGGATGAAATGAGCTCAAAATCACAAAAGAAGCAAAAAGACAACTAATTCTAGCATAAATACAAGAAAAGGAACAAAAGTAGACTGCCCAGACCCTCAACGGCACCTCCCAAGGCAAAGAAGAGAAAACAGAGACTGAACACGCCCCGTGTCCAGCGAACACGGGGGCGTGCCCAGGAAGCAGCAGAAAAGACAAACCAGTAGAAGCTTCCATTGCCCACCACGGGGCCGTGTCCAGCGGAAATGGGGGCGTGGTGAAAGTACAGCAGGCGCATTAATTGTAATTGCGAATTACAATTAATGAAGAGAGAGAATGTCAGACAGGCACGGGGGCGTGTCCAGCGGACACGGGGCCGTGCCCAGCCTTCTGTTCAGCCTATAAATAGGGGTGCTTGGCTTCATTCCATTTCATCCCTTGGCACACCACCTCTCTCACACTTCATCCACCACCCACCACCACCATAACACCATCATCCACCACCATCATCCATTGTCCATCGTAGAGTGTGTGAGTCGTCTCGGGATCCAAGATTGATCGTAAGAGTTCTTGACAATCAAGGCCATGTTTGCCTAAGTCTCTTACATCACTTGGTGAAGACAAGTGTTTAGTATAATACTTTTTATTTTTAATCTTTTGCACTTTTTATTTGGTTTTGTATTAATGACTTTAATAACTAGTTACTTATGTTGAAGGTGATCTTTCCTTATCGTTTGTCCGTGGTGTCTTGGCGTTATTTTACTGTCTATATAAAATAAAAGATTTTCACCATTCATATCTCCACGGTCTATATGGAGGTATGTTGGCTACCTGGTCGGGGGTTAAGGGAACGGTTTGGTAAGGGTCTTGCCCTTGTTCAGCGTTTAGAGGTCCTGCTTGGGACCTGGGTCAAATTTAGTAGGATCTCCTTCAATGCCCATAGGTATTGGATGGCGGAGATCCAAACTCTTTGACCCCCTCATAAGTTAACTACTATTAATACTATAACCCGGCTATTTAGGACTGTATCCCTGCTGGCTCAGACTACTTAGCCGAGGGTAACATCACCGCCAAAAGCGGGGCCTACCACAATTTGCATTAATAACTTAATTCATTATCTTTCAATAATCCGACCCTTTAGGATTGTATCCTTGCTGACTCAAACTACTGGGTTGAGGGTAATGTCGCCTTCAAAAGAGGGGCATACTACAATAACTAAGATAATCTCTTAAACAAGTGCAAAAGTGCGAAAATAATCAAAGGTTATACTAATACACGTGTCGGATCCAAGTGATTCATCTTGTCTATCTGTTTTTATTTTTTATTTTATTTTTCAGCATTTAGTTAGTTTTTATTTTCTTAGATTAAAACATTTTTTTTCTCACTTTTTGATTTGATTAGACGTTGAGGATAAACCGGTATTAAAAGCTCTTGTGTCCTTGGACGACCTCGGTATCTTACCAACACTATACTACGTCCACGATGGGTGCACTTGCCCATATGTGTGTTTAGTGTTAGTGAATATCGTGTTTTATAAATTTAAAACTTGGCTAAAAAGTGTAAAAAGGGCTTAAATATACATCTAAAATATCTCGCACTACACACGCATCATGCTCATTGTGTACAGGATGATATCACATAGAATGATTCATACATGCAAGATCATACAGTTGCATTTACACAGTCAGTTCATGTCGATCAAGTTTCACATACAATCTAGGTCATAAAGTGCTTGATAGTTAATCTCATGTATTGTAATAGCAGTTGTTTACTTTCATGTCATACATACTTCACGTCAGAGTCTTTTACAGTTTATCTCACGTATTCATCGTTCACATAAAGCACGTTGTCGTACATGTAACGCACACATGAAATCCCATTCATGATAGTTCATCCATCCATCTAGTGTCATCTAACAATCGTTTAACATGTAAATAGCCCAACTGTACAACATACGGACACACATAAATTACTCGTACACACTACAAGTCTAAATATTAAACATGTGCAGCCCATCTACTATACAAGGCCCAAATCAGGTAAAGCTTAACCCACCGGCCCAACTAAACTTCGGACCACACATACAGTTAAGAAGCTCGGACCCCTTACAAGTGCTTAAACATCGGACAAGGGGGTTTGGGGCCAAAACTCGGACAACACAAGGTGAGGGGGGTTTAAAAGTCGGACAGGGGGTTGGGGTTTGGGGGGTTAAAAACTCGGACCAAGTGATCAAGGGTCACAAAGTCGGACCACCCTCCCCTTGAGCAAAACTCGGACTCCCCTTGAGTCTTAACAAAAGTCGGACCCTAACACCCCTATAAAGATCGGACCTTGAGTCTTTATAAAACTCGGACTCCCTACAACTTTTAAAGGTCGGACCATTGTTATATTATAAATGTCGGATTCATTTTAGAACTCATAAAAGTCGGACCCTCATTGCAACATATAAAACTCAGAACTTTTTGCTTATTAACAATATTCGGACTAAATGTTTTCATATGAAACTTCGGACAAGCATTTAACAAGTGAAACTCGGACCATCATGCATCTATTCTATCACAAAGGTCGGACTAACATATCATATCAAAACTCAGACAATCACAATCACAATTGTAACAGTTACATTCTCTTGTTCATACGATCTGGAACCCTAATTCGTACATTGCATAACAGGAATCAATTTAACAATTAACAACTTCATCATATCAAGCATATCTTGTCATCAAACAAACGATTTCATGACTAATCATCATCATAACACAATCATCAGGATTCAATCAATAACTACAGAACTAGTATTGTGAAGAACTAGGGTTTACTGCATCAATCAATCAACAATTAATCACAAACAATGATTAAACAATTACCTTGATTTGATTCTAAATGGATTGGTAATCAAACTTGATGCAAAAGAACTTGTGAATCCAAGAATGATGAGAAGATGGTTGTAGAGAGGATTAGAGAATATGAGGGTACGTGTTTTGATTCTTGTATGATGATTAGTGAATGATTAGGGAAGGAGATTAGGGTTAAGTATCACTAGGATTTCACTAATTGCTCTCTATATCCTCAAGTATTAACTTTTACACATGTACACCATCTCACAACAATTTCACAGTTTCACCACCAAGTTTATGTATTAGACAGGTCTTTCACAATTAACTCATAACCATGCATAAACACACAATACACTTCATTGTATCAAAACGTTACAGTTCCATAGCCAATTATTTGTGCAATCAAACAACTAGATAATAAATGAACGTGCAATAAATGCGAAATAGGAATCTTGGAAACTCGAGTTGTCACATTATCCCCAACTTGAAAGAAATTTCGTCCCGAAATTTAGCATGTAGTTACTGAGGAAGCTAGGTAAGTTATATCGTTTACTGGTTTTCCTAGGGTGTCACATCATCCCCCCGTTGATTTGGAATTTCGTCCCGAAATTCCGCAGTAGTAGTTTCAGCCTCAGTAGTAGTTGCATTGGTTCCGAATAACTGGGGGTACTTTTCTGTCATCTGGTCTTCGCGTTCCCAGGTGTACTCTGGGCGACGTTTGGAGTTCCAACGAACTCGAACAAGAGGGATTCTCTTGTGTTTGAGGACCTTAACATCCTGGTCCGTGATTTCTACAGGTTCCTCGACGAAGTGCAACTGCTCGTCGATAGTGAGTTCTTTCAATGGAATTATGAGGGTCTCATCTGACAGACATTTCTTCAGATTCGACACATGGAATACGTTGTGAACTGCCCCGAGTTCAGCTGGTAGGTTTAGTCTGCAGGCTACTTGGCCTATTCTTTCAGTGATTTCGAACGGTCCAACATACCGTGGATTGAGCTTGCCTCGTTTACCAAATTTAACCACACCCTTTCAGGGTGAGACTTTAAGTAAAACCCGGTCCCCGACCTGAAATTCCAATGGCTTCCTACGCTTATCCGCGTAGCTTTTCTGACGATCACGAGCTGTCGCCATGCGTTGTCGTATTTGTGCTATTCGTTCAGTAGCATCAACTACCATTTCTGGTCCTGTAATCTGACTATCCCCCACCTCTGTCCAACAGAGAGGTGACCGGCATTTACGCCCGTACAATGCCTCGAATGGAGCGGCTTGTATGCTGGTGTGGTAACTGTTATTGTACGAAAACTCCACTATAGGGAGGTGTTTTTCCCAGCTGTTGCCGAAATCGATAACACATGCCCGAAGCATGTCTTCTAAGGTTTGAATTATGCGCTCAGACTGCCCATCCGTCTGAGGGTGATATGCTGTGCTCATGTCTAATCGAGAGCCAAAAGCTTTGTGCATTGCTTGCCATAGTTCTGAAGTGAATCGTGCATTGCGATCCGAAATAATAGAGGTGGGCACCCCGTGCCTCGAAACAACTTCTTCCAAGTAGATGTCTGCTAGAGTGGAGAACTTATCCGTTTCTTTGATAGCCAAGAAATGAGCAGACTTGGTGAGTCGATCCACGATCACCCAAATAGTATCATTCCCACGCTGGGATCTAGGCAGACCAGCAACAAAATCCATGGAAATTTCTTCCCATTTCCACTGCGGTATCTTAGGTTGCTGAAGTAGGCCTGAGGGTTTCTGGTACTCTGTCTTGACTCTTGCACAAGTCAAACATTTGCCGACGTATGTTGCTATGTGGGCCTTCATGCTAGGCCACCAGTATGTAGTTCTAAGATCGTGGTACATTTTATCCGAACCTGGATGTACAGAGTAGCGAGACTTATGAGCTTCATCCATCACAAGTTCTCGTAAACCGCCGTATAGTGGTACCCAAATACGCCCTGTTACATAGTTGGCGCCGTCTTCCTTCTGTTCTAATCGTTGCCTTGAGCCGCGTAAGGCTTCAACCCTGACGTTTTCTGATTTCAATGCTTCAACCTGAGCATTTCGTATCTGTGCAGGTAGATCAGGCTGAATAGTGAGCTGCAAAGCTCGTACACGCCTAGGTAAAGTATCCTTTCGACTGAGAGCGTCTGCCACAACATTGGCTTTGCCTGGATGGTACTTGATGGCGCATTCGTAATCATTAAGTAACTCGACCCATCGTCGTTGACGCATGTTCAATTCCTTCTGCTTGAAGATATGCTCGAGACCCCTGTGATCGGTGTAAATAGTGCACTTGGTACCGTACAGGTAGTGTCGCCATATCTTGAGCGCGAAAACAACAGCTCCCAGCTCTAAATCGTGCGTCGTGTAGTTCCGTTCATGAACCTTGAGTTGACGAGAAGCGTAGGCAATAACTTTATCCCGTTGCATCAATACACAACCAAGCCCCTGTATCGATGCGTCACAGTATACTACAAAATTGTCCGTGCCCTCTGGCAGTGAGAGAATAGGCGCGCTGCGTAGTCTATCCTTTAGGTACTGGAAAGCAGTTTCCTGAGTGTTGCCCCAACGGTAGGTGACACCCTTCTGTGTCAGTAGTGTAAGCGGCTGTGCGATCTTCGAAAAGTCTTTAATGAATCGTCTGTAGTAACCTGCCAAACCCAAGAATTGGCGTATTTCCGTTGGTGTACGCGGTGCAGGCCAGTTCCTGATCGAATTTACCTTGGATGGATCGACATGAATCCCATCCCTGCTCACCACATGGCCTAAGAAGTGGACTTCACGAAGCCGGAAGTCGCATTTTGAAAACTTGGCGTACAGTTGTTCCTTTCGAAGAAGTTCCAAGATAAAACGTGAGGACTGCTCGTGTTCCTCCTGACTCTTGGAGTAGATCAGAATGTCGTCGATGAAGACAATGACGAACTTGTCTAGATAGAGTTTGCACACCCTGTTCATAAGATCCATGAAAACTGCAGGCGTGTTCGTAAGCCCAAATGGCATGACTAGGAACTCGTAATGACCGTAGCGGGTTCTGAATACTGTCTTGGAGACGTCCTCATCCCGGACTCTCAGCTGATGATACCCTGACCTTAGATCAATCTTGGAATAGTAACTCGACCCTTGCAACTGGTCGAATAGGTCGTCAATACGTGGAAGAGGATAACGGTTCTTCACTGTGACCTTGTTCAGTTCGCGGTAATCAATGCACATCCTGAAAGTGCCATCCGTCTTTTTCACGAATAGTACTGGAGCTCCCCAAGGCGAAGAGCTTGGACGAATGAAGCCCTTATCCAAGAGCTCTTGTAGTTGCTTTGACAGTTCTTCCAGTTCAGTTGGAGCTAAACGATACGGTGCGCGAGCTATAGGTGCTGCTCCTGGAGCTAGCTCGACTTGAAACTCGACTTGGCGATGAGGCGGTAGACCTGGTAAATCTTCAGGAAACACTTGAGGAAAATCACGTACAACTGGAATATCCTCTATTCTTTTCTCTTTCGTCGCTGCATCAGTAACTAGTGCCAAGATAGCCGTATGACCCTTTCTTAAACATTTCTGTGCCTTCAAGAAAGAGATGATGCCAACCACAGCACCATTCTTGTCGCCTTGAACTTCGAGAGGTTCTTGACCAGAACGGGGAATACAAACAATCTTGCTCTTTGCATAAGATCTCCGTTTGCTGTTGGGATAACCAATCCATCCCAATGACGATATCGAAACTACCCAAGACTAGGGAATGAGGTTGATGGAGAATGTCTGACCAACTAAGACGAGGTTACAACCCTTGACTACCAGAAGATTGCTGACCAGTGCTCTGGTAGTCATCAATTTTTTTTTTTGTTGCCGAGCCTGAGACTGAACTGAAGTTGAACCCTTGCTGAAGGTTCCATCCCACCTTCTCTTGTTGTCACTGGGAATAGCAGAGGTAGTCGCAGTGGCACCAATGCGTCTAGGCAGCTTGTTCTGTTCCACTGCCTGATCTGTGAGGCGATGAGCAAGATGAGTAACATCCTGGATAGTAGCAAGGTTGACCGATGTCACATAACTTTGAATCTTTGAGGCTAGACCCTTGAGGTACAATTCGATACGCTTGATCGGAGGGTCCACCATGGTTGGACACAGGATGGCCAGTTCGTTCGACCGTTTCGTATAAGCTTCAATTTCTGACCCCGTCATTTTCAAACGGTAAAGCTCCACTTCCAACTTATGGATGTCATCACGCATGCAGTATTCCCTTTTTAATGAGTTCCTTAAAATCGTTCCAAGGGGTGGCGTTAGCAGCTGCCAGCCCTAATATCTGAACTTGCGCGTTCCACCAGGTTAGTGCGATTCCTTCCAACGTGCCAGTGGCGTACTTGACCCTGCGTGCCTCAGGGCATTCACACATCTCGAATACTGACTCGAGCTTCCCAACTCAATGGAGTAGTCCCACTGCTCCTTCTGTGCCACTGAATGTGCTTGGACGACAGTCCATGAAGTTCTTGAATGTGCAGACAGGTTGCTGTGCGTTCTGACCCGTTGCGCGAGAAAGGTAGGTCAAGGTTAAGCGCGAGAGTTGGGTCACGAGAGTAGGATCTAACATCCTAGGATAGGTCTGAAATAGCAGGTTATACCTCCTGCTTGTGCGGCTGCAAACGCCGCAGCAACTTGTTCGTTAATGAGAGCCGTCAACTGGGCTTGAGTCATGTTAACACGTCCAGACATGATCGAGCAGTAAAGGTAGCATAAGTATGAATGGTTCGCGAGTAGTGCGATGACAGAAGAGTGTAAGCACACAGGTGTTCTCAAGCAATAACAAATAGTGAGCAATGTAATCTAAGCATACCACGAGCAAAGTTCTACGCAATTCTAGCATGTAGGCAATAAATATAAACCTTATTACCTAGGATGTTGAGTCTTGCACGTGGAGCGAAGCGTCGTTGTGGATCGTTGAGAGCACTGTACTGGTTATAGTCTGGTTTTAATAAAAACGTTTTCTCCATATTAAAACCAAGTTCTCTATAACCAATGGCTCTGATACCAATCTGTCACACCCCCAAAATCCACCTGCGGAATATCACCGCTTGGGAGCGTGACCGACCAGGATCAAGCCACCAATCATATTGAACATGTAATTAATATCAAGTAAAATAAATGTAAACCAATCATTCAATACGATAGGTGTTCAAAACATAATCATAGTTTCAAAGTGTAGCGGAAGCATAAGTATGAAAACCCAATGTGTAACATAAGTTCAAATGTTTAAATGTTTTAACATGGCATCCACGATCCATGCTCCACAACGACCTGCTCCTCCCTGTGCAAGCTCCATGTATCTAACGACCTGCAAGGCATGTAACAGAGGATCAACAACTAGTTGAGCGAGTTCACAGTTTATAGTTCGGTATATGTAATAGTATAGTAAGCCTTGTATTCGTTCATTAAGTCATGTATCGTAATAGTTCATATCGCGGCCCTTCAGGCATGTATGCGAAGATTAGGGAAAGTTCTCAAGTATTCAAGACTAGGTATGTTTGTATCGCGGCCACCCGGCACCTGTGCGAAGTTTTAGTGTATAGTTCGCAGCCTTCCTAGGCATGTGTGCGAAGATCAGTCATATTATCGCAGCCAACCCTGGCATGTGTGCGAAGATCAGTCATATTATCGCAGCCAACCCTGGCATGTGTGCGAAGATCAGTCATATTATCGCAGCCAACCCCGGCGTGTGTGCGAAGATCAGTTCTAAAAGCATCACTAGTCTAGCAGTATCTTAACAAATCACCTTCCTCACCCGAGGATCATATCACTACGTTCCATTATCTAAAGAAGTACAAATAAATAAATCAATCCCATTCCCACCCTGGGAACCCCATGCCTTGGCTGTGTGAACTCACCTTGGTTTGCTCGGTATGTTATTGCTTCTAGGGTTTAATAAATGTCTAAGTCCGTTATACACGACCTAGGATTCATTGCACATGATACGATGTAAGTGTTTGCATCAAATTAGGGTTTGCAAGTCATTGATACTCAAGCAACTGTGTTTTGTGTGCTCATTATGTACAGGATGATATCACATAGAATGATTCATACATGTAAGATCATACAGTTGCATTTACACAGTCAGTTCATGTCGATCAAGTTTCACATACAATCTAGGTCATAAAGTGCTTGATAGTTAATCTCATGTATTGTAATAGCAGTTGTTTACTTTCATGTCATACATACTTCACGTCAGAGTCTTTTACAGCTTATCTCACGTATTCATCGTTCACATAAAGCACATTGTCATACATGTAACGCACACATGAAATCCCATTCATGATAGTTCATCCATCCATCTAGTGTCATCTAACAATCGTTTAACATGTAAATAGCCCAACTGTACAACATACGGACACACATAAATTACTCGTACACACTACAAGTCTAAATATTAAACATGTGCAGCCCATCTACTATGCAAGGCCCAAATCAGGTAAAGCTTAACCCACCGGCCCAACTAAACTTCGGACCACACATACAGTTAAGAAGCTCGGACCCCTTACAAGTGCTTAAACATCGGACAAGGGGGTTTGGGGCCAAAACTCGGACAACACAAGGTGAGGGGGGTTTAAAAGTCGGACAGGGGGTTGGGGTTTGGGGGGTTAAAAACTCAGACCAAGTGATCAAGGGTCACAAAGTCGGACCACCCTCCCCTTGAGCAAAACTCGGACTCCCCTTGAGTCTTAACAAAAGTCGGACCCTAACACCCCTATAAAGATCGGACCTTGAGTCTTTATAAAACTCGGACTCCCTACAACTTTTAAAGGTCGGACCATTGTTATATTATAAATGTCGGATTCATTTTAGAACTCATAAAAGTTGGACCCTCATTGCAACATATAAAACTCAGAACTTTTTGCTTATTAACAATATTCGGACTAAATGTTTTCATATGAAACTTCGGACAAGCATTTAACAAGTGAAACTCGGACCATCATGCATCTATTCTATCACAAAGGCCGGACTAACATATCATATCAAAACTCAGACAATCACAATCACAATTGTAACAGTTACATTCTCTTGTTCATACGATCTGGAACCCTAATTCGTACATTGCATAACAGGAATCAATTTAACAATTAACAACTTCATCATATCAAGCATATCTTGTCATCAAACAAACGATTTCATGACTAATCATCATCATAACACAATCATCAGGATTCAATCAATAACTACAGAACTAGTATTGTGAAGAACTAGGGTTTACATGCATCAATCAATCAACAATTAATCACAAACAATGATTAAACAATTACCTTGATTTGATTCTAGATGGATTGGTAATCAAACTTGATGCAAAAGAACTTGTGAATCCAAGAATGATGAGAAGATGGTTGTAAAGAGGATAGAGAATATGAGGGTACGTGTTTTGATTCTTGTATGATGATTAGTGAATGATTAGGGAAGGAGATTAGGGTTAAGTATCACTAGGATTTCACTAATTGCTCTCTATATCCTCAAGTATTAACTTTTACACATGTACACCATCTCACAACAATTTCACAGTTTCACCACCAAGTTTATGTATTAGACAGGTCTTTCACAATTAACTCATAACCATGCATAAACACACAATACACTTCATTGTATCAAAACGTTACAGTTCCATAGCCAATTATTTGTGCAATTAAACAACTAGATAATAAATGAACGTGCAATAAATGCGAAATAGGAATCTTGGAAACTCGAGTTGTCACACCACACTTAACCATTTTGCCAACATATGAAGTCTGAATGTTGAACGAATTGCTGTCCGATCGGACTACCATCCGATCAAACTGCCATTCGAATCATGAGATATTTAGACTTCCATACTTAAACAATTTTCAACATGTTCAATGCACAAAGGATGCCACCCGATCGAACAACCGTCCGAACGAGTGGCAACCTGCTGTGAACTTGTTCCCACTAAAGTGTCTAACCAATCGGGTTGTCGTCCGATCGAACAACCGTCCGATCGACCGACCTGAAAGGTAGAGATACTTCTATATTTTCAAAATGCTACAACAAAAACTTCAGAAGTCAAGCCATTATTCACAAACACATTCTTTCCAAACGAAGAAACAATCCACTCGAATAACCATCCGACCAGACGACTGACCGAACGGATTACCACTCGCACGACTGGCTGTCCGATCGGACTACCATCCGATCGAACTGCTGTCCGACTTACTTGTACTTTGCATCGTTTTACGCGTCACTTATCGTTATGCTATCGAACTGTTCAGGCTAACCCTACTCTCTAGCGCTCCCTTCAATCCATCAACCGCTGTGAGTATACTCGATCCCTTTTTGCTTTACTCACTTTTGGGTGTTACATACGTTACTTATACAAAATCACATCGAACACACTACGCAATTCTTTTAACGCTAACCGCTATCGCATGTATACGTGACTAAATGAAAGCTTGTTTGTTATGTTTACACATGTAATGTTGTCTTCCTGCCTTAGCAACGATAGTACTATTAGTTTGGACTCAACACCCGTTCACTCAGGGGTTGTTAAGGACAATTACCTACATGGCTCACAGTGGTGAGTATGTATCGCGAACTGCCTCGGGTAGTCAACCCACAGTCATTGGTATCGATAGGTTCATGTCGATAACTAACATGCCTCCTTTCATTCTGTGTGCGTGCTGGTTATGCGTAACGTTTTCGAACTCTATATGCTATTATTAAACTTGTATGCTCGCCTTTACACTATGTGTTTTGACTTTTACTTTAACGTATGTGACAAGTGCTTAGGATGCTTATTTGCTTTCTCTGCTATGAAATCGAGGCTAGGAAAGACCTAGGTCAACAATAAACAATTGTCTGTAATAAGAATTTGAGTTGTCGGAACAGAACAATTTGACTAGATTTTTCTGTAATAATTTGTATTATCTTATATGACATGGTATGGGACATGCTGCTTTAAATATTTGGTAAATATAGTTGTTATGGAAACTTCTGGACAATCTGTTTCGCTCAGTTCCGCGCCCCGATGTTTCCGCCATCTGTTGGGGTGTGACAGATTGGTATCAGAGCCATAACTATAGGGAATTAGGCAAGACTCGACCTAGTCTGGGTCGATGTCTTAGAAACCTAGTCTATAGTTAGGACCCAATAGACCGACTCGTGCATGATCTGTAGGGATTATGTATGAGCTTACCGCTATTTCTCGTTATTCTCACATACGCTACACTATCACTGCACTCGAAATTTCAATTATGAATACGCGATTAAGTCGAGATTAGGTGTGGAAACCGTAAACTCTCGATTAAGTTGCTTGTTTGATCTGTATTTATCTATAAAACGCGAGAATTCGTGTTGAACCAGGAGTGAAATCCATACTTTGGCGCGGATTTTCGTCTCTATTTTACTAAAACAGGAAAGAAGTTGTTAAGCTAGGGGTGAAACCCTAACCTTGACGACTTGTTCCTACCTTTACTTGGTTTTCCAAAATCTCTCACCAAGGTCTCGGCGGACTCCAATGACCTGAAGTCACTGAATGACTAAAGGGATGCGTGCCGAACGCCCAAGAATCGAGGTAGAAGCACGATCCTGGAGGTCAAAATATACAACAAGTCCTTGAGAATAGTTGAACTACTTTGGGTAGTCAATGTCTAATAGCCGCAGACAATCTACTTCTCGATTTTTATATGTTTTGATTCTGAGCCCGCCACTACCGACTCTGATAATTCATCGATTTTATGTGTTTGCATGTGTATTTACCTGCTTATGTGTTTCAAATTTTTGGAGACTTATTCGATTTTTGCTTTCACTTCGATCGACACGCACGACTCACACTGCATTTCTATATCAAAACGCTGACATATCGCTAAATCATGGACGACCTTATGTTATTTTATACGCTTATACTATACTAATCGCTATGCTAAACGTGATCGCTATATTTGAACCGCTCGCAGACTTTAAATGATAGATGCAGTCAGAATGCTCTTTGTGTCTCTATATGCATCTTGTGATTATGTGCTTATGTGCCTCTGTGATTCCGTGCTTATGTGAATCTGTGAATTATGTGCGTACGTGATTATGTGATACTTGTTTCATTATGTTCCTGAGCTTTAGTAGTAGACGTGTGAGGTGAGATTCGATTTTGACGTGTCTGAGACCTATGACCATGTCTGTTGCAGACAATGTCAACTGGACCATCATCTGGACCTCGTCACCCACGACTCACTCGCCAAGAACAGAGGCACGAACGCCTTGCTGCCATCCTCGCTAAACAAGTGGCCAATGTTGTGCCCCTGATCGTGAGTGAAATTTATGAGAATGTTAGCAAATCATCTAAGGAGTCTAGAACTGAAGCTCCTAAAGTTGCTACCAAGACTGCTTTCAGCTTCAAGCAGTTCAAGGCTTGCGGTCCAAAGGAATTCACTGGAGAAGATGGCCCAACGACTATGTTTCAATGGTTCGATTCCGTCGAAGTCACTCTGCGCTAGAGTGGATGTCTGGAAAATCTCCACACTCTAAACGCTACCGGCGTCTTCCAGTCCCGCGCACTAGACTGGTGGACGGCCGAACGAAACAAACGCGGGAATGATGCAGCTTACGAGCTGACATGGGAAGAGCTGAAGGCCATCATGATGGACGAATTCTGCCCTCCCCATGAACGCCAAAAGCTGGAGGACGAATTCTGGAACGTTAAGAAGAAGGATGGAGACAACGCTGCCCTGACTGCTCGCTTCAAGCAGCTCAGCATCATCTGTCCCGATCAAGTGAAGACGTCCGATATGGCAATCAAGAAGTACATCCGAGCTCTACCCGACTATGTTGCGGATTTCGTGCATGCCACAAAGACAGCAACGATCGAAGAAACTTACTTGCTTGCCGCAGAAATCAACGACAAGCGGGTAAAAGTTGGTTTTTGGGATAAAGCTTCGAAAAGTCTTCACCAAGTCACCGCCGCACCAACCGCCGAAACCGCCGCCGCTCAACCGTCAAAGTCCTCACACCGCAGGAAGAAGAACAACAACAGCAGCTCCAGCAACAAGAACTATGCTGCCATTACCCCTGCTGCTCCACTTCAAGCCGTACCGGCTCACCAGCAATCTCACCACCGCCCAACTCCAGTTACCTATGCACCGCCTGCAAAGCGTGCATACACAGGCCCCCACCTGGCTTGCCCAACATGTTCTTATCATCACCCGGTGGGTCTCGCCTGTCGTTTCTGCGCTCACTGCAATATGTACGGTCACTTCACTGCTAACTGCCGTACTGGTCCTCGTTAAGCGCCAGCTCAAGCCACTGCTCATCAAGCTCTATTCCCAGCCCCGCAAGGCCAACACACGGCTCAGGCACCCGCGATCAACGCCAGAGTTTGCTTCGCATGTGGTGATCCCAACCACTTTGCAAACATGTGCCCAAACAGGGTTGTGAAACAAGAGCCCCAGCAGCAGCAGCCTCACCAGCAGCAACAACAAGCCGCACGCGCCAGAAGTTTCAACATCAATGTGCGCCAAGCCCAGGCCGACAACAACGTGGTCAATGGTACGTTCCTTGTGAATGGTATTTATGCTTCATGTTTGTTTGATACTGGAGCCGATAACTGCTTTGTGTCGTTTGAATTCGAGAAGCGCCTTAGTCGTAAGTGCTCCCATCTCCCCTCGACGTTCGATGTTGAAGTCACTACCGGAAGAACTGTCACTGTTAATTCTGTTCTTCGTGATTGTACTCTAGAGCTCAACAATCACATCTTCCCAATCGACCTTATCCCGCTGCAACTTGGAAGTTTCAACGTCATAGTAGGCATGGACTTTCTTCGCGAAAACCATGCTGAAGTTGTGTGCTTCGATAAGATGATTCGATTCTCGCTCGCGAATGGTGATTTATTGTGTGTCTATGGTGAAACCACTTCGAAAGGTCTCAAACTCATGTTATGCGTCCAAGCTGGCAAGTATCTCCGCAAGGAATACAGAGTTTTCTTGGCTAACATTGTAGTAGCGGAGAAGGAAAAGAAAGGGAGCCCGGGTGTAAACGATGTCCCCATTGTGTGTGAATTTCCGAATGTGTTTCCTGATGATCTCCCCGGGTTACCGCCAAGTCGTGATATCGACTTTCGTATCGACCTCATTCCTGGAGCCAACCCTGTTGCCAAAGCTCCTTACCGACTCGCACCGTCCGAAATGCGTGAACTCCGAGTCAACTTCAGGAATTTCTTGAGAAAGGCTTTATTCGCCCGAGCACCTCTCCTTGGGGGCGCGCCAGTCCTTTTCGTCAAAAAGAAGGATGGGTCGTTCAGGATGTGCATCGACTACCGAGAATTGAATAAGCTAACCATCAAGAACCGCTATCCCCTGCCTCGCATTGACGATTTGTTTGATCAGCTACAAGGTGCTACGTGTTTCTCGAAGATCGATCAATGCTCAGGTTATCACCAGCTACGCATTAAAGAGGAGGATATACCCAAAACCGCTTTTCGCACTCGTTACGGCCACTATGAGTTTGTTGTTATGCCTTTTGGTTTAACCAACGCACCCGTGGTTTTCATGGATCTGATGAATCGCGTGTGTAAACCATATATCGACGGGTTCATCATCGTGTTCATCGACGATGTCTTGATCTATTCCAAATCGAAAGCCAAACACGCGCAACATCTACGTTTGGTTCTTGAACTACTCCAGGGGAATCGACTTTATGCCAAGTTCTCCAAGTGTGAATTCTGGCTAGAGGATGTTCAGTTCCTGGGTTACATTGTAAATAGTCAAGGTATTCACGTCGATCCTGCGAAGATTGAAGCAGTTAAGAGTTGGATTACACCTAAGAACCCATCTGAAGTCCGTTCTTTTCTCGGACTAGCGGGCTATTATCGACGATTTATCCAAGGATTCTCTAAGATCGCTGTGCCGCTTACTGCTCTTACGCATAAAGACAAGTCTTTTGTTTGGGGAACTGAACAAGAGTCTGCTTTCCAAACCCTCAAGCACATGCTCTGCAATGCTCCTGTTCTCACATTGCCCGACGGAAACGACGGTTTCATTATCTACTGTGATGCTTCCAACCTTGGTCTTGGTTGTGTTCTTATGCAACGGGACAAGGTTATAGCTTACGCATCTCGACAGCTCAAAATCCACGAGAAGAACTATACAACCCATGACCTCGAGCTAGGCACGGTTGTTTTTGCATTAAAGATTTGGCGACACTACCTGTATGGTACCAAGTGTACGATCTTCACCGATCATAGGAGCCTATAACATATCTTTGATCAGAAAGAACTTAATATGCGTCAACGCCGATGGGTAGAACTTCTCAACGATTACGATTGTGAAATTCGTTATCACCCAGGCAAAGCAAATGTTGTTGCCGATGCTCTCAGCAGACGGAGTTATTTGCTCAGCATTCGCAACACCCAAGCCCAATACGATCTCGAAACCCTCATCCGCGAAGCCCAGCATGCCTGTTTTAGTGAACGCACTTTGAAGAAGGAACGAATCTATCATGATGGAGTTCAACTGGTGAATAAGCCGAACGGGATATTCCATTATCTGGACCGAATTTGGATCCCTAAACGGACCAATTTGCGACAGATTTTGATGGACGAAGCCCACAAATCCCGATATTCTATTCATCCCGGTGCTGATAAAATGTACTAGGACCTTCGCTACAAGTACTGGTGGCCGGGCATGAAAAGGGATATTGCTCTCTACGTTGGAAGGTGCCTGACTTGCTCGAAGGTCAAGGCTGAACACCAAAGGCCCTCTGGCTTACTCGAACAACCCCCAATCCCCATGTGGAAGTGGGAAAGTATAACCATGGACTTCATAACAAAGCTTCCGCACACGTCATCAGGTCACGACAGCATCTGGGTTGTTGTTGACCGTTTGACCAAATCTGCTCACTTTTTACCAATACGGGAAGACTACAAGGTAGAACGATTAGCCTGAATCTACACCAACGAGATCATTTGTAATCATGGGACGCCTCGCGACATCATCTCTGACCGTGACGCTCGGTTTACCTCGCGACTATGGGAAACATTTCAAGTTGCTCTCGGTACCACGCTTAATCTGAGTACCGCATTCCACCCTCAAACCGACGGTCAGACTGAAAGAACGATCCGTACTCTTGAAGACATGCTCCGTTCGTGTGTCATAGATTTCGGTGGTAATTGGGATGCATACCTGCCGTTGGTCAAATTCTCGTATAACAACAGTTATCATTCCAGCATTCAGATGGCACCATTCAAGGCTTTATACGGAAGAAAATGTCGATCGCCTATTATATGGCACGAGATCGGTCACTCATAATTAACCGGTCCCGAGCTATTGCAAGAAACGACTGACAAAGTCCTCCAGATTCGAGACAACTTGTTGAAAGCTTGAAGTTGACAGAAAAGTTACGCCGATAGACGACGCAAGCCCCTTGAATTTGACGTTGGCGACTACGTACTTCTAAAGGTATCACCTTGGAAGGGTTTGGTCAGATTCGGCAAGAAAAGGAAACTAGCGCCTCGATATGTTGGACCTTTTAAGATTCTGGAACGGATCGGAAAAGTCGCCTACAGACTCGAACTACTGGAGGAACTTAGTAATGTCCACCAGACTTTCCATGTGTCAAACCTCCGAAAGTGTCTGGCTAAGCATGATTTAATTGTACCTCTCGATGACCTCCAAGTAAACGAAACACTGCACTTCGTGGAGAAGCCTGCCGAAATCATGGATCGCCAAACCAAGCAGCTCAGACGCTCGCGCATTCCTATTGTGAAAGTCCGATGGGAAGGCAAACGAGGCGCAGAGTTCACTTGGGAACTCGAAAGCGACATGAAGGCGAAGTACCCGCAGTTGTTTGTTACGGCTTCGGCCTAATTTTGGGACGAAATTCCCTCAACTAGGGGAGGCTGTAACACCCCGTGTTTCGAAAGTCAAAGTCAAAGTCAAGATTGAAGTCAAAGGAAGAAAAGATTGCTAATTGCGATCTGTCTCTCCTTGCTCAATTCCTGTTTTGACTTCTTTGACTCGTAGTTAGTCTAGTTTTTGTTAACGCTTTAGTTGTATTATGTGGAGTATCTATTAATAATCGCATGATTGATCGCTTTATCGCTATCGCAATCGCACTCGCAACTCGAATTAGGCGTTCTGGATACTGTTTTACGTGTATGTATGCCTTATGTGTTACTTATGCATGTTTATTTATGTTACGTGTGGTAATCAATCAAAACCCAATCGAACTCAATCGCATTCGAATCGCAAACGCTAAACGAATACGAAATAAGGATGCTTGTATGTTGATATAGTAGTTGGGATTAAAAGTAATTTGACTAGGAAACTCTCTCGCATTGAAACGCTTGCAATCGAAATCGAAACGACAAAACTCGTCGCACCAAACAACTGAACCAAGCGACTGATCGATCAGGCGACCAGCCAATCGACCAGCCGTTCGATCGGACTACCGTCCGATCGGACAGGCTGTCCGATCGAGCTGCCTATTTGAACGACCAGCCCTTTCCTCTTTGGGTAACCCTATAAATACCCCATGTCACTCTCAAACTTTCTACTTTTGGCAACTGACGTCCGACCAACTCGTTCTCCCCACTTTTCTTCAGATTTCTCGCAATTCTGGTAAGATCTCGTCCTAAATCTTGTACTTCCTTGATCTACATGCACTCCTACACCTTTCTATCTTTTGAATCTTAACTTTTAACAGTGAAATCATCAAGATTCAAGGTGTTCTAGGATGACGTCATCATGTGTTCTTGAAGAACTTCATGTTTTGGCATCAATCCACCAAGAACAACTTAGATCTAACCGATTTCCACATAAACTAACAAAGATCTTTCATAGATCTCAACATATTCAAAATAAAAAGGATTGAAAGATGGTTTTTTCTAACTTTCTTTCAACTCTTTTACACTCAATGCACTTAAAACCGATAGAATCGGAGCTTGTGCCGACTTACTACTCATTCTTGTGGTTGTGTTGGTTCAAGATCCGGATTCTATCCAAGAGACTACTAATTTTGGGTTAAACATGGAACACCATCTCAAACAGTTAACTGACCGGATTTGGGTGATTCCTGTCCGATCAGGGGTACCAAGTATTGACAAGGTTTCTGTTGCTTAACACGTTATCAAAACGTCTCGATAGAACGACAAACAATCTAAACAACCAAGTGTAAGACGAACAGGACGACCAAGATGGGATTTCGTTCGATCGGACTGCTGTCCGAACGGACAGCCAACCCGAACGACTGGCCAATCCGAACGGCTTGCACCTTGGGTCCCACACTTAACCATTTTGCCAACATTTGAAGTTTGAATGTTGAACGAATTGCTGTCCGATCGGACTACCATACGATCGAACTGCCATTCGAATCATGAGATATTTAGACTTCCGTACTTAAACAATTTTCAACATGTTCAATGCACAAAGGATGCCACCCGATCGAACAACCGTCCGAACTTGTGGCAACCTGCTGTGAACTTGTTCCCACTAAAGTGTCTAACCAATCGGGTTGTCGTCCGATCGAACGACCGTCCGATCGACCGACCTGAAAGGTAGAGATACTTCTACATTTTCAAAATGCTACAACAAAAACTTCAGAAGTCAAGCCATCATACACAAACACATTCTTTCCAAAGGAAGAAACAATCCACTCGAACAGCCATCCGACCGGACGACTGACCGAACAGATTACCACTCGCACGACTGGCTATCCAATCGGACTACCATCCGATCGAACTGCTGTATGACTCACTTGTACTTTGCATCATTTTACGCGTCACTTATCGTTATGCTATCGAACTGTTCAGGCTAACCCTACTCTCTAGCGCTCCCTTCAATCCATCAACCGTTGTGAGTATACTCGATCCCTTTTTGCTTTACGCACTTTTGGGGGTTACATACGTTACTTATACAAAATCACATCGAACACACTACACAATTCATTTAACGCTAACCGCTATCGCATGTATACGTGACTAAATGAATGCTTGTTTGTTATGTTTACACATGGAATGCTGTCTACTTGCCTTAGCAACGATAGTATTATTAGTTTGGACTCAGCACCCGTTCACTCAGGGGTTGTTAAGGACAATTACCTACATGGCTCACAGTTGTGAGTATGTATCGCGAACTGCCTCGGGCAGTCAACCCGCAGTCATTGGTATCGATAGGTTCATGTCGATAACTAACATGCCTCATTTCATTCTGTGTACGTGCTGGTTATGCGTAACGCTTTCAAACTCTATATGCTGTTATTAAACTTGTATGCTCGCCTTTACACTATGTGTATTGACTTTTACTTTAACGTATGTGACAGGTGCTTAGGATGCTTATTTGCTTTCTCTGCTATGAAATCGAGGCTAGGAAAGACCTAGGTCAACAATAAACAATTGTCTGTAATAAGAATCTGAGTTGTCGGAACAGAACAATTTGACTTGATCTTTTTGTAATAATTTGTATTATCTTATATGACATGGTATGGGACATGTTGCTTTAAATATTTGGTAAATATAGTTGTTATGGAAACTTCTGGACAATCTGTTTCGCTCAGTGTCGCGCCCTGATGTTTCCGCCATCGGTTGGAATGTGAGATTATGTATTTGTGTGTGTATTTTGGTATTTATACTCCTTGGGAGTATTTTGTGTATTTTTAAGTTTCTAATACACTACTACATATAATACACATAATATATACTTAGCACAAAATTTGGTGATCACTAAATATATATATTTTTCCTAAAATATACATACTTAATATAAATTTTACTTGAAGAAATCATTATCTTTTTAACTTGGAATTCCATACAAAAATTAGGAAACCTTGGTAAATATTTTTAGGTGAGTTTTTGGGGAATAAGTTTCACCAAAACTTATATTTTTCTAAATGTCAAAATTTTATAAAATTTTTTTTACATAGTTTCCCCTAAAAATGGAGGTTTCCCATGTTTTCAAAACACGTGTTTATTTTCTTTTTATCACCAAAACCAATTTCCAACAATTTTCACCAACAACATACACTAATTACTTCATATGAAACATTATGGTGAACTTGATTTTTGGTTAAAAATGTGTAGTCTTTGAGATCTACACTTAACTTCCAAAAACAAGTTTTCTTGTAAATTTTAAACAAACTTTTATGAAACTTTAAGTTACTGACAAAATCATTCATGAGTTCTATGGTTTCATTGTCTTAAAATTCATGCTCAAATCATCTTTGTGTTCATTAAAAAGATCCTTATGTTTAAAAACCTTGTTTCATCACGGATCTTCCAAGATCCATACTTAACATCTTTAAATCTTACACTAACAAGCTTCTTGAAAAACCATTAACAAGCTTTTCATAGATTTGAGTTTCAAAAGTTAGTTTTATACACACTTTGTTACTTCAAGATTACAAGTTCATGCTTAAAAATTCATTTTTCAAGTTCACATAAGTGTTTCACATGTTGATCTTCAAGTATAACCATGGATCTTTCAAGATCCATGCTTAAACTTGTTAGATCTAAGCTTCTAACAAGCTTAACATACTAGATCTAAACATACACACAAGATTAAACAACATCAACTTGATCACACACACCAAAAATCACTAAAATTACTTGTTTTCTTCATGATTATGTTAGATCTTCTCATATTCATCCTTTAAAGTTTAGTTACTTAGATGGTGAGACTTGTACATAACATAAATATGAACTAAATTGGTGATTAGGAGGCTTACAACTAGCTCTAATGGCTAGGGAAGCGGCACAAGAAGGAAGATGATGAAGATGGAAGAAATTGAGTGGTTAATGGCTCCTCCAAGTGGTCCTTCAAGTTCTAACACCTCAAGCCTTCTTAGTTAGCCTCCATAACACCTTGTAGTGACCTTGGAATGCCTTGAAATGAATTGAAAATGGTGGATGTATGGGTGTTGTGTGTGAGCCAAGAGCAAGGAGAGAAAGGGAAAAGAGGTTGGTGTTTTTGAGATGAAGATGATAATGTTTCAACACACTAATTGTTATTTATAAAATCCTTCCAACCATCTAATATCCTCAAGGTTTAGTGCACAATATCAAGGGAATTATTTTAATCAAAAGAATGGTGGGGCCTTTGGGGTCGGTTACCAAAGAGGGGGGGGGGGGTGTCGCGGCCCTCGGCCCCGGTTTGACCCGGTCCAGAGCCGCGAGGCAGGAAATCCCGTGGTATTTATTTTAGGCGATAGCAGAAGTCTTTTTAAAACAGGATCTTTAAATATTAAAACTGCCCGTTTACATGATTTAGGGATAAAACCCTATAATTTACAATACTGCGATTTCCCTAGGAAATCTTTATTTCTCAAAACATGTTTCTTTTATTTATTTACATTGAGCCACTTTTCTAAGCTTGTAGTGCTCCAAGGAACTTTTCTTTTCTTACAACAGATCACTGGAAACATGTTTGAAAAAGGTTTTGTCAGCGGGGAAATACTGAGTGAATCATTTATTTTGATAAAAATAACATTTAGTTACAAATTACAGCATAAGAGCGATTACAATGGTTCCTATCTTATTGTTATACGGCACCGTGTCACCTCCTGGTGACGGTGGTCATACCACTATTGGGTCCTGTTACCCAATTAGTGACGATTATCACTGTTAGGGCTTATATGCCTAACCTATGTTAGGGCTTATTAGCCTAACCCTATGAGAAATTTAGTAATGTGCACAATACCCCACTAGCCATTGATTAAGATAGCCACGACTTAATCCCTGTAATTATAACTTTTGAAAATAATTTGAGGTATTGTAAAACAATTGATAAAAAGAGAATGACTCACATTGCAGATTTAACGAGCAGAATATAAGCCTACTGATTAGCCTTGATTAACCTAATTTAAATAACAATGCACACACAAACGGGTTAGTAACTAATACAGCAGTTACGACAATTCACGAGATTAAACCTTCACAACGATTTACAAGTGCAATACTTAACAATTCAACGGATTCACAACGAATGACAGAGTATAGTCCGAGTTCGAACAGCACTCCAACATTCAAGTTGAAATCACGATGAATAACAAAGTATAAACTCAATTTGAGCGGCACTTAAACAATCGTTGGATAGTTATAATCGATCGGACGTTGAATCGTAATAGCGATCGAGTTATTACCCTGATTGCGACAGCGTTTGGTGAATCGTGTGTGTTAACTGTACTGTTTCTGCTATAACTCAACGTATACAACGAGAATTTACGTCGTTCCAAAGACAGAATTCAAGTGCCAATGCCTGCTATTTATACACGAAATTTGGACATGCTTACGGACCGTAAGCCATATCCCTTACGGTCCGTAAGGGAAGCAGTCTATTTATAGGGTAGCTGGGTTCGGGACTAGGCTTGCTGACTTGACAGTTTTATGAAATTCTATTGTGACAACGAATTATGTTGATAACCGTTAGCTAGGTTTTACCCCCCCCCCCCCTTGAGTTTTAGGGGCCCTGATCCTGATTCCGTTAGTTTTGGAAATCTTAGGGTTTATACAGAATTACTTGGGTGTCTCAATTAAGGTTTCCTTAATAGATAATTAACCTACTAAGTATTAATTTTAGTGATAGTTGTTACATCCTCCCCACCTTAAGAAAAATCTCATCCTCGAGATTTACTGGAATAAATGATGATATTTTCGCTTCATTTCAGATTCCAGCTCCCAAGTGTATTCTGGTCCTCTCTTTGAATCCCATTTGACTTTGACTAGCACTAGTCGTTTGTGCTTGAGAAATTTAACTTTTCTATCTTCGATCTGTAGTGGTTTTTCTATGAATTTCAGCTTTTCATTGACCTCTACATCTTGAAGAGGTACTACCAGGGATTCGTCAGATAAACATTTCTTGAGATTGGATACATGAAATACATCATGTACTCCAGCTAGTTCTTCTGGTAGTTGTAAGCGATAAGCGACTGGTCCTATTCGTTGCATTACTGAAAATGGTCCTACGTATCTTGGACTCAGCTTTCCTTTCTTACCGAATCGTACTACTCCTTTCCAAGGAGAAACTTTCAAAAGTACTTTGTCTCCGACTTGAAATTCAAGTGGCTTGCGGCGATTGTCTGCATAGCTTTTCTGGCGATCTCTAGCAGTCTTTAGTCTTTCCTTGATTTGAGTTATTTTGTCAGTAGTTTCTTGCACAATTTCTGGACCTGATAATTGACTTTCTCCTATTTCTGCCCAACAAACTGGGGTTCTGCACTTGCGTCCATACAGTGCTTCGAATGGAGCAGCTTCGATGCTTGAATGATAACTATTGTTATAGGAGAATTCAATTAAGGGTAAGTGGCTATCCCAATTACCACCAAAATCTATCACACATGCTCGGAGCATGTCTTCCAGGGTTTGTATTGTCCTTTCACTTTGTCCGTCTGTTTGTGGATGATATGCCGTACTCAAATTTAGTCGGGTTCCCATGGCTTTCTGGAAACTAGTCCAAAAATGAGAAGTAAAACGACTATCCCTATCCGATATAGTGGAGAGTGGGATTCCATGTAAAGATACTACTTCATCTACGTACAACTTGGCTAGCCTTTCCATGCTAAAAGTTTCCTTCATTGGTAGAAAATGAGCTGATTTGGTTAGTCGATCCACAATTACCCAAATCGCATCATTACCTTTTCTGGTTCTGGGTAACTTAGTAACAAAATCCATTGTTATGAGTTCCCATTTCCATACAGGCATTTCTAGCTGTTGTAGTAATCCTGAAGGTTTCTGGTGTTCGGTCTTAACTTGTGAACAAGTAAGACATTTAGATACATATTCAGCTATATCCTTTTTCATTCCTATCCCCCAGAAATTGTTTCTTAAATCTTGGTACATTTTATTGTTTCCTGGATGTACGGTATACCTAGATTTATGAGCTTCTTCTAAAATCTTATTTCTTAATTCTCCCTGCTTAGGTACCCAAGTTCGTTTCTTGTGGAATCTCCAAATTCCATCATTTCCTTGTTTTAGTTCCTTTATATATCCTTTCATTTCTTCAGCGTCGTCCTTGATTGCTGTTTCTTGAACTTTCTTCAATTGTTCCATTAAATCTACTTGTAGATTTAATCTAAGAGCACGAACTCGCTTTTGCTTCTCCTGATACTTACGACTTAAGGCATCTGCGACTACGTTTGCCTTTCCTTCGTGATATTGAATATTACAATCGTAATCGCTTAGGATTTCCATCCATCTTCTTTGTCTCATATTTAACTCTTTTTGCCCAAATATGTACCTTAAGCTTTTGTGATCTGTATAAACGGTAAACTTACTTCCGTACAGATAGTGTCTCCAAATCTTAAGGGCAAAAATTATGGCTCCTAATTCTAAGTCATGAGTTGTATAATTTTCTTCGTGCTTTTTCAACTGCCGGGAGGCATACGCAATTACCATTTTGCGTTGCATCAACACACATCCGAATCCTAATTTTGAAGCATCACAATATACTTCAAAATCTTCTATTCCTTCGGGTAAGGCTAAAATTGGAGCATTCGTCAATCGGTGCTTTAATATTTTAAAAGCTTCTTCTTGTCTAGGTCCCCATTCAAACTTAACAGCTTTACAAGTCAGCTTAGTTAATGGTACAGCTATCTTAGAGAAATCCTTAATAAATCGTCTGTAGTATCCAGCTAAGCCTAGAAAACTTCTAATTTCCATAGCTGTTTGTGGGACCTTCCATTTGGTGATTGCTTCTATTTTAGCAGGATCTACATGAATTCCTTCATGATTCACCATGTGACCTAAAAATTGCACTTCTTGTAACCAGAATTCACATTTCGAGAATTTGGCGTAAAGCTTTTCTTTTCTTAACAAAGTTAAGAGTGCATGCAGATTTATCCAAGTATGGTTTACAGATTCTGTTCATCATGTCCATGAATGCTGCTGGAGCATTTGTTAGTCCAAAGGGCATGACTGTAAACTCATAATGGCCATACCTAGTTCTGAAAGCGGTTTTAGGTATGTCTTCTTCTTTTAATTTTAGCTGATGATATTCGGATCTTAAGTCTATCTTAGAAAAATACGTAGCGCCTTGAAGCTGATCAAAAAGATCATCAATCCTAGGTAATGGGTATCGATTCTTAATTGTAACTTTATTTAGTTCCCTATAATCGATACACATTCTCATCGATCCATCTTTCTTTTTCACAAACAACACTGGTGCTCCCCAAGGGGATGAACTAGGTTGTATAAATCATTTGCTTAGTAATTCATCTAATTGCTTTTTCAATTCTAGCATTTCAGTGGGTGCTAATCGATAAGGTGCCTTTGCTATTTGTCACACCCCCAAAATCCACACGCGGAGTATCACCGCTTGGAGGCGTGACATGACCAGGATCCTAACCACCAATCATATTGAACATGTAATATAATTAAGTATAGCGGAAGCATTTAAGTAATCCAAACAATAGTATGTTTGATTTAACATAAGTGTTGAAACATCATTCAAGATCCTTTGCCCACAACGACCTGCTCCTCCCTGTGCAAGCTCCATAATGTACCTAAGGTCCTGCAAGGCATGCAGCAAATAATCAACAAACTAGTTGAGCGAGTTCACAGAAAATAAGTTCAGTAATGGAGTAGTATAGCAAACATTGCGTTTGTTTATCTAGTCATGCATCGTATTAGTTCGTTCATTGTTCATGTATAGTATTGATTCGTATCGCGGGCCATTTCGGCATGTATGCGAAGATTGGGGAAAGTTCCCAAGTATTCTAGACTATGTATATTTGTATCGCGGCCACCCTGGCATGTGTGCGAAGTTTTAGTATATAGTTCGCGGCCTATCCAAGACATGTGTGCGAAGATCAGTCATAATATCGCGGCCAACCCCTGGCGTGTATGCGAAGATCAGTTCAATTGGTATACTAGTCTAGCCGTATCTTATCATTCACCACCCTCACCCTGAGGACTCATATCATTATGTTCTGTTAACTAAGTATGTACGTATAGTTTATTCAATCCCATTCCCACCCTGGGAACCCCATGCCTTGGCTGTGTGAACTCACCTTGGATTGCTCGGCAGATACACAAAGAGTACAGGTAGCAAGTAAATGATCAACCACGTCCTATCATGGTTTATTATGTAAGTCAGGTTCGGTTCAAGTATCGCACGTATGTATCACATAAGTTACCACGTTGCAAGCATACAAGGATTCATGGTAAACACGTACACGTATCGATAAACAATCTAAGTATTCGTCCCAACCATAACCCGGCCCAATAGTATTCACCCAACTAGCATGTCGGCCCAACAGGTAAGCAGTCCAATAGCATAACAGTCGTACGATTGGGCCCGTGGCAAAGTAGGCCCAAAACAGTGTATGTGTAATAGCCGGTCTCGAGTCGCAACGGGGATCTCGAGTCGCAACCGGGTTACGAGTCACATCAGGAGATTACGAGTCGCAACAGTAGGTTGCGAGTCGCAATGGCTGGTCTCGGTTCATCATGGTCCGGTTACGAGTCGCAACGGGACTCGCAACCATGATTGCGGCTGATGTCGTTGTGGTCTCGAGTCGAGACTGTGGGTTCCCGACTCGCAATCTGAGTCGCAACCATGCGTGTAACAGCTTTTCCTGAATTCCTTAAATAACAATAACAACTAATCCGTGATTTCAGCAAACATATTCAGCAGTTTCGGAAACAGATCAAATACCGAAAATAACAGTTTCATAGCATCTTCAAATTAGCATCATTAACATATTCATGACAGCCTCAAGAACACGTAATCAGATCATCAAACAGACCTAAACCGAAACATGAATCATATTATTGAACTAGCATGCAACCTAGCCGGCTAACATATACTTGGACCGATTAATCATATACGCATCAAAACAATAACAGGAACATAGTGTCCGATTAACATCATGCAAACCGAATTGTATGAATATTATGACATCAAGAACCTTCATTAATAATCACAGCAAGAACCCTAGTTATCACATAATATCATCACAACCAATCAATCCGAAAGCATACAACATACATCATTCAACCAAGAAAACACAAACCACTAACCGATTGAAAGGAGAGTAGGATTGATCCGTGGACAATGATCTCCGATGGGGGAAAGTCCTTGGCTGCCTTCGGTTTGCGAAGAAGAGAGGGAGAGTTTGTGTGTGTTCTTGATTGCTAAGTTGTGTAAAACTAAAACCCTAGAGGTAATGTGTGTATATATGCGTGTGAAGGGAAGTGGGCCGAAACCCCCACTTGGGTTTCCTCATGGTCTCGAGTCCAACCATATGGACCGAGTGGGTTCTTATAAATGTTTCACTAATCGTTCAAGTAGTAACATATGCAATCACATTAAATCACGTAACATGTAACATTTAATCACTCACACAACCGTGTAACACAAAACATATCATGTATTCGTTCAAGTAACATAGTTCTGGAGTACGGGTTGTCACATTATCCCCAACTAATTGGAAATTTCGTCCCGAAATTTGGTATGCACTCACTGAGGAAGCTAGGTAAGTTTAATCGTTCACTGGTTTTTCCTGGGGTGTCACATCCTCCCCCCGTTGATCTGGAATTTCGTCCCGAAATTCCGAAGTAGTAGCTTCAGCCTCAGTAGTGGTAGCATTGGTTTCGAATAACTGGGGGTACTTTTCTGTCATCCTGTCTTCGCGTTCCCAGGTGTACTCTGGGCCACGTTTGGAGTTCCAACGAACTCGAGCAAGAGGGATTTTCTTGTGTTTGAGGACCTTCACATCCCGGTCCGTGATTTCAACTGGTTCCCCGACGAACTGCAACCGCCCGTCGATAGTAAGTTCTTAAAAGAAGTGATGAGGGTTTCATCTGATAGGCATTTCTTTAAGTTCGACACATGAAAGACATTGTGAACTGCCCCGAGTTCAGCTGGTACGTTCGATCTATAGGCTACCCTGCCTATGCGTTCTATGATCTCGTATGGTCCCCGACCTGAAATTCCAATGGCTTTCTACGCTTGTCCGCGTAGGCTTTCTGACGGTCGCGTGCTGCCGCCATGCGTTGTCGTATCTGTGCAATCTTTTCTGTGGCGTCCATTACAATCTCTGGACCCGTGATCTGACTATTCCCCACCTCTGCCCAACAGAGAGGTGACCGGCATCTACGCCCGTACAATGCCTCGAATGGTGCGGCTTGTATGCTACTGCGCTCATGTTTAATCGTGAGTCGGATGGTTTGTGCATTGCTTGCCAAAGTTCTGACGTGAATCGTGCATCGCGATCCGCAATGATGGACGTGGGCACCCCGTGCCTCAAAACAACTTCTTTAAGATAGATGTCTGCGAGAGTGGAGAACTTGTCCGTTTCCTTAATCGGTAGGAAGTGTGCAGACTTGGTGAGTCGATCCACGATCACCCATATGGTATCGTTCCCATGCTGGGATCGAGGTAGGCCTGTAACGAAATCCATGGAAATTTCTTCCCATTTCCACTGAGGTATCTTAAGCTGCTGAAGTAGGCCCTGTTAGTTTCTGGTATTCAACCTTGACTCTCACTCAGGTCAAGCATTTTCCGACGTATGTAGCAATGTGGGCCTTCCTACTAGGCCACCAATAAGTAGTGCTGATGTCTTAGTACGTTCTATCCGACCCTGGATGTACTGAGTGGTAAGGCTTGTGAGCTTCATCCATCACAAGTTCGCGTAGACCGCCATAAAGTGGGACCTAAATACGCCCCGTTACATAGTAGGCGCCGTCTGCCTTCTGTCCTAATCGTTGTCGTGAGCCGCGTAAGGCATTCAGCCTTGACGTTTTCGGGCTTCCGTGCTTCTATCTGAGCAGTTCGTATCTGTGCTGGCAGGCTAGTCTGGATCGTAAGCTGTAGCGCTCGCACGCGCTGAGGTAGAGTGTCCTTCCGACTGAGGGCGTCCGCCACAACCTTGGCCTTGCCTGAATGGTACTTGATGGCGCATTCGTAGTCGCTAAGTAGTTCAACCCATCGTCGTTGACGCATGTTCAAATCCTTCTGCTCAAGAATATGCTCGAGACTCCTGTGATCGGTGTAAATCGTGCACCTGGTACCGTACAGGTAGTGTCGCCATATCTTAAGCGCGAACACATCAGCTCCCAGCTCTAAATCGTACGTTGTGTAGTTGTGTTCGTGAATCTTGGGTTGACGAGAGGCGAAAGCGATAACCTTGTCGCGCTGAAAAGCAGTCTCCTGGGGCTCTCCCAGCAATAGGTGACACCCTTCTGTGTCAGTAACATAAGTGGCTGAGCAATCTTCGAGAAATCCTTGGTAAACCGTCTGTAGCTCGTGGTGCAGGCCAGTTTCTGGTTGAGTCTACCTTGGATGGATCGACATGGATCCCATCCCTGTTCACTACGCGGCCTAAGAAGTGAACTTCACGAATACTATGACGAACTTGTCTATGTAGGGTTTGCACACCCTGTTCATAAGGTCCTTAAATACGGCAGGAGTGTTCAAATAATATCAAACCATCCATCATATCAAACATAAAGTATAGTAATTAAAATAGTCCATAAAACCCAGTACGATTCATGTTCAAACCAAACTTTGTTTGAGTAACAGAGACATAATAAAGGAAATCCCAAAACGAGTTATAAGTTCAAACAGCGTCTCCTTGTCCTAGCATGAAAGCTCGACCCCTTGCCTCGTTGCCATTATTGTTGTTGTTGTTCCCATTGCCCTGGTTATTGTTGTTGTTCTGATTCTGGTTCAACTGTGGGCAATCGCGCTTGTAATGACCTTCTGCCCCACACTGGAAACATCCCCGATTTCCACGTTGTGGCTGCTGCTGCTGTGGGTTCTGAGGAGCTGGTGGTGGAAGTTGCTGATTCTGGTTTGCAGGTCGTGAGCTCCTGCAATCTTTGGCTTCGTGTCCTATCTTGAAACATCTCTGGCAACGTTCCTTGCGACACCTTCCACTGTGGTGCTTGTTACACTTGTTACATAGTGGGTGTACTCCCCTGTATCCACCCTGCTCCTGACTGCCAGATGATTGCTGACTCGGATTCTGGTAGTCATTCGTCCTGCGCTGCTGTGCTTGAGACTGTTCGGAATCCCCATCCCATTTCCGTTTGTTGTCGCTGGGTGTAGCAGTAGTAGCAGCTGAAGTGACTGTAGCAGTAGCGTTGACACGCTTAGGCAGTTTATTCTGATCCACTGCCTGGTCGGTGATGCGATGAGCGAGGCGTTGGATTTCCTGGATGTTTTCGAGGTTAGCCGACGTCACGTGGCTCTGAATCTCTGGCGCCAAACCCTTGAGATACAACTCAATGCGCTTGTATGGAGGGTCCACCATAGTAGGACACAGAACTGCCAGCTCGTTTGACCGTTTCGTATACGCTTCGATCTCCGACCCAATCATTTTCAGATTATACAGCTCGTCTTCCAGCTTGTGAATGTCTTCACGCGTGCAATACTCACGCTTGATGAGTTCCTTAAAATCGTTCCATGGGGTGGCGTTAGCAGCTGCCAACCCTAAGATTTGAACTTGGGCGTTCCACCAAGTTAGTGCTATTCCCTCCAAGGTGCCGGTGGCAAACTTGACCTTGCGAGCCTCAGGGCACTCGCACATCTCGAATACTGATTCTAGCTTCTCGAACCAGTGGAGGAGTCCAACCGCTCCTTCTGTGCCGCTGAAAGAGTTTGGACGACAGTCCATGAAATTCTTGAAAGTGCAGACAGGCTGCTGCGCGTGTTGACCTGCTTGAGCTGCTGCAACTGCCGCAGCAACTTGAGCTTGAACGAGAGCCTCTAGCTGGGCTTGAGTCATGTTGATTCGTCCAGACATGATCTTCATAGTAAAAGTAATGTAAATAAGAGTGGCTCGCGAGTAGGGCGATGACAGAAAAGTATGGGCATATAGGTGTTCTCATGTAATCAAAGCATGTGTATCTAAACGTAATGCGAGCAAAGTTCTAAGCAGTTCTAGCAAACAGGCAATAAACATAAACCTTATTACCTAAGATGTCGAGTCTTGCACGTGGAGCGAAGCGTCGTTGTGGATCGTTGAGAGCACTGTTCTGGTTATAGTCTGGTTTTAATAAAAACGTTTTCCCACATTAAAACCTAGTTCCCTATAACCAATGGCTCTGATACCAATCTGTCACACCCCCAAAATCCACACGCGGAGTATCACCGCTTGGAGGCGTGACATGACCAGGATCCTAACCACCAATCATATTGAACATGTAATATAATTAAGTATAGCGGAAGCATTTAAGTAATCCAAACAATAGTATGTTTGATTTAACATAAGTGTTGAAACATCATTCAAGATCCTTTGCCCACAACGACCTGCTCCTCCCTGTGCAAGCTCCATAATGTACCTAAGGTCCTGCAAGGCATGCAGCAAATAATCAACAAACTAGTTGAGCGAGTTCACAGAAAATAAGTTCAGTAATGGAGTAGTATAGCAAACATTGCGTTTGTTTATCTAGTCATGCATCGTATTAGTTCGTTCATTGTTCATGTATAGTATTGATTCGTATCGCGGGCCATTTCGGCATGTATGCGAAGATTGGGGAAAGTTCCCAAGTATTCTAGACTATGTATATTTGTATCGCGGCCACCCTGGCATGTGTGCGAAGTTTTAGTATATAGTTCGCGGCCTATCCAAGACATGTGTGCGAAGATCAGTCATAATATCGCGGCCAACCCCTGGCGTGTATGCGAAGATCAGTTCAATTGGTATACTAGTCTAGCCGTATCTTATCATTCACCACCCTCACCCTGAGGACTCATATCATTATGTTCTGTTAACTAAGTATGTACGTATAGTTTATTCAATCCCATTCCCACCCTGGGAACCCCATGCCTTGGCTGTGTGAACTCACCTTGGATTGCTCGGCAGATACACAAAGAGTACAGGTAGCAAGTAAATGATCAACCACGTCCTATCATGGTTTATTATGTAAGTCAGGTTCGGTTCAAGTATCGCACGTATGTATCACATAAGTTACCACGTTGCAAGCATACAAGGATTCATGGTAAACACGTACACGTATCGATAA
Source organism: Helianthus annuus (assembly GCF_002127325.2). Classification (NCBI taxonomy): domain Eukaryota; kingdom Viridiplantae; phylum Streptophyta; class Magnoliopsida; order Asterales; family Asteraceae; genus Helianthus; species Helianthus annuus. Next base: position 85,969,328 of record NC_035437.2, on the reverse strand, counting down.
ACAATCTAAGTATTCGTCCCAACCATAACCCGGCCCAATAGTATTCACCCAACTAGCATGTCGGCCCAACAGGTAAGCAGTCCAATAGCATAACAGTCGTACGATTGGGCCCGTGGCAAAGTAGGCCCAAAACAGTGTATGTGTAATAGCCGGTCTCGAGTCGCAACGGGGATCTCGAGTCGCAACCGGGTTACGAGTCACATCAGGAGATTACGAGTCGCAACAGTAGGTTGCGAGTCGCAATGGCTGGTCTCGGTTCATCATGGTCCGGTTACGAGTCGCAACGGGACTCGCAACCATGATTGCGGCTGATGTCGTTGTGGTCTCGAGTCGAGACTGTGGGTTCCCGACTCGCAATCTGAGTCGCAACCATGCGTGTAACAGCTTTTCCTGAATTCCTTAAATAACAATAACAACTAATCCGTGATTTCAGCAAACATATTCAGCAGTTTCGGAAACAGATCAAATACCGAAAATAACAGTTTCATAGCATCTTCAAATTAGCATCATTAACATATTCATGACAGCCTCAAGAACACGTAATCAGATCATCAAACAGACCTAAACCGAAACATGAATCATATTATTGAACTAGCATGCAACCTAGCCGGCTAACATATACTTGGACCGATTAATCATATACGCATCAAAACAATAACAGGAACATAGTGTCCGATTAACATCATGCAAACCGAATTGTATGAATATTATGACATCAAGAACCTTCATTAATAATCACAGCAAGAACCCTAGTTATCACATAATATCATCACAACCAATCAATCCGAAAGCATACAACATACATCATTCAACCAAGAAAACACAAACCACTAACCGATTGAAAGGAGAGTAGGATTGATCCGTGGACAATGATCTCCGATGGGGGAAAGTCCTTGGCTGCCTTCGGTTTGCGAAGAAGAGAGGGAGAGTTTGTGTGTGTTCTTGATTGCTAAGTTGTGTAAAACTAAAACCCTAGAGGTAATGTGTGTATATATGCGTGTGAAGGGAAGTGGGCCGAAACCCCCACTTGGGTTTCCTCATGGTCTCGAGTCCAACCATATGGACCGAGTGGGTTCTTATAAATGTTTCACTAATCGTTCAAGTAGTAACATATGCAATCACATTAAATCACGTAACATGTAACATTTAATCACTCACACAACCGTGTAACACAAAACATATCATGTATTCGTTCAAGTAACATAGTTCTGGAGTACGGGTTGTCACACTATTGGTGTAGTACCCGGAATTAGATGAATTCTAAATTCTACTTCTCTATCGGGTGGTAACCCAGGTAATTCTTCTGGAAAGACATCTGGGTATTCTGAGACTATAGGGATTTACAAGTGCAATACTTAACAATTCAACGGATTCACAACGAATGACAGAGTATAGTCCGAGTTCGAACAGCACTCCAACATTCAAGTTGAAATCACGATGAATAACAAAGTATAAACTCAATTTGAGCGGCACTTAAACAATCGTTGGATAGTTATAATCGATCGGACGTTAAATCGTAATAGCGATCGAGTTATTACCCTGATTGCGGAAGCGTTTCGTGAATCGTGTGTGTTAACTGTACTGTTTCTGCTATAACTCGACGTATACAATGAGAATTTACGTCGTTCCAAAGACAGAATTCAAGTGCCAATGTCTGCTATTTATACACGAAATTTGGACATGCTTACGAACCGTAAGCCATATCCCTTACGGTCCGTAAGGGAAGCAGACTGTTTATAGGGTAGCTGGGTTCGGGACTAGGCTTGCTGACTTGACAGTTTTATGAAATTCTACGGTGACAACGAATTATGTTGATAACCGTAAGCTAGGTTTTACCCCCCCCCCCTTGAGTTTTAGGGGCCCTGATCCTGATTCCGTTAGTTCTAGAAATCTTAGGGTTTATACCGAATTACTTGGGTGTCTCAATTAAGGTTTCCTTAATAGATAATTAACCTACTAAGTATTAATTTTAGTGAGAGTTGTTACAGGGGGTAAAGTGCCAAGTTTTGAAAGATGGAGGATTAAAGTGTAAACTAGAAGGTTTAAGTTAGTTTAAGTGTGTTTAGGTGCTTTTATGATTTTTAAGGTGTTTTATCTCCATAACTAGCTTAATATCATAAAAACATTACTTCTAGTCAAATTTTGATGTTTTGGGTATTGTCCGGTTATTCGTTTCGTTACGGTTCGTTAAAGTGCTAAATTGCGCATTTTTACAAAATATGGAGCACCTTTTGTGACAATTTCAATTCCCGACACTTTGTAAGTTATTCTGGACACTAAAACATAAATTATGCATAATATTTTGGCGTTAAATTGCTGTTTTTAGCTGATTTTCTGCTGAATTCTGCAGAATTCAACATTTAAAGTGAGTTTCGGGTGTGTTTTAGTGCATAGTTTAGCTTCCGGAAAGTTTATACGTTAACCCTTGTATCCATACTTGGGTTTTAATGTGTTTTTTGATGTTGGACCTACTCCTAGGCCCTAATTCTATTGTCTGACTGCTTTCTACATAAATGCTGACACAGTGTGTCTTACCGGTGAGTTTACTAGTCTTTCTGACGCAACGCTTAAAATAAAGCACAAGGCAACATTTGAAGTATAAACATGCATGAATTCATATGTAAAGCAAGTAATCACCTAATGTTGACGTTTAAACACATAATTGCAATTATAAATAATAATTAAAATAGTACGGAAATTACTGGTTTGGTGCCAGTTGTCACAATTGATCTGGTCGGTTTAACAAAAAAGTAATAATTGTTTCAACAATAATCTAATTCCTTTTTAGGACGATTCGAATCTTTTTTGCATTAAAAATAAGAATATCACAAAATAGCCATGGCAGTGTGGCACACGCAACACCATGGTTATGTAGCTTCTAGATACTTTTATTGGTGTATTCAAATTAGTAATGATGTTGAAGAACTAGCCCCAGGGGTTGAAAATAAACTGAAAAAAAATATTATGATTGAATAGGTGCTCCGATTTAACACTAGACAAGTAATTAAATGGGTTCAAAACGAAACATAAACTGGTGATTCAAGGAGGTGCTGACTGCTATTCTACTAAATACTGAACATGTGATTATACTAATATGATTAACATATAAAGAGATCCAGAACAAAAAGTAAGAGGTGTTAATACTAATCCATGAGGTGATTAACAAAAACATACATATTGAAGAGGTGATTACTAATCCACAACCTGTCTTTGCTAATTTCAGTATTTATAAAGGTAAAGGAACAAGAAACGAAGTTCAAGTGTCAAGAGCATACCGAGTAAGATGAAAAATGAAGAGCCAAATCACCAATTAGAAAGCGTAAAGCTGGACCATTAGATGAACTGAATCAACTGTAAATCTTCAAGGTTGAACTTTATTTATAAAACTCAAGGGTTCAGTTCAAATATGTTTTTTAATAGAAACACCTAACATGGATATATTTTATAATTTCACTAAATCTACTGCATTCCAAGTTTTCTTATGCCAATGACATACGTCTGCAACAATGAAAATTGCAGGAAAGTAGTTAAACATTCTTCTAGATAAAAATTAATCTTTAAAAAGTATTCTAACAACTTTTAAAAAGGGTGAAAATTAATTATGTTAACATTACGTTTTTTGTAGTAGATTTGATCATAACATGAAACAAGTATCGCCAAATACAATATTTGAACGATATCACTATTTACAACTGACCAAACTCCAAAGGGCAAGGAAAAGTGTCTAACTCTCTTTTATATCATATCAAAGAGTGAGCCGACTTTGGTGACAATGTTCTGAACAGTACCTAAAAAACAACAGTAACAAGAAGAATAAAATTCAACAGATTATTAATTAAATATATATCGATTACAAGCAAAAAAAACATAAAATTTATCTCTATAGTTGAATTCCACCTAATCAGAGAAATATATGTAACCGCCCATGGATAACCTTATCCTACTTCAAGATCATTTCAAATTAACATAGTAAGAAATTAAAGTTTGCCTCTAATTTATGCGCATGTATTTTCTCGATCTTGGGGTCGTTATCACACCTCGACCACATAAAACAACAAAACGTGGCGGAATCATCGGGGAGTGTTGTAACAGAATCATTGTTTCATAACACATGGAAAATTGAAATGTTGTTTTATTGATTTAAGAGTACAATGTCTTAACAAAGAAAGAAGTATAACAAAATTTAACTAGTCTTGCATCTTTTAATGTCACTAAGGCCTCGTCCAATCGTATGTGAGCATGCATCAATATCATCACCAAATATCATCAATTATTGTACCTGAAACACATGTGAAAATACATCAGCATAAAAATGCCGGCGAGTACATAGGTTTTGTGAAAATAGGATTCATAACTTAGGTTTAAGAAAATGTTTAATGAAAACTTGTCATGAATCCAGTTTAAGTGTTTGCTTTTATAAAACGTTTGAAAAGTGATAATAAGGTAGATGATATGTAAAAGAGTAATGTAAGGTTAAATGAATATCCAAGTAAAAATGAGTTTGTATAAAATAAGTTGTTTGTAAAACAATGTATTGTGAAAAATATGTTATATGTCTAAACTGAAATGATTTAAACAACGCTGCGATATGTAATATCATACAAACACTTATATATAGGAAGTACCAGCGGCGTATCCACCATGCTTGTATCATATTACACACGCCTCGTTACTTAAATCACTTTACCCAAACAAACCACTAATGTAAAATGTCTATGTTTAAACCAATTGCCAAATGTATTGAATAATATGTCAAATGTTTATGTCAAAAATGTAAATCATGTAATGTATAACCAATGTCAAAAATGTTTATCTGTCAAATGTAAATCATGTAATGTGTAACCAAAATGATATGTATGGCCAGTGAAATGCATCAACTAAACCATAGGTGAAAATGCACAAAACAAAGTATTAAAGTAAAACTTGGTTTAAATCAAAGTTATGTTTTGTGGAAATGCATGCTATACTGATACAAACATTTATGCGGTGTTGTGAAAATGCATACATTCAAGCCTTGCGACTGTGGCGATAAACCCCTAAATGAATTTAAAGGTCTATCTGTGTAAATGTATATCGAATTCGGTCATTCCTTCCATCCAAACATACCTAGGATGTCAGGAACGGGAGTTGTCAATTCCTATGGTACCACTACCTACTAACGAACGGCGTGATCAATGTTAATGAATGTATATTGTCCCATTTAAACAAACCAAATGTCATACCAAAATGTAAGCATGTGATGTGATGTGAATGTACTAAGTATGCAACAAATGAACATACATAGCATGTGATGTAAAACAAATGTACTAAGTAAGATGAACATACATAGCATGAAAAAGTAATGTAAAACAATGTACTAAGTATGATGAACATACATAGCATGAAAAAGTAATGTAAAACAATGTACTAAGTATGCGCTAAACGAACATACGTAGCATAAAATGTCATGTAAAACAATGTACTAAGTATGCACACAATGGACATACATAGCAAAAACATAATGAAATAATGTACTAATAATGTACTAATGAACATAGCAAGTATATGATGTGAAAACACGAAAAACATGAAAGTAACAAGTAGGCACATGTGTTTCACCCCAAAATGTTTGAAAAACAGTAAAAGAGGGGACTATGTACTCACTTGAGATTGCTCAATAGACTTTAGATATCCACCAAGCAAAACTAGAAGATCACGGATTCAAACGGCACCTAATATAGGTATCTACATTAATAAACGGACCTATCGGAGGATTGGGTAGTACGAGGGTTTGTAAACCAAATAAGTGTGGGAACTTATGTAATATGGTTTAACAAAGCCTATATACTAAAACGAAACCTATCCTAAGTGCTTTTGACCCGTTACGACCCGTTTAGGTAGCTTATGCTACTTTAACGCGTCGTTCGCGTAAAACGCGTTCGGACCGCCTAATTAGCCCTATGACAAGTAAGATATGCCTTAACATGTTTAATATTGTTGCCAAATTAGTTTAGATGTCAAAAGTTATGTTACTTATGCTTATAATGAATTTTGGCGCAAAAAGGGTATTTTGGTAATTTTCCTAAGGCATATAAACTACCTATCATACAACTACTTAAACGAAGTGACCATAAGGTATAACCTTGGAAGGTTATTCCCTATACAACTATGGTCACCTAAAGTGTTTGGTCGGATCCTAATGATCGACCAAATGGGTCGGGTTCGAAAGCATAAGCGATTGTTTAGATCGCTTACCTTTACGACCCTAGACAAGCACAATTCTAAAAGTGACGAGTTAAACATGTTAAAACATGTTTAACAAAGTTTAAAAACAGGTTTGGTATCAAGACAAATGGTCTTGATACCCAAAAGTAGTTTGGTTACAAAATACGCAAGAATACGCATTTTGGCCGAAACTACGACTCGTCACTGAGCCTAGATAACGTGGTAATCAGTAGGTATAGTCACTAGGGACTATAATCATCGTGATTACGCTCACGTTACGAAGTTCAAACGATCATTGACCATAAACTGGTCAATGCAGAAAGTCAAACACAGTTTGACTTTAACGCTAAAACGAAAGAAAAGCATGAAAGAATACTTACAGAAGGTCCCCGCAAGATTTGATCTGATTTACCCTCAGGTATGAAGTATGAACTCCAACTTAGAGGGCCAAAATCAGATTCAAATGTGGGTTTTGCAAATGAGAATGGAGGGGTATTTATAGATTTCATAGAACCGTTAAGATCGTTTGTCGAATAACGTGCTTTAATCTTAACCGTACACATGTGCCCATGGTTTTGTAAAACCATGGGAGCCCCTAGAATGAGTCCATGGTATAATAAAAACCATTGAATATTAGCCCATGGTATTGCAAAACCATGGGTTAAAACCATCAAATCTCAAAAGTGGACCAAGTTCAATGTATCTGCCAAAAATTTCAAAAATGGTCCCTGCACTTGTAAAACTTGATTTTTTTTGCACTTTTAAGCCCCATTAACCCCATTTCAAGGCTCTGAAATAAACTAAAGTATAGGGAACTTAAAATATGCTCAAAAACATCTCGGATGTCGGTTCGTTTGGTCGTACGGTTGTGTTATTCGGTTAATTACGACAGAAATCGTAATGAACACAAAAACGATCCAAATTACGCGACGAATGGAATTTTTCTTATGCCAAACACTAAAATAAAATATTTTAATGCTTACATAAATTTTTGGATGTCCGGATGTATTCAGGACGTAAGATATGTGCGAAAATGCAAACTTATGTACTTTTGGCGCTTTTAGTCTCTATTGATCAAATAAGTTTATTTTAGCATACCGAACCCCTCAAAGCCTATTTCTAAGCTATGTAAAGGATATTTAGGGTATGTTTAACTTATGATCAAGTTCCGAATGTTCGTTACAGTACGAATTGGCATACATTCGCAGTTTGTCAATTTTAGTCCCTGTAAGCGAATTAACTTGATTTCGTCACACCAAACCTTCCAAAACTTATTTCTAAGTTGTGTAAAGGTTATTTGAGGTATGTTAAGCCTATGTCACTATTTCGGAGTGTTTGTTGCATTAAACTGGTTATATTTACGCATCAGTGCGCGTATAACCTTCCAGAAAGCGATTTAGAGCCCGAAATCGAACAAGAATTGATATGTGCAAATGATACACATCTTTATACAAATCCCAAGTATAAAACACAATATTTCATTGGTTTGATATTTGTTTGATGGTTGAAGTGACACAGGTGTCACAGTCGTGAACCATGAATGCTGACATTGGGAAAAAACAGTGTTTGCGATGAACTAGTCATGTCAATAGCAATTTAGGTAGTCTCACTGGTAATTTATAACTTAAGTCAGTTGCTGCCCTAATGGAACTAAATGTATCCGATTAACACATAGTACCTGTTATGGAATCAGTCAAAAGAATTGACAGTAGCAAATACAAATGGTATACACTAAATTGTACATCAATTTTCTGAAAAAAAAAACAATAATTATCTACATACACTAATACATGCATGTCTCTATACTCGTGCATAACATCATCCCACAATTACCACTATATCAACCATACATTATGTTGGAAATTTAGATATTATGAATGGATATTAATTTAGTGAAATTATAATTTAATGAAATTATAATTATTTACTAGACTATTCATATAGAACATAAACTCTTAAGTAGAGTTTTTATGTCAATTTATTAGTTTTTATTAAAGTTTATGTCTCTAATAAATCTCTAATTAAGTACTAGACTCTTGATACGGAACATAAACTCTTAAGTAGAGTTTTTATGTCAATTTATTAGTTTTTATAAGAGTTTATGTCTCTAATAAATATCTAATTAAGTGAGACTTTTCTCTACCCCATGTCTCTTGTATTAAAAGTAGACTATGTGCCAAACTTGACGGGTTTCATATATAAAAACTACAAGAGCAAGAATACAATAAAGAGACATAAAGATATGCATGAAGAGTCCTTGGAGAAGAAATACCTGATGACCCATGTGTTGAAAACATATAGAGGTGGCCTTCTCCGGCAGTACAAACTGCTTCGGCTGTTGTACCCTGGGAGATAGACGCGTCGTCTTTAATAGAGGCGCGAAATCTGTTTTAAGGGAAGCGTGTTGAACACGTGCCTCAGCCACAACCGTCAACATTTGTTTGTTCTTTTTGTAGGAAATTATTGTACAAGAAGACGTGGTTCAAGACCTCGTTGAAGCCTACACAACGGACTGAAAACACAACGAACCATACAAGTAGACGCGGTTAAAGATCAAGCTGAAGACTTTATCTTTTAAAGATATTGGTTTGTGATGTGCACAAAATGCAACATATAAATTACATCAATTGTGACATAAAACAAACCATTTTTTAGTACTAATGTTGGAAAAAGTGTGCTTTTGTCTTCCTTTTGTATTTTCAGGATCAAATGAGCTCAAATGAACAAAACAAGCAAAAAAGCAGCTAAATCTAACATAAGTACAAGAAAAGGAACAAAATGTGGCATGCCCGACCTCCTGACAGCATCTTCCCAAGCAAAACAAAGAAGACAGAAGACTGAACACACCCCGTGCTCAGTGAGCACGGGGCCGTGCCCAAGTGTCAGCAGAAAAGACAAAGTGGTAGAAGCTTCTATTGCCCACCACGGGGCTGTGCCCAGCGGACACGGGGGCGTGGTCAACTGCTGCAGACGCATTAAATGAAATTGCGAATTGCAATTAATGAAGAAAGAGAGAGTCAGATGGACACGAGGCCGTGCCCAATGGACACGGGCCGTGCCCGAGCTTCTGTTCAGCCTATAAATAGGAGTGTTTGGAGCTCTTGCAACTCATCACTTGGCACACCACCTCTCTCACACTTCACCCACCACCCACCACCACCACAACACCATCATCCACCACCATCATCCATTGTCCATCATAGAGTGTGTGAGTCGTCTCGGGATCCAAGATTGATCGTAAGAGTTCTTGACAATCAAAGGCCATGTTTGCCTGAGTCTCTTACATCACTTGGTGAAGACAAGTGTTTAGTGTAATACTTTTTATTTTTAATCTTTTGCACTTTTTAATTGGTTTTGTATTAATGACTTTAATTACTAGTTTCTTATGTTGAAGGTGATTCTTCCTTATCGTTTGTCCGTGGTGTCTTGGCATTATTTTACTGTCTATATAAAATAAAAGATTTTCACCATTCATATCTCCACGGTCTATATAGAGGTATGTTGGCTACCTAGTCGGGGGTTAAGGGAACGGTTTGGTAAGAGTCTTGCCATTATTCAGTGTATAGATCCTGCAAAGGACCTGGGTCAAATTTAGAAGGACCTCCTTCAATACCCAATGGTATTGGATGGCGGGGGTCCAAACTCTTTGATCCCCTCATAAGTTAAACTACTATTAAAACTTTAACCCGGCTACTTAGGACTGTATCCCTGCTGACTCAGACAACTTAGCCGAGGGTAACGTCGCCTTCAAAGGAGGGGCCTACCACATTATGCATTAATAACTTAATTAATTATCTTTCAATAATCCGACCCTTTAGGATTGTATCCTTGCTGACTCAAACTACTGGGTTGAGGGTAACGTCGCCTTCAAAAGAGGGGCCTACTACAATAACTAAGATAATCTCTTAAACAAGTGCAAAAGTGCGAAAATAATCAAAGGTTACACTACACACGAGTTGGATCCAAGTGATTCATCTTTTCTATCTATTTTTATTTTTATTTTACTTTCAGCATTTTAGTTAGTTTTATTTTCTTAGTTTAAAAACCTTTTCTAACATTTTGATTTGATTAGACGTTGAGGATAAACCAGTACTAAAAGCTCTTGTGTCCCTGGACGACCTCGTTATCTTACCAACACTATACTACGTCCACGATGGGTGCACTTGCCCATATGTGTGTTTAGTGTTAGTGAATATCGTGTTTTATAAATTTAAAACTTGGCTAAAAAGTGTAAAAAGGGCTTAAAATATATAGCTAAAACATATACACACTGACACGCATCAAGTTTTTTGACACCGTTGCTGGGGACACAAGGATTTTAAGAAAGTTAGGAATCAGCGGCCTAATCATTTTTCTATTTTCTTTTTATTTTTTTTAGGATTTTCTTAATTTTTCAGCTTCTGCAGAACTCAGCACGGGTCGTGCTCGCTGAACACGCCCCGTGCCCAATCATTGGAACTAGCAATCCTGTTTTAAGTAAGACGGTAAGCTGAACACGGGGCCGTGCCCACTCAACACGCCCCCATGCCCAAGATTCTGTTACTGAAAACAGAACCGTAAGATCCCGACAGTTGGTAATTTCTGACACAAAAATGAGTGATAATGATCTTTTTTACTTTCGACACTCTTATGGTACGTGGTGTCAATTATGTGGAGGCGGTCATAAAGAATTAGAATGTTATTTTCTAAATTATAAACCCCACTATATAGACCCATCGTTTTCCTGTAGCCTTAAGAGGGGCGAAAGTAAAAATAATCCTTATCTCTCCCTCGAATGCGCCCAACCAGACATTTTAGGAGAAATGCTTCTTGATGAACTATTTCAACTAGAAGATCTGATTCTTAATTGGTTAAAAGAACTTAAGATGGATTTCCTTAATTCATCCCAAGACGATGACCAAGAAGAATTGTTGGGGTTGCATTCAAATAAAAACAACTTTGTTGTTCCCAACGTTACCTTCAACTCTAGCGAAGACTTGGACGATAGTCGTCCCTGTGCCGATTGTGCAGTGAAGGACTCCCCATCGACTTCGTTCGATGCATACATAGAGCTGAGCGATTCGGCATATACCTTCTTTAACGAGAGCCCGGAAAAGGGTTGGACTTGTCCACCTACATTTAGCATAGGAATCACCCTCACCGACAACCTCTTGCGTTCTCGTCTTAATTTAGAGCAATTAAGGTATCTTAGGCACTTTGGGGTTGTTCCATCCAGTAAGGAACCACCCAATCCGGATAAGTTCCTTAAAAATAGACAAACTTCATAAATCAGCCTTCCGACACGGGGCCGTGCCCAGCCAACACGCCCCCGTGTCCACCAAAAGATTCCTTTCTGACGCTACATCAGAATACGGACAAACTGTGTCAGGATCTTGCCTGCACACGGGGCCGTGTCCAGCCGACACGGGGCCGTGTCCAGCACGCTGTCGTTTTCTATAAATGCAGCCAAGAATCCTGCACATTTGGACCATCCAGGGACAGAGATTTGAAGGGATCTTCTCTCCTACCATCCTAGGTATGTTCTAAAAGAAGGTTCCAACAACCATCTTGTCCTTTCCTCTTTTATCCATTTCCTTCTTCTTCATCTTTCTCCAAAAACCTCCATTAAAGCTTAAGATTTCAAGTTTTTTTGTAAGGATTGTTGAGTTTTGTTCAAAGAATCTTGTTAAAAATAAGTTGTATAACGTTGTTTTAAGTTATTATTGTTCAAAGAGGCTTCACAAATTAGAAAAATAACTTAAAACTTCAAGATTCCTTGTTCCAAAATTCTGCAGAAAGGTGAACACGAGGCCGTGCTCATTGAGCACGGGGCCGTGTCCAAGTAGTGTTTCATTAAAATAAGCTATTTCTGGTTTGTTTTCCTAGAATTTCAAGTCAAAATAGTGGAACATCTTCGGTACATTCAAGAAACAGTCGAAGAGGGAGAAGGCCTTCCATTGAAGCTACCCTTGTACACTACGTCATGGCACTACGGGAAGCTCTTGATGAAATGACTTCGGTAGAGGAGGTCCTAATAGACCGTATAAATTATCTTACGGTGGGGCTGGAAAATAGTTTTCAAGAGATTAACCTCTTGCACCAGAGGTTAAATATTCTTGTAACACCTCCCATGAAACCCGTCCTCCCTCAAGAGGATTGGAACCTAGCACTTGGAGTCAACAACCCTACCGGATGGGATGACATTCCAGCGGAGCCTCCCCTTGAAGATCTATAAGAAGTCTCGGTGGAAGTTGTACCTCCTCAAACCGACACCAACGAGCCCGCCTTCCTCCTCCCAAGGGAGATAGAGGAGTGGCTCGCCGACGTGTGAGGAACCCATGCCCGAAGAAAGGAGTTCTTTAAAGCCACATCTAACCAAGAGAATATTCTCTTAGGAAATTTCGCTAATTAGAATAACTTGTAGGCTAGGACTCCTTGGTTTAAGCTTCTTGTGCTTACATATCTAACTTATTAGCTTTTTATGATAATGTAATTCTCTCTATGATTTTAATGAAATGATGGTTTTAAGGTTTGGATGATGTTGTAATGAATAAAACACACTCGGGATGGAAAAGGATAACAAGGGAAATGAGGAACATCACCCCATGCACGAAAACAGGGCCATCCGACAAAAATTTCTTCATTACAGCAAGTTCAGCACGGGTCGTGTCCGCCCAACACGGCCCCATGCGGCACATTCTGCAGAAAACGCCCAGTTCAAGTAACTAGACACGGGTCGTGTTCACTAAACACGCCCATGTGTCCAGGCTTCTGTTTCTCTTTACTAAATTTTGTCACTGGCACCTGAACACGGGGTCGTGCCCGGTCACCACGGGGCCGTGTCCAGTATGCCAGTAACATAAAATTTTGCTTTTAACACCCTTTTACACATTCAATCAACCTAAAAACTTATTTTTGGGACACATTGAGGACAATGTGTAATTTACGTGTGGGGGGGATGCTAAGACCTTGAATCTTGCAAGTCCTAATAACAAGCCTTACACAAAACTCTATTGGAACCGCTAATCACCCCAAATTTTTCAAAAAAATTCATTTTTTTTACTTGTCCAAGTTTAAGTTGGGAATTCAAGTTCTAACAAGGTTATATTTTTACAAATTTACAACCGATAGCGTCGTGATAAAAAGAACCAACATAAGAAAATTATGAAACGGCATGACAAGCTTAGTTAAAATTTGATTATATATACTTGATCACATAAAAAAACCCATTCCCACAAAAGTGAGTTTTGAGCCTTTATTGAGCATACAAATACATATCTTCACACTAAATGCTCACTTTTCGTTTCTTGTGTGAATAGCCGCTTGGTTCGTACGACTCTAGAACTTGCTACGACAATACATTCCCGATCCTTACCAACTTAAACCCAAGTAAGTAAATGATGGAGGCATTAGGACTAACCCTTTTTCTTTCTACACCATTATTTTTTATTTTTTTTACCACCTACCCAAAATCCCCCTAGTTAACCCATTTGAGCCTAAACATTTTCATTTCTTAACCCAAAACAATCACCCTTTTTACCCACCTAAACCTTTTTATTTTAAACCTTTCTTTTAGTAACAACGTTCGGTTTTTCTTATGACTTGAAAAAAAAATAAAAATAAAAATACGATGAAACCAAATAAACAAACAAGTTCATCAAAAATAACTTTGTTTGAAAAGAATGGTTCATCAAAATAAAATAAAAGAATGAAAAACAAAAAGTCTTTCAAAAAAACCGACGTTTTGTTACGCTTTTCGCCCTTTTTCTAACCACTAACCCAACCACCCACCTTTAGCCCAAGCCTAACCCTTCACCCAAAAAGTCCTCTTGATATTTACAAAGGTATATAGTTAAAAAGGAGGAGGATTGATTGCTTGGCAAGCTTATGGTAGGAGTAAGTTCCATGCCGCTCTCGAGTGATTCACAAAAAATACACCTTCGGTCGAGTGTAGAGTGATCCCCCGTGAGGTATGTGAACTTGTATATAAATGGAATTTTAAAAAAGGTTTATTATGCCCTAATAAGTAATTTATCTTATGAAACGCTTTCAATAAATCATGACGAATAGGATTGTAAATAAATAAAAATAAAACCTAAATAAAGAATCTTGGAAATCCCGATACTCTATGACAAGCCCAAAAACCTTCTCTTCTACCCATTCCATTTGGGAGTGAAAAAAAGCCACATTATAAAGAGTTTTGCTTGAGGACAAGCAAAGATTCAAGAGTGGGGGTATTTGATGTGCACAAAATGCAACATATAAATTACATCAATTGTGGCATAAAACAAACCTTTTTTTAGTACTAATGTTGGAAAAAGTGTGCTTTTGTCTTCCTTTTGTATTTTCAGGATCAAATGAGCTCAAATGAACAAAAGAAGCAAAAAAGCAGCTAAATCTAACATAAGTACAAGAAAAGGAACAAAACGTGGCATGCCCGACCTCCTGACAGCATCTTCCCAAGCAAAACAAAGAAGACTGAACACGCCCCGTGCTCAGTGAGCACGGGGCCGTGCCCAAGTGTCAGTAGAAAAGACAAAGTGGTAGAAGCTTCTATTGCCCACCACGGGGCCGTGCCCAACGGACACGGGGGCATGGTCAACTGTTGCAGACGCATTAAATGAAATTGCGAATTACAATTAATGAAGAAAGAGAGAGTCAGATGGACACGGGGTCGTGCCCAGTGGACATAGGCTGTGCCCGAGCTTCTGTTCAGCCTATAAATAGGAGTGTTTGGAGCTCTTGCAACTCATCCCTTGGCACACCACCTCTCTCACACTTCACCCACCACCCACCACCCACCACCACCACAACACCATCATCCACCACCATCATCCATTGTCCATCATAGAGTGTGTGAGTCGTCTCAGGATCCAAGATTGATCGTAAGAGTTCTTGACAATCAAAGGCCATGTTTGCCTAAGTCTCTTACATCACTTGGTGAAGACAGGTGTTTAGTGTAATACTTTTTATTTTTAATCTTTTGCACTTTTTAATTGATTTTGTATTAATGACTTTAATTACTAGTTTCTTATGTTGAATGTGATTCTTCCTTATCGTTTGCCCGTGGTGTCTTGGCATTATTTTACTGTCTGTATAAAATAAAAGATTTTCACCATTCATATCTCCACGGTCTATATGGAGGTATGTTGGCTACCTGGTCGGGGGTTAAGGGAACGGTTTGGTAAGAGTCTTGCCATTGTTCAGTGTATAGATCCTGCATAGGACCTAGGTCAAATTTAGTAGGACCTCCTTCAATACCCAAAGGTATTGGATGGCGGGGGTCCAAACTCTTTGATCCCCTCATAAGTTAAACTACTATTAAAACTTTAACCCGGTTACTTAGTACTGTATCCCTGCTGACTCGGACTACTTAGCCGAGGGTAACGTCGCCTTCAAAAAAGGGGCCTACCACATTATGCATTAATAACTTAATTAATTATCTTTCAATAATCCGACCCTTTAGGATTGTATCCTTGCTGACTCAAACTACTGGGTTGTGGGTAACGTCGCCTTCAAAAGAGGGGCCTACTACAATAACTAAGATAATCTCTTAAACAAGTGCAAAAGTGCGAAAATAATTAAAGGTTACACTACACACGAGTTGGATCCAAGTGATTCATCTTGTCTATCTGTTTTTATTTTTATTTTACTTTCAGTATTTTAGTTAGTTTTTTTTTCTTAGTTTAAAAACCTTTTCTAACATTTTGATTTGATTAGACGTTGAGGATAAACCGGTACTAAACGCTCTTGTGTTTTTGGACGACCTCGGTATCTTACCAACACTATACTACATCCACGATGGGTGCACTTGCCCATATGTGTGTTTAGTGTTAGTGAATATCGTGTTTTATAAATTTAAAACTTGGCTAAAAAGTGTAAAAATGGCTTAAAATATATACCTAAAACATATACACACTGACACGCATCAATTTGAATCAATTGTCTTATTAAATATGTTGTAGTTCATAATTATTTTCGTTTGAATTTCTACACGATTCATGTACTACAATTTCCCAAATGTTTAAAGAGAGTATCTTTATTTTTTTAATAGTTTTATTAATAAAATTGTTACTTATTTTCTACACATTACTAATAATAACGAACTCAAGATAACTCAAAACAAAATATCCCGACAAAAAAGCTAATCATATAGATTAAAAAGGGGACAATTGTGAGAAATAATCACACGCAAAGAAAACCAGTTTAACTAATATTCTTTTCGAGTTATAAGGTCAATTTAGCAAAATTAGGTTAATTATTTTCCAAAAAACAACATAAACCCAAATCAAAACAATTGCTTTTCTTGAACCCTAAATCAAAGATTTTTTTTATTCTCTCAAAAAGCCAAATCAAAACAGGTATCTAATCAGAAAAAGGTCAAAACTCCATACGACATCCAAAGAATTAAGCTGAACAATTCATAGAATCACGGTTACCTACTTGTCGAACAGAACCGAATTTGAAGGAACCGATTGGTGAAACACAGGATAGCGGAGAGCCGTAACTGTTCATCGTTTGATGGAAGTGGCGACTGCGACTGAATAGAAGAGGGCAGAAAGAATGAGATTTGAGCAGCTAGAGGGATGATGGTCAGATGTGCGATCAAAAGATTAGGGTTAGGAGAGAGAGGATGAGAAAGATATAAACAATTTAAGTTTGGAGGATGAGAGATAGGAGATAAACCGAGAAGGAAGAAGGAAAATTCGGGGAATAGGAGGGAATGTTTAAAGTGTGGGGAATTTTTTTAAACTGTTTCAAATGTTTAAAGTGTTGGGGAATTTTTTTAAACGGTTTCAGAGAGGGAAAGACAAAATAAATTGGAAGAAGCGTTTCTGTTTTGTAGTGGCATACGCAAACTGCCGTTAAAAATCTATATTAGTGGCATAAAAGATAAATGTCTCTAAAAGTGTGTGTTAAGCAAATATGGTTTACATAAAGTGACACTAAAAATCTAAATTAGTGGCACAAAAACAAAATGTCACTAAAAGTGTGTGCCACTAAATGACTTTTTTATAGTGTATGCTATATGATTCTAAAACACACAAAATAATAATGACGTCGTTGATAACTTGTATTAGCATAAGCCTGAATTCCTTTATTATTGATTAGTGTTCGATTCGAATTAGGTGTGTAACATCTTTAAAAGCACCCATTTTGATTCTTGAGAAAGCATATGATTTTTAAGAAATTTTGTAGTTCTTGAGGTTTTCATATGTTGAGTTGTTATTGACTTTAGGTTGTGGAATTTACACACTAACGTTTTGATTAATATGTTTACAAGTAAATCCAATAACTAATGCTTACATCAAAAAGATAACAACCTTGTGTGATTTTTTTATTTTTGAGGTTAAATGGCATGAGGGGATTCAAGCGAAAGGAAGCTTGATCAAACACCCACATAGGTTGTTACTGGTGTTTGTGTAGTTATCATCATGGTCTCCATAGCTTTAGAGAAAGTTCTTCATAAAGTCAATAAGTCATAAGCTCCAAAATGATGTTTGGCAATGAGGATGTATGTGAGGGGAAAAATCCAATAAGTCAATAAGTCACTCTATACTGACTTTTTCAAAAAGTCAATAAGTTGTTTCAAAAAGCTTAGCCAAACATGCCCAAACTTGGAAAGGTAATTTCTTTAATTAAAAATATTATATATAAACTTTTGAATATGTTATATTTTTTATAAAGATAATATTTATTATGACTGTTTTAAATTTTTGAAGAACTTCTTAAGTGTTAATTGAGTACCCGGTTCTCCAATAGATTGACCTGCAATAATACCTACAGCTTCTCCCAATTCGACCAGGTCGTCATGAGCTGGACTCCGGCCATAACATAATTGACAAATCCAAGATGTACTCCTACAAGTAAAGGGGGTTCGAATAGAGATTGGTTGTGCTCTAAAAGTTATGAATCTATTGACAAGTCCAACCCCAATATCTTGATTTCTAGTAGCAATGCATCGCGAACCTATATATATATCATCTGCTAATACACGGCCAATTAATGTTTGGATAAAAATCCTGTCCGCCATCATTCCATTTCGAGGACTTACAGAAATACCGCGAACGGTGCCACATATTTCAATATTTAGCTTACTTTGAGATTACTATCATAGGGTGGAGATACGATAGGAAATTTATTTGACTAAGAAGGCTATGAAGTGATCTTGACCATCCATTTAGTTAATCAAGGGCTAAGATTAAATCAGGGAAATTGAAGGGAAGAAAAGAGGCGTGTAAGTTTGTTTGGGGTATTCTAGTCAATTCAAGCCAATAGTTTCTCTCTCCTCCAATTCCCCTCATTTTTTAAAAGTTAATAACTCTTTCATACGACATTATTTTTTATAAAAAATTCACCAAAAAACGAGCGTTTTTTTATCTTTAAAACGAGTATACTATTGCTATATTTTCGACAATTTTTTTCTAAAACCCAGTTGCGTAAAACGCAATGGAAAAAAACCCAAAAAATGACATTTTTCTAAAACGCAATGCACAAAAAAACACATAGAAATGTCTTATTTGTTAAACGCAATGGCCAGAAAACACAAAGAAATGTCTTATTTCTAAAACGCAATAGCCTAAAAACTCAAAAGAAAAATGTACTTTCTAAAACGCAATGCACTAAAAACACATAAAAATGTGTTTTACCTAAAACGCAATGCACCAAAAACACAAACAAATGTCTTATTTCTAAAACGCAATGGCCAGAAAACACTTAAAATGTCTGTTTTCTAAAAGCAATGGACTAAAAACACATAAAAAGGTGTTTTACCTAAAACGCAATGCACCAAAAACACAAAGAAATGTCTTATTTGTAAAACGCAATGGCCAGAAAACACTTAAAATGTCTCCTTTCTAAAACGCAATGGCCTAATAAAACAAAAGAAAGTGTTCTCTCTAAAACGCAATGGACTGAAAACACCTAAAAATGTGTTTTACCTAAAACACAATGACTAAAAACACTTCAAGAATGTGTTTTTCTAAACGCAATGGCCAGAAAACACATAAAAATTGCTTAGTTCTAAAACGCAATTGCCTAAAAACACCAAAGAAAGTGTTCTCTCTAAAACGCATTGAATCAAGACAATAGTTTTGTCTGTGCTGTGAATTGTCTGAACCAATGCAGCTTAACCCCAGCCAGGGGCTCTGCCCCTTGGACCCCGACAGGGGCTGCCGCCCCTGGGACCCTGCTACCAGGTGTGCTGCCCTCGGACCCCGTCAAGATCATAAAACGCAATGACTAAATCAAAAACTCAGATCGTTAAAATGAAATTAAAGAACTTCTTACATGGATCGAAGCCGATTTCTTCAACGATTGACGAAATTTAAATGAGAGAAACACTTATCAGCGATCGAATCGAACGGATTGAGTGATTATCTTCAAAATCACGGGAAAAACGAGATTTTGAATGAAATTAAACTGGGTTTTCTTAAAAAAAAGTTGAAGAACACGTTGATTGGGTGTTTGAATCATTGATTGGTGACGAAAATCGCACTATTATGTAATGATTATTGAGATAGTAAGTGAAGAAATGGTTGAAGATGGTGGGTTTTGAAAATGGTGGGTTTTGAAGTTACTGGGGAGAAGAAGGAAGAAGAAAGGGTTGGATTGACTAAAATACCCTTTCTCTTTATTTTAAATGTTGACACATGTCATAATCCTATTGCTTCCTACACTTTCTAGCCAAAATAAACTTCCTATTTGATCCTCACCCTACTATCATAATGAAAATTGTTATATTTTGATAAAGATTCAATTTTATATTACTTTTTATCTTTCAAGAACTCCTCAATTTTGCGATTTTAATCTTTAGCACATCTTGAGGTTACTGATGTAAAGAAATTTACTATATTTTATAAAAGATGGGGATGGTTCAAAAGAAAACCACTTTTATTGTGAAAACTCGAAAACTAACTAAAAAAAGCCTAAAAAACACAAAAAAAAAAAATTCAATTTTTTTATAAAAATCGTAGGTTTTTTTATATAAAAAACTTTTTTTTAAAAAAAATTTGTAGTACACGTGTGTAATAATACACATGTGCACTACAATTTTTTTTGAAATTTTTTTCTTTTATATATAAAAAATGACGAAAATTGATATGCAAAAAAAAATTGGTTTGTTTTTCTGGCTTTTTTAATTAGTTTTCGAGTTTTCACAATAACTAGTAGTTTTCATTTGAACCTTCCCTTGGGGATGGTTCAAATGAAAACCACTTTTATTGTGAAAATTCGAAAACTAACTAAAAAAGCCTAAAAACGCTCCAAATTTTTTTTTCAATTTTTTATAAAAATCGCATGTTTTTTTATATAAAAAAAACTTTTTTTGCAAAAAAAAAAGTTTGTAGTACACATGTGTAATAATACACATTTGTAGTGCACATACACATGTGTAGTATATTACACATATGCACTACAAATTTTTTTTTTTTTGAAATGTTTTTTTATATATAAAAAATGGCGAAAATTGGTATGCAAAAAAAATGGTATGTTTTTTTTGACTTTTTTAATTAGTTTTCGAGTTTTCAGAATAACTAGTGGTTTTCATTTGAATCTTAAAAGATTCAGCCTTTTTTTGATTTTTTTTTTCTTCAAGAACTCCTAAGTTGTGTGCTTCAAGAACTCCCGGTTGTGTCTCATATGTTGTATGCCGACGACGCCTTGATTTTGGGTACTTGGAACAACGCTAATGTTTACAAGACTAGCCGTTTGCTTCGGATTTTTTATTTGTGTTCCGGGTTAAAAATTAATATCCATAAATCGGTGCTTTTTGGGTTGGGGGTGGTGGATGCGGAGGTGAATAGTATGGCTAATATATTAGGATGTAAGGTAGGGAAATTGCCATTTGTTTATCTTGGAATAAAGGTGGGAGCTAATATGAATCGGACTTCTAATTGGGAGCCAGTTTTGGATACGATTAGGAATAGATTAAATTCTTGGAAAGCTAAACTCTTGTCTATTGGCGGACGACTTACTTTGTTAAAGTCGGTGTTAGCAAGTCTTCCGGTATATTATTTATCTTTATACAAGACCCGGTTACGGTTGTTGAATCTATTGAAAAGTTGATGCGAAAATTCTTGTGGTCTGGTAGTAAAGAGGGTAAAGGTTTGTATTGGGTATCATGGGAGGTGGTGACGAAACCAAAAAAGGAGGGGGGTTTGGGTATCACCAAGATTTATGATGTCAACACGGCTTTAATAGCAAAGTGGGCATTTAGATTTAAATCCGATAACGAAGGGATGTGGAGGAGGATTATCGAGAGCATACACGGAAGCAGGAAACGATGGATGTTTTTGCCACTAAAAAATGGTGTTACAGGTTGTTGGAAAAATATAGTTCGTCTGTTGGAAAACTTGGTGATAAAAGGTATTACTTTCAAGTCATGCTTGAGGGGTAAACTTGGGAATGGCGAGAGGCTTAGGTTTTGGAAAGACACTGTGACAACCCTCACAAAACCAGGTATCCGTACGACTTAATTAACTATTAATTGTTGCCTAATTACTGTGCTTAACTGAGATTTCTGATAAACTGCTACTTGATTGTTGATACTTGTACATATCTGCATCATACTTTGATTTTTCCGTCACTACATTATTTACTTACTGAACTCTAGTGACAAACATGATGCACAGAAGCACAGTAGCACTTGAACGGATAACCTATTGAACATGCTGATATAGCCAGCATCAGGCAGACACTGCCTCTAAAGGCCTGAATGAGCCAGAAATATTTTACTACGCCCATAGTGTGTGTAGGGATACAAGGGTTGTATAATTGCGTCTCTAGGAATAAGATACAGAGATTGGATGTGCCTAAAACGTACACTAAGCACAAAACACAGCACTTTTATTTACACACTAGCTTCTAGCTAATTAATAAAGTGCCAAAACATGAGGAATTATTCCTGACACTTTGCAGAATAAGTTGTGTCGCTAAAAATATTATTTACGACGCTTAAAGGATTACTTAAGCACTTTAACGGATTACTATCCAACCAAACAACCGGACTATACCCGAAACATAAAAATATTGCCAGAAATATTTTTAGTCTTTTTCTGAGCCAGTTAGGGTCCCTGATTACCCTAACACCCGCTTTATAGCGCATCAAACGACTAACGGGGTTAATCTCTAAAAGTAACCGACTTAATCAAACTAAACTCTAACTGAACGATCAAGATCCAACCGGGTGACCCCACCCCCTTTTGGGCCGGTTTGGTCCCTTTGTAACTAAGGGTACACCTTTTTATTATTTTATTTGGTTTCGTGGATATCTAGAGGACTTGTGAACCGATGGACGATAACGCTTGATTTTTTTCTATAAATACCCTCCACCACATTTAGAAAATTCACACACACTTCACTCAACTCTCTCTCCCTCTTGCTCTCTCCCTCTCGGCCGAGACTACCCACACCCACACATCCATTGTCGAGTTCTTGTCTTGCCATTCCAAGCTCACACAAGTGTCGGGGATCACGCATTAGGAGCTTTGAAGCAAACGGAAGTTGGAGGACCTCGTTCATTTGCTTTTATCCACGCCATTTTCGCCAAAGATCTTCCCTAGCCCCGAGCTAGAGGTATAACATTTAAAACTCGCTCTTGATCGTATCTAAAGTGGTTAAAAGGATTTTTAACGGTTAAAAGTCGGTAACCCATCTTTTGAATCTATAAAGTCTACTAAAACTCGAATATTGTTGGTTAAAAGCATATAACGCATGTAAAAGTCGTAGTATTAGAATATGTTGGTTGTAGAGACCCGATCTACGATGTGGTGGCTCTTATCATCGTTTAACCCGACTTTGTCAAGATCACGAATCTTGACATACGCTTGTTTCTATTGGTACAAGGGTTAAAAGGTGAAACTCCACCACACGAGAAGCATGAACTTGTGTAAAAGTATTTTGACTTGTAGAATAGTGTTTAAAACGAGCCGATCTACGTATGTACAAGTGGTATATTCGTAGAACCAAGTGTCGAGAAAATCATGTTTTATAAAAGTTGGATGACATGTTAATAAATATGATTTTTACAAACTACAAGTGTATAAACACTTGTGAAACGAAAGATCCGACAAAATAACAATTTTTACAAAAATTGTCGGGAAGTTGTAAAGAATGATTTGTTCCAAAAACGGGGTTTTTGCAAGACTAAACTATTTTATACTTAGATCCACTAAATATAAGGTGATCTACACTATGATTTTCGGAAAAACTACAAGTTCATGTAATAATGTGATTTTACATACTAGTCTACAAGATCAATGTGTTAAAACTAGTTTGAAGTATCGGAAATTGATTGGTTGATTTAAAGAAATTGTTGAAGTGATTTGTAAAAGAAAATGATACGCTTGAAAGCGTGGCCACCTCCAGTTACAAGGGAAACTCTGGCGAAATTTTTCTAAAATCTAACACTTAGAATTATTTGCAAGTGTTAAACTATTTTGAGATGTTTTCAAAATACATTTCGCCATGACTTTATTTATTAAATAATCGGAGGTGGGATTTTCACAAAAACTAAACGTGATAAATATTTATTCGATAAATATATTTTTCACCACACTGTTTATGAATATTTTGTGAAAATATATAAATATTATTTTTAGAGTAACAATAATATTTACAAACTTTGTCGAACCCAAAATAATACCAACGCCTACACGACAAACATATAAGTTACAACGGTAATTACTATTACCACTTAATCACCACAACGTAACTTACGCTTTATACGGAAATATTCATAAATGCGTATTTTGTCAACGTATTATTTTGGAAAGTATTACGTAAAGAGAAAATATATTATTTTTGAGAAAAATAATTATATTTTGGAATGATAAATAAAATATATTAAGTGAGACTTAATATTATAAACACGCATGTATTAATTCCCCCATCCTTGGGAAGGAGATTTTCTACCAAGTATATACACGGAACGGTTGTCTAACCGTTTCCCGAAAAATTAAACTATAAAGCTAAGGCACGGCCATCCGTCTAATAGAATTAGCACATGTAGGTCGTTGCGCAGCAGTTGGATATTTGGATTACTTGGTATTGTGACGCACTCACTGTGAGTTCATGTCCCCCTTTTCTCTTAACTGTTTTCAGTTTTATAAACTGCGGGGGTGAAATACATGTTACAATGATTATGAATACGTTTATACATGGTATGGTTAGCGTAAGGAGGTTTACTACTTAGATCATGTGAGTGGGTAGGCACAACTTGAGGCCATTAATCCTCGTAGTAGGACCGAGGGACAGGAGCGGTAGATCTATCTGGGTGTAGCGAGCCCAGCCCCAGGTCCAGCATAACGGACCTCGGGGTGACTTAGTGCCCGACGCATAAATCCGCTAGGTTTGAGTCATCCCTACTTGCACTTCACACATATCAATGGCCTTGCAAACCATTGGTGATCTCTTTTTCCTTATTTGCTACATACCAGGTTTTTGATAAAGATAAAGGTCCGTTTACGCACTTTCGCATGAACTCGCTCAACATTATTGTTGATTTTTCAACTTACATGTATTTCAGGAAATTAATGATCTGGCGCGGTATGGCTTGTTTTCCGCTGCATTAGGCCCGAGGTCATCCAGGGTTCGAGACTTGTGACTCTTTCCTGGACAAGTCACAGTCCCTGAACCATGTTTACTTTAAGTTTGCATTTGTAATGTTTAGACAAGTTATGGTTGTTGGGTGTTAACCCATTAAGACAATGTTTAATATTTTTATTATCAATGGATGATCTTGCATATTTTTAATTCATATAGCTTGTTATGATTAAGCTATGGTATTAAGAAGTCACACCAAATTAACCACGCTTCCGCAAAGCCAGGGTGTGACAGCTTGGTATCAGAGCTCTGATCATAGCGAACTAGGATTCCTTCTCGAGTCTAGACTATGATCACTAGGGCTCTCACGAAAACATTTTCTGCATACCACTTAAGTCCAGATCCAAAACGTTTTTACAAACAAATGTTGAGCACATTTCATTTATTCATTATTAGGCTCAGTCCTGAAGACTGAGGCTCGGTCTTGGAGGCCGAGGCTCGATCTTAGAGATCGAGGTAGATGTTATTTATGTTAGGCTCAGTCTTGGAGGCTGAGGCTCGATCTTGGAGGCCGAGGCTCGATCTTAGAGATCGAGGTAGATGTTTGTTGTTTTAGGCTCAGTCTTGGAGGCTGAGGCTCGGTCTTGGAGGCCGAGGCTCGATCTAAGAGGTCGAGGTGAATGATAGAGCAGTCTTAGAGACTGGGAGGAATTTGGCTAGTGGGACTAGGAATGTCAGTCTAGGAGACTGGGAGGCTAGTGGGACTAGGAGAATTATTTGATTGTTTATTGTTGACTTACATATTTACATGAATATATGATTGATTATTATACGTATATGTGTTTGTGTTACAAACGTCATGCTTTCACCATGTACTAGAAGGGTGGACACTACGAACCCATGGCCATAGTATCAGACGACATAGTTGCAGCGGAGCACGAGGTGTACATTTCCGATACTACCGGCATAGACGATGACGACTTTCAGCCCCTTTTTGCGCTGCCTGATGTCGTAGCAGAGCCTACTGATGGTCATCTTGTTGGGAATTTGCCACTCGTGGTGATCCCTGTTCCTGTACCCCTTGCCGCTTATCCCATTGTTGATATGCCCCCCCCCCCGACGTGGCCTCTGACGACGATAACGATCTACTAGAAAGAGGACCCATTTGAGGGCGAGGCCCTATTGCTGCTGGTATTAACCTACTGCTTGCGGACGCTCCTGCAGGGGAAACTTATGCCCATTCCCCTGTCCCAGACTCATTTGAGTTCCTGACATCCGCATTTTCGCAGACAGGGAGTGCAGCACCATTCACACGACGCCGACCCTGATACGGCATCATCAGCTGCACCGGTTCCCGCACACAGCTTTGAGTTTGATCACAGTACTGAGGGTGATCTTGTTCTTCCACCCGATTTTGATCCAGGCCCTGACCTTGAGTTCATACACTTAAACCAGCCCTTGGAGGATCCTGTAACCCTCCATGATGGTTGATCCAGCTAATTTTGAGATGGAGTTTGTTGATCCGGAGCCAGCCGTGGCCCCTGAGCCAGGCGTTGCTCCTAACACCGCATTGGAGTATGACCCTGTTCATACCGATGCACCTGCTGTTGCTCCTTGATTGATCATCTGCTTGGACGAGAGAAAACCTGGGGTAACTGTGCAAGACAATTTATTATTACGGGGGCCCACGTAATAACGACTTGTAGTGCACAGAAATCCTGGTGGACTCTGCGGGTCAAGCTAATGAAAACCAATGTAGCAGGAAATAACTCAAACACGAATGACCAAGGCGATGAAGCCTCGAGTTCATTCTATTTCAAGCAACAAGCCAAATTGGCAAGCCTATGTGGAGGCTCAGAAAATTTATTTCCCCACCCATACATTGAGTATATTTATGTGTAAAATTGGGTGAGTACATGATGGCTTACGGTGCTATGTATCTCATAGACAATTAGAAAGTTGTCTAACCCACTTCATGCCATTCCGGCAGAAGAGAATGCCACCCAGGCGTAACACAAACACCAGTATGTTGCCAAGGATAGGAGCCGAGCTGCAAAAACGCAACTCACAGGCAATTGCACGACATGAAGCTCTCCGCTTTTAGCACGGCAATGGCACTATTGGAAGTAATCCCTAGCTGACCGCACCTATAAGCAGTTCCTAAACTGCAAGCCCTTGAACTTCGACGAAACAGAAAGCGCCATTGCATTTGTTCGTTGGTCTGAAAAGATTGACTCCATTCTAAGAAAGACAAACTGTTCGCCCCAAATGGAGTGATACCTTTACCTCAAGGTCATTACTAGACGGCACACTCTCATGGTGGGACCATCATGTTCAGGCCCTTAGCACGGATGCTACTTATGCACTAAGCTGGGACGAGCTCAAGGAAATGATTGAGAAGAAATGTTGTTCTAGGACTGGAATTCAGAAGCTTAAGGTGGAGTTCTGGAATTTGAAAATGGAGAGACCAGAGATTCCTTAACATGTCCAGCAATCGCACGACTTGCCTAGGGTCGTCCCCTACTAAGTCACTATTGTTGTATGATACAGTTATGTACGTATACGCTTTACACTGTGGTCTCGATTTGTGGTAATGCAATCGCAGTATTCTCATCACTTGTGATGTTTGATCTATGGTTTATGTTCTACGACATGAGATGTTAAATGGCTGATTTATTGATAGCATGAGATGTTATGTGCTGATATTGTTAAATACATACGTACATTTTACTTGCTACGACCTAACCTATGTGAAACATCTTTTAGAAGATGCCACCAAGACGCGAAATGCGCATACCCACCAACGAGGCGGAACTTCGGGAAATCATTGCTGCAGTCGTCGCACAATACGAGGCCCATCACTCCGAGCGCAACGGAGGTACCTCGGAAAATAACGGTTGTCCCTACTGGCACTTCCTCAACTACAAGCCTCCGAAGTTCGACGGCACTGGAGGTGCCATAGCTTTTGTGAAATGGATTGAAAGTATGGATTCCATCTTTCGAATGAGTGGTTGTACGCCAGAACAACAAGTCCTATATGTTTCTGGGTTGTTTCAAGATGGAGCTCGACTATGGTGGTACCTTCAGGTTCAAATGAAGGGCGAAACCGCAGCATATGCATTATCATGGGATGAACTGAAGGGAATGATACATGAGAAGTATTGCTCCAAAGAGGAAACCCAGAAGTTGGAAGGGGAATTCCAGAGCCTGATAATGGAAGGTCCAAAGATGTTGGGATACATGCAAAGACTTCATGACTTGGCACGAGTTATTCCCCACTTAGCGGAACCAGAAATGAGGAAATTGGGACAGTTCATTTGGGAATTGGCACCTCAAGTCCTGAGTTTAATGACAGCATCTACGCCACCAACAACTATGGCTGCAAGTAAGATGGGCTTGGCACTCGCTACGGAAGCCATTAGACTAGAAAAACTTGCAAACCCTGATAGGGAGACTCAGGTAGAGTCGTCTAGAAAGAACAAAAGGAAGCTTACCGAAGATACCCGAACGAATAATGATGAACAAAGATCTATTCGAGGTTGTTTTGACTGCGGAGACAAAAGGCATTTCAAGAAAGATTGCCCTAACAACAGACAGGCCAATGATAAGATTTACTTAGAACCTAAATCAAGACATGCTGGGTGCAAGTATCACCATGAATGCGGATGTCGGAAGCCTAGGTGCGGGAGAAAAGGGCACAACAAGGATGGTTGTGGGATGAAGAGTCCCAGACAAGGAGAAAACCGTAACAACGCTTAAGATGGAAGCAGGAAAGGAAATGGCCGAGTGCTGGGATGCTTCCATTGTGGGGACATTGGAAATCTTAAGAGAGAATGCCCGAAGTTGAAACAAGACCGTGAAAGAACCCCCAGCATCGGAGTTTGTGAAGCATGCCAGGATCCAGGCGTGATTACTGGTACGTTCTTTAACAACCAAAACTTTTGCATCTATTTTATTTGATACTGGTGCCGATCATAG
Organism: Helianthus annuus; assembly: GCF_002127325.2. Classification (NCBI taxonomy): domain Eukaryota; kingdom Viridiplantae; phylum Streptophyta; class Magnoliopsida; order Asterales; family Asteraceae; genus Helianthus; species Helianthus annuus. The sequence goes on along the minus strand of NC_035437.2, from coordinate 85,940,624 downwards.
CTTCGTGTTACTAGAATTTAAGAATATGCTTGCTTTAGCCGCTAGTAAGTTAGATACTCCGTACTCGATTGAATTAGCAAATGGAAAGTTAGTGGAAGCTAACGAGGTGACTCGAGGTTGCGTGATCGAGTTGGGAGAGCGTGAGTATGCTCTCAATCTACTACCAGTCCAGTTGGGAAGCTTCGATGTGGTAGTAGGGATGGATTGGTTATCAAGCAACAAGGCAGAGATAGTTTGTCACGAGAGGATTATTCGTATCCCGACCGATGATGGTGAGACCATTGTTGTTCATGGGGAAAAGCGTGAGATGTCGTTAAGGATGATTAGCTGCCTGAAAGCAAGGAAGTGTTTGAGGAAAGGATGTGTTGCTTTTCTAGCACACATTGTGGATAAGAAGGCTGCTGAGCCAAAGATCGAAGACATCCCTGTCATGAGGGAATACCCAGAAGTCTTTCCAGAAGACTTGCCTGGCTTGCCACCTCAAAGGCAAGTGGAGTTTCGCATCGACTTAGTTCCAGGCGCTGCGCCTGTGGCTAAGGCACCTTATAGACTCGCTCCGTCTGAGATGCAAGAACTGTCGACACAACTTCAAGAGTTGTTAGACAAAGGATTTATCCGACCAAGCTTCTCGCCTTGGGGAGCTCCAGTTTTGTTTGTGAAGAAGAAGGACGGTAGTTTCCGTATGTGTATCGACTACAGAGAGTTGAACAAGCTGACAATCAAGAATAGGTATCCCCTGCCAAGAATCGATGATCTGTTCGACCAGCTTCAAGGTTCAAGCTTCTATTCAAAGATCGATCTTCGATCTGGATACCATCAGCTACGGATACAGGAAGAGAGTATTCCGAAGACAGCTTTCAGAACTCGATATGGACACTACGAGTTTCTGGTTATGTCGTTTGGTTTGACAAACGCACCTGCGGTGTTCATGGATTTGATGAACCGAGTTTGTAAGCCGTACTTGGATAAGTTCGTGATTGTATTCATCGACGACATCTTGATTTATTCGAAGACAAAGGCTGAGCACGAGCAGCATCTTAGAGCCATTCTGGAGCTGCTAAAGAAGGAGCAGTTGTACGCCAAATTCTCTAAGTGCGAGTTTTGGCTAAGGGAAGTGCAATTCCTTGGACACGTGGTGAATGGAGATGGAATCCACGTGGATCCAACCAAGATCGAGGCGATCAAAGATTGGGAAACGCCACAGACGCCAACCGAGATTCGGCAATTCTTAGGTTTGGCTGGCTATTATCGAAGGTTCATCGAGAACTTTTCAAAGATCGCTCAACCGTTGACACTCCTCACGCAGAAAGATAAGAAGTTTGATTGGGGAATCAAACAGGATGAAGCGTTTCAGATATTGAAGGATAAGCTTTGTAACGCGCCGATCTTAGCTCTACCGGAAGGTACCGACGATTTTGTGGTATACTGTGACGCATCGCGTCAAGGATTGGGTTGTGTGTTGATGCAACGTCAAAAGGTTATCGCCTACGCATCACGCCAGCTGAAAGTGCACGAAAAGAACTATACCACTCATGATTTAGAGCTAGGCGCAGTGGTTTTTGCCTTGAAGATCTGGAGACACTACCTTTACGGTACAAAGTGTACGATCTTTACAGATTACAAGAGCCTCCAGCATATATTCAACCAGAAGGAGTTGAACATGAGGCAAAGACGATGGGTCGAGTTGTTGAACGATTACGACTGCGAGATCAAGTATCATCCAGGGAAGGCGAATGTGGTCGCCGATGCCCTAAGTCGTAAAGAGAGAATCAAGCCCATAAGGGTTAGGGCTATGGAGATGATAATTCAAACCGACCTTTCCTCATGCGTTCGTGCAACACAGAAGGAAGCTCTCAAGGAGGGAAACCTTGAGGAAGAATATCTCCGTGGGATGGAGAAGATATTGGTGCCAAACAAGGAAGGAACGTTATGTTTTGGGAAAAGGATTTGGGTTCCTCTGTTTGGTGGTTTAAGAGAGGTTATCTTTGATGAAGCTCACAAGTCGCGGTACTCTATCCACCCTGGAGCGGATAAGATGTACCAGGATCTTAAAGATTATTACTGGTGGCCTAGGATGAAAGGCGATGTTGCTATTTACGTGAGCAAATGTTTAACTTGCGCCAAAGTTAAGGCAGAATACCAGAAGCCTTCGGGACTTCTGAAGCAACCAAAAATTCCCCAGTGGAAGTGGGAAGAAATCTCCATGGATTTTATTACGAAGTTGCCAAGGACGCTAAGAGGCCATGACACTATCTGGGTGATAGTGGATCGCTTAACAAAGTCAGCACACTTCTTGCCTATCCGCGAGAAGGATAATACAAGCAAATTGGCTGAAATATACATGAGAGAGATTGTTACACGCCATGGAGTACCTCTCTCGATTATTTCTGATAGAGACGGGAGGTTCGTATCGAGGATATGGCAATCCTTCCAGGAAGCTTTTGGCTCAAAGCTGAATATGAGCACAGCTTTTCACCCGCAGACCGACGGCCAAAGTGAGCGGACGATTCAGACGTTGGAGGACATGCTGAGAGCATGTGTGATGGATTTAGGCGGTAGCTGGGATAAGCATTTACCCCTGGTCGAGTTTTCATACAACAACAACTTCCACACCAGTATTGGTGCCGCGCCATTCGAAGCGTTATATGGGTGCAAGTGCAGGTCGCCGCTCTGTTGGTCCGACGCAGGTGATAGACAATTGGTAGGTCCCGATGTAGTTCAGGAAACTACAGATAAGATTGCGCAAATCCGAGATCGCATTAGTGCGGCTCGTGACCGTCAGAAGACCTACGCAGATCTGAAAAGGAAACCTCAGGAGTTTGAGGTTGGGGATATGGTTTTGTTGAAGGTATCACACTGGAAGGGTGTGGCACGCTTTGGGAAGCGTGGGAAGTTGAATCCGCGCTACATTGGTCCTTTCAAGGTTTTGGAAAGAATTGGGACCGTAGCATACAAGTTGGATCTACCTGCCGAACTGAATAATGTTCACGATACATTTCATGTATCCAATCTGAAGAGAAGTCCAACCCAAGTTAACGTTGCCATTCCTACCGACGAAATTCATATTGATGACACACTCCACTTCGTTGAAGAACCTGTTGAGGTCACGGATTGGAAAGTTAACAAGACCCGCCGGAGCAGTGTCAAGCTCGTCAAAGTTCGCTGGAATGCTAGACACGGTCCTGAGTTCACCTGGGAGCGTGAAGACCGAATGAAAGAGAAATACCCCCATTTATTTCCTAAGAACCCTGCTTCTACAAGCAGAACTTAAAATTTCGGGACGAAATTTATTTAACGGGGGGAGAATGTGACAACCCTCACAAAACCAGGTATCCGTACGACTTAATTAACTATTAATTGTTGCCTAATTACTGTGCTTAACTGAGATTTCTGATAAACTGCTACTTGATTGTTGATACTTGTACATATCTGCATCATACTTTGATTTTTCCGTCACTACATTATTTACTTACTGAACTCTAGTGACAAGCATGATGCACAGAAGCACAGTAGCACTTGAACGGATAACCTATTGAACATGCTGATATAGCCAGCATTAGGCAGACACTGCCTCTAAAGGCCTGAATGAGCCAGAAATATTTTACTACGCCCATAGTGTGTGTAGGGATACAAGGGTTGTATAATTGCGTCTCTAGGAATAAGATACAGAGATTGGATGTGCCTAAAACGTACACTAAGCACAAAACACAGCACTTTTATTTACACACTAGCTTCTAGCTAATTAATAAAGTGCCAAAACATGAGGAATTATTCCTGACACTTTGCAGAATAAGTTGTGTCGCTAAAAATATTATTTACGACGCTTAAAGGATTACTTAAGCACTTTAACGGATTACTATCCAACCAAACAACCGGACTATACCCGAAACATAAAAATATTGCCAGAAATATTTTTAGTCTTTTTCTGAGCCAGTTAGGGTCCCTGATTACCCTAACACCCGCTTTATAGCGCATCAAACGACTAACGGGGTTAATCTCTAAAAGTAACCGACTTAACCAAACTAAACTCTAACTGAACGATCAAGATCCAACCGGGTGACCCCACCCCCTTTTGGGCCGGTTTGGTCCCTTTGTAACTAAGGGTACACCTTTTTATTATTTTATTTGGTTTCGTGGATATCTAGAGGACTTGTGAACCGATGGACGATAACGCTTGATTTTTTTCTATAAATACCCTCCACCACATTTAGAAAATTCACACACACTTCACTCAACTCTCTCTCCCTCTTGCTCTCTCCCTCTCGGCCGAGACTACCCACACCCACACATCCATTGTCGAGTTCTTGTCTTGCCATTCCAAGCTCACACAAGTGTCGGGGATCACGCATTAGGAGCTTTGAAGCAAACGGAAGTTGGAGGACCTCGTTCATTTGCTTTTATCCACGCCATTTTCGCCAAAGATCTTCCCTAGCCCCGAGCTAGAGGTATAACATTTAAAACTCGCTCTTGTTCGTATCTAAAGTGGTTAAAAGGATTTTTAACGGTTAAAAGTCGGTAACCCATCTTTTGAATCTATAAAGTCTACTAAAACTCGAATATTGTTGGTTAAAAGCATATAACGCGTGTAAAAGTCGTAGTATTCGAATATGTTGGTTGTAGAGACCCGATCTACGATGTGGTGGCTCTTATCATCGTTTAACCCGACTTTGTCAAGATCACGAATCTTGACATACGCTTGTTTCTATTGGTACAAGGGTTAAAAGGTGAAACTCCACCACACGAGAAGCATGAACTTGTGTAAAAGTATTTTGACTTGTAGAATAGTGTTTAAAACGAGCCGATCTACGTATGTACAAGTGGTATATTCGTAGAACCAAGTGTCGAGAAAATCATGTTTTATAAAAGTTGGATGACATGTTAATAAATATGATTTTTACAAACTACAAGTGTATAAACACTTGTGAAACGAAAGATCCGACAAAATAACAATTTTTACAAAAACTGTCGGGAAGTTGTAAAGAATGATTTGTTCCAAAAACGGGGTTTTTGCAAGACTAAACTATTTTATACTTAGATCCACTAAATATAAGGTGATCTACACTATGATTTTCGGAAAAACTACAAGTTCATGTAATAATGTGATTTTACATACTAGTCTACAAGATCAATGTGTTAAAACTAGTTTGAAGTATCGGAAATTGATTGGTTGATTTAAAGAAATTGTTGAAGTGATTTGTAAAAGAAAATGATACGCTTGAAAGCGTGGCCACCTCCAGTTACAAGGGAAACTCTGGCGAAATTTTTCTAAAATCTAACACTTAGAATTATTTGCAAGTGTTAAACTATTTTGAGATGTTTTCAAAATACATTTCGCCATGACTTTATTTATTAAATAATCGGAGGTGGGATTTTCACAAAAACTAAACGTGATAAATATTTATTCGATAAATATATTTTTCACCACACTGTTTATGAATATTTTGTGAAAATATATAAATATTATTTTTAGAGTAACAATAATATTTACAAACTTTGTCGAACCCAAAATAATACCAACGCCTACACGACAAACATATAAGTTACAACGGTAATTACTATTACCACTTAATCACCACAACGTAACTTACGCTTTATACGGAAATATTCATAAATGCGTATTTTGTCAACGTATTATTTTGGAAAGTATTACGTAAAGAGAAAATATATTATTTTTGAGAAAAATAATTATATTTTGGAATGATAAATAAAATATATTAAGTGAGACTTAATATTATAAACACGCATGTATTAATTCCCCCATCCTTGGGAAGGAGATTTTCTACCAAGTATATACACGGAACGGTTGTCTAATCGTTTCCCGAAAAATTAAACTATAAAGCTAAGGCACGGCCATCCGTCTAATAGAATTAGCACATGTAGGTCGTTGCGCAGCAGTTGGATATTTGGATTACTTGGTATTGTGACGCACTCACTGTGAGTTCATGTCCCCCTTTTCTCTTAACTGTTTTCAGTTTTATAAACTGCGGGGGTGAAATACATGTTACAATGATTATGAATACGTTTATACATGGTATGGTTAGCGTAAGGAGGTTTACTACTTAGATCATGTGAGTGGGTAGGCACAACTTGAGGCCATTAATCCTCGTAGTAGGACCGAGGGACAGGAGCGGTAGATCTATCTGGGTGTAGCGAGCCCAGCCCCAGGTCCAGCATAACGGACCTCGGGGTGACTTAGTGCCCGACGCATAAATCCGCTAGGTTTGAGTCATCCCTACTTGCACTTCACACATATCAATGGCCTTGCAAACCATTGGTGATCTCTTTTTCCTTATTTGCTACATACCAGGTTTTTGATAAAGATAAAGGTTTGTTTACGCACTTTCGCATGAACTCGCTCAACATTATTGTTGATTTTTCAACTTACATGTATTTCAGGAAATTAACGATCTGGCGCGGTATGGCTTGTTTTCCGCTGCATTAGGCCCGAGGTCATCCAGGGTTCGAGGCTTGTGACTCTTTCCTGGACAAGTCACAGTCCCTGAACCATGTTTACTTTAAGTTTGCATTTGTAATGTTTAGACAAGTTATGGTTGTTGGGTGTTAACCTATTAAGACAATGTTTAATATTTTTATTATCAATGGATGATCTTGCATATTTTTAATTCATATAGCTTGTTATGATTAAGCTATGGTATTAAGAAGTCACACCAAATTAACCACGCTTCCGCAAAGCCAGGGTGTGACAGACACATGGTTTGGTTCGGTGCCTTTTAAGGATAGATGGCCGAAGTTGTATGATCTGGACAGAAACAAAAACGATACAGTTGGAGCTCGAATCAAGATGGTGGATGACAAGATGTCGATTTCTGATACTTGGGTCATGGAAACAGCTACGGTGGAGGCTATTTCCAAAGCCCAGGATGTCATTTCTGTGATGTCCCAAATTCGTTTTGCATGAGGTATCGATAAGTGGATATGGGAACCAGATACAAGTGGTATTTTCTCTGTCGCTGCTGTTAAAAAGTGGCTGCGCAAGGACAGAAGTATTCTGCCAGGATCAGCGACAAAGTGGGAAACATGGTTGCCTTTAAAGGTGAACATTTTTATATGGAGATTGGGGCTTGATCGCATTCCAACCCGTGCAGCCTTGGTGAAAAGGAGAGTTAACATTCCGATTACTTCATGCCCATTATGCGTTACTGTTGATGAAACTGCTCACCATCTCATGGTGGGTTGTGGTTTCACTTTTGGTGTTTGGAGCAAGGTTTGGAAGTGGTGTAGGATTAGTGGGTTATTGGTGGACTCAATTTCGGATCTGTTGCTCATGGATGTCACTTCGTTCAAGTCAAAGTGGGAGAGGAAGATTATAAGGGGCATTATGATGGTGACTTGCTGGGTGATTTGGAAAGAATGTAACAATAAGGTGTTCCAAAACTCGACGCCTCGTGTTTTAGAGATTGTCGCAAGTGTGAAGGTTTAATCCTTTCTTTGGTTTAAACATCGAACTAGGTTCAAAAATGTGGATTGGAATGAGTGGGTGAAATACCCTTTGTATATTTTGTAAGGTTTTCCGGCGGTCCTTGTTTTGAGGACTCGTCTGTGTTTTTTTATTGAGTTTTACCGTTAAAAAAAAACTTATTTTAAGTTTATATTTCAATATTCACCGTCCAAACCAAAATTACTAGGCAAACACACAGATTGGTGTCATATTTCTAATGTGGTTGATTTATTCTATGTAAATCAATACTAAAGATATGTTTTTCTATCTCAAATTTGTGGCGTTACTGCACTTTTCTACCTCAACTTTTATCCATAATTTCCTATGTGTCTTAGGTGGTATTTGTTGTTTTTTCAGATGTAAAAGGTATGCAATCTGTGAACCACATCTGCAAATGTCTACACGAGAAGAGGTGGATCGAATGTCTGCGGAGTGTAATAAAAAGAATGTTTGATTATCTTGTTGCTATTGATCAAACTGGACCACTTTCAGGAACAAGGTCCTTTTGATATTGTGCTTCATAAGGTAAATCAAGACTGTTCTTTTGTTTTCCAAGCTGGCGCTTTGTGATATGCCAAAGAGTTTTTGTTCAAACATCGGTAAGTTGTTGAGGTTGGTCTTTGTAGAAACTTACACAACCTCTTTTTTACATATTTATACTTTTGTCATAAGTTTATAATTTTAGAACATTACCATGCTAAATAATGAAACTGCATTTCTTTTCTCAGATTAAACCGGCTATGTTCTTATCTATCAGCAAGTACATCAAAATAAGTTTAGGTCGGGGTGGTTTCATAAATGGGTCCTGGCTAGATACAGGCAAACTGACCGTCGACTAAAACACATTTTTATTAGCCTTTCTAACATGTTTTTGTGCATAATTACAAATTAACTAGGATTTAATTAGTTCTATTACTGGATACCAAGAATCTATGTCGTGGTAGAATAAACAAAAGGTTAATAGAAATTAAACTGGATAAATTTAACATGCTGCAGCACTACAGGTACATGTGGTGGTGGCTTGTGGAGCTGATGGTCAGGTTCATGTGGTTGACATTACAAGCTCCGGCTCAAGCAAGAGAAGAAGATTTAATGTTGTTTCAGCTGAATCCGGTAGTTGTAATCATGTTTTGTCGTCTCCATTGTTTACGATTAGATCTGAAGGTAAACTCAAAATTCTCTAAATATGCTTAGTTTGTATGGATGGATATATTGTTATTGGAGTAAACTGCCATTTTAGTCCTTGAGGTTTGATCACTTTTGCCAATTTAGTCCAAATTTGAAACCTTGTGCATCTGGGTCCCTGTGGTTTCACTTTTATTGCCATTTTGGTCCAAAAATGAAATCGGATCATATTTCTCAAATTAAATCCTGCTATTTTGTCCTTTTCCTTAGGGACAAAATTGTAACACCCCGACTGCATAAAACAACACATGGTAATTGAAGTTTCACACGGTAATTGAAGTTTCGTTTTATTGAATTATATAAGTCGGGGAGTCACGTCACAGGATAAATTGTTTCACAACACATGGTAATTGAAGTTTCGTTTTATTGAATTATATAAGTTACATTGTCTTAGATTAAACAGAAACAAGGTTCAAACATATTGTCTTTCATATTTTATGTGACTAAGGCTCGCGTCCAATCCTATGTTTTGCATCATGATTATCAAACACAGCACCTGAAACACATGTGAAAAGAAAATCAGCATAAAAATGCCGGTGAGTACATAGGTTTTGTGAGTGTGTCAAATTCATGGCTTGTATACATATTGCAATACCTCGTACGACTACTAGAGTCGATAATTGAAAACCTTGTATCGAAAAGTGTTTGGTATTGCAATATAATTAACCCACTAAAACAAGTTGGTTAAAGTTTATGAAACCTCGTTTCCATGAATCTTGACTAAAACATTTGCTTTTGTGAACCAAGTAGTAAATCATCTTTGAAAGAAAACTTGTATGGTTAATATCATTAAGTAAACATCGTTGCGTGACATCGTTTGAAAACATTCGTCCAAGTGAGCTAAATAACACCACGGAATGTAATATGATAAAAGCACTTATATATAGGAAGTACAAGCGGCGTATCCACCATGCTTTTATCACATTACACACGTCTCGTTATCTAATCACTTACCATAAACCAATTGTTCAATTCGTCCGTGTTATCAACCATCCGTGTTATCAATCTTCATTCGTCTTTGTTATAAACCAAATCGTCATTTTCACATACCGAACCCCTCAAAACTTATTTCTAAGCTATGTAAAGGGTATTTAGGGTATGTTTAGCTTATGACCTTGTTCCAGAGTGTACGTCGCTACGAGAACTGGAAGACTTTTGCAGTTTGTCGCAAATAGTCCCTGTGATTGAATAAATTTGTTTTTGCCATACCGAATCCTTCAAAACTTATTTCTAAGTTACGTAAAGGATATTTTGGGTATGTTTAGCTTATGTCATTGTTCCAGAGTGTACGTCGCGTCAAAATGATTACGTTTACGTAACAGTTTTCGTATAACTTTCCAGAACTTGTTTAAAAGCTCGAAATCGAACAAGAATTAAAACGTGAAATTGTCAAACATAAATAAACAAATCTTGGGATCAAAACACAATGTTTCATTGATATTTGGAATTGTTCTACATCGTACAGTGTTTATAAGAGCACAAATGTCACAAAAATGGTCATTTCTTTTTTATTTTATTTAAAACTTTTATTAAAACAATAATCTTTTGTGGGTCACCACACTCACACTTCTTCTTCTACCTCCTTTCTCTCTTATCTCTCCTACATAACAACCAATGTGTACTCTAATTTGCCACCTGATGTTGAAGAAGGGATCTGCCAAGTTCTTGCTCATATGTGGTTAGACTCGGAGATCATGGCTGGAGCTAGCAGTACCACTGTTGCTTCATCATCTTCATCCGCACCAGCACCCGCATCATCAAAAAAAGGCAAAAGGTCTCAGTTCGAGAAGCAACTCGGTGAGTTCTTTAAACACCAGATCGAGTCAGATACATCTGCAGCTTACGGAAACGGTTTCAAAGAAGGCAACAAAGTTGTGCTTAAATACGGTCTCAGAAGCACTCTCGATCATATTCGACTCACTGTGTGACAATCGTCAAAATTGCATGTGTCCGTACAATTAATTAATATTGATTTATGCTTAATGATTGTGCTTAATTACAACTGATGACTTAAACTGTTTTCTGATTTCTTATCATGCATACATGTGCATCACATTTCATACTGTCACATCATTTATCACATACAAACTTTAGTGACATAAACGATGCACAAAGCACAATTAGCACGGTTAGCGGATAACTCGGAAACATGCTGACAATGTTCAGTACATAGACAGACAGTGTTTTAAGACCCCGTAAGGGCCAGATACAAGGTACTACACTAGTATGGAGTGTAGGGAATTAAGGACCACAAAACTGCGTCACTAGGTGATAGTTTAAGTACCGGAAAGTGCCTAAAACCCACTCAAAGTACAGAATTCTGCATTAATCAGCAAAAATCAGCATTTTAACATGCTAGTAACATGCAAAAATATGGCAAAATGGTCCTGTATACTTTCCTAAGTGTCGGGAATTAAAAGTGTCACAAAAAGTTACATAAAGGACACTATACGTTATAACTTAGCACTTTAACGAATCGGTATCTAACCGAACAATCGGACATTACTCGGAACACCAAAATATTGCTAGAAGTATTGTTTTTATTTTTCTGAGCTAGTTATGGTTCCCGAACACCCTAACATACCATATAAAGCATCCTACACATAAAACACTAGACTTTTACACTTAACTTCCACTAATTACCTACCTTTACCATTTAAAATTACATTTACCCCCCCCCCCCTTGAGGTTCACAGTCACATGTGACCCACCCAAGATCACCATAATCTTTCCAAGATTTACCTTAAATCTTGATTGGATTTGATGGAGATTATGCATGTACTTAGGGGACATGTAACCCATTGGACAAACACTCTAAATGGTTATAAGTACAAGCCAAGAGATCATCATCTTCACATCACCAACACACTTCAACTCTTCTTCCTCCCTCTCCCATCTTCGGCCATGTACCCCCTCCCCATCATCACAAATTTTCGATCATCATCCACCCATTCCAAGGTTATCTCAAGGTGTTCAAAAGTGATTAAGGAAGCTTGGAACTCACAGATCTTGAAGGACCTCCTTTGCAAGCTTTTATCCACTCCATTTTCATCATTGTTCTTCCCTAGCTTGAAGCTAGTAGTAAGATCCTTTTTAACACTTGTTACTTCATATTTTTGGTGTTTAAAAGTTGTAGTATGTTGATTAACACAAGAACACTAAAAGACATACACTTGAATCTTGAAACATAAAGCTTGAAATATGATGAAATCTTGTTGAAATGATGTTGTTTAGTATATGTATGATGCTTGTTTGTTGATTTCTTGAGGTGATGATGTTAATCACTATATGAAGCTTGCTAGATGGTGTTTAAACACTTAATCTAGCAAGTGGGAGGATGATCATGTAACAACATATGATGATCATCTTCTTGCATGAACATGAACTTGATGAATAAAGAGATTTCTTGTAAAATAATAAACAAAGTGAGCTAGTAAAATTGTAGGTCCAAGATTTATGAATGATTTTCCAAGAAAACCAAGTTCAAAATATGATTTTTGAAAGATCATGGTTTTTACTAAACTTGCACTATTTTTAGTGATAAAACAAGTGTAAAAATCCTAGAGAAACAAGAAGAGGTTATAAATAAACATTTTTGTAGAGTATGTTTACAAGTTGTAAACATCTAAAACTTCCAAGAATAAGATTTGCCAAGAAGTAAATGTATTTTGGAGGGTAACTAAGGCTACTAAACACTTTACCAAGTTACTACGCGTTTTTGTGAAAGATCAAGTTCATGTTGTAAATGGAATAGCTTTTGCACTTGGTAAGTATAATATTGTTTAGGGTTGATTGTTGATCGTTGTGTGTTGATTTTGAAAAGAAAATGATATACTAAATAGCATGGACACCTCCATTTTTAGGGGAAACTATGGCGAAATTTTCTAAAAATACCAACACTTAGAAAGTATTTTCTAGACAAGTGTTTACAAGTATATTTTAAACTATGTTTTTCAAATATAAACTTTGCCATAATTTTTGTAACAAAAATACAAGTATTGGAGGTGGGTTTTTGTAAATAAAAATGGATAAATATATATTTAGAATATATATTTTGTATTAAGACACTTGTGTGAGTATTTGTATACTTTGTGGAATAATTATATTATTTTAGGGTAAAATAATATAACTTAACATAATACCAAGAATTTACAACACCAAAATAATACCAAAAATCACAAGGAATAATTATTTAAGTTACACACTTAGTATTGTGAAGCCGAACGATAAAACGTAACTTACGAAATATTCCGGGAAATACCGTTACAATATATTTTTGGTAAATATTATTTTGGAAACGAAAGAGGTGAAAATATGACTTTTGTAAATATCACTAAGTTATATCATATTTTCAACAAAGAGAAAATATATTATATTTTTGGGAGATAAAAATATATTTTCCTAGTATATTTAGAAAATATATGATTTTTGAGAAAAATATATATTTTCTTGGGAATACATTATTTTTGACAAAAAGTTATATATATTTTCTAAAGTGAAACTTGAAAATATATTGTTTTAGAAATATATTAATTGGAGAATACGAGATACGAGACTATGAGAGTACATGTATAAAATACCCCCATCCTTGGGTAGGAAAATACGAAAGAAGTATTGTCACAAAATATTGTTTAAACAATTATTCCAAACTAAATATAATTTAAGTTGAAATATTAATTATTTTAACAAATAATTATAACTTGGAATAACATAAGAAACGCAACTCAAAAACGTTAAACTCTAAGCCAAGGCACGGCCCGTTCGTCTAATAGACGTTAGTACACTGTAGGTAGTCGTGTTAGCTACAGAGATTTGAGTTGCCGTTACTGAAGACGCATTACTATGAGTTCATGTTCCCCTTTTCGTTTAACTGTTTTCAGTTTTATAACTTCGGGGGTGATATACATGTTACGATTATTTACAAACGTTTTATACATGGTATGATTAGCTTAAGGAGGGTTTACTGCTCGATCATGTGAGTGGTGGGTATGACACTTAAGGCCATTAATCCTCATTATAGGACCAAGGGACATGAGTGATAGATCTATTTGGGTGTAGCGAGCCCACACCCTTGCAGACCAGGGTGGCCCATGTGGTGACTATGTCTTCATCCCGGAGACAAATTTGCTAGGTTTGAGTCTTCCTGCACCATTTTCACACTTACCATTGGCTTTACAACCCATTGGTGATCTGTTTTTCCTTATTGCTACATACCAGGGACATTCATTCATACAAGACATACTTTAAAGGTTTATTCACATACACATACACATTAACTCGCTCAACTTTTGTTGATGTTTTTCAAATTACATGTATTTCTGGGAACTAAACGGATCTGGCAGGTGTGTGCATGTAGGCAAGCTGCGTCATGAATTAAAGATGTCATCCAAGGTTGTTAGAGTTTAGGAAGTGTGTCCTATTCCTGGACGGGACACATGTTTCTAAAACCCGGTTTTAATTAAAGGTCTTTTGTTGAGTCATCAAGAACTCATTTAAACAAGTTGTGGTTAAAAATTTGGTGTCTACGTTTCAAACAATTTATGTTATATTGTTTTCTAAACTTAATTAATGGATGAGCATCTTATGGTTTTTATCATATAGCGTTGTTATGATTGAATGCTATGGTATTAAAAAAGTCGCACCAATAATCACGCTTCCGCAAAAGTCAGGGTGTGACACACTGGACGATTCCCTTGCTAATTAGCTTCACCACCAATGAGTTTTGGTAATTAATCAAAAGATCAAAATATTAATTAAATAACCAACAATTTGGAACGATGACGCTACATGATTACCAGTTTGTGTTTTCTGTAACTGTCGATATATACGGAAAAGTAACAAAATATGATATAGAAAAGCATTTGTTGAAATGATCTTTTTCATTCTCTAGCATATCCAGATATCACCATCAATATTCCTTTTCAAAGTTCTTTTGAAATGTATTATTATTCCAAATTGTCTTTTCTGGTTAACCTCTACAAATAAGTTAGATCTAAATTGAGCAGTGGAGGAGGTGGAGATAGATGGTGGCGGTGGTGAAGGTTGATGGTGGTGGAGGTGGTGATGGTGATGGATGGTGGTTCTATGGCAGGAGAGGGACAGAGAGAAAGGAGGTAGAAGAAGAAGTGGAGGTGTGGTGGGACCCATAAAAAGATTATTGTCTTAATAAAAGCTTTAAATAAAATAAAAATGAGATGACCATTTTGCCCCTGAGGAAAAGGACAAAATAGCAGGATTTAACTTGAGAAATATGACCTGATTTCATTTTTGGACCAAAATGGCAATAAAAGTGAAACCACGAGGACCCATATGTAAAAGGTTTCAAATTTGGACTAGAATGGCAAAAGTAACCAAACCTCAGCGACCAAAATGACAGTTTACTCTTGTTGTTATAGAAACTAGAGAGAAAGATGAATTATTGTTTATAGTTTTGAATTTAGTTGGTTAGTGTAAATTAATTGTGTCAATGTTTAATTGCTATTAGTAATGAGTTAAATTGACTGAGCCCTAATCGATCCACTGCTCGCCATCATGTCCACATGAATCAGTATCGCTCCAAGGTACCCATCTTTCAACTTTAGGGTTGTTTGATAAAAGTGATTGTGTGATATTGAATGATAATGACCAGTGAAGAAACACTAAGTTAATCCGCAGATTAGCTTGTGGTTTGTGTCTCGTCCAAATAAGGTTAATCTCCTTTCGTTCTTGACAAACAACTGTGATGATTCTGCAAAACAATTAACACACCATGAAGCTCCTTACAAGGAGGTGAATAGGGGGTTCTCCTTATAACCACCCTCCGGCGTGAGAATAAAAACTTGCTTTGAGGATAAAAGTGTGTGTATTAAGTGACAGAGCAAGAGAACGATCCTTAAACATGTAACCAAAGTTCTCTATTTATAGCCGAAGTGAGTTGTGAAGGAGATGGGCTGATGGGCCTTGGGCCTGAGACCGACAACAAGGAATATCCGTTTTGTCTCCCCTGTCATGACCATTACTGTTTACAGGCGAAGGCATAGTTGGCACACGTTGAATGGATCCACGTATCCTGACGATTGTCCTTATTGTCTGCAGTTAAGTGGAGATCATGGAGAAGTGTTCGGTGCACGTTGATTGGTGCTACGTACGTGTCCTTGAATACTTCATGTCCCCTGCACGATTGCTCATCGTGCAACATGATAGAGTACAGCCTGTCGTGCGCTCATTGGTCTACTGCTCTGTCGATCGTACTTTCTGTATTGTCCAACACTGTCTTGCTGACGCATGTGTCTCTACGCTTCTTGGCCTTGCGCCAATTCGTTTGTAGAAAGAACTAAGTGTTAGATTTGATCTATTCTGGGTATGGCCTCGCGCGCGACCTGAAGTTGATTAGTGTAGTCGGCGCGAGATTAGGAATTCCAATTCTTTTGTAGAAAGAACTAAGTGTTAGATATGATATATTCTGAGTATGGCCTCGCGCGCGACCTGAGGTTGACTAGTGTAGTCGGCGCGAGATTAGGAATTCCAATTCTTTTGTAGAAAGAACTAAGTGTTAGATTTGATCTATTCTGAGTATGGCCTCGCACGCGACCTGAGGTTGACTCGTGTAGTCGGCGCGAGATTCAGTTATTGTAAAGGGATATTGGCCTCGAATAATCCCTACTAGACGTCATTGGTCATTGTTAGTCCCACCTTTTTTTATTCCCTCTCCTAGTCCCATATTTCAACTATTTTCCTCCATCGGTTCCCAGTTAAAAAAACTTAACGGAGTTAAGTTTTTTTTTCGGAATTACAAACTGACATTTTAGGGCTTTTGATCAGAACAAGGATACAAGTCTATTGATGTAAAACTTACCTCGAAACAGTGCTCCAAAGAGAATTTCTTACGTTTTAACACATTTACGTCCGTTTTAATACAAAGAGTATTTCTTACGTTTTAACACAAATCATATATATATATATATATATATATATATATATATATATATATATATATATATATATATATATATATATATATGTATGTATAGGATTACGATCATGTGAGAAGTAGTAGACTAATTGAGAAACTTGAGAAGCATTCTGGACAACACATTTTCTCTAAGCAAAAAAATGCAAATTTTTTTAGGGATTTATACACATGTATATATTGTTAATCTTTTAACTATACATATGTGTATATTGTGAATTTTTAACTATACATATATGTATATACACGTTTAAAACTGAAAAATAAGTGTTGTAAATCTTTGATTGAGGTGAATCATTTAATTTTAACTTTAGGATTTAGCATTAGTATTTATGGTTTAACATTAGGGTTTAGCATTAGTATTTAAGGTTTAGCTTTAGGGTTTAGCATTAGGGTTTTGAATTATGGTTTAGCTTTTGGGTTTAGCATTGGGGTTTATCTTTAGGGTTTAGCATTAGGGTTTAGAGTTTAGGGTTTAGAGAGTTTTGGTTATTTTTGCTTTTGGGTTTAGCATTGGGGTTTATCTTTAGGGTTTAGCATTAGGGTTTAGAGTTTAGGGTTTAGAGAGTTTTGGTTATTGTTCAATATACACATATGTATAGTTAGAAGATTCACTATATACACATATGTATAGTTAAAAGATTAACAATATACATGTGTGTATAAATTCCTAAGGAAAAAAACACCTAATAGAAAAAGCTTTTTCCAAAAAAAAATTTACATTTTTTGCATTTTTTTACTTAGAGAAAATGTGTGGTCCAGAATATTTCTCAAATTTCTCAAACAGGGTGGACTTCTATTAGGATCTCTACTATATATATATATATATATATATATATTCTAAAAACAGTTAAGAATAAATGAACAATGTATAATTTTGAGTTCATACTACTTTTTTCAGGTATGTTTCTCTATTAGGCTTGACGTTATGGGGGAATGTCCCCCTCCGTCTCGGACCGTCGACGAACCAAACACCACCCCCCTTCCTCGTCCTGAGCGGCGCCCACAAGCCGTTTGAGATGGACCAGAAAATGACAAATTTTGTGGGGTACCGAGGCTTGTTGACCGTTACAATAAAAAAATTAAATTTCCAATTTTTAAAAACTTTAAATGGCTCTCTCACCAAAATCCAACCCAAAATTATATAAATCCCCTTTTTTACACCATTTTCACACTTTCTCTTCCACTACAACTCATCTTTCTCTCTCATTTTTTATAATATTCTTCCCTTTTTATAAAAATCAAACGACTACATGGATCCCTTCAAACCGAACGTCCCCAACAACCCGAACCCACCGAACATTCCGAATATTTTTCGGTGCCGGGATACTATCCGACGATAGAACCGAACCAATTCGGTCAATTTTCCTCAAACGCTTTTGCTACATTCCAAGACTCACCGAACGTTTTTGCGCACACGCAACAAAGTCAAGCCATACAACAATTGTTGTTGCAGAATGCTTTTAATATCCAACCCGTTCAACCCGAACCGAACCCGACGCAACCCATTCGATCCGAACCCGATGAGGATGTTGTCGAAGTTGTTCCCAAGACCCAACCGCAAAAAGGCAAACGAAGAAAAGGCAAGCAAGTTGCGGGTAAGCAAAGCCAACCATCCAAACCAAAGCCGAAACCATGGACGCAACTCGAGGAAGAAATCTTAGCGAAGACTTACATAGGCACGTCCACACATCCGATTAAAGGTACGTAAAAATAACTTTTATTTTTTTTAAGTTTATATTTTGTAGTATTAGTTTTTATTTATTTTGTAATATATAATTTTGTCCAATATAGGTAAAAATCAAACGGGTGAGAGGTTTGGGAAGGCGGTTTTGGCTAAGTTTCTTGAGCTAATGGACCAAGGGCCGTATCGAGATATCGACTCGGTGTCTTCTAAGTGGCGAAAAATGAGCGGGCTCGTCAATAGGTTTTTCGAAGAATATAATAAAATATATTCAAGTGGGCGTCGTAGCGGGATGAGCGACGAGGATGTGTTCAAAAAGGCGTTGGATGTTTACAAGTCGAACCATGGTACCACGTTCGCACACGTTCGGGCGTGGGAAATTATGCGAACGGCCCAAAAATGGGCGCCGGTTCCGAACGAGGTGGAGATGGCGAAGCGGCAAAGGACGTCGGAGTCCGGTAGTTATAGCGCCGGCGGATCGGACGCGAGATATCACATAAACTTAAACGATGACGCCGAGTTCGATGAAGAAGAATATGCCGTAAAGGAAGCGGAACGTCCCCCAGGCCGGGACAAATCAAAGAAGGAGGCGGCGTCAAAGAAAGAAAAGCAAAAGGTCGATCCAAAGATGTAGGAGTTTATGACGCAATTTAAAACGTACACCGAGGTCACGACCCAAAAGGCGAGGGCGAAGGAGCGGGCGATCGAAGAAAAGTCACGCGTGGCGGGAGAAAAGTTACGCGTGGCGGGAGAAAAGGTACGATTGTCCGATGATAAGGTTCGGCTCAAGGAGTGGGAAATATTAACGATGGATGTTGATAGTTATCCCGAACCGAAACGTTCGACTTTGATTAAATTACAAAACGAAATCATGAAGAAGCATCAAAGTGGTTGATTTTTATAAGTTTATTTTTTTTAATTTATTAGGATTTTTTTAAGTTTACGTTTTTTTTTAAGTTTATGTATTGTTTTTTTAATATTAATGAAAGTATTTTCCTATTTTATTTGTTAAATGTTAAAAAATGTGGAAGATTTAAAAAAATAAATAATAAAGTGGTAGGGTATGATCATCCTCCCATTTCCATTGTTTTTGTGGGATGGACCATCCTCCCAAAGACTATGATGTGACGCCCAAGTGACAGATCATCCTCCAAAGCAGGACCATCACCAATCCATGTACCCTTAGTTTAAGGATTGTCTTTAGGTGTGAATATCATTTCTTTTCCTCTTTAATTATTCGTTTATTTCAGTATTACTTTACTATATAATAATAAGCGAATTGAAATGAATAGTGATTTTAATATTATAATAATATATAATTTTTTTAATACTTTTATTATTTTAATATTATAATAATAGTTATTTTCTTTACTTTTTAACTTTAATCTTTTTTTAATATCAGGGGTTAGGATAAGCTTGGTGTCAACCGATATGGAACCAATACTGGTATCGAAAATACCGGTATGGTCCTGGTCGGTATCAGTACATAAAGGTAAAAACCGGCACTAATACAGAAAATGCCAAAAGTTGGTGCCAAATTGATATTGGAAATCTTTTGGTTCCGGAAATTCAGTGCGGCTACCCGGTACCATTTGCTCATCCCTGATCACGGTTACCGTACGAACAACGGTATCCTACAACTTTTTTTGTTGATTTTCTTCAACTTTTAATTTTTTTCTTTTTAGTTTCAGGGGTAGGGATGAGCTTGGTGCCAACTGATACAGAATCGGTACTGATACCGAAAATACCGGTTACGGTACCGGTATATGAAGGTAAAAAACGGTAGTGAACCGGTACCAGGAACGCCAAAAGTCGGTACCGAATTGGTATTTAAGATCTTTCGGTTCGGCAAATTTGGTACCGGTACCCAAAACAATTTGCTCATCTCTGGCCACGGGTTTCATACGAACAACATCATTACCATATAACTTTTTTGGTTGATTTTCTTTCGGTTATCTTTTAGTGTTTTTTTCTACATTTTCTTTTTATTCTTGTTAGCAGTTCTGTGCGCAACACGCTCGTAGTGATTTCAAACCACATGTAAACACAGACTAAATAACAAAAGAAATTCGCCGCAACACGACGAACTTATCTAAACCTAGTTAGTTTTTTTTTTGAACGGCTACTGACTCCAACAGTCGAGAGGTCTTCGCACCCATATGTATCCGAGTGATACATTCATGGGTCCTAAGTCACCCTCGGGCGTGGCATCCGAAAATGACCAGGCGCTCCCCGAGAAAATTTCCAGCCGACAGCCACATGACTGCCGTTGCGGCCTCCGCACTATGCACCCAGATCACATGCTAGCACCAGAGCCGGAGTAACCACACTGTAATAGAAAACTCAAGAGTAGCTCAAGATTCAAACCGGAAACCTTTCAGTCCCAACCCAAAACCATCACCGCCATGAACACTGGGATGAAGGCCAGGGTCAAACCTAGTTAGTTTAATCAACAAAAACGACAAAAGATGCTAACAAGTGTTTTTATAATATATTTCCTGATAATATGCACTGAATTCGATCATCATCATATAGAGTATTTGACTTTTGATAATCACACACCTCCATGTCATCCCAATACTTAATTTGTAACTGATTTTGCTTTTTAATAATAAATTGGGCGGCTAGATCGGATGGCAAACACCACATAACTCAGGTTTTGACAATATCCTTTCTCTCTAAGCGTCCCTAAGCGTCGGAGTTTCTGCTTCGCCGGAATATTGTGAAGGGTCCCGGTGAAACTGTCGTTTCGATCCGGTTGTACCGTTCTCCCTATCTCGGCTGGCGATCCTCCTCTCGCTATTGTGTCGGGTTCCCGTTCACGTGTTACTGGTGCACTGTTTTTTTTTCCGGCTTCTCCTTTCCCCACAGAGTTATTCCCGGCTTTCCGGAGGGCTTAGCGGGTCTGATACTGGTCGCGGCTATCTGAGTATAGTTTAGCTAGACTGGTTCGAATCCCATTAACACCTCTATCGGCTGCGGGGCTCTGCTCGTTTGTTGTCTTGGAGAAGGTTTGGGTCATGGTGGTCACAAAATTCTTTGTTGCTAATCTTCCTGAGGGATGCACGCCGTGGGAGTTGAGAAAAGCGCTGGAAGGCTATGGGGATATTGCTGGTACGTATGTCGCGAAGAAAAAAGACAAAGGAGGTGGCAGGTTTGGTTTCGTTAGTTTTGCCAACGTGAGGGATAGGAGTGAGTTGGAATCCGCTCTGCGTGGTGCTAGGATGGGAGATAAGAAGTTGAAAGTTAACATTGCAAGATTTGCGGTTGAAAACGCAGGGTTCGGTGCACAAAAAGAGGCTAGGGCTAAGGTGGGGGCTTCGTACGATATGGCTGCTAAGCCCAGTAGCTTTAATGTCAGGGACTCAAGGTCATATAGTGAGGTTTTGGGGAAGACTAAGATCTACGGAAACGGGGCAGCAGATGTGGGTAGCTGTAGTAGGAGCAACGAGAAGACGCTTGTGGTTCCTGATCGTTCTGTTGCTTTCAAGGATTTGTATGGGCTGGCGTTGGTGGGAAGGGCGGTGGATTTGGAGACTCTGGTGGATATTGATCGGTTGCTCGGGATCGCCAAGATCGAATACTCAAGGATTCGGTATCTGGGGGGGTTGACCATTTTGATCTCTTTCAAGAATGTTACTTCGGCTAGAGGTTTCCTAAATGATCGGACTGTTTGGGGTCCATGGTTCACTAAATTGGAAACATGGAACGGCCAATCGCTGTCTTTGGAACGGGTCGTTTGGTTAAAGGTTCATGGAATCCCGCTGCATATTTTCGATCCTGGATTGACTGAACAGATTGGTGGAATTTTTGGGAAAGTTCTACACTTCCCCAAGTCACTGGATGACGAACATAATTTAACGGTGATTAGGGTGGGTGTGCTTGGTGGTGAATTTTTTAGAATCCGGGAAAACATTGTTCTCAAATGGAAGGACCGTAGTTATCGAGTCTGGGTGGAAGAAGAGGAAGGTGAATGGGGTCCTGATTTTCTGGAACGGTCTGAATCTTTGTCTTCTGGCGACATGTCTCCGTTGCAATCTTCTCCGGTGGTGCAGGTTCCGGTTGAGCCAGATGACGGTAACGAAGAGGCTCGGGAGATGGAAAGTCGGTCGGTAGAGGAAGGGTCGGGGTTTCCATTACCCAAGGGGGACATGGGGAAGAGTGGCAGTATTAATGACAGGGCGGCGGAAAGGGTTTTTAATGATCCTGAGGAGGGCTCCACCTCCAAGGTTGTCGGAGACAATTCAAGGAATATCTTCTTTTTTGAATCCAAGAAACATTCTAAGCGGTACAGGAAAAAGAGTGGTAGGGCCCAGGCCAATGATTCAATATACAGCCATGGGGATTTTATGGGCTCAAGTGAAAATAGTAGGCCCAAAAAAAGGAACAGGGCCCAATCGTCACAGTTAGTGGAGGAAGGCTTTATCAATAGGGCCCAGGAAGCAGTTACCAATGACCTTTTTTCCCTTAACAGGCTTCTGGATCAAGTTATCATAGAAAAGGCTAACGAGGGTGGGGGAACGATCCAAAAAGATGCTCCGTCAAACTCCGGCTCTTCCCCGTTACCGCGATCCTCGGAGTTCCGGTTCGATCTGAATGAAAAAGCTGGATCCTCCATCCGTGAAGGTGTCTCCGCGACGGAATCAGCCGATGCATGTTGTAACGGGCCTGGGGTTTTGGCAGACAAGTCTCAGGTGGACCTGGAAGTGGAAGCCACTGTTAATTTAGGGTCACAACTGGGTATGCAAATTGGTGATTGTGGTGGAAAAGTGAAGAACATCATCCTAGGAAAAGGTATTAATGAAGTTTCCCTATGAATTTTTTATCCTTAAATGTTAGAGGTTTGGGGGGGGGGATGATAAAGCTAGGTGGGTTAAAAGTAACAAGGTGAAGTTCGGGATTAATTTTGTGGCTCTTCAAGAATCCAAATGCTCTATTAGCTCCTGTTCAGTTTTATCCAGGTTTTGGGGGGGGGGGGAGCAATTTCAGGGCTGAATGGGTGGATTCGACGGGTCTGTCGGGTGGTATAGTTAGTATGTGGGACCCAAGTATTTTGGACTTTGAGGGGGTTATCAAGGATAGAAATTTTCTTATTGTTAAAGGCAGGTTGAAAGGAAACGGCCAAAAGATCAACATCGTCAATGTTTATGGTCCACATAATTACCAAAACAAAAAGCAGCTTTGGGAGAAATTGAAAATTGTTATGGATAGTTCGGTTGGTTTATGGTGTTTGTTAGGGGATTTTAATGAAGTGCGATCTCCGGAGGAGAAACTCAACGCCAGGTTCAGCATCCGTTGTTCAAGTCTTTTCAATGACTTTATTTTTGAATCTGGTTTACATGAATATGGGATGAAAGACAGAAAATTTACATGGCAATCGAGTAACGGGTCCAAGCTCAGCAAGATCGACAGGGTTCTGGTTTGTTCCGATTTTTTTGCTTCATGGCCTGACGCTTGTCTTAGGGCTCTGCCCAAGCTTTATTCAGATCACTGCCCTATTGTGTTGGTTTCGAAGGATTGTAACTATGGGCCGAAGCCTTTTAGAATTTTTGACTCCTGGATCAATCGTGATGGTTTTCAGGAAACTGTTAGGAGTGTTGCCAGCTCATTCTCTTTTGAGGGGCCGGCAGATTTATTCCTTTTGAGGAAACTCGAATTCATCCGTTCCAAAATCAGAAGATGGAAAGATGATCTGTTTAAAAAGGAAGGTGAAAAAGAAGCCAAAGCGAGAGAAGAATTGGAGGAATTGGAAGTCTTAATGGAGAATAGGGGGCTTTCGGAGGAGGAGCAGTGGATTCACGTGGAGAATAGTTTGTTGATCAAGGAGATCGAGGAGAGAAAATCTAAAGACTTGAGACAGAGATCGCGTGTTAGGTGGGCTAAAGACGGGGACGAGAATTCGAAGTATTTTCACTCTATGGTCAATTGTCGGAAAGCTAGCAACAAGATCCATGGCCTAAGGATTAATGGGAGTTGGTGTTCAAAACCGTCCCTAGTCAAGAAGTCCATATTTCAATTCTTTAGAGATAAGTTTAAAGAAGATTTGGGGTGCCGTCCGGAGGTTGTGTGTGATAATATTAAGAGACTGAGTTCTGCCGAGGCGTCGCTTCTTGTGGAAGGGTTTAGTAAGGAAGAGATCAAAAGTGCTGTTTCGGAGTGTGGTAGTGATCGGGCTCCCGGGCCAGATGGTTTTAACTTTAAATTTATTAAACATTTTTGGGACATCTTTGAGGACGATTTTTTTAAGGTTTTGAACGAGTTCTATGTTTCCGGGACAATTAGCAGAGGGTGTGCATCCGCGTTCATTACGTTAATCCCGAAGGTAAATGACCCGGTGAGCCTTAATGAGTTTCGGCCTATCAGTCTTGTTGGTGCTATCAATAAGGTCATATCCAAGGTGTTGGCTAACCGCTTAAAGAAAGTCCTAGGCTCGGTTATTTCTGTCAATCAGTCTGCCTTTTTAAAGGGGAAATTCATCTTGGATGGGCCGCTGATTATTAATGAGGTTATTAACTGGATCAAGAAGAGGAAGAAAAAGGCTTTTATGCTGAAGCTGGATTTCGAGAAAGCATACGACAACGTCAACTGGGGTTTTATTCTTTCGGTCATGAGGCAAATGGGGTTTCCTGCTCTCTGGTGTAAGTGGATCTTTGGTGTTCTTTCCTCGGCCAGGGCTGCGGTTTTGGTTAACGGGTCCCCCACCTTTGATTTTCAGTGCCAGAAGGGGATGAGGCAAGGAGACCCGTTGTCTCCTTTCCTGTTCCTATTGGTGATGGAGGTTCTATCTTGTTGTATTTCGAAAGCAGTTGATATCAGAGCAGTGTTGGGGGTTCAGTTGCCGAATGATGGTCCCATTCTCTCCCATCTTTTTTACGCTGACGACGCGTTGATTATTGGCGACTGGTCGGAGTTGAATGTTCTTAATGTCATCAGAATCCTGAGAGGTTTTTATCTTTGTTCGGGTCTTAAGATTAATTTGGCCAAATCCAGTTTCTTTGGGATTGGAGTTCCGGCTTCTGATGTTGATATTTTGGCGGAGGCGGTTGGCTGCAAGGTTGACAAGATCCCTTTTGTTTACCTTGGGATCCCGGTTGGAGCAAATATGAATCGGGTGGCTAGTTGGAGACCGGTTTTCGAAGTCGTAGAAAAAAGGTTATCTTTATGGAAGGCCAAGGTTTTATCGATAGGAGGTCGTGTCACGCTTATCAAATCGGTGTTGGAGTGTATTCCCAATTATTTCCTCTCTCTTTATAGGGCCCCCGTGGGAGTTGTTAACAAATTGGAAGCAATGTTCAGAAAGTTTCTTTGGGGGGGTTCGTTGGAGGAGAAGAAAACGCACTGGGTCGGTTGGGACCGTGTCGCGTCCCCTATAGAGTGTGGTGGGCTTGGAATCAGGAGCCTCGGCTCAATCAATATCTCCCTTCTTCTGAAATGGGCTTGGAGATTTAAATCTGAAAAAGGTAATCTTTGGGTAAACGTTATATCAGCTATTCACTATGATCGGAGGGGATTAGATTTCCTTCCGGCGAAGGCGTCCTTAGGGGGAATTTGGGGAAAAATTGCTAAACTTGCGTCAATGCCATTATTGTCTGGTGACTCTTTTAAAAATGTGATACGGAGTAGGGTTGGGAATGGTTCGGATACTTTATTTTGGCTCGACCCTTGGTTGTGTAATGTTCCGTTAAAACAATGCTTTCCTAATCTTTTTCGTTTGGAAAAAGACAAGGAGTGTGTCGTCCGAAGTAGGATTGTCCGTCCGATTTCTAATCCGGAAGCTAATTGGGAATGGAAACATCCCCCGGATTCTAACATCGAGCTTGCGGAATGGTTGGATTTAAATTCGAAGCTTCGGGACTTTGTCTTATCTGAGGGTTTTGATAAGTGGGTGTGGCTGGGAGACGACAATGGGGATTTTAGTGTCGGTTCGGTTAAACGAATGTTGGATAAAAACAGAGACTTCAGCTCTAGGTATGTTTGGGAGTGGAGTAACTGGGTTCCGTTAAAGTGCAATCTTTTGGCTTGGAGGGCCGAAATGGAGAGAATTCCTACCAAGGTTGAGCTCCGTAAACGAAACATAGCCCTTGAGGATGACTTTTGTCCGATGTGCGGTTCCGACTTGGAGTCCGCCTCACATATTCTTACTGCCTGCATTTTTGCAACCAAGGTGTGGGCGATGATTTCTCGTTGGTGCAAAGTTCCGGAGCTGGTCGCTTTCTCGGTTAGAGACATTCTGGAGTATCATAACTTCTGCGGTCTTAAGGGTAGGATGATGGAGGCTTTTAAAGGTATTGCGGTGATCACGTGCTGGCAAATATGGAAGGCTAGGAACGAGCGTATTTTCTCAAATATTGTCAGGAAGGAGGAAGAAATTGTTAGCGCGGTTATAGCTATTGGGTTTCTCTGGTTTAGGAATAGGTCCAAATTTAAAGATGTAACATGGAGCGATTGGTGTAAATTTGTGTAAGTTGTTGTTGGCCGCCCGTCTTTTTTCGTGGCTGTGCCGGTGTTTTTAATGAAGTTTTCCTTTCAAAAAAAAAGATCGGATGGCAAACAGAGTGGGTGTTTATGCGGCAAGATTATTTCTAACATCACAAGACTTTCCTAGTGCTTCTTTCCTGATTGCAAATTATTGCAAATTATTGCCCGCCCGCGTTGCGGGGCACTAAGCCGAATATTTCTCTCTCATAATATGTATGTCTGTGTTTTGGATACTTGTATATACTACTCATAACACGATCCTAAAAAAATTACATTGAGTCAACCAACTAAATTAAAACACTATCATATGTTTGCTTAAGGAAAACAAAAACGATAGAAAAACAATAATTTTAAACATGGGGCAAAATTGTAATTTTTCAGGATAAATGAACGTGTTTCAGGCAACCGCCTGACACGAATAAAAATTACACCAAGTCAAACAATTAAAACAAAGCACTTCTATAGTTTTGTAAAAAAAAAAAAAAACCAAAACGATGGCATGACTGTAATTTTACACTGGGACAAAATCGTAATTTAACTGTGAAAGCAAAGGAAAACGATGGAAAAATGTAAATTTAAATTCAGGGCAAAATCGTAATTTGGCTGGGTGGAGAAAAAACAAAACTACTGGCAAAACTGTAAATTTAAAGGGGTCAAAATCGTAATTTTGAACCAAGGGCAAAATGGTAATTTTTAGATGGGAGCAAAAACATAATTTTATTTTGAACTGGGGTAAAAATATAATTTTGAAATGACGGCAAAATCGTAATTTTAAAGCGGGGATAAAATCGTAAATTGGTTGGGCCAATAGGGGAGTGTCAGGCAGCTTCCTGACACTATTCCCTCATCTTGTGTGTGTAGTTATACAATGGGGGCAAAATCGTAATTTTCTTGGAAAAGAAAAAAACGATGACAAAAATGCAAATTTAAATTGAGGGCAAAATCGTAATTTATCTGGGAGGAACAAAACTAATGGCGAAATTGTAATTTTTAACTAGGGGCAAAAACATAATTTTATTTTGAACTGGGGGTAAAAACGTAATTTTAAACTGATGGCAAAATCGTAATTTTAAAGTGGGGACAAAATCGTAAATTGATTAGGCCCAAAGCAGGTGAAACAGAGGTAATGGGAGTGATGAACATGTGTATTTTTATGTCAATGACTTAAAATGTTGGTTACAAGCAATTTAGGGTGTAAGGGGTGCTCACCTCTTAGGTGAGTCCCCCCTCTTACACATAACCAACCATAAAATGCCACGTCAACTCCCCTCTAACACTCCCCTAATACCCCTTTTTGATGGCGGCACTCCTCTCTTAGGTGAATTGGTTTTTTAAAAAAAAAAAAAAAAAAAAAAAAAAAAAGAAGAAAAGCATTGATTGGTCAAGATCTCCCTCTCTCCTCCCCTCTCTCGGCAACTCCCCACCTATTTCACCCTCTCTCTCTACTCTCTCTCTAACTCACCTAAGTGTTGGCAATGCTCACCTAATAGGTGAATGGAGTCACCTAAGGGGGTCACCTAAGGTGCCCCGGACACCCTTAGTTATGTTATTTACTTTTTTTGTGTTTCTATGTAATTTCGAGCACGCAAATTTAAAGATAACTGTGAGGGTTTGTTTCTTATAAGTTATTTATGTATTATGTTAAATACTCAATTGTATTTATATTTTGTTTTTGAAATCTAAAACGCTTAAATATGTTTGTTATTCATTTACAAGATATTCTCTTGCTAAGCCCATTTAATAAGCTATATCACTGTTTAAATTCATGTGAAGCTCGAATTACATATTGCTACTCTTGACATTAGATTCTCCAAGTCAGCTAATGATCTCTAAATCAAGTGGTGAAAGTTTTGCATTTCTCTTGAGAGATATAGATTCAACTCCCACTTGGTGCAGAGTGAGGCACTGGTGGACATGATAGGAGATCTAGGGAAACCTGGGTTGGATCCTTGAGCCAAACAGGTTTTACCGGTAATTTCACCGTCGTGCCTACGGGCGGGTGGATTACTGGGTTTTCCCCGGAATTGGTGGTGGACTCGGGTTACTCTCGGAGTACTCCATTTGTCCAGTGGGTACCCCGAAAGTGCTCGTGATTGAATCTGTTGGCCGTTCAAAAAAAAAAAAGGTGCTCCAAGTCAAAATGACCATACAGAACTCTGAATTCAATGAACCACAAACAGTCACAACCCAACAAACATAAAACCAACCAGCAATGCTGATTCTTTTGATTGCAAGTCCCTAAGAAGACACATAAATAACAGAATCAGACTCATCATCCTATCATGCTTTTAGGCAATGTTTTAAAAACCGGTTCAAACCGGCTGATTGTACCAGTTGAACCGTCCGGTAGAACCGGTTAAACCGTCTGGTACACCTGGTTAAACCGCCCGATACATCCGGTTAACCCACTTCTGAGCCAAATCCGATACGGTATAAAAACCGGATTTTCAAACATTGCTTTTAGTCCAGTTATAATAACAACAATCCATTAAATGAACCAAGTAAAAAATTTGCAACTTTATAATAACAACTCTTGCAATGTAAGAGGGGATATATTATCCTCAAAACAAGCCTCTCCTTCTTCAACCTCAGTCTCCGTCATCTCTAACCAACAACCCTAACCCTAAACCTAAATTTACTTCAAAAACAACAAACTTAAAAACCTACCCGTTTATGTGATCAAAACTAACAATATCAAAAGCGCACTTGTTTTAATTATTATAGCATTGCATTTATGTAATTAGTATATGTAGCATATCTTCTCAATACACCTTTTACTGTTGCTTCCCTTCCAAGTCACAAACAGCTCAGCTCCATTCATTTGACCGTCAAACTAAGTACACGCCAACTTCGAAAATAATAATATGAACTAACCAACACATTCAACAGCAATGACTACATTTACTCGATACTCAAAGCATAATCAAGCACTAAATTTTTAGCAAAACTGGAAAGTTCATATAATCGATCAATTCAGTTGACCACAAAAGTCAACTGTAGTATGACAGATAGATAGTAGATAACCCATCAAAGAAAAACATCGGGTTCGTATAGTGAAAGCCGAATAAACTAAATTGAGATAAGAAAATTTGAAAACACTAAAACCACATATATAACATAATATAAATTTTACATCAAAATAACTTGCAGCTAAAGCAGCAGTTACTTCTTTGTATCACAAATAAAACACAGAAAACTAATCCAAAAAATAACAAAACGTTCACGACTCACCCGGATCGCGGTCCACTTCTGCCACCTCTGAAACAACCACCCCTCCTTTGAAACGGCTTTCTCCCTCCACGATTTGAAAACCCGTTGCCTTGATTAGGATTTTGAGAACTTTCACCATTTGCAGCAGCAACAAAAGGTCTCACAACACCGTTATTGTTTTCCATTTGAAGTTGATTAGGCATTGCAACTCCTTGTGGTAAGCCCGCGAACACCATTGGCGGGCCCATTTGTGATTGGTTGAAGTTATTCTGAGGCATACCTGAAGGCCAAGACACAAATGCACCAAAATTGGGAGGAACACCTGGAACAAAGTTACCAGAAAACATCTGGCCCGGTGGAGTATTGAATTGTGGATTCTGAAAGGGTTGCTGAATAAAGTTCTGTTGCATAAATGGCGGTCCATTGGGAGGAAACCCGATATTTTGTAGCTGAATTGGCGAGAACCCGAATGGCCAAACTCCAGAAGGGATGTTAGGTGCCTGTGAAAACGCGTACGGTCCACTGGTAGGTCCGCAAGTAGGCCCATTGTTAGGCCCACTTGTAGGCCCATGATTAGGCCCACTAGCCGAAGGCTGTTGATCATTTTTCCAGTTACCACCGCGGTTTTTGGACTTCTTATCCGTTTTCGTACGCCCATTTTTCTCTCCAGTTGATCCCCTCTTTGCCATTTTGATCATTCTCTTGTACTCCGCCTCCTTCTCATCATCCGAGAACTCTAATTCTTCAGATAACTCTTCATCATTTTCACCAGACGCATCGTAACCTTTTTTATAAAGATTGTTGTTGTTTAGAACATAATCTGCAAATTCAGGAACAAAAGAGATCAAGCTGCCTTGTTCGAGCCCAGTAGGGATCTCGGTTTCAGAGTTGTACCGGACGATATAGTAAGGATTCTTTACGGGTCCAAATATTTCATCCACTAACCCTAGCGGTGATCTGCTTTCTGTGATCCATAGAATCGAGCCCTCACTTAAAGGGTTATGAACCTCCACTCCTTCCACAACCACTTGAGAGCCCATAATCTGTACGAACGAAACCAAATATTAAAAATTCAGTCAAACTAGACCTTTAACCAAACCAAACGTTTAGTAAAGAATTTGGCAAGAAGTTCGTAACTGAACACGAACAATGTTTTTTTCACTTCATCAAGTCCGTTTATGCAAGGTTTAAAAGGCGGAAACGGGCATCGAGGCGTCTTCCCTTGGCCTCATGTGGCGTAAGCCTTGAAACATTATTAAAAAATAGTAGGTATACATATATCTCATAATTTTATATAAAATAAACATCATGAACATTATAAAAACCTAATTTTAGTAATAAAACAAACATCATAATTCATAAAGTTCAACAAGCAAGGTTTAACATAAAACAAACATCATAAAATAGTTCGACAACCAAAATTAGCCCACTATTGGGTTGGCCCACCAATTAAGCCCAATAAACACTAAATGGATCCAAAACTAAAAAAAAAAAATCAATTTTCATAAGCAAGGGCGGATCTTGCCCGTTGAACCTGCCAGGGCCGAAAGACACGGACACTAAAATTAGCACTACGGCCGAAAAACTTTCCAGGGCCGAACATAGTATATATACAAAATTTCGGATCGAAATGCGGAAAATTAGCACTACGGCTAAAAAACTTGCCAGGGCCGTGGCCCTGCCACAGCTCCACTAAGCCTCAGCGCCTCTTACACCTTGAAAAGCCTTGGCAAGCTGAGGCCTAGGTTTCAATTAACCCCTATGAGGCTAAGCCTTTTATGCGATTTTTCATAGCCTCAGCCGAGGCGTAAGCCTCAAAGCGAGCCTCGGAAAGCCTTCCTTTTTAAACCATGCGTTTATGTTCATCTGTTTATATATGAATTAACTTTTATTTACTATTTATTAGTAGTACTAATTGGCCCATCATGCATCAACCTATAAGCCCAATCAAACTTTAGAAACAAGCCTTGGGTAATCGACTAATGAACAAACACATACATTTTCTTCCTTTTTGTTCGTTCATTCCATTCATTTACATTCGTTTACGCTCATCCATTTACGTTCCTTTAGAAGATTAACAAACAAATATAGACAAAAATACGTACAGAGTCATTTTCATAACCGGCAAACATGAACAAGAAAAACTGTTTGTTTAGGTGTTCATGTCTGTCTGTTTGTTTTCACAAACAAGCCCTGTTCATGTTCCTTCGGTTCATTTATAGGACTAGCAAGGCCTAAATTTGAACAAAACTAAGGCAGCTTTTTTCTTTATTTGCAGTGAGCTTACCGATAATACAGCTCCAACTGGAAGTGTCTGATGATGGGGTTGTATGGTTACAGTCACCGGAGTGACTGGAGGGAGATCCTGCAATCAACAAAAAACAAGAGCTACCCATCAGGATGAATGGATGATCAATGAAACATAAAACGTAAAATTAACTATGATTATTTTAACTCGTCAACTTTTAAGCATTAAAATGTAGGATATTCTTATCATCCGATTTGTTCAATCAATGGTCTAATTTGTTGGCCATTGCTCAATCGATGGTCAGATTCAAAAAACGGAGCCCCGTTGAATGGAAAGTGGCGGAGGTAGGTATAAGACTTCGAGATTAACCGACACCAATCTTATTTGTGTTTTATGTAGGACGCATAGCACGAGATTTTCGGTAGACCCCAATCTTTTTTAGAGTTTGACAGCACAGTATTTATCAAAATGGATGCATGTGGTGTAGTGTTAAAGCGTGTCAAATATCAGGTAAAGGCTGGCAGTTCGAGTCTTGTTAGAGACGGTTTTAAGTTTCAAACTTCTATGTTTTTCAATATAAAAACAAAACCCTTCAGATTCTCATTCAAACCATTCAGCTTCAGATTCTCCCCCATCGTTATCTTTTTCCTCTGATCCCTTTCTCGATTCATTTATATAGTCTGCTTGAGATGATTTGCCCGATCACCGTAGTATTTGTGTATCTAAAAATCCTAACTTGCGTTCTAATATTGTTGTGTTGATCCAGGAAACTCGGCGCTTCCTCAGCACACCAGGAGAACTTAAACTTTATTTCTTTAATTCTTTTGTTAATTATTGTAATAATATTCATTTGTTTGAACGGCTTAAATTACACAAAATCCGCCTTCGGCGGGGCTCGAACCCTTGATATCAAGGGGAGCAACACCTTAACTCCAATGTCTTTGCCAATTGGACCCAACCCCCCACCCTGTAATAATATATTCATTTAATTTGTATATATGCTCCATAATTATTAAAGGTGCGAGCCGCACTCGGGGCGACTTGTTGGGCCTGGGGCCTTATTTGCGCCTGGGCGCTCGCTTTAATAACTATATTGGCATACATGAACTAAACTGAAGATTAAAGGCGCGAGGCGCACTCTTGGTTTTAAAAAGTGAGAGGCGCACAAAAGCAACGAAGTCTAAAATTGAGGCGCGAAGCGCAAAAGCGGTGGGCTTTTCGTACCCGAGGCACAAGATGTTTTTATAATTTTTTTATATATCCCATACACCCATAGGTTTTTAGCTTCCTTTAACCAAAATATAGCTATAAATAAGGCTTTTATACCATTTTACTTACATGTACAAGTAAAAAAACCCAAGGTACAACATTTTTCTGCAGTAAAACGCTTCAGATACATGAGGTGCGCGCCTCAGGCCAAAAAGCCCCCAAAAAAACCCTAAAATTTGCGCTTTTTGGGCGCTTCTTGTAATTACACAAGGCACTGAGCGAAAAGGCCCCAGAGGCTGCGCCTAGGCGCACCTCAGGCGCGCTTTTTTAAACCCAGGGCGCACTCAGGACGATTTGTTGGGCCCGGGGCCTTATTTGCGCCTGGGCGCTCGCTTTAAGAACTATGATATGCTCTACAATTTTGTGGGATGCCTGAGGATTTTTGTATAAGTTTGTGTTAATTGTTGATTTGCTTCTAATTTTTGTGTTCATCACTGTGACTCGCATGTTGTGCAATCTTAAAACTTTCAAGAAAATCAACCTTTTTTTCTATTTGGACTCATATATGCAGGGAACAATCCTATGATCTGTGGAAGTTTCAAGAGTTCCATGCAACATGAATTCGAAGTGACAGATCTAGCAATGATGAAATATTTTCTTGGTGCAAAGGTGAAACAAACATAGGAAGCTATTCGTGTTTGTCAGAAGAAATACATTCAAGAAATCCTTGAAGGATTCAGATTGCAGGACTGCAATGCAGTGGTAAATCCTATAGTTGTTTTGATTAAAGAAGGTGTAGGGGGCTGTGGACGCTACACGATACACGCAATTGATTGGCAGCCTTATGTATGTTACTGTTACACGCAATGTTCTATGTCTATTATCTAGGTTAATGGCCAAACCAAAGATGGATCACTTAAACGCTGCAAAGCAAGTATTAAAATATTTGAAAGGTATAGGTGCATATGGGTTGTTCTATGATAGTATTAGTGACTATGCAAGGGATGTAGAAGATAGGAAATGTGCATCCGGGTATGTATGTATGTCTGTATAGCAATTTGTTGGAATTTGAGGAAGCAGGAGATTGTCACTTTATCCTCTACGGAGGTGGAATATGTTGCAGCAACAAATTGTGCATGTCACTCACTGCCATGGCTGAAAGGTTTAATGGAGGATCTGAGAGAAAAACAGGAAGGAGCACTTGAAGTGATGTGTGATAACA
This sequence comes from Helianthus annuus, assembly GCF_002127325.2. Lineage (NCBI taxonomy): Eukaryota > Viridiplantae > Streptophyta > Magnoliopsida > Asterales > Asteraceae > Helianthus > Helianthus annuus. The sequence goes on along the minus strand of NC_035437.2, from coordinate 85,905,981 downwards.
CTTCAACCATAAAGTTATCAAGTTATCAATGAATCCAATGATGCATAGGCCATAGTTATTAAAGGCGTGAGGCGCACTCAGGGCGATTTGTTGGTCCCGGGGTTTTATTTGTGCCTAGGCGCTCGCTTTAATAACTGACATGAACCATAATTATTAATGGCGCGAGGCGCACTCAGAGCGATTTGTTGGGCCTGGGGCTTTATTTGCGCCTGGGCGCTCGCTTTAATAACTATGGCATAGGCATATAGACGTGAGATATCACTACTTAAGGGACTTGGTAAACTTGGTTTTAAAATGCGCGCATAATGCGTGATGCGCCCGTTGCGCTAGTAAGAGCGCATCGCAACACCTGATGCGTTGCGTTTACATGATGCGGTGATATTGCGACAATTGCGCGTAATGCGCCCTTCGCAAAATGCGCCATGATGCACGCATCATTGTTTGTTACGTTTTTTTTCCCAGATTTTATGAAATGGGTTGGGTTTTTTCAATAATTAATATTTTAGCATGCTTGATTTGAACCATTATGGTTCCTAAACACTTTTTATGGTTCTAGAAACATTTTAGGAAGCTTGATTTGAACCAAAAAGCACAATTCTTATCTTATTATGTCGATTGTATTAGTATAAATAATTTTTTAGTATACTTTTATAAAGAGCGCATCGCATACGTGATGCGTTCGCATCACGCATTACGCATCACGCATCAGATTTTTGGACCAAACGCATCGGAGCGCATCACGCAATTTAAAACCAAGTTGGTAAATCAAGAGGAACTGAAGTTAGCATTCTGCAGTAACGAGGATCAATTGGCTGATTTGATGACCAAGCCCATCAAGCTGGAAAGTTTTTACAGTCTGTGGGAATAGTGGATTAGTGGAAAGAAACTGAAAGTTAGCACTGTTCAGTTTAGGGGAGGAACTGAAGAATAACAGTCATCATTTGACCAAGTTTGCCGGCTAGTCTTTGGGTTTGATGTAGTAATCCTGTTCCTATTTTTCTGATGTACGTTGCTATTCAGTTGTTGAGTCATGAGTCTTTGTGAGGCTATATAATGCCAAGTAAGTTAATGAATAAAGCACCAACATTTGAATGGTACTGCTTGTTTACAACAATACGTCCATTAGAACCCTTGTAATCAAGGCTGGACTTATGTATATTACGGTACAATCACCTATAAATTCATCAAAATGTAACTAAAATCACATTGAAAACCCAAAACATTTCAGTGACTGGCAAGTAAATTCGGTGACCTGACCCAGTAAAAAAACCCCTTTTCCATAAGCATACAAATTTCCAAAAAAATGACCTCAGTAAAAACAGTTTATGCCTCCACGGCTCCACCACTGGCAATGAAATGTCAAATTTGTTCACATACTAGTACTAGTTAACTGCATAAGGCACCCATCTCATCATGTTATACCTCCTGATGGGCGCACTTTACAATTTTAAAATCAAGCAAAGCAGACTGCATAAATATTGGTGCTTGCTAACACGAATCTTTCTTGACCTAAAGCTAAAATAATCATTTTCTAAAGCAGCCTGTTATGACCCAAATCCATTTTTACCCGAACCAAAATAAACAAACTTTTAAGTTTCCCAGCCCAGGTCTACTGATCATCAACCGACGAAGCAAAAAACATACAGTGTGAACACAACAGTTAAGCATTACCTGAACCTCATTCTTGGACCGAATCGGGCCTTTCACTCCATCACCATCTTCATCATCAGCATCACTCCAAGCAATTACTTCATCTTTTATCTCCCCTTCTTCCATTTCACCCTCACCTTTTACACCCTCTTCCTCCTCCTCCTCCTCCTCATCATCATCATCACTACTCAAACTATTACCACTACTACTCGATTCATCCTCCTCCTCAGAATCCTCCACGTCACCCTCAACAGTTTTCACTTCACCATTATCAACATCACCGTTACTTACATTGTTATCATTCACTTCTTCCTTTAATTCAGCACCAGATGTTAAACAAACCTTACCAATCTGTTCCTCAATCAAATCCCCTAAATTTTTAGACCCTTCTGAAGTGTTCATTTGTTCCAACCTAGGGTTTTGTTCTGGGTTCATAACTTCAGCCAGTGATATGTTCGGATGATCTTCAACCCAACCCTCAAAATTTAAAAGAGTGTCAAGAAAAGAGTCTTCGACTTCTACGAAAGATTGATCAAGCGGTTGTTGTTGTGGTTTGAGTTTCGTGTTGTTAGTAGGAGGAGGAGCATAACCCATCTGCAATCAAGGAGATTAGGACCATGGTGGTGAGAGTGAGTATTAATAGTTTAGGGTTTAAGGTGTTTCAGATATATGCGGGTTTCTTAAACCCTAGAGTCGGCTGGCTGGCTTTAGGTAGGTTTTCAAAGGAGTCCCTCGAAGAAAAGGTTTGATTTTTTGTTTAATATGGTGAAGTTTCTGAAATGCCCTTGCAATTTAAAGAAATTACATAACTCTTTTAGGGTGTGTTCCCGAGTTAAAAATCTCTCCCCATCCCTCCCCTCCCCTCCCCTCCATGTCTTTCCAAATTGGAAAGACTATTATCAGGCAAAAAAAAACTCCATTTTCCCTCCCCTCCCCTCCCCCTCTTAAGTGGATCTCTGGAACACAGCATTTTATTAAAAATAAAAATAAAAACTAGACACCAAACCGATTCACACTTCAACATATTCACTTACATGACGGAGTAAACAACACATTTTGTAAATCTTCAAGCTTTTTGTTAATCAGAATCAACGAATTAAAGACCCTAGAAATAGAAACAGATTTGATTTGGAAAAATGTATTCGAGTTGAAAGGAAGTAGTGAAAATAGATTTCAATTCCGCAGAGGTGATTTTCTCAGTCAATTTTGTTCAATTTTTTGGCTTGGCAAGTGAAAACTTGACGGGTTATTTCATGATTTGGATCTATATTTAGCGTGGCTAGGGGTGTGCATGGGTCGGTTTGGTTCGGTTTTTACTATTAACCATAACCATAACCGCTATTTCGGTTATGGAGTTTTCGTAACCGTAACCATAACTAAACTTCGGTTACGGTTAATCGGTTATGAAGTCGGTTATGGTTCGGTTTTGGTTAATTTCGGTTAAGTAACCAAGCAAGGTTTGAAATAAATAGCGTTGTGCACGATTTAAACTTAGCTTGAGCCTATTTTATAAGATAACGGAGACTAAACTTTTTGGTTAAACTACCGATTTAGAGTTCTTTTTAATAAGGTAATTCTCAAAAAAAAAATAATAATAATATGGCCATAACACCTTAGTTCTATATCAAACTAAATGGCATCTACATCAAGATCATTTTGTTACTAACATATTTTTTTCTTAGTAAAAACCCTCTATATGGTTTTGTAAAACACAAATCCATTATATAAAGTTAACATCACAAGTTCGGTTCGGTTTCGGTTATATCGGTTAACCAAAGCTTCATAACCGTAACCATAACCGATTGAGCGGTTATACAAAGTTTCATAACCATAACCATTGGTTATATTGGTTATCGGTTATTAGTGGTTCGGTTATGTCGGTTATGGTTCGGTTATCGGTTATGGTGGTTAATTTGCTCACCCCTAAGCGTGGCTTGGCAAGTGAAAACTTGACGGGTCAGGCTAAATTAAAATCCATGATAATTGTTTCATGATTTGGATCTATATTTGGTGTGGCAACCGTGATGTCAATGTGAATTCAGTTTCTTGTTATGGTATAATAACATATGGGTAATCTCTTGCGGTCGTAACGAGTTTTGACTTCCGAGCCTCAAACGACCTGCCTATCCCATTTGTCACGATCTCATCGTATTTGGTATTTTTTGTAAACATGTGTCGCAACGTCATGTCACATGTATAAAAGTTATTGTATTTTTAACAGTTTATAAATTATGTATTTGTAACGGTTTAATTAAATAGATTTGTACAATAGTTTTTTTTTTATTTTACAAGTGCATGTACCGCCACAAATCATAATGAACCGAATCGAACTCCGACTAGTCCCAAGCGCAACGCGCCGGATTGATACCACTAGTTGAAATAATAATCCTAATCAAAGTCACCATTATATATATGTATATAGGTTAGGAATTTATATAACAAATATTGTTTACACAAAAGTCCCTGAATAAAAGAACCTGAATCCTTAGTCTCGTTTACATCGTTCTGTTTGTTTAGTTGTTGTATTTATATATTATAGGGTGATATCATTTGGATTTATTCGTTTTCTCGTGCAGTATCATTTCGTGGACTGATCTTCGTAAACAGTGAGTAAATCATTCCCCCTTTTTATTGTTAAACATTGTAGGATGTATCAACGTGTCACGCAAATCTCGTATTCATTTTATTATCAAGCATGCAAATTCATTGTGTAGATTGTGTAATACTTGTTTATGTAACACCCTGACCGCGTATATAAACAACCCGTGGCGGAATCGTCGGGGAGTCATGTTACAAATTGCTCAGAACACATGGTACTAACAGTTTCATTATATTAACATTGTTTTACAATACAAAGAATACATGTAATTGTCTTTAGTTTAAAGAAGTCTAAGGCTCGAACGCATTCCTATGTGTAGCATGCTTGAATTGTCAAAACCTGAAACATATGTGAAAATATCGTCAACAAAGAATGCTGGTGAGTACATAGGTTTTGTTGGCCAAATTAATGGCAAAAGGTTTGGTATTGCAATGCTTTGACAACTACGTAAGTTGTCAATTGAAAATGGAATTCTTGAAAACCAATAAATGCTAAAAAGTTTAGTATTGCAATATATTGTCTTGATAATAAAACTTGTGTCAAAAGTTTATTTGTAAATGGCAATATGATTAATACCAAGTATTTTTTATGTCGTCAAAAAATGTACATTTGTCTTTGTTTCTCTTGTACTTGTTTCGTCATAACATAGAATTTGGTCAAGGACTTGTAGGAGTACTTTTAGTCATAGTGGCGAAGCTTGAGATTTCCGACCGGGGGGGGGGGGGGTGGAAGTCACCGGACCTAAAATTTTATATAAAACTGAGGGTCGAAACGTATATACCAAAAAATTTCTATACGAAAACTACATACTCTCCACTACTGAGCGAAAAGTTCGGGGGGTCGGCCGCCCCCTCCCACCCCTTAAAAGCTTCGCCCATGCTTTTAGAAATCCAATCAAGGATTGATAATAGTACTCTAGGTATCCTTCTAAGAATCTAACATATTTAAAATAAGAAGATTCTACAAGGATTTGGCAATTGTACATCATCTCATCAAAACACAAAATCCTAAAGTGATTTGGATAACGCCACGAAGGGTAATACAATAAGAACACTTATATATAGGAAATACCAGTGACGTATCCACAATGTCCTTATTGTATTACACTTGATTCATTATCTAAATCACCCACACTACTAATCACATAAACACACATTCATCGTCTCGTCCATACGTTAAAAAGTACTCTTAGAAATCCAATCAAGGATTTAAAATAGTACTTTAAATATCCTTTAAGAATCTGACTATTAAGATAGAAAGATCCTATAAGGATTCGGCTTGTCTCATAGTCTTGTCTCATAAATTATAAAGTACTCATAGAATCCAATCAAGTACTTGAATTAGTACTTTAACTATCCTATAAGAATCTAATTATTAAGATAGAAAGATCCTATAAGGATTCGACTGGTCTCACTGTCTTGTCTCATAAATTATAAAGTACTCAAAGAAATCCAATCAAGGACTTGAATTAGTACTTTAAATATCCTATAAGTATCTAACTATTAAGATAGAAATGATCCTATAAGGATTCGGCTTGTGTCAATATCTTGTCTTCTTCTCATCAAAACCTAAAATCCTAAAGTGATTCGGATAACGCCACGTAGGGTAATACAATAAGAACACCTATGTATAGGAAGTACCCGCGACGTATCCACCGTGTTCTCATTGTATTACACTCGTTTCGTTATCTAAATCACCTACACTACTCTACACATAAATACTCGTTCATCATCTCGTCCATTCGTTGAAAAGTACTCTTAGAAATCCAATCAAGGATTTATAATAGCACTTTAAATATCCTTTAAGAATCTGACTATTAAAATAGAAATATCCTAAAAGGATTCGGCTCGTCATTGTTTCGTCTTGTTTCATAAGAATTATACACAAAAGCACTTAGTAAACACATATGCCATTCATTTAAGAAATCTGTTAACACATATGAATCACCCCAAAACATTTGAAAAACGAAAGGGGGGAACTATGTACTCACAAGTTTGCGTATATGTCTTTTTCAATCGAATAGCAAAGCTCAAGTGTTCAAGTGGTTCCTAATGTATCAGATAACTAAGGTTAGTGTATAATGTGACTTTGAACGGAAGATTGGATAGAATGAGGTTTATAAACCAAATGAGTTAAGGATCCCGTGTAATATGGTTAATAATACCTTACATTCTGATTAGAAGGTGTTTAAAAGGGTTTTGACCCGTTACGAATCACTAAAGTGGTTTGCACTACTTTAACGGGTCGTATGCGTAACTATGGGCTCAGATGGTCGAAAGGGTCCTATGACGAGTCTAATGTGTAAAAACAAGTCGAATAATGTTGTGTGATCAGTTTGGATGTCAAAACAATGATCTTATATGTTTAAAACTATTTTATGCGCAAAAAAGGTATTTTCGGCATTTTAAAAGAACATATAGTCAACTCGTCATTTAACTAACTAAACCTTACGACCATAAGGTATAACCTCTGAAGGTTATTCCCTATAATACTATGGTCATAATACTGGCTTGGTCGGATCCTAAAGTTGACCAAACGGGTCAGATTCGAAAGTCAAAGCGGTGGTCAAACCGCTCGACTTTCGACTAACGAAATAGCACTAAAACTAGAAATGACAAGTTAGACATGTTTGAACACGTCTAATAATGTTATAAAACTAATTTGGTGTTAAAACTTTAAGTTTTAATACCCAAAAACACTTTCGTCGTAAAATGCATTTTTATGCATTTTTTACTTTTAATTCGTAAACTTTTGACTCGTCATTTCACCTACTAAACGTGATAATGAGAGGGTTAAATCGCAAGGGATTAATACCTTCGTAATTATGATCACGTTGCAAAGTTCAATTTGAACTTGGACTTGACCAAAATGGTCAGAACCGAAAGTCAAATAAAAAGTCAAAGTGTTTGACTTTTGGCTCATAAATACCCAAAATAATGAAATAGACTAGGGAAGAACACTTACTTGTATTCTAGGAAAATTAGGAACTCAGTAGGAGGCTTCCAAATATTGGAAACAAGCTCTAAGAGCAGATTTAGAGAGAAAGAAATGAAATTAGCAAGGAGCAATGTGAACTTTGGTGGCTATTTATACTTGAATTATGATCATAGGATGTTGCCATGTGTTGAAACATGTTCTATGATGATCATAAGTGTCCTATGAGGTGTTAGAAGCAGAAGGAAGGTGGCAATAACATTGCTAGGTGTCAAGAGATGGTGATGTTTGGTAGAAGTTGGAGATCAAGGCAAAATCTGCAACTGGGTGGTCCTTACGGACCATATGAGTATGGGGCTTACAATCCGTAAGCTGTGACAACTGTCAAATTTGCATGCATCCGTACAATTATTAAACAGTGATTAGTGCGTAATGACTATGCGGAATTACAATTAATGACTTGAATTGCTTTCTGATTATTGTCTTATACATACATGTGCATCACATATTGCTTAATGTCATATCATTGTTGCACGGGAACTTTATTGATTCAAATGATGCACAAAGCACAGTTAGCACAGTTATCAGACAAATCAGAAAAATGCTGACAAAATTCAGTAGATAGACAGACATTGTATTGAGGTACAAAATGGGCCAGAAACCAAGTATTACACAAGTATAGTGTGTAGGAAAGTAAGGATCACAAAACTGCCTTCCTGGTGATAGTTTAAGTTCCGGAAAGTGCCTAAAACTCACATAAACTGTAGAATTCTCCAGAAAATCAGCAAATTCAGCATTTAAACAACTTAATATCATGCAGAAACATGGTTAAATGGTCCTGAATGCTTTCCTAAGTGTCGGGAATTGAAACTGTCATAAAGGGTAACATAAAGCACACTAAACTGCAAAGTTTAGCACCTTAACGAACCCGTAACCAACCGAACAACCGGTGTTGGACCCAGTATGGCCTTAACAACTTCTTTTTACGTAATATGGCAAGTGATTTCAGTATATGTGAAAAAGATGTGCGGAAATGGAAATCAGACTTTCAAGAAACAAGACCTACAGAATTATCAAGTTTATATCACTTTGAAACCAATTAGTTTAACAAGGTGATTGTAAGATTATTATCTAATACAAATGAATCTTGATTTCTGTGGGTGAGAAGAGCAGTGGAGTTTGGGTGTTTGTATATGAATGCTAAGCTTCAAACTCAAGTATCTTCTGCCTCTCGAGCCTTCTATTTCTAGACGGCTGTGGACATGAATAAACAATTGTTTATTTATGCAATAAGTCCTGCGTAAAGTAGCAATTTGACATATTCATTGAATCCATCGTTCAAGTTGCATTTGTAATCATGATAACCAATAATGTCATGCTTCGGTCATGGGTGGCAGGATAGAGTTGTGATTTTTAGACAAGTGGGTCTTTCATTAGAATTTCTGATAAACCACCTTATCAGAAATTCTGGTGAATAAATCATCAGAAAGTCTGGTGATCAGAATTGTCAGAAACTGATGATATTTCATCAGAAATATCATCAGATCCATTAGAAATGACCTTCTTTGATAATCCAAATCAACTCTTGATCAACTTGTGATTCTTTGTAGTAGATACTTTGCTTTTCAGTTGTCCTATCTAATTTTCTTTATCTTGCTGTGATCTTCAGGACTGTTATCTTCTTCAGAGATCCAGTTGATTGAGATTTTCTTCAATACTTACAAATAAAGTTTCCTAACAGTTTCCCCCTAAGTATTGTAAGAAAATGAACTACCTCATGAATATAAAATTTCCAAACAGTGGAAACTTAATACTTGCAAATTTAAACCAGTTGCTAAAGTTTTGAAAAACAAATTACATAAAAGATGAAGAAAAAATAAACAAGTTTTAATTCAGCTTCACTCTCTTATGCACATCTCCTTTCTTTATCTTCTTTTTGTAGGAGATATACTTATTGCAGCTAACATACATGTCTTTGTACCATTCTCTTCCTTGGATCAATTCTTCAATCATTTCTGCTTCCCTCCAAGTTCTTCTCTATCTTCTGAAGATGTTCTTGTCTTTTGTTCATGGTTTTCAAGATATACCTCAGAGTTTGATTTGAGTACTTACAGATGTCAACACTTCTGAATAGAGCTTTGTTATTGTCTTGGTCTCTGAAGATTACACCATATTCTTGTTCTCCATCTTTGCTTGTCTGCATAATGATGTCCCCAGACCTTGCATCATCTAATATTTCTGAGGGAACTTTTGTCTTAGGTGATCTAAAGTACACCTTTTTGTTGTGCAAATGTTCATAATTGATGCATAGATCAAAGTCTGAAAAAGCCATTCTTTCAAATAGCAATATTCCAGCCTTTGATATGCCATTCAATGCCCTTCTGACCTCTTGGTTATTTTTCTTTTCCTTTTCATATTGATCCTTCATGAACAAAATGTCCAAAGGATGCAACTGGTCAGCTAATTCTTCAATGGTCACCTTCTGTTCATTCCCATTTTCTCTTTGAAGTGTGTATCTGTTTTGTACATAAGTTCCTCCTATATCATCAGTTGCAACTTTCACTTCATCCACCTTTATAATTCTCCTTACCGGATTCCCATTGTGTTTGTGAATGCTATATGACCCTCTTTTCATTCTTTCTTCTCTTAACCCCGGTCTGGTAGGAGATAGTGATCTTGGCATTTCATCTTCTTTTGTCAAATAGTAACTCACCAGATTGTATTCAGGAAACGTCATAACATCCCTGGCAATTTCTTTAACCATGACAGACTTGGTTTCTGAGATTTTTCTCTTAACAATCTTTGACTTTGCCTCTGACTCACCTTCTTATTCCCATTCCTTCATTGTTTGTATATTCATATATTTGCTTATTGCTGAGTCATCAGATATTGTTGGATTTGGAACAGCAGCTAGCAGTTTCAAATTTGTAATGACTTGAGGTTTTGCAGCTGCTAGCCTTTTCAACATTTCTCCTTTTAGAATATTTGGAGGTGGTCTCATCATTGTGGTATCAGCTTTGGTGATTGGTGTGGTTGATGATTGTTGAGGAGTTGACTTTGGAGTTTTCTGATGTGAGCTTAAAACAGGAATTTCCTTCATGAGTTCTTGAGGATCCACTTTGGCTAAACTTGCAACATTGAATTACATATTCTCCATTAGTTGTTGTGTTTCTCTTACCAGTTTTGAGTTGCTGGCCATGTTTTTCTGAACTTGGTTGAATTCAGCTTGAGCTTTCATCTGATTTTCAGTCCATTCTTTTGACAGCTTCTCAAGGGCATCTGTGATACTGTTATTACTTGCCCTTAGAATGGTAACTTCTTCCAAAACTCTATTTCCACTGCTTGATTGTCTTGACTCCATCACATTTACAACTTGTGTTTTGATCTTTTCTATTTCTGTGAGAATCATTTGGATTTCTGATGCAGAAATGTTGAGTTCTGGTGCTTTTTCTTTCATCTTCTGAAGAGACTTTAGTGCTTCAGTGTTATCATCAGTCTGTTTCTTTATTGCTTCCACTGATTCTGACAAAGTCTTCATTTAAGCCCTTTGACCTTGTATTTCTGACAGCAACATATCAAGTTTTTCTTCCACTGGATTTCTTTTGCAAACTTTGTAAACTTTTTCCAACATAGTTTCCAGATTTTCTTGATCCATGGGTTTTGCAGGGATATTTGGAACAACAGATGTTCCTGCTAATATTCCAGCTGCAAACACATTTGCTGCTGTTTTGGAAATGATAGGGTCACTTTTTGCTTTACCAGTATCATCTCCACCAGGGGTGAGTGACATACTCTCATCCTGGATTTCCTTATATCCTTGAATCACATCAAGATGTGATTCTCCATAAGTTTTTAAGGTAAACATATTACCTTTTTCCAGATTTCCTTGATCAGTTTCCTGATCTCTATCTGTTGAGACCTCATACTCCTCCTCATTTTCTGATTCAGAGTTGAGATTAAAAGCACTAGTAACCGCTATATCAACATCAGTTTCTTTATGTTCTAAGTTGTAAGAAACATTTACTGAACTTTCTGAGTTAGTTTGTGTTGAGTGAGTATCAACTAAAACAGTTCTTGAGAAAGATATACCAGTGATATGAGATTCATCATGATGTATTACTTCAGTTGTTTCAATTTCAGTGCCACCAAACTGAGCTTCTTCATGAATTCTTCCCGCAATATGTGATTCTGCATGAGGTTCTTGTGCTGTCTCTTGTAGCATATCAAAATCTGGATGAATTCTTCCTTCATGAATTTGATCATTTTCAGCATCATCTGGTGCGTTGGTAATCATCAGAATTCCTTCTCCTCCTGCCTCTTTTGATGATCTTGACTTTTGTTCTTCATCTCCTTCCAGTGATGAAGAGCATTTGAAAACTTCTCTGCTGGCTCTTTCTGTTGTGGAGTCTGATTTGGTTAGAAGTGTCTCATGCTATATTCTGAACTGTGAGTCTTGTGAAATGAAACATAGCATGCTTTCTGGTAATATAGGAATATCTTTGTCAGATTCCCATCCATGATTAGAACTCCAGGCCTTCATTGTGTTTGATCTCCACAGATTTTCCAGAATTGGAATTTCTATTTCTCTTGCAGCAAATGTTTCAGAAATGAAAATAGAAATTAATCTCGGATATGGCAGAGGTGAGATTATTTTCCATTTTTGGTGATGATTGACCTTTTGATCAGGTTAAAAATTTCTAATACATAATCAATTCTGAACCCAGTTATGAGTCCATACATGATTGTTAGAACAGCTTGATTAATCTGATCAGTTCCTCCAATTTTTGAGGTGAGACATTTGTTTAATACTTCCATTATCACTTGCCATATTGCTGGCAATTCATTTCTTCTGATTGAACCAATTTTGTTGATCTTCTTGTTTTTGTAACCAAGCCCAATAATAAAGCTTAATAGCTCTTTCTTGCTTGGTCCTTCAACATAGTTACCAAGAATAGGTAGTTCAAGCCATTCTCTTACCCTTGCAGGAGTTAATGTTACGGAAACATTTTCCCATACATGAGCAGAGATTTGGTTTTCTTCAACTTCATCAAAGGTGTGAACAAATTGTTGTAGCAGCTTTTCTGGTACTTCTCTCTCTTTTGTTAGAGCTCTTGAAATTGGACAGTTCATGAGATACTCTATCAGAAGTTGACATCTCACATCATATTCTGAATGCTCTGTATTCATCAGCAAATTGTTTTCTTTCATTGGCAGAAATTCATTGTCTTCAATGAAAGGTACATCGTGTTGAACAGTTGGGATGTTGAGGTTTACTTCAACCATTTTTGATGTTTGTGAATTAGGGTTTGGAATTTAGGGATTTTGAGTGAGGAACAAAGTTTGCTTTGGTTTGGAATTTGTGAGAAAGGTATGATTTTTGAATTTTCTGCTAAGGGTTATATAGTGAAGGGTTTTAGCAGAGTGTTGTGGGTTTATGGAGTTGAGAGGATATGGAATGTGTCATGTAGTGGCGGTTAAAGGATCATTAATTGTCTTTATTACCGTTTGATCATGGGATGTCGGTTTTTGATTCATGATATAACCGTTGGATCATGGGTATCAAGACTTTAATGATGATTAATCGTGTAATCGTGGTTGTGCCCTTTCAACTTGTTCTTTTTAATTTGTAGTTTCACTGAAGTGCTTCATCTAAATTTAGATTGGAGAAACATTATCGGTTGTATGACACCTTTCTATTTTTGTGGACCCTACTCTTTTGAGGAGGTCCAATTAGCTTTCTTCATCTTCATCCTTTCTTTTTTTGTAAGTCAAAATTCCATGTCTTCAGTCATTCAACAATTTCTGCTAAAGAATATGTATTTCCTTTGATCTGACTTTTGTTTGACCCCTTTTTGATATGATCAAATAAAGTCAACAGAAGTCAACAGAATTTGATGTGTTTTTCCCCCTAAATTTGTCACCGTTTTCATCAGATTTTTGATTACTTCAATACTTTTGATAATAATTTTTTTAATGTTGAGAGGGAATGAGGTAAATTTAGAAGACTTACTCTGGTTTTTCTGGTATCTTCCTGCTTTCTTGGTCTTTTTCTGATATTTTCTTGTTTTATCAGAAAAACAGATTCTTTTACCAGATTTTGTTTTTGGTTATCAGAAAATTAGATTTTTCAATGATTATTCTTATTTATCCATTTCCCACTTAACAGCATAAAGCAAAATTTATCTTAAAGCAAAACATGTAGCATTTTATATAAACATATATATATAACATACCATCTACACACATAAAATCTACTCATGAAGAGTTCTAATCAATATCTATTCCCTCTCCATGATCAATTTCAAGAAGTACCCATTGTTCAGTTACTAAACCAGAATTTTTATTTGTTGGTCTGAGTAAACTTATGCTTGCATTCTGTTGAAGATACAGCTCTGCTCTCTGATAACCAGCAGGGATTCCACCAAAGCCCAGTTGGCTTGTGATTATCTTCATCAGAAAACGAGGATACATCAAAAATGGCTTGCTTGACCACATGTTGCTTGCAAAGTCTCTCATTAAATAATAAGAGAAGTTGTAAGGAACGTTCAATGTGACAGCTCGGCAAATTTCTAACAACTTATTAGATGCTTCGTGATGATTTATGGCTTTCTTTGAGAAGCATGCACCTAGTTGGGTAATCAGAAACTGCCATGGCTTGATAAAGCCATTTTTGTTGATTGCTCTGGGATCATTTTCAGGATTGTACCCCATGTGCTCCAATGTTTCTTGAATCTCAGAGTGTGAGAACATAAGTACATCGTTGTCATCATTCAGTTGAAGAGCCATTCTGATGTTACTTTCAGTTATTCGGATTCTTTGATTGAGCACCTCACTTTCAATATATATTCTCCCTCTATCCTGATTTTCTGACAAAGTTGCGTTTTGCCAGAAGATTTGAAGGATTTCAGGGAATATCGTTATGTTGGTAGTGAGAGCATATCCTATATTGCTTGCCATTAGCATGTTTACCACTGTTTGACATCCATCCCAGAGAGGACCCTCAAAGCTGGTTCTGAGCTTGAGGTTGTGGTATGGATGTTGAGTGAGTGGAAAACAATCAGCTCTAATTTTAAGCATTTTGTGTGTGTGTTCTTGAATGTATGTAGAAGAAGATGAGGAAGTTTTTCTGGTGAATTTCTAAGTGAAGGTGACTGTCTTTGCTTAATGTGGTAAACATATATAGTAAATTTAAGAACTGCCATAAATGGTATCTACCCACTGTATCTTGTCTACCACAATCTTGGTTATTTAATTGTTTTATCAGGTGTCATTAAGAATAACCCAGATAGAACTCTCTTCATTAAATGATTTAGGCAGCTATTTTTCAGTTTTCTATCATGATTGCCTACTGTTGTCATTTCAGTGTTTTTAATGAAGAAGAAAAAAAATCTCTACACCTACTAACAGTCCCCAGAAAATCTTCTGTCATATGACATTTTCAATTGTAGTAACTAAAGAGAAAAAAAAATAAAATAAAATAAAAATTAAGAGAATACACATTTACAAATTATGAATTTGTCAATTTGAGTTATGGATAAAGGTGATGAAATGTATGAACTTGTTCAAATAATCATTCAATAATTTTGTTTCAAGAAGTTTTCTGATTTATTACCAGAAATTTTGATAATTTGTTAGATTTTCTGATGATGTATCAGATTTTCTTGTGTTTTATCAGAAATGCACTTTTTCTTCTTATGATTCTTTTATTTAAATAAGCTACAAATCAAGGAGAACTTTATCACAATTTTGACCATGATTTAGCAGAATATACCTTAAGCCTATATAGGGTACTTTCTTCGATAGTCAGATTTTCTTACGTTCCTTTCATTTATTTCATTTCCAAAGTTCACAATTTTACCCAGCTTTGAGACAAAGTTGCTGAGTAAGCTCCTATCTCCAGTCATGTGCTTGGAGCTTCCTGAGTTGCAGTACCAGACCTGCTGCACATGATGGTCCTGAAATAAAATGATTAGGGGTTTTAGGTACCCAGTCATGCTTGGGTACACTTTCTGATGATATTCTGGTTCTATTATTTCTTTTAAATGATCTTTCATCAGAATTTCTGTTAAATGCTGAGCCATTAACAGAATTTTTCTTTTTCTTTTGGAGATGGTGTTGAACAAGCTTCAGTATTTCAACACACATACAGGAATCATCAGAAATTTCTGATTTTCCTTCTTGTGATGGAATGAAGGGATAATTTTGAAAAGATGAGTGAACTTGTGACAACTCGTATTTCAAGAACTTTCGTTGTACTTTGATGTAACCTATATGTACGTTATGTGATTAACTAATGTGATTAATGTGTGAATCTTTATGTTTTTTTGAACTACGTGAGTTTACGTGCTACATGACTTTACGTGCCACGAGACTTACATGTTCGTTTCGTGAACTTTTGTGAAACTACGTGTATTGACGTATGACGATAGGTTATCGACGAACCTATGAATAGAGCGTATCGTATGTCTTAGCTTAAATTTCGAGGACGAAATTCCCGTAACACGAGGAGAATGTGACAACCCGTACTCTCGACTTTAATTATCTAGGAAGGGTATCTTAGTATTGTCACTATTATTGTTATTATTTAATAAATAATAATAACGCGCGACGAAATAAACGAATCATTTAATTGTTAACCCGGGCCCAACATACTCTTAATGTAAAATATATATTATGTATATATTATGAATATATCCCACCGTTATAATTAGTTGATAATTAAACGGGTCAGTTTGTTCGAACAAGACGCATAATATTTTGCGGGTCTATATACGCAGCCCAAGCCCAACTTAACTTAATCATACCGTAAAACCCTAGACTATAAATTTATACTATAAAACCTCACCCCTCATTAATTTTAGAGAAGAAAAAAAAAATAAAAACCCTAATTAAGCAACATCAACCGCACAGCCTTCTCTTTTCCTCTCGATCAGAATTCTCTGATGATCGGAGCCGGAGTCCGGCAACGGTTGTGATCAGCTGCTTCTTCTCTGGCTCTCACCCTCCCCCGACTCCCCTGTCTTAACAATTATGACCCCTCTCTCTCCCGCGCGTCTTGAATGGCGGCTTCGATTACCGGCAACAGCTGCTATTAACGATGATGATGGAAGCTGTTAATGATCGGCGATTAATGATGACGATGATGGTATCGAGTGGTGCTTCAGATGGGGGCAACAGGGAACTCATCGGCGGCGACGATGGCAGACTGCTGGATCTCCGAATCAGACGGTAGCCGAGGCAGTAAGCACCTCCTTTTGACTCATAAACTTTCGGTCAGTAATAAGTCCTCTACTCTTGTGATTCTTGATTTGTGGACACTAGTTGATTAGTGAAGCGAGGATTGAACTGTGAAGCATATTGTTAGAATGAACTTGATGTTTCGCCACACATTCATGCACGACAAAACCTTCACCTTTCGTCACAACCTTGTCACGGCGAAACATCTTAATTGATCAATAAATATAATCGGCTGTAAGGTGATTTGATTTATGGTATTATGCTTGATTAACTCTGATCATAAAGAACTCTGGATATTTACACGAATACCCAGTTAGTGGGTGATATATGCATGAAAGATTGAAAGTGATGAATGGTTGTTAAATCTATGTGGGGTGTGCGTAATGATGATGTCAGGAGGGGTTAGGTTAATATTGGTTATGGTTTATTGTTGTAGCAGTGGATTTAATTTTTAAAAGTACATGAGTTCTATTGATAATTTACTATATGTGATGTTATATGTTTGGTTATTTGTTGCTTGAGCAATACGTGTGACTAGATACGTGAATTGTGAATTCGTGAAACTGACCGTCTTTCGTAACCACAATAGGGTTTGATTGATCATTGTGTGAACGTGTACTTAATTCTACCGAGCAAACCGAGGTGAGTTCACACAGCCAAGGCATGGGGTTCCCGGGTTGGGAATGGGTTTGGATTATTTATTCGTACTTACTCAGATGATAGAATTTAATGATATGGTCCTCAGGGTGAGGAAGGGTAATGATGAGATACGACTAGACTAGTATACTAATTTAACTGATCTTCGCACACACGCCAGGGGTTGGCCGCGATATTATGACTGATCTTCGCACACATGCCTTGGAAAGGCCGCGAACTATATACTAAAACTTCGCACACATGCCAGGGTGGCCGCGATACAAATATACATAGTCTAGAATACTTGGGAATATTTCCCCTAACCTTCGCATACATGCCTAGAGGGCCGCGATGGAAACTAATACGAAACATGACTTAATGAACGAACATAAGGCTTACTTTACTATTACTGTTACTGAACTGTTTACTGTGAACTCGCTCAACTAGTTGTTGACTCTCTGCTGCATGCCTTGCAGGACCTTAGGTACTTATGGAGCTTGCACAAGGAGGAGCAGGTCGTTGTGGACAATGGATCGTGAATGCTTGCTAAACACTTATGACATTTCTTACATTATTATTTATGTTGGGTTTTACTTACATGCTTCCGCTACTTAAACAAAGTTTGGTTTGAACATCAATCGTATTGAATTGGGTTTTACGAACTACTTTAACTATTATGCACCATGTTCAATATGATTGGTGGCTTGATCCTGGTCAGTCACGCTCCCAAGCGGTGATACTCCGCGGGTGGATTTTGGGGGTGTGACAGAACTTCTTCTGGAGTTTTTACAAACTCTTGATTGTATTCACTTCTTTTTGGTTCAAAATTTGGCTTATCAAAGGAGTATTCAGAACATGTTGATTTGTAAGTTTCAGAATCAGATTCTGATAAGAATTTATTAGAAATCTGTTGAGTTGCTTTTACAAAGACAGTGGGTTTGTTATTATTTGTTCTCACATAACCCAAACCTTCTCCTTTGTTCTTTGGAGTGGACTCTATGAAATTTATGAATTTCTTTTGCTTCTTGAAAACCTCTTACATTAATTTCTTTATCATTGATTTTCTTGTAAAGATCTCTTCTTTCATTTTCATAGAACTCAATTTTAGCTCTTTGATCTAAACTTTGTTCTATAAGTAATTGGTTTTCAAGAATGATTTTATTCAAGGTCCCCTGCAACTCATCAGATTTTTTACCATCTGATTGATGTTTAACTTGCAAGTTTAAAAAATCTGACATGAGCTCATTTAGCTTTTGTTCAAGATCAAGATTGTCTAAACTTACCTGTTGTCCTGAAGTCTCTGGTATGTCATCAGAAAGTTCCATGAGACAGAAATTGGCCATTTTTTCTTCTTCTTCATCAGAAGAATCATCAGAAAGCCATGTATCTGTTCCAGCAATTAAGCTGACTTGCTGTTGTTGCTTCTTAGCTTCCTCAAGCTTCTTTTCATAGTAAGCAACATCTTTCAGCTTCTTGGTCTTACACTCAGATGCATAATGACCCTTTTGCTTCCACTTGTAACACACCACCTCTGGTACCTCTGGCCTCCTCCTCTCAACCTCTGCTCAAATGTTTTGGTGAGCAGTGCTATTGCATCAGCAAAAGCTGAAAAATCTGTTGATGAATCAGAAGTTTCAAAACCCTGGCTGTTTGATGGTTGTAGATCATTGGAAGTTGTTTGTCTTTGTGAGTTTGAGATAAGAGCTAAAGATCCCCCTCTTTGAATGGTTTCTTCAAATATTTCTTCCTCTCTGGGGATCAAGATGCTATATAAGTCATGAAGACTCATGTTTCCTAGTTCTAAGGTTGAGGACAAAGTCATTGTGAGACTTCTCCATTCTCTAGGCAAAGCATCAAGAAATTTTATGTTTCTTTCATCATTTGATTTAGTTATTCCAAATTTCTTTAGCTCGTTTAAAAGTTTTGTGAACCTTTGATATGTGTCATTTAACTTTTCATTAGGTAAACTTTTAAACCTTTCATAGGATGAGACGTTGTTTGTTCTCTTGTTTCTTTTCATCCTCTCTCCTCCTTCACAAAGATTTTCCAACTGATCCCATATTTCCTTGCCTGATGCACAAGCATCAACTTGTGAAAATATGTCATTGGGGATGGCCATTATTAAGAGTGATTTTGCTCTTTCATCCCCTGCTACCAGTTCCTCGTCTTCCTCACTCCAAAGTATTTCACTTTTGGGAGCTCGGGAGGCAGGGATAGCAGGTAGTTGGTCAGTTGCTGGAATTGCTGGTATTTCAGTCATTGGTATATGTGGACCCCTTTCAATGGATCGAAACAGAGCTCGGTCATGACCATTAAGGAAATTGACCATCCTGATTTTCCATTGGGGGTATTCCTCTCTGACCAGAGTCGGAGGTTTGGACATAGAACCAATATTGAAAGCATTATTCCAGGTTTGAAAGCTGGCCATATTTAGAAAAAAGAAGAAGAACGATTGATCGTTTGAAAATAATTTATTCAATCTGCTCTGGTACCAATTGTTAGACCCAGTATGGCCTTAACAACTTCTTTTTACGTAATATGGCAAGTGATTTCAGTATATGTGAAAAAGATGTGCGGAAATGGAAATCAGACTTTCAAGAAACAAGACCTACAGAATTATCAAGTTTATATCACTTTGAAACAAATTAGTTTAACAAGGTGATTGTAAGATTATTATCTAATACAAATGAATCTTGATTTCTGTGGGTGAGAAGAGCAGTGGAGTTTGGGTGTTTGTATATGAATGCTAAGCTTCAAACTCAAGTATCTTCTGCGTCTCGAGCCTTCTATTTATAGACGGCTGTGGACATGAATAAACAATTGTTTATTCATGCAATAAGTCCTGCGTAAAGTAGCAATTTGACATATTCATTGAATCCATCGTTCAAGTTGCATTTGTAATCATGATAACCAATAATGTCATGCTTCGGTCATGGGTGGCAGGATAGAGTTGTGATTTTTAGACAAGTGGGTCTTTCATCAGAATTTCTGATAAACCACTTCATCAGAAATTCTGGTGAACAAATCATCAGAAAGTCTGATGATCAGAATTGTTAGAAACTGATGATATTTCATCATAAATATCATCAGATCCATCAGAAATGACCTTCTCTGATAATCCAAATCAACTCTTGATCAACTTGTGATTCTTTGTAGTAGATGTAACATTTGTGCTTGTAATCATTGTGAACAGTTCAATTATCAATAAAACAATGTTATTTGATCCCAATGTTTGTTTGGTTGTGTTTTACATTTTTCATGTTTTGACTTTTGTTCAATTTCAAACTCTACATCGCTTTCTGGAGAATTATACGCAAACTGGTGCGTAAACGTACCCAGTTTAATGCGACAACTACTCCGGAACATCAACATATACTCAACACACCTTAAATAACCTTTACATAACTTAGAAATAAGTTTTGAAGGCCTTGGTATGGGAAAAACAAGTTAATTCGCTTACAGGGACTAAACTTGACAAACTGCGAAAGTATGCCAATTTGAACTGTAACAAACATTCCGGAACATGTCCATAAGTTAAACATACCATAAATATCCTTTACATAGCTTAGAAATAGGCTTTGAGGGGTTTGGTATGCTAAAATAAACTTTTGGATCATTCAGGGACTAAAAGTGTCAAAAAGTGCACAAGTTTGCACTTTCGCGCATAACTTACGTTCTGAATACATCCGAACATCCAAAAATTTATGTAAGCATCCTTATATTATGCCTTAGTGTATGGCATGAGAAAAATCCATTCGTCGTGTCATTTGGATCATTTTTCGCGCTTATGCGCATTCCGTCGTAATTAACCGAACATCGCGACCGTACGGCCAAACAAACCGACATCCGAGATATTTTTGAGCACATTTTAAGTTCCCTATACTTTAACTTCGTTTTAGAGCTTTGAAATGGGGTTAACGGGGCTTAAACGTGTCAAAAATGCATCAAATACCAAGTTTTGGGGCTGTAGGGACCAAAACTGTAAATCTGCCAAACTAAGGGCATACAGACCGTAAGCCATCACCCATACGGTCCGTAAGGCATCCCCAGTACAGCAGATTCAGCTTTAAATGCAGTTGCCTCTTCATGAAGTGAAAAGCCAAACTTGCCCTTGTCTCTTCCAGCCAATGAGGGGCAAAACCTGCTGTACCATAACATTGTGACAAGTGTATGGACAAGATCATGGCACGATATTCGAGAAATGATCCTAACGGTTATGCTTTTCCTATAAATACCCCCCCATTCTTGCAAAAACCCACAAAAATCTGATCAAAATGCTCTAAGTTGATGCCATTGCTTCATACCTGAGCTCTTTGATCAAGATTAGCTTTCGGGGACCCTTTGTAAGTGTTCCTTCGTTGTTTTATCGCTTTTCGAGTCCGAAAGTCGAACTATGTTGGACTTTCTGCATTGACCAGTTTATGGTCGAAGCGAAGTTCGTTGGAACTTCATAACGTGAGCGTGATCACGATGGTTATAGTCCGTAGTGACTATACCTACTGATTACCACGTTATCTAGGCTCAGTGACGAGTCGTAGTTTCGGCCAATATGCGCATTCTTGCGTATTTTGTAACCAAACTACTCGTGAGCATCAAAGCCGTTTGTTTTGATGCCAAACCTGTTTTCTAAACTTAGTTAAGCATGTTCTAACATGCTTAGCTCGTCACTTTTAGTATAGTGCTTATATAGGGTCGTAAGGTAAGCGATCTAAACAATCGCTTATACTTTCGAACCCGACCCATTTGGTCGATCATTAGGATTCGACCAAACACATTAGGTGACCATAGCTGTAACCTTCCGAGGTTATACGTTGTGGTCACGATGTTAGGCGTTCCAAACGCGTTATACGCGAACGACGCGTTAAGGTAGCATAAGCTACCTAAACGGGTCGTAATGGGTCGCAAGCACTTAGGATAGGTTTCATTTTAGTATGTAGGCTTTGTTAAACCATATTACACGAGTCTCCATACTCGTTTGGTTTACGAAACCGCATACTATCCGATCCTTCCGATTTTGGTCCGGTATATTAATATAGCTACCTATTAGGTGTCGTTTGATATTCCGTGATCTCTAGCATTGTGTGATTATTACACAAGAACTCCAAAGCAATCTCAGGTGAGTACATTGAACCCCGCATTTACTGTTTTCCAAACTGTTTTGGGGTGAAACACATGTGCCTACTTGTTACTTTCATGCTTTCCATGTTTTCACATCATATACCAGCTATGTTCGTTAGTACATTATAGTACATGATTTCATTACATTTCATGCTATGTATGCCCATTGTGTGCGTACTTAGTACATTGCTTTACATTACATTTCATGCTATGTATGCCCATTGTGTGCGTACTTAGTACATTGCTTTACATTACATTACATTTCATGCTATGTATGCCCATTGTGTGCGTACTTAGTACATTGCTTTACATTACATTTCATACTTGTATGCCCATTGTGTGCGTACTTAGTACATTGCTTTACATTACATTTCATGCTATGTATGCCCATTGTGTGCGTACTTAGTACATTTCTTTACATTACATTTCATGCTATGTATGCCCATTGTGTGCGTACTTAGTACATTGCTTTACATTACATTTCATGCTATGTATGCCCATTGTGTGCGTACTTAGTACATTGTTTCACATTGCATTTCATGCTATTTATGCCCATTGTGTGCATACTTAGTACAATTGTTTACATCACATGCCTTCATTTTGGTATAACATTTGGTTTGTTTAACATGGAACAATACATTCATTAACATTGATCACGCCATTCGTTAGTAGGTAGTGGTACCATAGGAATTGACAACTCCCGTTCCTGAAATCCTGGGTTTGTTTGGATTGGAAGGAATGACCGAATTCGATATACATAACTTAGATAAACCTTTAATTTGTTTAAGGGTTTATCGCCACAGTCTCAAGGCTTGGATGTATGCATAGTTTACAATACCGCATAAATGTTTATATCAGTAGAGCATGCATTGTTCCACAAAACATAACGTTGATTTAAACCATGTTTTACTTCAACACCTTGTTTTGTGCACTTTACATATGGTTTAGTTGATACATCTCACTTACCATACAAGATATATTTTGGGTACACATTACATGATCTACATTAAACATCAACATTTTGACATTGATATACATACTTGGTGGTTTACATTGAACATAGACATTTCGATATGGTTTACACAATAACACTTGACAATTGATTTATACATGAACAATTTACATGATGGTTGGTTTGGGTAAATGGTTTGAGTAACGAAACGAGTGTAATACGATACAAACATGGTGGATACGCTGCTGGTACTTCCTATATATAAGTGTTTGTATGATATTACATACCGTGGCGTTATCTAAATCATTTCAGTTTAGACATATTATGTTTTATACAAATAACATACTTTTTACAAGGCATTGCTTTACAAACAACTTATCATATTCAACTCAGTTTACTTGGTTATTCGTTTAACCTTACATTTATCTATATATATCATCTAATTTTATCGTTTTCCAAAGGATTTACAAGGCAAAACAATTTACAAGGTTCATGACTGACTGTTATTAAACGTTTTCTTAAAACTTAAGTCATGAATCCCATTTTCACAAAACCTATGTATCTCACAGGCATTTTTATGCTGACGTACCTACTTTCACATGTGTTTTCAGGAGCTATTCCATAGGATGATGATCATGACACTAGGGCGAACCTGTGCCTTAGAGACTAAAAATGAAGTTAATTATGTTATAAACTCTTTGTTTTCCTGTTTAAGACAATGTATTACGCTTGTTTAATAAATAAAATGTAACTTTGATTTCCATGGTTATGAAACAATTAATTCTGTCCACAACACTCCCCGGCGTTTCCGCCGCGGTTGCATGTTATACGCGGCCGGGGTGTGACAGTAGATACTTTGCTTTTCAGTTGTCCTATCTGATCTTCTTCATCTTGCTGTGATCTTCAAGACTGTTATCTTCTTCAGAGATCCAGTTGATTGAGATTTTCTTCAATACTTACAAATAAAGTTTCCTAACAACCGGACACTATCCGAAACACCAAATTTTCACTAGAAGCACTGTTCTAACATTACCAAGCTAGTTATGGTCCCCGAACATCATAACACATCATAAAAATATCTAATAACTAATCACCTAACTAGATACTTGGATTTCAACTACAAACTAACCATATGGTTAGAACCTAGTCTACTACCCCCCCCCCCACCTATAATCGGCCAACTAAGCATGGCCCACTAGAGATTTTACTTTGTTATTTAATTAGATCATGCTCCCACTTTATTAAACACATTATACACTAGATTATATGTTGGTGGAGGTTATAAGTAAAACCCATAGTTCAAGACCCTTCATTCTTTCATCAACTCACCAACACCATCATTCTCTTCCTCTTCTTCTCTAGTCTCGGCCGAAACCACACAAGCACCACCACCATCATCCAATCTTGTTTCAACCATTGCATTACTATACAAAGGTGTAAGAAGGTGTATTAGGAAGCTTGGAGCTTTCGGAAGTTCAAGAACCTCTCTCATTTGCTTTTATCCCCTTGTTTTCTTCTCTTGATCATCCCTAGCCTTGAGCTAGTGGTAAGAACATTGATCTTGCTATTTTACATCTTATATTGGTGGTTAAAAGAAGAATCATAATCATAATCTTGAAGAACACTAAGAATCACAAGAAGTAAACATGAACATAAGCTTAAAATATGAAGAAATCTTGAAGAATATGAGTTGATTTGCTTGTTGATTGTTGTTTGTTCATGTATATGATGTAGATAATCATATGATCTTGCTAGATCATGATTAAAAACATAATCTAGCAAGATGAGAAAATAGAAATTTTCTTTAGATCCACACATAAAGCATGAACTTGAAAGAACATAATGTTTTCTTGAAAAATAAAGATCAAAGCAAGTTGTTAATCATGTAGATCTAAAGATTCATGGATGGTTTTTTTTTTCAAAGAAACCAAGTTAAAAATATAAGTTTTATCAAATCTTGGTTCTTACATAAATAAACCCTATTTTTAAAGGTAAAACAAGTGTAGAAGTATATGTGTAACAAGAAAATTTCATAAAGAAACATTTTTAGAAATTGTGACCATAAGTTGTAAAGATATATCTCCTTCAAAAATGAAGTTTTTAAAGAATCACTCACACTTTAAAGGATAAAAAGGCTTACTAATAACACTAGTAAGTTACTACAAATTTTTACAAATATTCAAGTTCATGAAGTAGTAGTTATTACTTGTTTTTGGCAAAGTTGGTAAGTAAAGGTTGTTTATCATTGATTGTGGATTGATTGTGTTGTTTTTACAAAAGAAAATGATATACTTGAAAGCATGGAAACCTCCATTTTTAGGGAAAACTATGGCAAAATTTTCTAAAAATGTAAACACTTAGAAAAATACTTCTAAGAAAATATTTACAAGTGTATTTCAAACCATAAATTGTTACAAAAACTTTGCCATAATTTTTGTTACAAAAATTATAATTATTGGAGGTTGGTTTTTATAAATAAAAGTGACTAGATATGTGTTTAGAAAATATATATTTAGATGACACTATGTGTGTGATTATTTGTATATTTTGTGTATTAGTTATGTTATTTTAGGACATGAAATAATATAACACATCAAAATACCAAGAATTACAATCCAAAATATTACCAAAATTCCAAGGAATAAATATAAACATTCTACACAAAATATTGGAGAAAACGAACTATGGAATAAGACTTACAAAATAATCCGGAAAATTTATTCACAAAGTATATTTAGGTAAATAATATTTTCGACACCAAGGAAATGAAAATATGATTTTTTTACAATTACTACAAGAATATATCATATTTTTTACAAGGAAAATATATTATTTTTTGGCAAGTATGAATATATATTTCTCTTGAATTTTTTTAGAAGATATATTATTTTTAAGAAATATATATTTTCTTAAACAAACATGAAATACAATATTTTTGGGGTGAAACATATATTTTCTCGAATAAATATGAAATATATCATCTTTGGAGAAAAATGAGTTTATATATATTTTCCAAGTTGGGCTTGAAAATATATTAATTTTGAAATTTATGAGAAAATACAAATATTTTTGCCAATAGAAAAATTCTGAATAATTTTTCTAAATAATATTTATTACAATACATATTTTGGGGAAATATACATTGATGTGTTTTTACTAGAAATATTATTCCGCAAAAATTAATACAAAATTTAGTATAAGAATACTTAACAATTACAAGAAAATACGTATTCTCGTACGTATAAATACACTCCAGAATACGACACCAATACATGGCAAAAATACACAAGTATAAGAATATGAATACAAATACACCCATCCTTGGGAAGGAAACACATGTATAAATACTTGAAAAGTAACAAGTTAAAATATATTGTTTTAACCATTATTCCGAAGTTTAATAAATATAATTTAAGTTAAAATATTTAGTATTTTAACAAATAATTATATAACTTGGAAAAATATTGAAGACACAAAGAACATAACTCAAAGACACTAATACTAAATCAAGGCACGACCCACCCGTCTAATGGACCGTAGTACGCATGTAGGTAGTCGTGCGTTCTAGAGGAAGCTTTGAGTTACATTGGATACGAGGAACGCAAATTTGTGAGCTCAAGTCCCCCCTCTTCTTTTAGCTGTTTTCAGTTTTATAACTTCGAGGGTGAAGTACATGTTACAAAATGCTTACAAACAATTACAAATGGTATGGTTAGCTAAGGAAAATACTGTTAGATCATGTGAATGGGTAGGCGCACTCTTAAGACCATTAATCCTCGTTTTAGGACCGAGGGACATGAGTGATAGATCTATTTGGGTGTAGCAAGCCTACACTCATGTGGACCTTGGTTTTGGCCCATGAGGTGACTATGTCTTGCAGCCGGAGGCCCGGTACAAAATCTGCTAGGTTTGAGCCTTCCTACGCCGTTTCACACATGTTAATCTATTAGCTACACATTAATTGATCTGTTCCTTTTCGATTCATACTAGTTTACAAATACATACATACTTACAAATGATTTCAAGGATACTCGTGCACACATACAAAACACATGAACTCGCTCAACTTTCGTTGATGTTTTCAAACTTCATGTATTTCAGGAAACTAAGTATGGATCTGGTGGGCGTTGAAGTTTTCAAGTGTTGTTTGGAATAAAAGATGTCATCCGGTGTCATATGGTTTGGGAGTATGTACCCTATCCTGGATAGGATACATATTTCAAAGTCAAGTTTTCATTAGTGTCCTTTGAGAAGTCCTTATGGATTCTAAAACAAATTGCATGGTTTGTAATTCAGATTCAAAGTTTGCGTTTGGATTTTAAAACAATGTTGTTATAATGTGTTAAAACTTAATCAATGGATGAACATCTTGGATTTATCATATAGTTGTTTGTTATGGTTGAATGCAATGATATTAAGCAAGTCACACCAGATCACGCTTCCGCAAAAGTTAGGGTGTGACAGTTTGGTATCAGAGCCTCGATTGTAGCGAACTAGGATTCCTTCTCGAGTCAAGACTACAATCCTTAGGGCTCTCACAAAAATATTTTACAACATGTTTTCATTGCATACATGAAATGCCCAAATCCAGGGAAACAAACATTTTTACATAATAAAAAGACAAGAAAGACAATGCACAGTTACTTTGTTGGTTCAGTCTGGGAGACTGGGTGGTTTAATCTGGGAGACTAGTTGGTTCAGTCTGAGAGACTGGGTGGTATAGTCTGGGAAACTAGGTAGTTCAGACTGAGAGACTGGGTAGTTAGTCTGGAAGACAAGGTAGTTCAGTCTGGGAGACTGGGTGGTTTAGTCTAGGAGACTAGGTAGTTTAGTCTGGGAGACTGGGTGCCTGGGTGGTCTAGTCTGGGATACTAGGAAGGATAGAAAGGATTTGTGAGGACTGATAAGGATACACGATTACATGATTTTAGGATGCATTGACTTTGCCTGCATACTTAATGTTAGTGGTTAACATACGTGCATATGTTGTGATTGATCTGTTACAAACATTATGTCGTCGGCTGATAGCGGATTGCCCGACGACCATGATCCCATGGCAGTAGTCCCCGACGATGAGGTTATGCCAGAGCCGGAGATCTTCGCATCAGATTCAGAGAGTGACCCGAAGATGATGTCCGATGACGGCGACGACTTGCAGCCATTCGCGTTGCCTGGCTTGGGAGATGAATTACCGCTTACTGATGGTATTTCAGACGAGGATCCTTTTGTTGTTCCCACCCCAGTCCATGATCATCCTATCATTGATCATCCCGATGGTGAGCATGTCGTGGCACCGATCCTCGCTCCCGATCCTTTGGTGGCCATTCCTCTCGAGGATTTGCCTTTTGACGATTTGATTGATGTTGACGTTGATTTGTTTGTTGATGGACCTCCTGATGATGCCCATGGTGATGGAGAGCTAGATGAGAATGTTGTTGCTATTCCACTTGTTGAGATCCCTGTTATTGAGATTTCCTCCGACTCTAGTTTAGACTCTGTCTCAGATTCCTTTGAATCTGTGACATCTTCCGCCTTGCAGGCAGTTGGATTCCTACGTTATGCCACTGATACTGATAATGATATAGCCTCGTCAGCTGCACCATCCCCTCCACACGATCCCGAGCCTGATCTTGAGCTAGACTTTGTTCCTGTCGATCAGCCCAATGTTGCACCTGCTGATCCTGAGCCTTTACCTGATCATAACCCTATTCCTTTTGGCATACCTGATATTGCACCCCTCATACCTGACCCAGTTTCTACACCCATTGATCCTACTGTTGTTGAGACATTTGTTCCTCCATCTGCACCTGCACCCACTGATGTTGCTCCTTTTCATTCTGTGGAGTCTGATGTCCATCGTGATGATTTACCTATTGTTTTCTTACAAGACATCCCTGCACCCCGTCCAGGGGAAGGTACTTCAGGCCAGCAGCCTAGTCATGACCCTCGTGTTTTAGCAACTTTCCCATACATACCTCAGTCTGGACCATTTGCCCCTTTTACTTCTTCACCAACTGATGAGCCATTCAGAGGGTCCCCACCATATTCCATGCCGATTTCAGACCCCTACCATCCCTCGCATTTTGTTGGTTATACACAAGATGAGTTACTTTATTCGCTGCAGCTTTGATTTGAAGTTATGAGTCGCAGAGTCTGGGAGCTTGAGTCAATACCGCGTCCCTTACCGTGTCCTTGTCAGCATGCTTCCGTCCCCCCTCGTTCATCACCGCCTCCTTTTGCACGTCCACCTGCTCCTCTTAGCCCTTTCCCAGAGTTTGATGCTCGATTCCTTACCTTCGAGCAGCAGGTCCATTATTTTCTTCGTCACGTGCACAAGCTCGAGGAGGAGCTCGCGCATGTTCTCAGTTTGATTTTCCTCCCTCCTCCTCCTCCGCCATCAGTACAGTAGGTTTTTAGTTTTATGCAGATGTATTACCTGTGATGAGAGCACCACCATTGAGTTGAGCTTGTGAAGCCTTTTGGAAACCACCTTTTGATTGTAAGACCTTCACGGATTGGTAGACTTGTTGGACAAGGGTAGTGTGACCCTGTGTTCCCTTTTGATATGATATACTTTAATACTTTGTGGTCGATGATTAATGAAAGCCCAATCGTCATGTTCTCATTAAACATGTAAACCAACAACGTGCTTGTTTGTTATGTTCTCATTAAACATGTTCCCAATTACTTGATTATGCTATGATTATGCTGATGTTTGATTGATTGAGATAATGATATAATATGTGTACGTATATACGACCTCTAAACAACTATATACATTCTCTGAAGAAATAAGGCCTGACCAATCCGAACTTCTTCTTAGAAGATGTCTCACCGAGAGATCATTCGGCTGACCAAGGCAGAATGGCAAGCGCACGTCTCACGGGCCATAGCTCGGTACGAGGTTCTTCGCTACAAACGCAGCGAAAGTACCTCAGGGAATCACCCACCTAATGGTAATGTTTAAGTCACCTGAGACACATTACAATACGTTTGGACAATTCCAAGTGTGCTTTGCTAATGCTTCCTGTGATGATTGCTTGGGTACATGTTGTACCTACAAGCAGTTTTTAGACTGCAAGCCTCTGAACTTCTACGGCACTGGAGGTGCCGTAGCTTTGTGAAATGGGCCAAGAATATGGATTCTGTTTTGCGAGTGAGTGGATGTACGCTAGAGCAACAAGTCCCATACGTATCTGGATTGTTTCAAGATGAGGCTCTGTTATGGTGGAACCTTCGGGTTCAGATAATGGGCGAGGCTGCTGCGTATGCTTTGACATGGGATGAGTTGAAGTAAATGATGCGTCGGGAGTATTGTTCTCAGATGGAGATCCAGAAGCTGGAAATTGAATTCCGGAACCTGACGATGGAAGGTCCAAAGGTGGTGGAGTACGTGTAGAGACTTCATGATTTGTCGCGAGTTGTTCCATATCTGGTGGAACCAGAGTTGAAAAGGATGGAGCAATTCATCTGGGGACTGGCGCCTCAGATCCTGAGCTTGATGACGGTATCAACGCCACCAACAACTATTGATGCGAGTATCTTGAGTTTGGCGCTTGCTAAGGAAGCACTTAGATTGGAAAAACTTTCGACCCCTGACAAGAAGAAGGAAACTCAAGAGGAGTCATCTGGAAGGAACAAGAGGAAGCTCACTGATTTCCAAAAAGGTACTTGTGCGAATAACAAGAACAAGGCCAAAAGGGGGAAAGAGTACATGGGAATACTACCTAAGTGTGACAATTGTCGACGTTATCATACCGGGCAATGCAGGTATGGAAAGTGTGATAACTGTGGCAAAGTGGGGCATGACAAGCAGACATGTTGGCATGGAACGGACGTGGAAACCGAGGTCAAGATATTAGCAGAAATCACGGAGGAAACAACAACAACAACGACTATCAAGGCAGAAAGAGTGACGAACAAAAATGTGCTCAAGGTTGTTTTAACTGTGGAGACAAAAGGCATTTCAGGAAATATTGCCCTAAGAATAATTGGGCCGATGTTAAGATCTACTTGGGAACTAAATCGAGATGTGATAAGTGCAAGCTTCACCATGTAGGTCGATGTCAGAAGCCCAAGTGCGGTAAGTGCGGAAAAGAAGGACACAACAAGGATGCCTGTTGGGCGAAGGATCCCGGACAAGGTGTAAACGATGATGACAACCACGGCGGAAACAATAGAGGGAGAGTCCCAGGTTGCTTCGAATGCGGAGACGTGGGGCACTTTAGGAAGGATTGCCCGAAGAATGACCAGGACCGTGAAAGAGCATGCAACATCGGAGCTCGAGAAGCATGCCAGAATCTAGATGTGGTTACTGGTACGCCCTCTATCAACCAAAAGTTTTGCATCTGTGCTATTAGATACCTGTGCCGTCTATAGTTTCGTACCTCTGGAGTTTAAGAATATACTTGGTTTAGTAGCAGATAAGTTAGATATCCTATACTCGATAGAACTAACTGATGAGAAGCTAGTAGAAGCCAACAAAGTATTAGAGGCCGTGTGATAGAGCTCGAAGAACGTGTGTTGAGATAGATCTTTTGCCAGTCGAGTTGGGAAGCTTCGACGTCGTAGTTGGAATGGATTGGTTGTCGAGTAACCGAGCTGAGATCGTATGTCATGAGAAGATTATCCGTACTCCATTGGCAATTGGAGAGATGATCGTGATTTCAAACCATAAATTGTTACAAAAACTTTGCCATAATTTTTGTTACAAAAATTATAATTATTGGAGGTTGGTTTTTATAAATAAAAGTAGATATGTATTTAGGAAATATATATTTAGATGACACCATGTGTGTGATTATTTGTATATATTTTGTGTATTAGTTATATTATTTTAGGACATGAAATAATATAACACATCAAAATACCAAGAATTACAATCCAAAATATTACCAAAATTCCAACAAATAAATATACACTTTCTACACAAAATATTGGAGAAACCGAACTATGGAATAAGACTTACAAAATAATCCGGAAAATTTATTGTTGGTGCATGTTTTGTGACAACAGCTTAGATTTGGTCTTTGGATATCTTATAATTAGTAAAACGATAAACAGTTAGCGGGTTTAGCTTTGTAATAGTTTGTAATAGTGAAGTAAGAGTGATTGGGCCAAACCAAACCCACATATGGGGGAGGGTTTGCGAATTGGGCCTTGCCCAAGACCTAGCCCATATGCAAAGCTTTGTCCTATATAAACAAAGCTTAGCATTAGGGTTGAGGTTAATCATCTAATCACCTTAATCACTTGGAGAGAATTCGTGAAAGACAAAGGCTTGGACGAATTAGGATCTTGATTGATTGTAATCGTTACGAAGATAATCAATAAAGATCGGGTTTAAAGTGATTCGTGTTCTACTCGTTTTCTGTGAAATCTAATCTAGGGGATTCCGCACTCTAGGTTGGATCGACGATTCTGTTACGATCCGCACGCGTTAGGGGACTTACAATTGGTATCAGAGCATTCGGCTCTTGATTGGCTTGGTTCAGAATCGTTTCTGCAGAAAAATCGGTGTTTTTGGACGTTTTCGGAGGCTGTGTTCGTGTTTTACTGCTGATTTCGGATAAGATTCAAGCATTACGGATCATTACTGATCAAAATACTTGGATTTCGGACCAAAAATCAGTCATTTTGGATTATCAGCATCAATTTCGGACCAGAAACAATCAATTACGGACCATTTCGGATTTGAAGGCTTGCATTCCGGATCTAAAACTTGCATTTCGGACCAGTTGACTTCAATTTCGGATCTTCAGACCTTGATTTCGGATAATCAGTCCTGCATTTCGGATTAGGTAGTCAATTCCGGATCAGAAGGTGTTTGATTTCGGACCAGAGAGTATCATTACGAATCAGAATAGTGCATTACGGACTTGAAGGTGGTCATTTCGGATCAATACTGACCATTACGGATAAGCATACCCATTTCGAACCATTTCGAACCATTTCTGATCATTTCGAACGAGGTGGAATTTTTCTTGGCTTGCGTAAGAAAAATTTCACTGTTTCGCGTTTAGAAAACTATCCGTAACTCATTTGGACAAACCGTTTGCACCGTTGGGTTCGTTGGATTTTTAGGACAAAAAAAAAGAAAAAAAACTCTGGAAAATCCCGAAAAAGGTTTTCGACATTATATATCATTGGAATCGTAATCTCGAGACGAATCTAACGGTATAATTTGATAAAAACAAATTTCGGACAAAATTTGTACGGTTTTCCCAGTCTGATTACGTTAAAATGTCGAGCATGACTAAATTAAACGAACTCTTAAGGATGGAGCATGAGGTTGGCACAACCAACAAACCACCTAAGATGATGAGGGTGGAAAACTACTTGACATGGAAGGATAGGTTTCGATCCTTCATTGAATATCAGGACACTCGCATGTGGATCTGTATTGCTGATAGGTACACAAACCCTACACATGACTTTGAAGGCAGACCTCGTGTCACAGCCTATGTGAACATGCAGGAGAATGACAAAAAGATGTATGAGGCTGAAAAGAGAGCCTTGGCTGCCATCAAGATGTCCTTACCTGATAGTATCAAACATACCTTTAAGAAGTACACTACTTCAAAGGAAATGTGGGATGCTCTAGAGAAGAGATATGAAGGAAATCCTGATGTCAAAAAGAACAAAGTTGATCTTCTGAAGAAGCAATTTGCTGTGTTTAAGCACATGAAGAATGAGTCACTTGAGGACATTATCACTCGATACTACCATCTAATGTCAGAGCTGGATAATTATGATATAGACTGCTATTCTGACATAGAGAAAAATGACAAGCTGCTAGATGCCCTGCCTGCTAAATGGGATATTTACACTCTCATGATAAAGGGAGAAGCTGACTATGAAGCAAAGGAGCTGGAAGAAGTTGTTGAAAAGCTAAGAGCTTATGAGCTCAGCATGAAGAAGAAGGACACTGGATATGATCAGGTTCAATATCCAGGGATCTACAATGGGCTTACATCTTCTTCATCTCATGATGCTTCTAGCGACTCTGCCACTGCTTTCCTTTCGTGTGATAATGAGCAGGTTACAGTGAATGAGGATGGTGATGTGTGCCTTGTGGCAGCTGCGGGAGGATCAACAGGAGTTAAGAGACAATCAGCTTCTAAGCAAACAAGCAGCGTAAAGTCAATGCCTATGAGTGTGAAGTCTGCTGAAGAACATCTTGCACTACTTGCTTCCTTTGTTGCCTCTTATGAGAACTACATTCAGGGGAAGATATCTGATCCTGCTACCTTAGATGAAGACTATGATCAGATTGACCCTGATGATCTAGAAGAGATGGATTTATAATGGCAGATGGCCATGATTTCGAGGCGTGTGAAGAGGTTCATGAACAGAACTGGAAGGAAGTTTGTGGGAAAGAATGTAGGTTTTGACAAGGCAAAAGTCAGGTGCTTTAACTGTCAGAGTTATGGTCACTTCGCCAGGGAGTGTCAGAAACAAAAGCATGAGACTTCGAGCCAGAGTTCAAACAATAGAAATTCATCAAACAACTCTAACTCAAGGGCGTTGATCTCTACTGCAAGAGAGGGTTCGTATGACTGGAGCATTCACTTGGAAAAAGATGAGAATGTTACACAAGCATTTATGGCAGAGATCGTGCCAGTTGAAGAAGCTGAAACTAAAGTAGATGCTGAGAAAGAAAGTGATGCTGAGGTAAAGAAGGTTGATCAGACAACAGAAGCTGAAGAGGAAAAGACAGAGTCTGAGAATGAAATGGAAGCTGATGAGAAAGATGAAATTATCAAAAGAATGGGAGCTTAACTTGCGGCTCTCATGGCCAACTCAGACAAAGCGACAGGAGAGGTAAGTAACTCTGCTACTTCTGTTTGTTTAAAGTGTCGTGAACTGCAGGGTGAAGTTGACAAATTGTCAACTCAAAACAAAAGTCTTGTGAGCGAAATGTCTAACGTAAAAGAATCAAATTTCTTTGCTAAAAGAAATGAGTCATCATATTTGAAAAAGATAAAAGGCTATGAAGCTGAAATTGAGGCTTTAACCTGCAAACTGAATGAAAAACTTTAGGTCATTGACTTAGCTCATGACGTGATGGCTGAGAAAACAAAAGAGATTTCTGATAAAAACAAAGAGTTGTCAGATGCACAACTTAAAATTGTTGAACTTGAAAAGAAGTTAGGTCAATTCAGAGATTCGACTTTTGTTATGAAACATATGATGGGTGGGTTAAAGAAAAGTAATGACAAGACAAGTGTGGGATTCCAGGGCTTTAGTGAAGTCCCACCTCCTCTTAGTCATGATTATTCTTTCTTACCTGATGAAGATGAGTTCACAGACTTTTTGTCAACATCACCAAGTAGTTTCACTTCCAGTCAAGGTGATGTGTTTGTGGATAATGATGCTAAGAAGGAAAATAACAGCAAACCTGTTTTGAAAAAGAAAAATACACCTTCTAAAAACAATAATCAAACTTTTGTTAAAAAAGTTAATTTTGTTCAAGGAAGTGATATGAAAACCGAAACAGCTGTTATCGAAAAAGAATCAAATGTAGAGTTTGCTAAAAACAAAAACATAGAAAAAGCTGAAATTAAGCAAACTGATCAAAATCCTTCTAAAGCATCATCATCAGAACCAGAATCTAGTTCAAAGGCTTCAGGTGAGAAGTCTTCGAAAAGGAGATCGTGCTTCAAATGTCACACAAAGGGACATGTAGCTAGCTGCTGTCCTAATAAAAAGGTTGAAGCACAGGTTAGTGAGAAACAAAGAGGGAAGTCACCAGAAAAGAACGGTGATAAAAAGGAAAGAGAGTCTAACTCTCCAAAGAAATCTGCTCCAAAGCAACAACAGGGTGTTGCTAGTGGTGTAGATAAGGCTGAAAAAGGAACTCCTCAAGTTCCTCGTTTTCAAAGAAATCAACCAAGATTTCAGCCTGAATCTACATCAGGCAGATATGAGCGACCTAGAAGCAGTTCACCAAGAATGAACAACCAAAATTCAAATAATTTCAGAAGTCAAGGTCAATATCAAAATCGATACCAAAATAATGGTGGTCGAACTTTTTATAACAATGGCTTTAGAAATTACAACAATCAAGCTTCTTGGAATCAAAACTCAAGATTTCAAAGGTCACATAGTCCAAACACATATAGGAACCCACAGGACCAGAGACCTTATGGAAATCTGACCCCATTTCCATCAACAGGTCCAAGATCCAAGACTCCAGTTAGGAGTGATGGACATTGGATGGATGTTCCTGTAGTTGATGAATATGGACGACCCAAGACCATCAAGGCTTGGGTCCCCCACTCTAACTAATCTTTTGGTTGGTGTGTGTAGGAGCTGCTAAGGAGGATTATCAACTTATGGTATGTTGATAGTGGCTGCTCCAGGCACATGACGGGGGATGCGAGGTTGTTTTCTGAATTTGAAGAATATGATGGTGGACATGTTAATTTTGCTGGTGCTAAAGGTGGTAGGATTACTGGAAGAGGAAAAGTGACGAATGGGAAGATCACATTGGACAAAGTGAACTATGTTGAGCAGCTTAAACACAATCTGATGAGCGTGTCACAAGTCTGCGACAAGGGTCACTCGGTCCATTTTACAAATACAGAGGCATTGGTGTTGAAACCGGGTTTGGTCATTCCGGACGATTGGATAGTGATGCGTGCACCAAGGAAAAATGATACTTATGTCATGGACATGAGTGCCAAAGATCCAACTGCTGCGGTGGCGTGTTTACTGTCAAAAGCATCTGAAGCTGAATCTATGTTGTGGCACAGGCGCATGGCTCATATTCACTACCGCAAAATGAATTACATTATCAAAAATGAGCTAGTGAAAGGAGTTCCATTGCTGAGGTTTCAAGTGGAAGATAAATGTCTTCCATGTCAAAAGGGAAAACAACACAAGAAACCTCATAAGTCTAAAACAGTAAATTCCGTTAATGCCCCTTATGAATTACTTCACATGGATTTATTTGGTCCAGTGAACGTAAGGAGCATAGGTGGAAAGTATTACTGTCTTGTTGTCACTGATGATTACTCACGTTATTCATGGGTTTTCTTTTTAGGTACAAAAGATGAGACAGCAGAGATGCTTATTGATCTTTTTACAAAATTGGAAAACGTTCATGATGCAAGGATCAAGAGGATAAGGAGTGATAATGACACGGAGTTCAAGAATCGTATTCTGGATCTCTATTGTCTTCGAAAGGGAATTGAACATCAATATTCTGCTCCTTATACTCCTCAACAGAATGGAGTTGCTGAGAGGAAAAACAGGACGTTGATTTAAGCTGCTAGGACGATGCTTTCAGATTCAAAGCTACCAGTTCTTTTCTGGGGAGAAGCTGTGAATATAGCTTGCTACGTCCTAAACAAAGTTTTAACTGTTAAACGTTTTAACAAAACTTGTCATGAGTTGATGTTTAACGAAAAACCAAACTTAACAGGCTTTGAACCATTTGGATTACCCTGCACCATTGTGCGAAACAAAGATAAACAAAAATTCGGTGAGGTGGCAGACGAAGGCTACTTTCTAGGCTACGTGCCTGGCACACCGAATAAAAGGGTTTTTAATCTAAAAACTGGTAAAATTGAGGTTGTTTTTAATGTGGAAATTACTTCCTACAAACCTCAACAATCAACGAGTGGTCCTGCTATATTATATGATTATGAAAGTGTTTTTAAATCATTTAATATTCCTGAGGTTTCTGATGCAGATGATTCTCAGCTGATTCAAACAGTGAGTGGTGAAGATGATGAAGGCGAGTTCATGCCTAGATCGAATGTTGATATGTCAGATGCTCCGGAAACTTCCCATGGTGCTGCTGATCCTGATTCAAGTGATAGTGAACCTGAACCCAATCAGGGGGAGGATTTCATTAATCCATTTGCAAATCAGAATGTTCAGGGGGAGGTTGGATCAAACCTGGGTGATAATCTGGAAGTCGATGCTGTTGCTACTACACGAGCAAATAGAGATCATCCAGTTGACATGATACTTGGGGATCCTACTGCAGGTGTTCAGACTAGAAGAAGCATCGCAGCGAATTCTGGGTTATTTGTTTCGATTGAGAAGACTGGGATAGTGAATGAATGCTTGTATAGTTGCTTTATTTCCCAAGAGGAGCCGAAGAACATTCATATGGCTCTTAAAGACAATTCATGGGTTGAAGCTATGCAAGAGGAATTGGCCCAGTTTGCGAAGTTGAAGGTCTGGGAGTTAGTGGACCTTCCTAAAGGTGAAAGAGAAATTGGCACTAAATGGGTATTCAGGTGCAAGAAGGATGAAAGAGGGATTGTCATGCGCAACAAGGCTCGGTTAGTTGTCAAAGGGTTCAATCAGCAAGAAGGGATTGATTACAATGAAGTGTTTGCACCAGTGGCAAGGCTGGAGGCAATTCGTTTGTTTCTGGCTTTCGCTTCATTCAAGGGCTTCAAAGTTTACCAACTTGACGTGAAGAGTGCATTTCTTTACGGAAAAGTCCAAGAAGTGGTGTATGTCTCACAACCAGAAGGGTTCGTTGATCCAGACTATCCAGATCGAGTGTACAAACTTGATAAGGCTTTGTATGGGTTACATCAAGCTACCAGGGCGTGGTACGAGACACTGTCTACACATCTGATCAAGAATGATTTTGAAAGAGGTCAGATTGACAGTACACTGTTCATTAAGCGAAAGAAGGAAGATTTTCTGCTGGTACAGGTATACGTAGATGACATCATCTTTGGGTCATCTGATGAAAACATGTGTAAAGAATTCGAAAAGGTGATGAAGAGCAAGTTTGAAATGAGTGCTATGGGTGAGCTGTCTTACTTTCTGGGATTACAAGTTGAACAGAAGGAGGATGGGATGTTTATTCATCAAACGA
The DNA here is from genome assembly GCF_002127325.2 of Helianthus annuus. Taxonomy (NCBI): domain Eukaryota; kingdom Viridiplantae; phylum Streptophyta; class Magnoliopsida; order Asterales; family Asteraceae; genus Helianthus; species Helianthus annuus. The sequence continues at coordinate 85,867,005 of NC_035437.2, read as the reverse complement.
AGTATGTGTATGACATTTTGGATCGGTTCAAAATGAATGATTGCACTACTTGCAACACACCCATTTGTGAAAACCACAATCTCGGCCCAGATCATGAAAGCACTGAAGATGTTGATCCTACTCACTACAGGGCGATGATTGGTTCTCTAATGTACTTGACTGCTTCAAGACCTGACATCATGTTTGCCGTATGCTTGTGTGCCAGATATCAGGCGAATCCGAAAGAGTCACATATGAAAGAAGTGAAGCGTATTCTTCGTTTCTTGAAGGGGAAACCTAAACTTGGGTTGTGGTATCCAACTGATAGTGATCTGAGGTTCGTTGCTTACACTGATTCAGACTTTGGAGGATGCAAATCAAACAGAAAGTCTACAACAGGTGGTTGTTAGTTCTTAGGAGGCAGGATCGTGTCTTGGCAATGCAAGAAGCAATCCTGTGTGTCTACCTCTACGTGTGAAGCTGAATATATTGCTGCGGGTGGCTGTTGCTCTCAGGTTCTCTGGATCCAACAGCAGATGCGCGATTACGGTTTGGATTTCACTCGTACTCCTATTATGATAGATAATAATGCCACTATATCAATCACAAACAATCCCGTAAAGCACAGTAGAACTAAACATATTGACATACGTCATCACTTTATACGGGATTGTGCTGAAAAACGACTAATTGAATTACATCGAGTCGACACAGAAGATAACCTTGCTGATCTTTACACAAAAGCTTTTGATCGAGCTCGCTTTGAACACTTAGTCGAACTCAACGGGATGAGGAATCCTGAATAACTGGTTTTTCATAAGAATTTTGTACATAGTTTACTGTTTTCTCAAAAATCAAAAATACAAAAACATTGAAAAATCAAAAACATAAAAAATAGAAAATCAAAAATGAGTTTTCACTGTGTGAAAAAGGAGAAATGATAGTACATCAGCAAGTTAGACTGTCACACTGAAATTGAACCTAACATTGCTTAAGTGTGATAGCAGCTTCATCATATGATGTACCAGTAGGCAAAAGCATGAAATAATCAACTTACCAAAGTGATATAAACCTAAATGCACTGAGTATGAGTGGGGAACACATCAGTGGTGTATGGTTTAATGACCTTAATTCTTGTCTTGATAGATTGCCGAAATCTGAAGTTTTGGGTCTTTATACTGTTATCTCATCCGGGGATATCATGGGTGTCCTTCTGCTGCATCCAGATACATGCTGACCTAGACACACCCAGGATATCTTAAAAGAGCTAAAAATGCCAAAACCCTGAAAATGAAAAAGCTCTCAAAGAGAGTCATTCAATAAGTGCAAAATGCACAATTCGTACCAAAAATGGTATCTGTCTTAGCCCTCGATAAGATATTTTGGTCTCTCTGCTGTACGGAAGTACTGACCTGTTCACCAATTATCTATCGTTGAAATATAAAACGGATGAATTCAGTATACTCACCTACTACGATGAATCTTTGTGCATACCTTGATCGCGGGGGTACATCCTGAAGTGGGACACGCTTGTATTTCGGTATAATAATATTACCTTAACGTATCATACGGTAATGGTACTTGAAATGTTCATGCATTTTGTTTAAGTGGACAAACATACGGGTAATCGTCTTGAACTGCTTTTCACTAAAACATTACATATAGAATTAATCTAATTGTGTGAAACAGTTTGATTTTGCTGATATGATCTTCTTACCGGTGATTCTCACAAAAATAGAGTGTTTTTTTGCTTTTGTATTTACTTGCTTTCAGAAAATATAAAAATCCAAAAATAGTGTCTTTTTCTGTTTAAAATTCTTAACGTACGGAAAACTGTTATTCATGGAGGAATTGTTACTGATAGGGGGAGACGGTGTTAGTAAGTGAGTTCAAAATTTTCAAATCAAGCAGGTTATAATGTGTTTTGTTTGAAATTTGTGTGTGTTGGTGCTGAATGGAAAATGCTTAATCTGTAACACAGTTTAACAAATCTCTTGAATAATAATAATTTGTTTAACTTATGTTGAAAAATTCTTATGGTTTCTCGAGCTGTTTGTTTTATAGTATACAGATTGAAGCTGTATGTTGCTGAAGAGTTGCTGTGAGGATGAGAGTTTACTTGGATGCATGGTAGAACCTCCTTTCTACATTGCAGACAAAGTTGAAGAGTTGAAGATTGCTATTCAAATGCTGAACAGGAGTTTACTCAAGCGCTAATGTTTTGAAGATTTGGTGATTGGATGCATCAGCTTAGGGGGAGTCTGTTGCTGACAGAAGCTGTTAAAGCTGAAGCTATCCAAAGACCAAAAGACTGTGAGATTCTGAAGACTGAAGTTACCTTTGCAAGCTATTGTCAAGGGGGAGTTTGTTGGTGCATGTTTTGTGACAACAGCTTAGATTTGGTCTTTGGATATCTTGTAATTAATAAAACGATAAACAGTTAGCGGGTTTAGCTTTGTAATAGTGAAGTAAGAGTGATTGGGCCAAACCAAACCCACATATGGGGGAGGGTTTGCGAATTGGGCCTTGCCCAAGACCTAGCCCATATGCAAAGCTTTGTCCTATATAAACAAAGCTTAGCATTAGGGTTGAAGTTAATCATCTAATCACCTTAATCACTTGGAGAGAATTCGTGAAAGACAAAGGCTTGGACGAATTAGGATCTTGATTGATTGTAATCGTTACGAAGATAATCAATAAAGATCGGGTTTAAAGTGATTCGTGTTCTACTCGTTTTCTGTGAAATCTAATCTAGGGGATTCCGCACTCTAGGTTGGATCGACGATTCTGTTACGATCCGCACGCGTTAGGGGACTTACATTTGTTCACAAAGTATATTTTGGTAAATAATATTTTGGACACCAAGGAAATGAAAATATGATTTTTACAATTACTACAAGAATATATCATATTTTTGACAAGGAAAAATATATTATTTTTGGGCAAGTATGAATATATATTTTTCTTGAAATTTTTTTAGAAGATATATTATTTTTAAGAAATATATATTTTCTTAAACAAACATTAAATACAATATTTTTGGGGTGAAAGATATATTTTCTCGAATAAATATGCAATATATCATCTTTGGAGAAAAATTAGTTTATATATATTTTCCAAGTTGGGCTTGAAAATATATTAATTTTGAAACTTATGAGAAAATACAAATATTTTTGCCAAAAGAAAAATTATGAATAATTTTTCTAAATAATATTTATTACAATACATATTTTGGGGAAATATACATTGATGTGTTTTTACTAGAAATATTATTCCGGAAAAATTAATACAATATTTAGTATAAGAATACTTAATAATTACAAGAAAATACGTATTCTCGTACGTATAAATACACTCCGGAAATACGACACCAATACATGGCAGAAATACACAAGTATAAGAATACGAATACAAATACACCCATCCTTGGGAAGGAAATACATGTATAAACATTTGAAAAGTAACAAGTTAAAATATATTGTTTTAACCATTATTCCGAAGTTTAATAAATATAATTTAAGTTAAAATATTTATTATTTTAACAACTAATTATATAACTTGATATTGAAGACACAAAGAACGTAACTCAAAGACACTAATACTAAATCAAGGCATGACCCACCCATCTAATGGACCGTAGTACGCATGTAGGTAGTCGTGCGTTCTAGAGGAAGCTTTGAGTTACATTGGATACGAGGAACACAAAATTGTGAGTTCATGTCCCCCTCTTCTTTTAGCTGTTTTCAGTTTTATAACTTTGGGGGTGACGTACGTGTTACAAAATGCTTACAAACAATTACAAATGGTATGGTTAGCTAAGGAAAATACTGTTAGATCATGTGAATGGGTAGGCGCACTCTTAAGACCATTAATCCTCGTTTTAGGACCGAGGGACATGAGTGATAGATCTATTTGGGTGTAGCAAGCCCACACCCATGTGGACCGGGGTTTTGGCCCATGAGGTGACTATGTCTTGCAGCCAGAGGCCCGGTACAAAATCTGCTAGGTTTGAGCCTTCCAACGCCGTTTCACACATGTTAATGTATTAGCTACACATTAATTGATCTGTTCCTTTTCGCTTCATACTAGTTTACAAATACATACATACTTACAAATGATTTCAAGGATACTCGTGCACACATACAAAACACATAAACTCGCTCAACTTTTGTTGATGTTTTCAAACTACATATATTTCAGGAAACTAAGTATGGATCTGGTGGGCGTTGAAGTTTTCAAGTGTTGTTTGGAATAAAAGATGTCATCCGGTGTCGTATGGTTTGGGAGTATGTACCCTATCCTGGATAGGATACATATTTCAAAGTCAAGTTTTCATTAGTGTCTTTTGAGAAGTCCTTATGGAATTCTAAAACAAATTGCATGGTTTGTAATTCAGATTCAAAGTCTGTGTTTGGATTTTAAAACAATGTTGTTATAATGTGTTAAAAATTAATCAATGGATGACCATCTTGGATTTATTATATAGTTGTTTGTTATGGTTGAATGCAATGATATTAAGTAAGTCACACCAAATCACGCCTCCGCAAAAGTCAGGGTGTGACATAAGCCCCTCTGACGGTCAAATTTTTGCATTTTGACAAGTTTGGCCCTTGGACTTGTAATATCGTGTTTTTCTCATGTCTAACCCATCAAAACTTATATTTAACTTATGTAAAGGGTATTTAGGGTATGTGTAACTTATATCCTCGTCTTGGAATGTACATTACGTTAAATTGATTATGTTTGAATATTGGTTAACGAAATACTTCCAAAAGAAGTTTTTGAAAGTTCGTAATATTCACGAGGGTTACAGTTTATGTGTTTATTTGGTTAGTATTTGTGATATTCAATTCAAGCAAGCAAGTAAGCATATTGTGGATCCACTGGCTGACATTTCCCCATGGCTATGAGATGTTGGTATCGCCTTCATTCAGTCTTGCTCCTCGGGGCTAGAGACAGTCTTGCTCTTCAGGGCTTGAGACTCATGCATTGGTTTATTTTATTTATTGGTTATTGTTCATTATTTGTTATATTCAATTAACACATGAATTGCATGTTTGTTTTTAAAATAAATTATTTTTTTATTAAACTTAGATTTACTCACCAGCTCTCCTAGTTGACCCAAATATTTTACATGTGATGGAATGAAGTTTGAGGATGCTAGGATTAAAGTCAAATATTAAATGCCTTAGAAATAAATGAATGTAATTTCTATGTATTTTCATTTTGGATTATGTTTGGATTATATGCAATTTATTATATTTTGATATGACATTTTAATAAAGTGACTTGAATAATTATGAAATATTAAATAGTGTCATAAGCTTTGGACGATCATCTCGCCCCGACCAATAATCCGCCATGGGTTGGGGTGTGACAGATTGGTACTAGAGCCAATGGCTATAGGGATTTAAGTTACTAGACTATAACCCTTAGACCTAGATTAGAGGCCAAGTAAGGGCCTTATGTGCTTCATGTTTTGTCCTAGTTTTTGTTATTTAATTCCATATGTTTAAAATTATGCATGTCACACACATATTCATGAGAGCACCTTTAGTTGTTATACATGTCAATTGTTATGTGCCTTACATGCTACTGATATGCACGAACAATGTATAAAATCAACCCTTTTATGTACTAATGTTGGAAAAGTGTGTTTCTTTGTATACTTTTGATTTTCAGGACTAAACAAGCTTAAACGTACAAAAGGAATATATTAACGACAAAAACCAACACAAATGCAAGAAAAAGGAATTGACACACCATGCCTACCCTACAAGCTACACCCCAAGACCAAAACAACAAACCAAAAGAAAAGCACGGGGCCGAGCCACCAAGGCATGGGGTTATGCCCCACTACAGAATGTGTTCAGAGTCCATGTCAATCAAGACAAACAAAGCAGACAAGAGACACGTGGCCGTGACCCATGGACATGGGGCCGTGGTTGTTTTGGTCAAAAATCACACAAGGATAATGCAACCAAACTTTATGTAAACGGGGTATGATGCTTGGTTTATAGAAAAAGTAAAGGATCACTTCAGTGTGAAATATGCAAAGACACAATGATTTATTCGAGGAAAAAGCCCTTGATCAATGTATGATCTCCGGCATAAAAAACCTCGGGTGATGGCAACTACCGATCACCAAACTTCAATATATCAAAATATGGTTACAACTTTGGATGATAATGAGCTGAGTACAAGGATCACTATAGTTTCGAGTGTCTAAGCGTGTGAGAATTGTGTTGTGTGTTCTTCCGAATGAGGAAGAGTGTTATATATACAAGTGTAGGTGACCTATTTTAGGTAAAAAGACTAATAATCAGCTCATTACCCCTTTAGAAATAAAAGTAAATCTAGCCTAAATTATCGCCCTTAAATCATGCCAAGTTTCCATATCCTTCACAACGTCCATCTCCGATTAAGCACATGCTATAATTGTAAAGACGTGTCCTTTAATTGTGATGCTTAAGAGCGGATCCTGCTAGATGTCCTGCAAAACAACATTAAATTCAACGAAAGCAACTGGTAGCATGAGGATCCTATGATGGTCCGTGATCCTGATCCTGGAACTCTGCTGAGGATCACTATCTGCCAAAGAAACAAGGATCACTGGTCAGGATCACACGTGAGGATCATGTATTGTAAAAATCCAGCCCTAACAATTGCCCCCAAAATATAAGGAGTGATTTTGTAAATAAATGAGTTATATTTTGTTCTGATCTTATCTTCAACGGACAACTCGGATAACTAGCCGTTATAACCGGACTAGCCGTTGCGATCATTACGTCACTGAAGTGACATCCCTGCAAATCATGATTATAAATAGGAGATAGGGTAAGGATCGATTTGCATTTAAATTCAGGATATACTCCCTTTATAATCTCCACCGAAGATTGATCAGGTATTCTCTTCCTTTCTTTCTTCCTTTTCCTGCTCTGTTTTTCCTACTCTTGCTCTGTTTTTGTTCTGCCACGAGTATGTTGCTCCGAAATTCTCCCCATAAGGATCACGAGAAGTGCAGTCCCCTGAAAAGCCAAGGGATCATTAAGGACTCTCCTACGGAGAGATGCTGCTTTACCGATGCTCATGTAGATAGGATTCGTCATTGTTTTCCGGCGAATGCTGTTTTCAAGTCATTCACATCCACTGCTTTGAGTGACCTTGTTTCTGACGCCTGGGTGGCTTTTCTTGCAACTCCGTTTACCATAGGATATTCGTATCCTTTTCCGGCCTTCAACCAATCTTTCTTTTCTTTGACCGGCATATCTTATATCCAAGCTATGCCGATGATCTGGAGGGTCCTGTATACCTTCGAGAGGATCATCGAGCAGGAGGGGATTGATTTAAGGATGGCGGAGCTGGCCGAGCTTTATGATCTTACCACGTTTGGTTCTTATCGATATTTGCTGAAACGGAAGGCCGGGGAGGATCACCCTGTTTTAAAGGTTACCAAAAATGATACAAACTGGAAGCGTCGTTTCTTCTTTGTGAGGAGGGATACCCTCCCTAATGGGAAGGATCTGCCCAAGGAGTGGGCCACCCATGGTAGGATAGAGGATCCTGGAAGGATCACCATCAGACTTGTCTCTTATGATGAGGATCACTAATGTCTTTCTTTGTTTTTTGTTTATTGTGCAGCTATCTCCATTGCTCATCTCAAGTTAACCCCTGCTGCCAGAGAGAGGGTTCTAGCTTTCAAGAAGCTTGATCCTGAAATCAGAAGTTTTCAAGTCACCGTCCAAGATTCACAAGAAGTATCCTCCGCATCTGCCACTATGTCAAGTAAGTATCCTTATTAAAAAGTAAGTTATATGTAAGATTGTTTAGTTAGTAAGGGAACTTATCTTGTTTTGATTGTGTAGGCGCTGGGAAACCTGCTAAGTCTGCCAAGTCTGCCTCCAAGTTCGGGATTGATGAACTTGCCAATGTCAAGTCTTCAAGAAAGAAGACTTCCGTTGCCAGTCCCTCTGCTTCGGCCCCTAAAGCACCTGTTAGGGGTAAGGGGAAGAAGAGAAAGACTTCTGAGGATCTCCAAGGATTTCCCCTGATCCGCCAACAGTTTCTCGACTATGTCAATGAGGTAAGGATCATTGCCCCTGTTGGTTATCCTTCTCGAATATCCTGCTTGTGTATTCTGCCTGTATATCCTGCTTCTTTGAGGATCACCTGATCCTGAACTTACCTTTTTTCTCTTTTGCAGAAACTTGCTGAGATTGAGACCTACCTTGGCCATGTCGAGGATCAGGAAAGCCAAATCGCCGACCTCCAACAAATGGGTGTGTTAAAGGATCTCAAGATAGCCGATCTTGAGAAGGAACTCCGGGCTACAAAGGATGAGGCTGCTCAAAGGCTGATTGACATGGATGGCGAGAAGCAGGAGATCATCCAGGATGCCAAGGTCTCTGCCGCAACTGCCATGTACAAGATACAACTACAAATGGCTGCGGAGGCTCAGGATCCTGCCTTTGACAAAAGCTCATGGGACGTGGAGGGTTGGAAGGCAAGGTTGGCAGAGCTGGAGGATGAGGACGAAGCTGAGGAGATCCCAATGCTGGAGGGCGGTGATGCTGACAAGGATCAGGGTGGAGAAGCTGGTGGTGATGGAGCAGCAAAGGTGTGAGCTGCTGGATTGGGCGATGATGGATATTTCGAGACTAGGCCGGAGCCCAATTTTTTTGAGTTTGGTAGTGGTTTTTCGTGGTTGTGATGTTTTGAAACAATTGATGGTCTGTACTTAAACAATAGTTTTTAGGGTTAAGGATCCTGGATCCTTTGGACAATAGGTAGGATCGCAAATGGTGGAGGGATCCTCTGTTTGGGGGATGAAGCCTTTGTGATCCTGCCGCCTTTAATTTCCTGCACCTGCTAAGACCGCATAGACAATGGACACCCTTTGCCAACCCATGTGGACGGGCCACGTTTTGCTGGTAGAAATGTGGGTTGGCAATTTTGACAACTTTTTGAAAGGGTTTAAGATCCTTTTGTTAATAATATAACTTTAATCTTTCTGGCTTATCTCGTGTTGTTATCCATTATTTATCTTCTTATTTTCCAGTTTTTACAAACATATTTGTTAGAGTAACAAGAGTTGAGCAAACCATGTTTAATAAATTTAGGATATGATCCTAGATCAAATATCCTATCATTGAAAATTTTCAAGGATCATAGGCTTAGTTATCAAAGTGTAAGGGTTGTTCAGTATAATCAGAATAGTTAAGGATCATACCTGAGGATCCAAGTTAGGATCCTAACCTTTAATCAAGATAACCTTAAGTAAAATTTTAACGGATAATAAGGATTAAGGATCCTTATTTGTTTAACTTCGAGAACCTGAAAAATGGAACATAACTTGGGACTAAGCCAATGTAAAGGATAAATTAGTAGCTGGGGACATGCCCAAAGGATAACTGGGGATGATCCCAAAGGATCACTGGGGACAAGCCCAAAGGATAACTGGGGACAAGCCCAAAGGATCGTATGTAAACTGGAGTATGGCCCTTACTGGCGACTATCCAAACTTAGTGACATGAAAATGTCAAAACCTTAGCTAACGTGAAAACGTTAGAAACCTTATGAACGGATGTATGGTACGTCTACCATTATACGTAGGATCCTGGGTATAGCCAGTACGATGAGGTTGTCAGCCCCGGAAGTGGGTACTGGTCCCAAAGACGTGAACTATATCAGGATCATCGTGCGCTGCTGGCGGAAACTGGGGATAGTCCCAAAGATAACTGGGGTTGAACCCAAGGAATCACTGGTGCTTTTGAAGATCTTTAACGATGTGCTGAAGATTCCTGAACTATCATAACTCAAATGGTTCGTGAGAAGAGGATGAAGGATACAGGATCCTTATCCTTTGGTAAAAAGTAAGGAAATGTAATAGTTTTAAGATAAGGACATTACCAGAGTAAGGATCACTGACATCACCGGGATCCTTCGAGGATACTTCAATGTAAGGATCACATGCTTGAAGGATCATGTTCACATAAAGTATCTCTTTAAGTGAACAGCATTCCAGGCTCTTGGTAACAAGTTTCCTTCCATGGTTAGCAATCTGTATGCCCCCTTTCCTGCTTCAGCTTCAATCAAGTAAGGGCCTTCCCACTTTGGTGCTAACTTCCCGTCAGCAGGATTAATAGTGTTTTGGAATGCTTTTCTCAACACCATATCTCCGACTTGAAACTTCCTTATCCTAACATTTTTGTTGTAAGCACCAGCCATTCTTTGTTGGTAGCTTGCCATCCTTATCCTAGCCAGATCCCTGATTTCCTCAATAGTATCCAAATCCTGAGCCAGGATTGTAGCATTCTCTTCAGGATCACGAGCACTTGTTCTAGCAGTTGGGATCACCATCTCTGTTGGGATCACTGCTTCTGCCCCAAATACTAAAGAAAAAGGTGTTTGACCAGTGGCATTCTTGGGAGTTGTCCTGTCAGCCCATAGCACATAAGGTAACTCCTCTGCCCATTTTCCCTTCTTGGATCCTAGCTTCTTCTTCAGATTGTTGATGATGATCTTGTTGGATGATTCTGCTTGGCCATTGGCTTGTGGATGAACTGGTGTTGAAGTTATCATCTTAATTCCCCAACTGTCACAAAAGTTAGTGGTTCTGTTTCCAATGAATTGGGAACCATTATCACATACAATTTCAGAGGGGATGCCAAATCTAGTTATAATGTTTCTTTTGATAAAGGATATAACTTCTTTTTCTCTGACTTGAGCAAAAGCTTCAGCTTCTATCCACTTAGAGAAGTAGTCAGTCATGGCAAGCATAAATACTTTTCCACCAGGTGCTTTAGGGAGCTTGCCAACTATATCCATCCCCCATCTCATGAATGGCCAAGAGGATGGTATGGGGTGTAGCAATTCAGCTGGTTGATGAAGGATATTGCTGTGTCTTTGACAAGGATCACATTTCCTAGCATATTCTACAGCATCCCTTTTCATGGTTGGCCAGTAGTATCCTGTTCTAAGGATCCTTGAGAACAATGCCCTGCCCCCAGTGTGGTTTCCACAATCTCCTTCATGGAAGTCTCTCAACACTTCTTCAATTTCGGGATCCTCAATACATCTTAAATATGGTCCTGCAAGAGATCGTTTATATAGCACATTATTTAAGATTGTAAATTGAGATACCTTAATCCTGAAAGCTCTAGGATTTTCTCCCATCGGAATCTCCCCGTATTGCAAGTATCTCATGATTGGTGAGATCAATGATCCTGCATAAGATTGAGCTTCTTCACTAGGGATTACTGCAGTATCCTTTTCTATTTCCATGGCCACTTGATTTTCAATAGTAGGAGCCAGGATATGGATGATAGGGATACTTATATCTTCTGGAATCTTTAGGGATGATCCTAAGTTGGCCAATGCATCAGCTTCCCTGTTATCCTCCCTTGGTACCTGTGTTAAGCTGAAAGAAACAAAAGAGAGTGCCAATTCTTTGACTATCTCTAAATATTTGGTTAGTTTTTCACCTTTAACAGCATAGGATCCATTAAAGTGATTGGTGATCAATAATGAGTCTACATATACTTTAAGATATTTCACCCCCATATCCTTAGCAATTTGCAAGCCAGCAATTAAGGCTTCATATTCAGCCTCATTGTTAGTTGCTTGGAACTCACAGGCTATGGAGTGGGGTATTATGTCCCCCTGTGGCGATTTTAGTAGTATCCCGAGCCCTGTACCCTTGACATTTGAGGATCCATCAGTGTGTAGTATCCAAGGATCCTTGGTCTCATCCAGCTGCTGGACCTCCAATTCTGCTTCTTTTTGTAGATCACTACTGAAATCAGCCACAAAGTCAGCTAGTGCTTGGGATTTAATGGCTGTTCTTGGCTCATATCTTATATCATGGGCACTGAGCTTTACTGCCCACTTAGCCATTCTTCCGGACATCTCTGGTTTCCTGAGGACATTCTTGATTGGAAAATTAGTTCTAACAACAATAGTATGGGTTTCAAAATAATGCCTTAACTTAGTTGATGCCATGATTAATGCAAGAATAAGTTTTTCGAGGTGTGAGTACCTGGATTCGGCATCAAGTAAACTCTTACTTACATAGTAGATAGGATATTGTGTACCTTCATGATCCTTAACAAGGATAGCACTTACAGCGGTTGAGGATACCGCCAAATATAAGGATAACACATCTCCTTTTTCAGGCTTTGTTAATGCTGGTGCTGAGGACATATATTCTTTAAGGGCTTGTAAAGCATTCTCATGTTTCTCAGTCCATTCAAACTTCTTGTTCTTCCTTAGGATATCGTAAAATTCTTTACATTTTTCTGAGGATTTTGATATGAACCTGTTCAGAGCTGCTATCCTGCCTGTTAGCCTTTGCACATCCTTAGCATTGGCAGGGGACTTGATGTTCACTAGTGCTTTAATTTGCTCCGGACTTGCTTCAATGCCTCTCTGAGTTACCATATATCCTAGGAATTTTCCTGCCTTAACACCAAAGTGGCATTTTGAAGGATTAAGCTTCATGTTATATTTGTCAAGGATATCAAATGCTTCTTCCAAATCCCTTAGGTGATCCTCAGCTTTCTTTGATTTGACTACCATATCATCTATGTATACTTCCATAGTTTGTCCAATTTGATCTTTGAACATCATATTCACCAGCCTTTGATATGTTGCACCTGCATTTCTTAATCCAAAAGGCATGGCAATATAACAATACAAACCTGTTGGGGTCATAAAGGCTGTATCCTCTTGGTCAGATGGTTCCATCTGAATTTGTTGGAATCCAGATGATGCATCCATAAAGGTCAACAGTTCATGCCCCGCTGTTGCATCCACCATGGTGTCAATGTGGGGTAGTGGGAAAGGATCCTTGGAACATGCCTTATTCAGATCAGTGAAATCGACACATACCCTCCACTTTCCGTTTTTCTTTTGGACAACGACCACATTGGCTAACCATTTTGGATGTTTTACCTCTCTGATCATACGTGCTCGAAGTAGTCTCTCTACTTCTTCTTGGATAATGGCATTCCTTTCTGGTGCAAACTTCTTCCTCTTTTGATGGATTGGTTTGATAGACCTGTCAATGCCAAGTTTATGAGTTATGATATCCTTAGATATACCTGTCATATCTTCGTGCTTCCATGCAAAGGTAGACTTTCTTCTTTTGAGGAAGGATATCATGTCTTCTTTCATCTTGCCAAAGATCCCTGATCCGATATAGATTTTTGATTCAGGATCACTAGGGTCCAAGAGGATTTCATCCACATCTTGTTCCCTTGCCTCCAAGACATTCCTCGGAGGATACTGTAATTGCTATTGCTCCCTTGGCTTCGAGGTTGGCTTCATGGATGATGTAGAACAATCTTTAGCCTCCTGCTGATCACTGTCGATCTTGATTATCCCCCATGGGCTAGGGAGTTTCACACATTGATGATAGGTGGATGGGACTGCTTTCATATCATGTATCCAGGGCCTGCCAAGGATAACATTGCAACAAGATAAACAGTCAATAACACAAAATTTTTGATAATTATGTAATCCTTCCACGTAGATTGGGAGTTTGATGTCCCCCAGAGTTTTCTTCGTTTCTCCACTGAACCCTACAAGCACGGAGGATCTTGGTGTGATGTCTGATTCTGGAATACCCATTTTCTTCAGAACATCAAGCTGGATAATGTTCACTGAGCTTCCTCCATCGATAAGGATCCTGCGGACAAAATGGTTAGAGATAAAGAGAGTAATAACTAAACTATCATGATGAGGATCCTGAATGTTAATGCGATCATCCTCATCAAACGTTATCATCTTCCCTTCCGTGACACTTGATGTTCTAATAGGTCTTTCTCCATTATCCATTTTTGACTCCTTTGCATGCCTTTTGGCCGCCGAGAAGGATGTACCACAGATGTCTGATCCTCCAGAGATAAAGTTGATCACTTGTGCATTTGCCGGAGGTGCTGGAGCCTTTTCAGGGATCCTTTCAGGATCCTGAGTCTTTTGCTTTTTTCTTCCCAACAATTCTTTTAGGTGCCCCTTGCTTAACAGATATCCAATCTCTTTTCTTAAAGCTAAGCATTATTCAGTTAGATGCCCGAAATCCTCATGGTATGCACACCATTTCGACTTGTCTTTAGTCCCGGATGGTTTATCATTCTTCCTGGGCCACCTAGCTTTTTCTCCTAGATTCTGCATTGCAAGGATTAGCTCATGATTATCAACGGAAAAACAATATTCTGAGATTGGAGGATAATCTTCATCATCCTCTTCTCGGTCAACAACATGCACATTCTGGTTGTCGTTTCTATGGTAGGATTTGAACTTATTGTTCTTGAAGGAGGATCCTTGCTTCTCCTGTTTTGAGGATCCTACTTGTCTTTCCTGGATCCTCTTGTCATCCTCTAGCCGGATGAACCTGAGTGCCCGAGTTCTTACTTCATCTAGATTCCTGCATGGTGTCATAACAAGATCATCATAGAACAATGAATCCTTAAGCAGTCCCATTTTGAAGGCTTCAACAGCCGTAGCCATATCCAAGTTGGGAATGTCCAAGGATTCTTTACTAAATTTAGTTATATAATCCCTTAATGATTCATTATGATTTTGAGTTATCCTGTACAAATCACTAGTTAATCTTTCAAATTTTCTACTACAAGAAAATTGGTTATTGAATAAATTAAACTAAATTA